>NC_057803.1:610233047-611433047 GCF_018294505.1 Triticum aestivum | reverse complement strand
ATACATACTCCCTCCGTTCGGAACTACTCGTCCAAGAAATGAATGTATCTAGATGTATTTTAGTTGTAGATACATCCATTTTTGTGACAAGTAATTCCGAACGGAGGGAGTACAACATATGTCTATTAACCATGTTCCTACATCAAACTAATGCTCTTTTGTATCCCTCGTCAATCACTTATGATGAGACAGTCACCCGGGTGGGTTACTGTGAGACGCCATACTCGTTTAAAGAGTGCAGTGTCATCCTCCCCACATGATTCTCAAGAAACAGCAAGGCTAAATGAAGATAGTCAATGTAGCTCTCTAGTTTATGACTGCAATCCCTCCACACCACCATCACAGGTGCTTGCTCTAACTTCGCAGTGTGATATGTGGTTGCATGTTGCATACGGTGTCTAGCTTGTAATGCTTCTAATTAGGCTAAATTGCATCTGCTTAGCTTACACATTATACCTGTGAATATGACATGCCTTCCTATTTTTGGTGCACACTACATCTATGTGTTAACCTTGTTCTTACATGAAACTACCTCTCTTATGTATCCGGCATCAATCACTTACGATGAGTCACCTTTATTCGTTGCATATTACATATTATTTCTAGCATGTTGCCATGTATTGCTTCTAATTTGGTCAAATACATTTGTTAGGGCACCCTTTTAATTTGGCAGAGTGATATTTCTTTCATCTTTCATATGGTTTCTAGCTTGCATTGATTCTAACAAGTTCAAGCACCTTGTGCTTAGTTTACACTTTATACATCATACATGTCAATATGTCACGCCATCCTGTTTTTCATACATATTCCATCCTCCTATCATGCGGCTGCCTTACATGAAAGTAGTGTTCGTCAGTATCATGCATCAATGAGTTTTGAAGAGCAAATTTTATTCCTTTTTCTTGTGGGTTTGACTTGACAAGGCAAAATCAAGAAAGAGGAAGGAAAGAGTAAGGAAGGCAATGATGGTGGTCCACTGCAGCAACATAAACGGAGCATCTGTACCGATTCTCCTTGTACTGATAGTGCATTACAAGGTCCAAGTCTTCGCTCCCCTACTCCACCATCCAAGGTGCTTACTCTAACATGGCAGTGTGATATCTGGTTGCATGTTGCATATGGTGTCTAGCTTGTATTGCTCCTAATTAGTGTAAACTGCATCTGCTTATCTTACACATGATACGTGTGAATATGACACGCTTTCCTATTTTTGGTACATACTATATCTGTCTATCACACCATGTTCTTACATAAAACTACTCTTCTTGTGTATCCTGCATCAGTCACTTATGATGGAACACCTTTAAGTTGGCAGTGTGATATTGGTTTGTGTCTTGAATATGATTTCTAGCATGTATTGCTTCTAGTTTGATGAACGCCACCTATGACGAGACAGTTTTATCTTGGCAGAGTGATATTGATTGCACCTTTCATATGGTGTCTAGTTTGCAGTGCTTCTAATTTGTTGAAGTGCCTTCTGCTTAGTTACCACATCATAGGTGTGAATATGTTAAGCCATCCATTTTTTCATACATATTCCATCCTCGTATCATGACTTTGCCTTTCATCAGAGTAGTGTTCATCAGTATCATGCATGAATGAGTTCTGAAGAGCGAATTATATTCCTTTTTCTTGTCGGTTTGACCTCACAATGCAAAATCAATAAAGCTGAAGGAAATTGGCAAGGCATTGGATGATGGTGGTCCTTCCGACCAACTGAAATGGAGGTTTTCTACGGATTCTACTCCTCGATCCTCCCAACAAGATTCGCAAGGCAACACAAGGCTAGACAGCCAACGTAGCTGTGTAGATGATGAGCACATCTCCCCTACTCCACCATCACAGGTGCTTGCTCTAACTTGGAACGTGCAAGCATGAGTAAGATATAATCCACCATGAACATAAATATTGTGAAGGCTATGTTGATTTTGTTTCAACTACATGCGTGAACATGTGCCAAGTCAGGTCACTCGAATCATTCAAAGGAGGATACCACCCTACTATACCACATCACAACCATTTTAATAGCATGTTGGCACGCAAGATAGACCAATATAAACTCCTAGCTAATTAAGCATGGCATAAGCAACTATAATCTCTAGTTGTCATTGCAAACATGTTTATTCATAATAAGCTGAATCAGGAACGATGAACTAATCATATTTACAAAAACAAGAGAGGTCGAGTTCATACCAGCTTCTCTCATCTCAATCAGTCCATCATATATCGTCATTATTGCCTTTCACTTGCACGACCGAATGATGTGTACAATAATGATAGTGCACGTGCATTGGACTAAGCTGGAATCTACAAGCATTTAAGAAACAGGAGAATACAAGGTAATATGGGCTCTTGGTTAAATCAACAATAATGCATATAAGAGCCACTTCAACATTTTCATTATGGTCTTCTCCTATCAAACCCCAAAGAAAAGAAATAAAACTATGTACACAGGAAAGCTCCCAACAAGCAAAAGAAGAATAGGAAATAATTTTGGGTTTTCTTTTTAATTATTACTACTACGGCAAGAAAAGTAAACTAGCTAAAAGCTACAACTAATTTTTTTGGTTTTTCTTAAGGTTTTTCAAACACACAAGAAGAAAACATAAAGAGGAAAATAAACTAGCATGGATATTACAGTGAAAAAGTATGAGCACCGACAACTAGCAATGAGTGTGTGAACGTAAATGTAATGTCGGTGAGAAATACGTACTCCCACAAGCTTAGGCTTTTGGCCTAAGTTGGTGTATTGCCACGGCTGGCCTGGCGGATATCCGAAGTTGTAACTAGGGTCGTACTGAGATGCAGCGGCTATTGCATTGTGGGTTGCAGCTTGGAGGCGAGCTGCCATCATCCTCCTCTCGTACTCATTTTCCTCCTCCCTGGTTATAACATAAATCCCCTTTGCCTGAAAGTCAAAGAGAGTAGGACCAGGGAGGACAATATTGACGGTGTGACCCGTGTCAAAGATTAGTCGGTACTGGAGAGGCGGTTGATTCCTCTCAACAAACTGATGGTGAACCATGGCATTAAAATCTACATAAGAAGGAGGCAATTCCATATCATAATCACGAATAGGTATCCCAAGAAAATTAGCTAGACGGGTTGCATAAATTCCACCAAAGAAATCTCCATTAATTCTATTATTATACAACCTACGTGCAACAATGGCTCCCAAATTATAATGTTTGTCTCCTAACACAGCACTCCTGAGAACACTGAGGTCGGGGACACACATGTGACATGCTTCATCCTTACCATTTATGCACCTACCTACGAAGAGAGCAAAATAATGTATAGCAGGAAAATGAATGCTCCCCATGGTAGCTTGTGTTATATCTCTAGACTCCCCCACAGTTATAGTAGCAAGAAAATCTCTAAACACAGACTTGCGAGGCTCACTAGTGCTACCCCATTGTGGAAGTTTGCAAGCAGTATTAAAATCCTCTAAATCCGTAGTATAAGAATTTTCATAAAGATCAAACAGGACAGTTTGAGAATTGCATGAACATGAAAATTGAAACCATCTCAAAAAGGAATCAGTGAGATAGTGGTACTGGCGACACTTATCTGCCTCGAAGCTCACAAGATTAGCATTATGCACATATGTGTTAAATTCTTCCTTAATTCCTGCTCAATCAATGAAGTCCTCTGAAGGCCATTCACAAGCCCGCACTTGAGCTTCCCTTGGTGGTTCATCATCCGCATCGCGTATTGCAGGCCTGGGCCCTTGCTTCCTTGAAGGACCACCTTGGTACATTTTCCTAAACATATTTCTTCCTCTGAAAAATTTCTGATATTTTTTGTAACTCAAAATAGAAGTGAACCAAACTCAACAAAATTGATAGCAACTACTCCTACAAGTGCCTAGAGACTATATCATGAACTACTTGGGACCATATAAATTTGACATGCAAGCTCAAGAACATGGTCACCTAGGCAGCAAAAATTTGCAATGAATAAAGCACTAGAACAAAAACTAATTGGACCATTGGAGGAGACACATACCAAGGAACAATCACCCAAAGCAGTTTTGTGAGTGGAGCTTTGATCTAGGAGATCAAAAATCGCAGCAAAATGAGCTAGAACTCGTGCTTGAGCTTGTTGGTGATTTTTTGGGAGGAAGAAGGAGTGTGTGATGGCTGGAATAAGTGGAGGGGAGCCACCATGGGCCCATGAGGCAGCAGAGCGCGCCCTGTAGGGGTGGGCGTGCCCTGGACCCTCGTGACCAGGTGCTTGCTCCCCCTTCTGTGTTCTCAGTGCCAGATATTCTCAAATATTTTAGAAAAAATCATATTTCAATTTCAGAGCATTTGGAGAACTTTTATTTTTGGGGTATTTTTTATTGCACGGATAAATCAGAAAACAGACAGAAAATACTAATTTTACTCTAATTCAACTAAATAATAGAAACTAAAAGGAGGGTACAGAAGGTTGTGCTTTCTAACTTCACCCATCTCATGCTCATCAAAAGGAATCCACTAAAAAGGTTGATCAAGTCTTGTTGACAAACTCATTTCGAATCACGTGAAACCGGAGAATTTTCGAATAGCACTAGGTTACCTCAATGGGTGTATGCACATCCCCAATAATAAGAATATCATATTTCTTCTTGATAGTAGGAAGAGGAAATTCAAAACCTCCAAAAATAATCGATGGAACTTTTCCAATAGAGTTTATACTATGAACTTGAGGTTGTTTCCTCGGAAAATGGACCGTATGCTCATTGCCATTAACATGAAAAGTGACATTGCCCTTGTTGCAATCAATAACAGCCCCTGCAGTATTCAAAAAGGGTCTTCCAAGAATAATAGACATACTATCGTCCTCGGGAATATCAAGAATAACAAAGTCCGTTAAAATAGTAACGTTTGCAACCACAACAGGCACATCCTCACAAATACCGACAGGTATAGCAGTTGATTTATCAGCCATTTGCAAAGATATTTCAGTAGGTGTCAACTTATTCAAATCAAGTCTACGATATAAAGAGAGAGGCATAACACTAACACCGGCTCCGAGATCACATAAAGCAATTCTAACATAATTTCTTTTAATGGATCATGGTATAGTGGGTAGTCCTAGATCTCCAAGTTTCTTTGGTATTCCACCCTTGAAAGTATAATTAGCAAGCATGGTGGAAATTTCAGCTTCCGATATCTTTCTTTTATTTGTAACAATTTCTTTCATATACTTAGCATAAGGATACATTTTGAGCATATCAGTGAAACGCATACGCAAAAAGATAGGTCTAATCATTTCAGCAAAGCGCTCAAAATCCTCATCATCCTTTCTCTTGGATGGCTTAGGAGGGAAAGGCATGGGGTTCTGAACCCATGGCTCTCTTTCTTTACCGTGCTTCCTAGCAACAAAGTCTCTCTTATCATAACGTTGATTCTTTGATTGTGGGTTATCAAGATCAACAGCAGGTTCAATTTCTACATCATTATTATTGCTAGGTTGAGCATCTACATGAACATCATCATTAACATTATCACTAGGTTCATGTTCATTACCAGATTGTGTTTCAGCATCAGAAATAAAAATATCATTGGGATTCTTAGGTGTGTCAACAACAGGTTCACTAGAAGCATGCAAAGTCCTATCATTTTTCTTTTTCTTCCTCTTAGAAGGACTAGGTGCATCTAAATTATTTCTCTGAGAATCTTGTTCAATTCTCTTAGGGTGGCCGTCAGGATACAAAGGTTCCTGAGTCACTTTACCTCCTCTAGTTGCAACTCTAACTGCAAAGTCATTATTCGTACTATTCAACTCATTGAGCAAATCATTCTGAGCTTTAAGTACTTGTTCTACTTGAGTGGTAACCATAAAAGTATGTTTACTAATGAGTTGAAGTTCACCTTTAACTCTAGATATATAATCACTCAAGTGTTCAATCATATAAGCATTGCGTTTCAGTTGTCTACCAAAATAAGCATTAAAGTCTTCTTGCTTAGCCATAAAATTATCAAACTCATCTAAGCATTGGTTGCAAACTTAGTAGGAGGGATTTCAGCTTGATCATATCGATAGAGAGAATTTACCTTTACTACCTGTGTCGGGTTACCAAGACCATGTGTTTCTTCAACAGGCGGTAAATTAAGACCATGTATTTCTTCAACAGGAGGTAAATTCTTAACATCTTCAGCTTTAATACCTTTTTCCTTCATAGATTTCTTTGCCTCTTTCATATCTTCAGGACTTAGAAATAGAATACCCCTTTTCTTCAGAGTTGGCTTAGGAGTTGGTTCAGGAAGTGTCCAATTATTTTCATTAGTCAACATATTATTCAATAGAATTTCAGCTTGATCGACAGTTCTTTCCCTGAAAACACAACCAGCACAACTATCCACGTGGTCTCTGGAAGCATCAGTTAGTCCATTATAAAAGATATCAAGTATTTCATTTTTCTTGAGAGGATGATCAGGCAAAGCATTAAGTAATTGGAGAAGCCTCCCCCAAGCTTGTGGGAGACTCTCTTCTTCAATTTGCACAAAATTATATAATTCCCTTAAAGCAGCTTGTTTCTTATGAGCGGGGAAATATTTAGCAGAGAAGTAATAAATCATATCCTGGGGACTATGCACACAACCATGATCAAGAGAATTAAACCATATCTTAGCATCACCCTTTAATGAGAACGGAAATAACTTAAGGATATAATAGTAGCGAGTTTTCTCATCATTAGTGAACGGGGTGGCTATATCATTTAATTTAGTAAGATGTGCCACAACAGTTTCGGATTCATAGCCATAAAAAGGATCAGATTCAACCAAAGTAATTATATCAGGATCAACAAAGAATTCATAATCCTTATCAGTAACAAAGATAGGTGAAGTAGCATAAGCACGATCATATTTCATTCTAGCATTCAGAGATTTTTCTTCCAGCTTAACTAATAATTTCTTAAGATCACTTCTATCATTGCAAGCAATAAAGTCTCTAGCAGTTTCTTCATCCATAACATAACCCTCAGGCACAACAGGCAATTCATATCTAGGGGGAGAATCTTCATCGTCACTTTCATCAATATTACCAGTTTCAATAATCTCATTCTCTCTAGCCCTAGCAACTTGTTCATCAAGAAATTCACCAAGTGGCATAGTAGTATCAAGCATAGAAGTAGTTTCATCATAAGTATCATGCATAGCAGAAGTGCCATCATCAATAACATGCAACATATTAGAATTAATAGTAGAAGCAGGTTTAGGTGTCGCAAGCTTACTCAAAACAGAAGGTGAATCAAGTGCAGAGCTAGATGGCAGTTCCTTACCTCCCCTCGTAGTTGAGGGATAAATTTTAGTTTTCTCATCTTTCAAGTTCTTCATAATGACCAGCAGATATAAATCCCAAGTGACTCAAAGAATAGAGATATGCTCCTCGGCAATGGCGCCAGAAAATGGTCTTGATAACCCACAAGTATAGGGGATCGCAACAGTTTTCGAGGGTAGAGTATTCAACCCAAATTTATTGATTTGTCACCAAGGGGAGCCAAAGAATATTCTCAAGTATTAGCAGTTGAGTTGTCAATTCAACCACACCAGGATAACTTAATATCTGCAGCAAAGTATTTAGTAGCAAAGTAGTATGATAGTAGCGGTAACGGTAGCAAAAGTAATATTTTTGGGTTTTATAGTGATTGTAACAGTAGCAACGGAAAAGTAAATAAGCGAAGAATAATATGTAAAAAGCTCATAGGCATTGGATTAGTGATGGAGAATTATGCCGGATGCGGTTCATCATGTAACAGTCATAACATAGGGTGACACAGAACTAGCTCCAATTCATCAATGTAATGTAGGCATGTATTCCGAATATAGTCATACGTGCTTATGGAAAAGAACTTGCATGACATCTTTTGTCCTACCCTACCATGGCAGCGGGGTCCTAATGGAAACTAAGGGATATTAATGCCTCCTTTTAATAGAGTACCGGACCAAAGCATTAACACATAGTGAATACATGAAATCCTGAAACTACGGTCATCACAGGGAGTGGTCCCGATTATTGTCACTTCGGGGTTGCCGGATCATAACACATAGTAGGTGACTATAGACTTGCAAGATAGGATCAAGAACTCACATATATTCATGATAACATAATAGGTTCAGATCTGAAATCATGGCACTCGGGCCCTAGTGACAAGCATTAAGCATAGCAAAGTCATAGAAACATCAATCTCAGAACATAGTGGATACTAGGTATCAAACCCTAACAAAACTAACTCGATTACATGATAAATCTCATCCAATCCATCACCATCCAGCAAGCCTACGATGGAATTACTCACGCACGGCGGTGAGCATCATGAAATTGGTGATGGAGGATGGTTGATGATGACGATGGCGACGGATTCCCCTTTCCGGAGCCCCGAACGGACTCCAGATCAGCCCTCCCGAGAGAGATTAGTGCTTGGCGGCAGCACTGTATTGTAAAACGCGACGAATCCTTCTCTCTGGTTTTTTTTCTCCCTGAACATGAATATATAGAGTTGGAGTTGAGGTCCGTGGAGCTCCAGGGGGCCCACGAGGCAGGGGGCGCGCCCAGGGGGCAAGCGCGCCTCCCACCCTCGTGGACAGGGTGTGGACCTCCTGGCCTTGATTCTTTCGCCAGTATTTTTTATTATTTCCAAAAATAATCTCCATGAAGTTTCAGGTTATTCTGAGAACTTTTGTTTCTGCACAAAAATAACACCATGGCAATTCTACTAAAAACAGCGTCAGTCCGGGTTAGTTCCATTCAAATCATGCAAGTTAGAGTCCAAAACAAGGGCAAAAGTGTTTGGAAAAGTAGATACGACGGAGACGTATCAGCAAGTGACAGTAAATTTCAGCACACTATATAAATTTTTCCTTACCAAATTCCACTTACCAAAGGCGCTTCACTCCCCGGCAGCGGCGCTAGAAAAGAGTCTTGATGACCCACAAGTATAGGGGATCTGTCGTAGTCCTTTCGATAAGTAAGAGTGTCGAACCCAACGAGGAGCAGAAGGAAATGACAAGTAGTTTTCAGCAAGGTATTCTCTGCAAGCATTGAAATTATAGGTAATAGATAGTTTTGTGATAAGGTAATTTGTAACAGGTAGCAAATAACAAATGTAAATAAAGTGCAGCAAGATGGCCCAATCCTTTTTGTAGCAAAGGACAAGCCTGGACAAACTCTTATATAGAGAAAAGCGCTCCCGAGGACACATGGGAATTATTGTCAAGCTAGTTTTCATCACGCTCATATGATTCGCGTTCGGTACTTTGATAATTTGATATGTGGGTGGACCGGTGCTTGGGTGTTGTCCTTACTTGGACAAGCATCCCACTTATGATTAACTCCTATTGCAAGCATCCGCAACTACAAAAGAAGTATTAAGGTAAACCTAACCATAGCATGAAACATATGGATCCAAATCAGCCCCTTACGAAGCAACGCATAAATTAGGGTTTAAGCTTCTGTCACTCTAGCAACCCATCATCTACTTATTACTTCCCAATGCCTTCCTCTAGGCCCAAACAATGGAGAAGTGTCATGTAGTCGACGTTCACATAACACCACTAGAGGAGAGACGACATACATCTCATCAAAATATCAAACAAATACCAAATTCACATGACTACTTATAGCAAGACTTCTCCCATGTCCTCAGGAACAAACGTAACTACTCACAAAGCATATCATGTTCATAATCAGAGGGGTATTAATATGCATAAAGGATCTGAACATATGTTCTTCCACCAAATAAACCAACTAGCATCAACTACAAGGAGTGATCAATACTACTATCAACCCACAGGTACCAATATGAGGCTTTGGGACAAATATTGGATACAAGAGATGAACTAGGGTTTTAGAGGAGATGGTGCTGGTGAAGATGTTGATGAAGATTGGCCCCCTCCCGATGAGAGGATCGTTGGTGATGACGATGGCGATGATTTCCCCCTCTTGGAGGGAAGTTTCCCCGGCAGAACAGCTCCGCCGGAGCCCTAGATTGGTTCCGCCAAGGTTCCGCCTCATGGCGGCGGAGTTTCTTCCCAAAAGCTTGCTTCTGATTTGTTCTCGGGCGAAAGATTTCATATAGCAGAAGATGGGCATCGGAGGCCTGCCAGGGGGCCCACGAGGCAGGGGCGCGCCCAGGAGGGTAGGGCGCGCCTCGCACCCTCGTGGCCAGGGTGTGGCCCTCCTCTGGTAGTTTCTTCACTCAGTATTTTTTATTAATTAAAAAAATGACTTCCGTGAAGTTTCAGGACTTTTGGAGCTGTGCAGAATAGGTCTCTAATATTTGCTCATGTTCCATCCCAGAATCCCAGCTGCCGGCATTCTCCCTCTTCATGTATACCTTGTAAAATAAGAGAGAATAGGAATAAGTATTGTGACATAACATGTAATAATAGCCCATAATGCAATAAATATCAATGTAAAAGCATGATGCAAAATGGACGTATCACTGTCCGCTGCATAGGCGGATGACTTCTTGTAGTCCCCAGTTATGGTTAGGATTCCCTTGGTGCTTGGCATCTTCATCTTGAGGTAAGAATAGTGGCGGACCGCCATGAACTTGGCCAGAGCAGGCCAACCAAGTAGTGCATGAAAAGGGCTCTCAAGGTCCACCACCTCGAACCAGACTGGCTCTCGGCGAAAGTGATCTTTGTCTCCGAAGAGGACGTCAATCTGTGTCTTGCCGATTGGTGAGCAGGAAAGGCCAGGAACTATGCCATGGAATACAGTCCGACTGGGCTGAAGCTGCCTTTGCTTGATTCCCAACTTCTCCATAGTGTCTTGGTATAGGATGTTGATGCTGCTTCCGCCATCTATCAGAACTCGGGAGAAGCAAGCAGCCCGCCTCTCTATTGCAAAGGTAACATCCAAGACCAGGGCGTAAGAACCAGGAGAGGGCATCACCTCCGGGAGGTCAGCCCTGCGCCAGCTGATAGGCCTCTCAGACCAATGCATGAACTCGGGGGTCTCTGATGCTACTGCATGTACTTCTTGCTGCCGCTGTCGTCTGCTGTGCTTATCGTCGTCCACGCTGGTGAACACGACATAAGCTCCATGCTCTTCAGGATATTCATCTTGTATTGCGCCGACTGGACAAACAACCGGCTGCTGGGGAGGAGGAGGCGGCGGTCCGGCAGGCGGAGGAGGCAGGAGTTCGTCGCCCTTCGCGATCCTGGTGAGCCAGTGGCATTTCCGAGTGGTGTGGTTGGACGGCTTCGCGCCACTATGAAACTTGCAGGGTGCATCGAGAGTTTGCTTGTATGAGAAGGCGGGCAACCAGTTGGGCTTGCCGCCATTCTGACGCTTGGGAGGAGGCTGCCCTTCCGGCTGCTGATGTTCGATTGTCGCCACCTGCCGGCTGGTGGAAGCCGGCTGCATGGCCTTGCGCTTGTTGTCATTTTGCTGCTGCCGCCGAATGATGTCACCAGCCGGGGTCCGAGGAGCTTGTGAAGCCACTTTTCCGGATGCGTCAACTTGAATCTCCGCCTTCATGGAGGAGTCGGTTGTGGCGTACTTGTCTGCTATGATCAGCAGCTCGTCGAGGGTCGCTGGCTTGTCACAGAGAAGTCAGTGCTTAAGGAGGGTGCACTCTCGGCACCTGGCAGTGAAGTACTCGATGGTCTGCACCTCATGCACGCCCTCGCAAAAGTTGCACAGCTCGGCCCAGCGCGTGAGGTAGTCGCGAGTCGACTCGTTGAGGCCTTGGACGCATAAGGAGAGCTGGCAAGGCTTGGCAGGCAACTTGTACGTGCTGGTGAAGTTGCGGATGAAGGTTTCAGTGAAATCAACCCAGCTGTTGATGCTGCGGGGCTTCAGGCTGTTCAGCCATGTTTGGGTCGTGCCCTGGAGCATGAGCGGAACATACTTCATAGCAACACGCTTGTTGCCTTTTGCTATGCTGACGGCCGTGGAGTAGTCGACCAGCCAGTCCTCCGACTTCACGGAGCCGACGTATTTGGGTGTATCTCTTGGGAGCGTGAACCCTTTGGGAAAGGGCTCATCGTGGATGCGGGGGCCAAAGCAAGGCGGGCCCAACGCGTCTTCTTCTTCTAGCGCCAGGGATCGGTTGAGGCGATCGATCCGGTGGCGGGCAATTCTCTCCGATTCCTTCTCAGGGGCCAAGCCGGCCTCCAAGACTCGGATGATCAACAGGCGGTGGGGACACGTGCCTTTCTCTGCGATTGGGAGGCTGGTAGTCGCCTGGTCGTTCCACCGCTCGTGGGCGGCCATCTTGGTCACGCTCGATGGTGATGTGCGCCCGACTGCGGCTTGCAGCCGGCTCCTTATCTCGTCACCCCCGGTTGCTGCATGTCGGTGTCCGGGAGGTCGCGCCATGCTTTCGGCGAGGCGGCTGATTCTCAGCTTGCAGGCCGGGCTCCATCATGGAGCGACGCCCGTCGCCCTCCAAGTGCCCAGCTCTTCTGTCGCCGCCTGGGCGGCTTGTATGTTCTCCTAGGGCGTGGCGTAAGTCGTGCGGTCGGCCCCCAGCATGCTGGCGATGGCGGCTCCGCGCTGCCGGACGATACCCATGCGGCTGGGTTCGCCACCAGTCCGCGTGTCACCGATGGCATGATCAACTTCACGATGGTATGCCTCAGAAAGGCATCTCATCGCAGCCAGCTTCTGCGCGCTGTCGTAGAGCACCTTGCGATGCTCCTCCGGCCCCTCGCCGTCAGCGTCTTCGGGAATGGGCGCGGCTAGGTTTTGCAATGCCGCCTGCAGCGGATCCTGGCCACCTCCGCCAGAATGCTCGCCATGGCTGATGACGAGCACCTCCGTGACGGTGTTGCCGCCGCTGTCTGCGCGAGGAAGCGGTTCGTCGTAGACCACCACGTTGGCGGGGAATGCGTCGAGCGGCGCCGTGTCGGAGTCGACAAGCATCGGGTCGTTGGATCCAACCACAGGCTCGCTGACGACGTGGAGCTGGTCGAGGAGGCTGACGAGGCGGCTCTCGGGGCCATCTGTGCCCGCGTCGGATACGGGCTCGTCGGAGAGGCAAATCTCACCAACAAGATCGGCGAGGCAGCTTGCCGCGCAGACGACCTCCGCATCATGCAGCGCGTCGGCGCAGACGCCATCTGGCGTGCCGGGCTGGCTGCGCTCGCCGGGAAGGAATAGGGTTCCCGTACAGAACATGTCTCCAGAAGACGGTGGACCTCGCCCCACGGTGGGCGCCAAATGTCGGGGGTTGGGTGCGACATATGCCAAAGGATGGCTTATCATGGTGGGAGTGAGTAGAACGTCACTGGTGCCTGGAAGCGGGATGAGGCGTAGACACAAACGCCAGCGCAATTTACCCAGGTTCGGGGCTCTCCTAGGAGATAACACCCCAAGTCCTGCTCTGCGGGGTCTCCGCATGATCACTAAGGCACTAGTGAGTACAAAGGTGCTCCTCGAGCTGTATGCTAGAGGTAGAAGAAAGCAGGGCTAGCTCTCTCCTCTCTCTATGTATGAGTCTAGGGCTAACAGGTTGGGAACCCTTTGCATGGGTGCCCTGGGGGGTTTATATAGGCCTACCCCCCAGGGGTACAATGGTAATCAGGCCGGGTTGTAGGACCCGGCTGTCAGTGTCTCTGGTCACCGACTTCTCCACCGGCTGCTAGGGCCCGCCGCCTGGCAGGCCCCGCCGACTGGTCTGGTACGGAGCCGACAGGCCGCCTCCGCCGTTTGCGGGTCCGGCCGGCTGCTTGTTACTGTAGCTGCAATGCTAATGACGCGTGCTTGGTCGGGGGGCGTGGCTACAGTCCCGCCGTCTGGTGGGAGATCACTGTAGCCACACCGGTCTTATCTGGTTAATGGCGCGCGGACTCCGAGGGAAGAGGTAGGCCGTCCGCTAGAGGCCGGCCTTCCTCGAGTCCGACTGGCCAGGCTCTGCCGCCCTCCAGGATCTCGCTGCCTAGTAGGGCCCGCCGCCTGCAGGCCTTACTGATAGGTCGTCGTGGGAACAGGGTTCCACCTGACAAGGATAACGTCGAGGGTGGAGTGGCAACAATGCCACGCCGTGTGGAGATCTCCGCCTGTACGGGGCACTATGGCCGCGCCTTGCCCTGGATATGGGGGTGATGGGCTACACTGTAGCCACATCCTGTCTTGTCTTCTTAATGGAGGCGCGGGCTTTGAGGGTGTTGTGGGCCGCTTTCTAGGAGCCGGCCTCTCTAAAGGCCGCCCGCTAGGAGTCGGCCCGTCTTGGGGCCGTTTTCCGGTGCTTGGCCGTCTTCTGGCAGCCGGCCGCTTGAGCCAGCCGGTCTCCAGAAGGCGGCGCTTCATCCTTGATACCTAAGAGGCGCAGCCGGCCCAATGTCTTGAAATGCTCAGGAACTTGGGTTAGGCTAGCCGTAGCCCATTACTCCGACATATATTTTCTAGACGATCCTAGCTGCATTCAAAATTGTGAAAAAGGTATGTGTTCAAGATTTTGAAAGAAGCTGGACGAAGGCCCCATTCTTATGATTCGGGAGAATCGGTCAAAAAACAGGGCCGAGATGTAGGAACAAAGCCCAAGTCATAATCAAGCATGAGTCTATCCTAATGGAAACCCAAAGGCCGAAAAACCAGGCCAAAATATGTTTCAATCTACTGTTGAGGGCCATGCTAGGCCTAGTGTTTTTGGGCGGAGACGGGCAGCCCATGCCCAGTTTTAGTTTTATTAAATCGCGTTTAGTTCGAGGCGCATTTCCAGGTACAAACTATCAACCGAGGTGCATTTCTCGCCGAACCATCTGATGAGTAAGTGAAGGCACCGAAACCACCACGGGCCATTATGGTGAAGCAAAGAAGACGAAGGAAACACCATATTTCAGACGTAGGATAACTTCTTTTCATTTTTTTACTAAATCTCTTGCTCCATTGTACTCATCAGGGCGGAGATAAGACCTGGGCACACCGAGCCGTGGCCCGGGTCATGACAACGGAATCCTTTAGACTTGGTGTGTTCGATAACGAGGTAACGTCATGACCGTCATGCTCCATTGCGTCCATGCATCGGAGCCCCAAGTTAGCACATATACGTCTGACTATACAGAAACAATAATCACATCTTCATAAGACGCGCTTGCAACTCTTTGTACTTCACATGGCAAGAAATAAAAACTTAAATTTATGATGAAATGTAACTTGAAAATGTACATGTCTGGACAAAGTTGTCAATTCAAGCAAATTTCCTAATAGCAGTAACTAAAGTATGAGAATAGGAGGATGTTGAAGTGAAGATAATTGTCAAACAGGTTTGAGTTATAATAACAGTGAATGGTTTTCCACTACACGAGGATAACCTCAAGGCCCCTGATCGTCGTGAAGCTATGAAGAGGTACTTGATGGACTTCATGGTTGCCAACAAGGAGAATGAGTGCCTTCTGGTGCCCTACTATCCCACCCATGTAAGTCATTCGCTGGGCATATTATGCTTTCGTACAATTCCATTATGCATGCTTGCACATTCCGTCGTTAATTTGATGATAGTTGGTCTTTTGAACTGTTTGCGTAGAGATCATTGTGTCCTCATCGTTATTAACCCCGAAGTCTGCAATACTTATTTTTTGAATTCAACGAGGAAAGTGAAGAAAGACTATAGATGCATAAATAAGATTCTGGATGAAGCATTGTTTGAGTATACAATTAAGGGAGGAATTATCAAAGAGGGATGTGTGAAGTTTAACAAATTTAAAATGGTATGCTTCAGCCAAAAATGGTATGCTTCAGGGCCCGTTATCAACGAAGATACAGAAAACATAGGAATACGTACAATTAGAGGAATATGAAAGGAAGATAGCTGCAAAACTTTGGATCAAGAAACCTCAGGAAAGTCGCATGAAGAGGTGTTCGGTTGTATGTAGGAAACCACAGCAAGACTATTGAGTACAACCGCTGCTAGAATATTTATCTGATTTTTTATAAGGTGCACATGATTACTCTGGTCTTTCACCTCACGTACCCCACATGAATAGGTTTTTTTTTGCGGGGAATAAATAGATTTGTTTATTCGGTCTACGCACGGCAGAACCTGTGCTCCTCGGGCGTCCGGCCAAAAATTGAACCTGCGCTAATGAAAGTTCTCCTGTGTAATACTGTTCATATTTCCTACGTTCCGAAGGCCTACAATGGAAAGTTTCCCACATGAATAGCATTACTACAAAATTCCCGTAGAATTCCCGTGAAGCGAACAAACCCTTTGTATTTGGATTAGTGTTGGTGTGGGTTGTGCAACACCATCATTATATTTTATCAGTGGCGTCATATTGGTCGAATGGGGTCGACACGTCATCAAGGTTGTTTTTGCCACGTCACCACTAGTGTTTTCTGCACTAGTGAATACATGCGTTGGTCCTAGAAGCATGACTAGGGATCATATTTCCACATGCAATTGAGTTTTTTTTGAATCTCATATTCAGTAATCAATGCAATTTTAGCATAAAATTAATAACAAACATAAAAAGATAATAATATATTTATTGTTCTCTCTAGGACATATTTTATACATTTATTAATGTATCTAGGGCATACTTCTAGTATCAGGAATAAGAGACTTTGGCATACAACCTTTTAGGCAGTCTTTGATCATGCCACACACAACAGACTTTTTTTGTGTTGAGATTTGAGGGCACTTAATTGTAAATTATGGCCCTACAACTGATCGATATTCATAATTTTACGTGTTAAGCAAAAGCTACCTGATGGCGATCTGAACTCACACACACCGATATGTTGGATTGTGGTAGAATCTTTAATCTTGTGCTGATATCATATCATTTATAGAAGTCCTCTTGACTTAGGCTGGTCACAGTGAGAGTATCATATCATTTATAGAAGTTCTCCTGTGTACTTCACTGGTAGAAAAAGGGCATGTTGTCCCGGTTCGTAAGGACATTTTGTCCCGGTTCTGGAACCGAGACTAAAGGGTCGGTACTAATACCCTGTCCCTTTAGTCCCGGTTCAATCCAGAACCGGGACAGATGGGCCTGCACGTGGCCTGTGCGCGGAGCCCAGGCAGGAGACCCTTTGGTCCCGGTTGGTGGCACCAACCGGGACCAATAGGCATCCACGCGTCAGCATTTCTGTGACTGGGGTTTTTGTTTTTTTTAAAGAGGGGGGGGGGGTTGGTGGTTTTGGGGGGTTAATTTAGGTGTTTCATATATTGTGTTAGCTAGCTATAATTAATAGAGAGAAGTGTCCTCTCTTATGTCCGTGCTTGGTCGACGCTACGTACTATACATACGTATAGAGAGGACTAGACACACTAGCTAGCTAGTAAGAAAACGAAGGAAACAGAAGATCGTCATGAACATATATGCATACAGAGAGAAGTGATATCGACCACCTCTCCTTCTCCGAGAGATTGGTCGAACAACAAGTTCTCGTATATCTATCCGACACTACCGGCTACATATATACAATAATTATCTCTTACAAATATAATTATTCGGACTCAGGGTCCACATAGAATTCTTCGTCTTCAGGGATCACGTGGTCAAGAAAGAATGCCGCCAATTCCTCTTGAATTGCTCGCATGCGAGCTGGTGCTAGGAGTTCATCCCGCTTCCAAAACATCTAATTTAAAGAAGGGGGTCAATACATATATATATGAATGAATGAAACTCAACACAAATGATGGTAATAAAATAAAATTGTGAATGTTGTTATTTACGTACTTCATATTGTTCGTCAGTGTAGCCCCGCTCACAGGTCGTGTGGCGGATGGACTTGCAAACATAGTATCCACAGAAATCATTCCCTTGTTCCTGCCACAACCACTTTACAAGAAATAGAGGTCAATCAAACTGATAAGCAAGAATGCCAAATGGTATTGCTGAAACTAGCGCTTGAATGACTAGTAGATGCGCAGAACATGCTACTATAGTACTTACTTTCGGGTGTCTAAATTGCAGCTCCTTCGGCAGTCCCGGAGCTTTTCTGGTGAATGTTCTCCAAACCCTGCCGGACAAAGAAAACAATTACTTGATATATCAGGAAATGACCAAAGTTGCTGATATGGTGGATAATGATCGATTTAACTTACTTCTCGAGTATTTGAGTCATGTCTGCATAGTCCTGGGGTTCTTTTCGTCTTGAGTCTAAGACGGTTAATAGTCCCTGCTCAAGCTTAATCTCTAGGAGAATATAGTGGAAACTGCACACGCATGCATAACTCATCAATTACATTACTATAACCTTGACTAATATATAAGGGAAACCGAATACGCCACAAGACAGTAACACTCACTTGAAGTTGTAAGGAAAGAGTATTATATCTTTGTTTTCATTTATTACGAACGTTTGTAGCAAGTTGGCCTCGGTAGCTGTGGCATGAAATTTAACCTGAGTTGCATCTATGAGATATGTGTTAATGAACCCAATATCACCGACTTGTCTTTTCTTCAACTCGGCGATCTTCAATCTGCATAATATAGTGAGGATGATTATAAATACATGCAATGAAAGAGCTGAGCTATATAGAGAGACTTAATGACAGAAGTAGTACTACTTACAGATAGTAGCAGGCGACCGTTGTTTTATCGAGGGCCAATTGATTGAAAAACTGATAGAACTCCTCAAATGGAACAGGCAACAGTTCAATTCCAACGAGGTCATGCTCCTTTTTAACTTTCACATACAAAGTACTCCTCCCCAGAGTCTGTAGATTTTCAAGTACCAATCATGCAATCTTCGCATCATCGTTGATAGAGATCTTTCATCTTTGACGAGAGGCTTCCCGTACTCGTATCTTTATATCGGCACGTCCATGGGTTCATAATGTACATCGTCGGGCAGGTAATCTGCAAGATTGCTATAACCGGCCACCATCCTCGGATCATTAGCGACATTGTGGCTAGGCACCTTGAGCGGGGGGCATGATTGCTTCGCTTGTTCGCCGAGCTGGGCAATTTGTTTCCCAGCTCGTCGTTCTTTCAGCCTTTGATCACTGACAGTACTTCCCGACCGCTCCGCTTCGGCAAATTCCTTTCCAATAATGCGCTCATAGTTTCCTTTCGGCGGAGACTCCGGTGGTTTTGTCAGGGCAGCCAGAGTGTGCTTCGCTTTCGCCGGATCTACCTTCTCCTCCGAAAGTGGATGTCTCTTTGCTTTCAACCCTTGAAACCAGTCATCCACTTCGGTTCGTGCGATCTCGGCATTCTCCTCTGGGGTCCTCTCGTATGGTAACTTCTCTGGAGTCTTCAGAGAAGGACCGAATCTGTATGTCCTCCCGCCTCTGGTTGTACTGCTAGACGCCGACCGAGCAGATGGAGCGGTTGTCTTCTTTACTTGCTTACGAGGCGGAGGAGAAGGACTACGATGCACCAGAGCAGCCGGAGCGGCGGCAGGTCTCTTCCGCCCTTGCTGACGAGGCGGAGAAGGAGGAGGCTGGCTGCTCGGGCGCGTCGGCACAGGCGAAGAAGGAGGCGGAGTGCCGCCACGCGCTGGAGAAGGAGCTGGTCGAGTGCCCTGATCGTCACTCGCCGGAGGAGGAGGCGGTGGAGGAGGCGGAGTGCCCTGACTCGCTGGAGGAGGAGGCGGTGGAGGAGGCGGAGTGCCCTGACTTGCCAGAGGAGGGGAGGAGGCGGAGGCGTCCAGTTCAGAAGGTTGATGAGCTCCTTCCGCCATAGGCATGGAGTCTTCAGAGCAGACCCCAGCCTAGTCTCCCCTTCACCGGTAGGGTAGTCAAGCTGGAGGTCCTCAAATCCCTCCGTTATTTCATCCACCATCACCCTAGCATATCCTTCTAGAATCGGCTGGCAGTGAAAAGTTGCGCCAGGTTCAGTAGGATAAACAGAGCCAACAGCCGCCTTGACCTTCAAATTCATCCATTGCGTCATAAGGTGGCAATTTTGAGACTCCGTGATAGCATCCACGAGATAGCTGGCAGGAGCCGTCAAGGCATGCTCCGGCTGAAGCAGCTCGGTCGAAGCCACGCTGCTTCTGCGCTGAGATGGCGGGGTAGCTTCGGGGGAAGCTTCGGCAGTACGTTTGCTGCGATTTGCTTCTCGTTCCTCTATCGTGTCTACCCTTGCTTGCAGTGCCTGCATTTGGGTCTTGCACCGGCATTAGGTCACCATAGCCAGCTTCTTCACCCTCTCCTTCCAGACCATCGGTGTCGTTGAGAAACAACGAGACGGCATCACTTCCTTCTGCGATTATCACTACTAGGAAAAGGCATGCTAGTGGCGCACCGAATTTGCCTTCTAATGGCGCACTACCAGTGCGCCACTGGCATCACGCCATTAGAATTAAATTCTAATGGCGCACCACCGGTGCGCCATTAGTTCTGGTGTTCTAATGGCGCACCAGGTAGTGCGCCATTAGTATAGCCTGCAGTGCGCCATTAGAATGCCTCCCAGGGGGCCATATGTACCTATGTGCTTTGGCATTCTAATGGCGCACCAGCAGTTAATGCGCCATTAGTGTGATGATCACAGTGCGCCATTAGTGTCTTGTGTGGTGCGCCATTAGTATGAATATTAGGTTTTATTTTATTTTTGCTTTTCTAATTTTTGCACAGGTTACAAAATATATTATTGGACAGAATATAGACAGCAGCACACAGCAACATCAGATTCATCGAATACAATAGAAGATTAGTCTCCGAATACAATTCATCATATTAGTCTCCGAATTCAAAAGACCGAACAAAGATAAAACATTACAAGTCTCAAGATCGCGAGTATCGAGTTTGCCTTCACATTACAAGTCGATATCGATCATCTAAACTACCATCACATAGAAGAGAGCTGTGGTCATCACGATGAGCATCATCGCGATCAAACTGGTCTTCATCCGGTTCCTCCAACGCTCCCTCCTCTCTCCCTCTAGATAGCGGGCGTATCTACATTCGGCCTCCGCCCTAGTGGTGTACCCTTTGTAACTGTTACCGCTGAAACGATGAACCTGTCTCCGACACTCCTCCCAGTCGTCGTAGACTCCGGGAACCTTACCCTTGTACACGACATACGACGGCATCTCTATGCACAAGCCAAACAACAGACAATACATAAGCAATATGTAAGTATGCAACAAAAGGATTGGAAGAGAAAAGCAAGACATTAATAGCACGATTCATGGTCCTACTAATAAATAGCATCGATTACATCTAAGTTGAACGACTGTCCAAACCAAAGAGACATAGGAATTCATTAAAGTATAATTAAAACATGAGCCAATCAATGTTTCAGAACTACACATCACTACTTTCGACTCGACTCATCGGACAGGAACGTGGATGAAGCCGCCGTCTGTCGTGATGGTCATGAAATCGCGGTCGTTGTCACCCTGCATTTGTAGCATTTCATCTATCTCACTGTTGGACGGTTGATATCTGAGGAAGAACTGCCCCGAGGTATGAAGGACATCTTGATGGATGATGTCCGCAAACTCCGACTGGATGCGAAAGAATTCTTGTCTGAGGTCCGCGTCCTGGACTGCCGACAAGCTCGCGGCCCAATCTTTGAGATTATCTGGTAGCAGAAGTTGATGATGGTCCCTTACGATCGCCCGCATGTGATGGAGGGCGTAGTAGGCATCCTTCTGACCGCCAGGCGGCTGCTTGACGCAGCAGAACTTCGTATTGTGTGAGAACATGTGCTTGCCGTACTTACGAACTGCCCTGGTGAAGGTGCCTCCAGATTTGGCGTAGGCGGGGAGAACATCATCAAGAACTTTCTTGACATTTGTGTAGTCTATCTTGGAGTTACGGTTCGGGTCTAAATACGTGGCCATGGAATATTTCGGGCTTAAGAGGATGAGTGTGCAATGTGTGTCACTGCACAGAACACGGAATGTTAGAAAAAAAAGAACGATCGAAATCTAAGAAATCATATGTTACGGGGCGGTTAAGGGATGACTTACTCGGGAAAGTAAGCCACAAGGAAGTTATCCTTATCTGAGTTTGCCAGAATGACACCTTTGAGGTGTGAACTCGCAACTTGGCGGTCCCCAGAGCTGCTCAAGTGCTTGGCACGCATGTAGAAGGGGTCGACTATCACGATGTCCGGGGTCTTGTCTCTAATGATCCGCATCTCCATACTCAGCGAAAACAGCCGAACGAAGGTGTAGTGCAGCGGATGAAGGTTAAACATAGCAAAGATGTCATCAAACCGCATGACGATCGTACCCTCGATGTTGCCATCCACAAAGCCCTCGCCCTCTGGCACCTTGGCCATGAAAACCGGGTATGCCACATCCTTCTCTCTGAGAGCCGCTTCTCCAAAGAAAGAACACTGTCGTGCAGACTCCGCATAGCACCGGTTGCAGCATTCAGCATATTTGGCGGTAGCATCGCCCTACCCGCCACATGCACCCTCCTCGAGATATCCTTAGGTGAAGGTGGCCCGTCCTGAGCACGGATCGAACTCGGTGCCGGCTGGCTCGCACCGGCGCCCTTGTTAGTCTTTCGTTTCCGTCCCTTCTTCTTGATCTCCTGTAATGGGACCGAGTTCTGCTCACAGACCGCCTTCTTGAGCGTGTTGGGGCTGATAATATTTCACACCTCAGCTATCTGAGGCTCGGTGAAGGCGGGAGCTGGAGGCGTGTCCTGAGAACTGAACGCCAGACGACGCCTGTTGCAATTGGATTTCTCCGCCGTACCAGCTAGATCGCGGTCGTCTTGGTTGGGTTCTTGAGAAAGAGGCCCGCAGAACTCGTCAGCGTACCCATGTTCGGCAAAGTACTTATCAACTTTGGTAAATGTACCGTCGTCGTTGTCGTCGCTGTCCGGATCCTGTGCCATAGGGCTGTCCGGATCCTGTGCCATAGGGATGTCCGGCAGGTCCAGTAACATTGCGGCGTTCTTGCCATGGCTTGGCGCCGACACGACTGGCGGTCTTGTCTGTGGGGTGGTGTCCCCCACCCCCAAACGAATCTGGCTCTTCGGCCAAAGCAGGGGACAGTTTACGGAGGTGCTCAGGGTCATCTCATCTTCTTCGTCGGCCCCAGCGGGTCGAATCGGAGGTAACAGCTCATCGCAGCCTGGCAGCACCCGAACCACTTCAACCCTATACATTGTGGGTGGCATCGGATTACCGTGGAACATGGGGTTGCCCGGTTGAACGATTCTACCCTTGGCGACATCGACCAACTCGACGCCCACGAAGTGCAGAAGAGTGCAAGGAACGTCGGCGGTGCCCTGCGAAAACATGTACAGGGCGTCAGGGATGCCCAGTCAAAGGCAAGGAGATGAAGTCATCGCCCGAGAGGCTTAGTTACCGTGATGCCGTCGAGCTCGGCTAATGTCGAGGCACCGCCAACGGCGGGCGTGCAACTGACGGAGGGGGCGCTTGCTGGCAAGGTGCCGGCCGGCGTACACCCAGGTGCATTAAGCTCCAATGCCCGTGCCGGCGCCGGAGACACCAATGGCGCTGCCGCCGGAGACACCAATGGAGCCGCATGCACGCTGTGCGAGTTGCTGGCCGTGAAGCTGGGAACCGGGGGATGCCCCTGTTGGCCGCCCGCAATCCACGTCGTCAGCCCATGAATCAACGTAGGCACCATGGTGTTGAGCGTCGTTCCAAGTTGTTGTTGCACTTGCTCTTGGACAAGCTCCGGAATTCGCGCCACTTGTGCCTTGAGTTCTTCAACCTCGCGCGTCTGGCTTTCCGAGCTGGTCTTTTTCTCCTTCCGCACATTAGCGGTATAGTATGACCCCCATTTTGTGGACAAGCCTTTGTCGGCCACACGACCAGCTGACATCGGCTTAGTGAGCTTATCCTTGTTTTTCATTACGTTCAACGCCCTATTTAAAGGGGTGTCGAAAGGGGAGCTCTTAGACGACCCGGCGCTACTGCTTTCAGTGTCCTGCGAAAGGAACATGAACCATTTAGAAATATTGGGGATTAATTAGAGTGCAACCATATGGAGCTAATTACGCGGGGGTGTATTCCTTACCAGAAGAAGCTCAAGCGCCCTGGTCTTTGGATCCGTGGTAAGCTCCTTTGTTATCGGGTTCTCCTTGTACCGGGCCCTGACATAGTTCCTGGTCTGCTTGTCACCGCTGTATTTCTCGAAGCGGGGCGGTAGGCCTTGCTCGGCACGCTCCGCGTCCTCCTTGTCCCATATAGGCTCCGCCACTCTGTAACCGCCGGGACCGAGTTTGTGTTCCCCTAAGTTCAACTCCCGCATTTCTTTCCCCCACTGACTTGATTCGGAGGTTGCACTGCTCTCGCACTTGATCTTGAACTCCTTGTACTCATCTTCGCTCATCAAAGGATATTTCGCCTTGATCTTCTCATAACTATCACCTTTATCAATCATTCTCTTCACTGCGCTTTTCCAAGTAGACAGGGTCGTGCTCATCTTCGTGAGGGCGGCACTGTTCACTTTATTCCCTGAGAGGCGTGTGTTTTCAAATTCGGCGGGAACTTGTATCGTTCGTGCAGCTTCGTGAAGAGGAGGTTGCGCAAATTCCCTCAGTCCTTATGCCTAAGGTTCTCGGTGTTGATCGAGACGGTGCTCCGGAGAATGCACCCGAGCTGAACCGAGTACCCCTTGACTATATGTTTGGGCTCCGTTGGATTCCCGTCGGAGTCCACTTGAGTGAATTCCTCCTTGACGGTGCGGAGCGCATTCGGGCGCCGGTCCTTCCTTTGCTTCTTCGGTTGGCTGCCATCTGTGTGTGCGCCGCCATCATCAGTGGTGGCATCCTCGGTGGCACCATCAGTGGTGTCATCCCCGACGCCACTAGGGGTTGTGTAATCAGGATCGGTGTCTTCCGCGGCGTCCTCATAGCGGTGAGGTTGTTCCTCCATCTCCTGGGACAGCTCCCAGAATTGCTTGCCGCCCGAACCACCGGCCTCATCGTTGTGGGCCATGTTTCGCTCTAAATAGGAAAAAAGTTTGGTCAAAAAGTTGGTTATTGTCAAGGAACAAGATCATGGTCTCATCATTTAGGGTTTGTCGACACCGAGGCACCCTAAAAGCCTAAGCTTTCATCATTTAGGGTTTGTCGACGCCGAGGCACCCTAAAAGCCTAAGCGTACATCATTTAGGTTCTCATCGACACCGAGGCATCCGGGGCAGCCAAGTTAAGTTTTCATCATTTAGGGTTTATCGATGCCGAGGCACCCTAGGTTGGGCCTAATCACTTGGCACTAATCACTTGGCTCTATTGCCACCTATGGTTTAATACAGCAAGAATAAAGGGGCAGTTGATCCTACTTAATTAAGTACTAAGATACCCCGGCCCATGCATTAGTAGCAAGTACCTCATATGTCCGATTTTTAGCAAAGTCATGCTAAAATTCACGGAAAATTTCAGCATGACCTTTGCTGAAAATAGGACATATGGAGTACCCGAATTTGCCGGAACGGAAGTTAATCGACATTCCGGCAAACTCAAGGGCCTCTCGGGGTACCTGCAAAATCATCACGACACGAAGGGCCTCTCAAGGGCCTCAAGCAGCAGCGGCCCTTCACGAGCGAACTCAATGAGTGTGAACCAACAGAGTGTGGGTCACCACAGATTCTGTAGTCAAAAACCTTCAGGACAGAGTGAAAATAGTTACAATATGCTTGCAAGTAATTTTTCTGTAACTAAGGCACAATATGCTTGCAAGTAAATCACAATATGCTTGCAAGTAATTTTTCTGTAACAGTCTTGCCCCTATTTGAAGGACAAGCAAATAGATACAATGGGTAGCTTTGGCACAATCCTAAGGCACAATCCTCTGACTAATTCATCACTGTAGGCCGGCATGAAACACACTCCTCCAAAAAAGCCTAAAATTCCACTATTATTGCATGTAAAAAAGCCTAAAATCCACTAGTATTGCCTCTAAGAAAGCCTTAAAAGTCCACTATTATTGACAATCAAAATATGATCTGAACTGTAAGGAGTTAACTGAAAAATGAGTGTTAACTGAAGTTTTCCAGTACAGATCATAACTGAAGTTATTCATAGAATATAGTGACATCAAATGCAGTTAATTAGTCTTAATTGAATCTTAGTAAGGTTCATTCTGAAGTCAAAAGTCCCCAAACAGTGAAAGGGAACAAACAAAAAAATGTTCGGGAAATTCCAAAAGAGTCTAAAGGTATGGGTTGGTTTTTGGTTCCAATTTGAAAACCCAAAATTTCATCAACACATTAATTATAATTTGTTTGTGCAAATACTTCTCTCAGGCAGCCACACACATCTTTCTTCATCCAATTTTTTCCTACAGCATCATTGAACATCTGAAACTTACCAGCTCAACTTGAGAAAAAATGGATAGGCAGGGACATTTGTGCTTTTTGCCATCTAATCTAATCTACCTCTGCTTGATTAACTATTGTTTTGGTTTTCACTTTGTGCCAGCCCATTAGATTAGTTGGTAAAGTACATGCTTCATCTTACATTCCCTACCTGTGTGTACATGCATTTGCAGGCTTTCAGGCCCTGACTAATTAACTACATTGCTGATCAGAGACCCTGCTGTTTACTGGGAGGTGGCAGTACTACTGTGCTAGTGTGCTAGTACTGGTTTTTATTCTTTGGAACCTTCTACTTATGAAGCTCTCTCAAGTAAAGATTTTCAACTAGTAGTACATTTTTGTATGGTGCAAAAGTCCAGCAGCACTAGAACTGAACTGATTGATCTATACATGTTGTAGGAGGAGCTATATCATTTTCTCCATGGGGAATTTTGTGTAGGTACTTAGACAGCCACACACATCACCAAATTTCAACAGGAGGCGGATATAGACTTACTAACCAGAATTTAGCTAGCAGTGCAGTAACTTGCAAGTGTTAATAGTTATAAACACTGAAATATGCATTTCTATCCACAAGCTGTCAAATATCATCAGAAGATAACAGACACGGTCGAGGGGAGGGAGGGATGGAATGGGGAGGAAGGGTGGAGAGGGAGGAAGGAGGAAGGAGCAGAGGTACCTGGGCGGGCGCGGCTGGTCGCCGGAGGGGTTGGGGTCAGGGTTGTGGTTGTGGTTGGCGGTGGCGGCGTCGAAGGGATGGCACGATTGGTTGTCGGGGAGGCCTCCTGGGCGCCTCGGTTGGTCGTGGGGAGGCCGGCGGCCGCGGTCATCGTCCTGCACCCCGTGCCCGGACTGAGGTAGAGGCGGCGCAGGGCAGGGGCCGACGCGGGGAGGCTATCGGCGACGGCGAGGTCGCGGAGGCGTCGGCTATGGCGGAGCTGCAGTGGTGGGGGCGCGGGGGCGGCGGCGCACGTAGGGGCGGCGGCGACGTGGGGGGGCAGCGCGCGGGGGGGGGGGGACTAGATCTGGCGACAGGGAGGGACGAAGGGGTCGGGCTAGGTAGAGCTAGGGGGGAAGATTACTAATGGCGCACCCCCGAGCGGTGCGCCATTAGAATGTTTTTTCTAGATAGCAATGGCGCATCCCAGAGCGGTGCGCCATTAGAATGTTTTTTATATAGCAATGGCGCACTACCAGAGTGGTGCGCCATTAGAATGTTTTTTTAGATAGCAATGGCGCACTACACGAGCGGTGCGCCATTAGTATGTTTATTATTATTATTTTTTGTTGCTATTTTTAATATATTTTTTATAAAAACAGTAATAATTTTTTTGTGAATATGAAAAAATATCATCAAATGGGGGTGCTCGGCGGCGGTGGAGCGGGCCGGGGAGGGTGCGGTGGGTCGGCGGCGGCGGTGGAGCGGGGGAGGGTGAGGTGGGTCGTCGGCGGCGGTGGAGCTAGCGAGGGAGGGTGCGGGGGAGGGGGATCGAGATCGAGATGAAGGGGTATAGCGATCGAGATTTAAAAATATTCATCAAATTTAAAAAAATATTCATGAATTCGAAAAGTGCCCATGGAATTTAAAAAAGTAAAAAAAATAAATATATATACTAATGGCGCACCGGGTAATAGTGCGCCATTACTAGTTTAAACTAGTAATGACGCACTGTGAAACGATGCGCCATTAGTAGTTTTGCAAAAAAAAAGAATAAAAAAAATTACAGTAATGGCGCACTGTCTGCTTGGTGCGCCATTACTACTTAGAACTAGTAATGGCGCACTTTGACCTGATGCGCCATTAGTATGTATGGAAAATGGAAAAAAATAATTTAATACTAATGGTGCACCCTGTTTCTAGTGCACCATTATTGTCTTCCACACTAATGGCGCATCACCAACCGGTGCGCCATTAGTATATACTAGTGGCGCACTGCTTCCATGGTGTGCCATTAGTATCAATCCTATCTATAGCCCTTTTCCTAGTATGTCCCTCAACAACGCTTCTTTTGCTTCGTCTCGGGCGGTGTCCATAGTTTCTACAAATATTTACAACATGGCAATTATTATTCAAACATGACAGATGGATATATTAGTGGCAAACGTAGAACTAGCTACCTAATCATAGTAAGGAATCATATATATTAATTAGTGGCCTCGACGCTGCTTCTCTAGGGTTTGGGGTGGTTTCGACAACGCTTCAAGGGTTTGGGGTGGCCTCGACAACGCTTCAAGAAGGGGGTAATATTGACCCCCCCCAGGTGTTGAAGCTATCGGGAGGGGGTATATATCGACAACGACGACACTACATCTATGTCCCTCGATGACCCTCGTTCCCGATAAAAAAAGAGGAAGAAGAAGAAAAAAAGGGGAGAAGAAAGAATAGAGGAGAACTCCTCTATTCTTTCTTCTTCTCTTTTTTTTCTTCTTCTTCCTCTTCTTTTTTTATCCTCTTCTTCCTCTCATGTTCGAGAGGATCGCCGAGGGGTCGGGAGGTTGCCTAGTGTCAAAGGATTCAACAAAACCATGTCTTCATCATTAGGCGAAAGTAACAGGTGCATGATGGTACGAAGCTCTCCAAAGTTATTTTGGAATGGAGTCCTAGATAGGATAATTCGCTTTTTGGTACAAAGTTCAGCAAGAACCTTCCAAATATCGTTATTTGAAAGGCCTTTGCTGAAATTCATACAAAAAGGCAAATTATCCTATCCGGGACACCATTCCAAAATAACTTTGGAGGACTTCGTCATGCCCTGGTTACTTCTGGCTAATGATGAAGCCATGGATTTCTTCAATACTTTGACACTAGGAAACCTCTCTCTCGACCCCTCGGCGATCCTCAACCCCTCGAACCCTCGACGACCCTGGAACCCTCGACCCCTCGGCGATCCTCTTCTTCCTCTCATGTTCGAGAGTATCCCCGTGGGGTCGGGAGGTTGCCTAGTGTCAAAGGATTCAAAAAAACCATGTCTTCATCATTAGGCGAAAGTAACAGGTGCATGATGGTACGAAGCTCTCCAAAGTTATTTTCGAATGGAGTCCTAGATAGGATAATTCGCTTTTTGGTACAAAGTTCAGCAAGAACCTTCCAAATATCGTTATTTGGAAGGCCTTTGCTAAAATTCATACAAAAAGGCAAATTATCCTATCCGGGACACCATTCCAAAATAACTTTGGAGGACTTCGTCATGCCCAGGTTACTTCCGGCTAATGATGAAGCCATGGATTTCTTCAATACTTTGACACTAGGAAACCTCTCTCTCGACCCCTCGGCGATCCTGGACCCCTGGAACCCTCGACGATCCTGGAACCCTCGACCCCTCGGCGATCCTCTTCTTCCTCTCATGTTCGAGAGGATCGCTGAGGGGTCGGGAGGTTGCCTAGTGTCAAAGGATTCAACAAAACTATGTCTTCATCATTAGGCGAAAGTAACAGGTGCATGATGGTACGAAGCTCTCCAAAGTTATTTTGGAACGGAGTCCTAGATAGGATAATTCGCTTTTTGGTACAAAGTTCAGCAAGAACCTTCCAAATATCGTTATTTGGAAGGCCTTTGCTGAAATTCATACAAAAATGCAAATTATCCTATCCGGGACACCATTCCAAAATAACTTTGGAGGACTTCGTCATGCCCTGGTTACTTCCGGCTAATGATGAAGCCATGGATTTCTTCAATACTTTGACACTAGGAAACCTCTCATATATATCCATCTATAGCCACATACATATATAAATGGAAAAAATGCTATGAACAAAAATACATATATATCAATGCATACATCCATGGATCATCATTGCTCATATATCCATAGTCATATATAAAAACTTTCTGCCTATGAACAAAAAGCTTTCTATGAACAAAAAACTTTGTATGAACAAAAAACATTTTTGACATATTTAGCACATTCTAAATTTTCCTAACTCTTTTACAACCACAAAAAGTACTCCAACTTCATGACAGTACCCACACTCCATTTCACCACAAACCTTCTGATCCATAGTTTAAATATTTTAAATTTCATTCAAATGAAATTTGAACCAGATTCAAATTCCTTGCTGAAAACCTGTTCTAAACCAATCAAAAAATTCTGAAATTTTGCCATATACACAGAGAACATACATACATATATATACATTTTTATAAAAATGCAAACAACAAAAAATCTAAAAAAGGACATATACACGCTCCTTCTGTTCCTTCTTCTTCCTTCTTCTTCTTTTCTTCTCCAACACAACACTTTTTTTCTTAAATGTTACATATGAACATATAAAGAGCATTATACAGCATATACAGAGCATTATATATACAGTGAACATACATACATACATACATCTTAACAAAAAAATGAAAAATAGGCCGCGGTGGTCGGCGATGGCGACGATGGTTGGCGGTGGAGCTTACGGATGGCATGCGGGGACGGCAATGAGAAGGAAAGGGGAGGAGGCAGGGGCTCACAGCGCGGGGAGAGGTCGAGGTCGCCGGCCGGAATCGGTGTGGCGGCGGACGAACGGGTCGCAGGAGCCGGCGTGGTGCTTCCCCGGAGCGACGGCGACAACGGGCACGGGGAGGGGTCGGGGCCGGCCTGAGGCAGAGGCGGTGGCGCGTGGGGCAGGGACGGCGTCGGGGCGACGCGGGGCAGCGGTGGCGTCGAGGCGGCGAGGTCGGGGCAGCGGTAGAGCGGGGCGACGACGGCGTTGGGGCGGCGCGGTGAGGCGGACGGCGACGGTGCGGGGTGGCGCACGGTGGCAGGGGCGGCGACGATGGGTGCGGGCGACGACGGCGGCGGCGATGGGCACGGGCGACGGGGCAGAGGGCGGCGGGGCAGCGGGAGAATGAGGAACTGAATGAAAATTTTACAAATGTTTTCTTATATGCTGAGACCATTGGTCCCGGTTCGTGGAACCAACCGTGACCAATGGTCCCCTTTAGTCCCGGTTGGTGGCACCAACCGGGACCAAAGGTCTCTTTTTAGCAGCCCAAAGGGCGGGAAGCGGAGGCCTTTGGTCCCGGTTGGTGGCACCAACCGGGACTAAAGGGGGGCATTGGTCACAGTTGGTGCCACGAACCGTGACCAATGCCCCCTTTAGTCCCGGTTGGTGCCACTAACCGGGACCAATGGCCTTGTGCTGCCCCGTGTCAAAAGTTTAGTACCACCTCGCTAGCTGAGAGAGCTCGAGAGTGGTTTATAAGCGTTGTTGCGCCCACCCTCCCAAGCTCCTCTCAACTGCAGGCTTTCGGGCCTAATCTGTCACTGCAATGCCTGTGGGCCAACTGGGCCTGCTGCGGGCTTGAATCCTGGCCCATGGTAGGGTTTCTAGTCGTATTCAGGCCGTGGTGGCCCAGTAGGTGGCATTTTTTTGTTGCTTTATTTATTTTCTTTTGCTTTTTGCTTTATTTTTTAATTCTTTATGCTTTTATTTTTAGAAAAATTATAAACTTTTTGTTAATGCCATTAGTTTTCAAATTTGAAAACACTTTTTTAGTTTTTTATTTTCTTTGTTGATTTATTTATTTTATTTTATGATTAACTTTACTATAAAAATAGTTTTTTTCCTATTTTTTTGATTTGTTTTTTGCATTATTTATTTTCTTTTGTTTTTTGCTTTAATTTTTAATTCTGTTTGCTTTTAGGTTAGCAAAATTATAAACTTTCTGTTAGTGTCATTAGTTTTAGAAAAATTATAAACTTTCTGTTAGTGCCATTAGTTTTCAAATTTGAAAACACTTTTTTAGTTTTTTTTGTTTTCTTTGTTGCTTTATTTATTTTATTTTGTAATTAACTTTACTATAAAAATAGTTTTTCCTGTTTTTTGATTTGTTTTTTGCGTTATTTATTTTCTTTTGTTTTTTGCTTTAATTTTTAATTCTGTTTGCTTTTAGGTTAGCAAAATTATAAACTTTCTGTTAGTGCCATTAGTTTTAGAAAAATTATAAACTTTCTGTTAGTGCCATTAGTTTTCAAATTTGAATAGTTAAAATTTGAATTCTTTGAAAATTGTTTGAATCACAAGTTTGTGATTAACTTACTAAAAAAATGAGAATAGATGTGCTTATAGAGAAAATTCAACCTAAATTCCTAGTAAATTTCTATGAATTTCAGAGAAATTCACTATGAATTTAGGTTAAACTTTTCTCTATTAGGGCATCTATTTTCACTTCGAGGGGAGCTCAACAAGGCAGAGAGGGAAGGGCTTATAAACCGGTGTGAGCCCCCTTCGGTTGGCGAGGTGGGATATACTTTGCCCGCAACAAGGACCAACCCTTTAGTCCCGGTTTGTGGCACAAACCGGGACTAATGGTCATGGGCCAGGGGCGAGGAGCAAAATTATAAACTTTTTGTTAGTGCCATTAGTTTTATAAAGTTGAAAGTTGAAAGTTGGCATGGGCCAGGGACTAATGGTCATGGTATTACGAGGGCCGAACCATAAGACATGAAAGCATTTCAAATGAATTCTGAAAAAGTTGAAAGTTGGGATGGTATCATAATTTCACCCACATAGCATGTGCATGTACGAAACGGACAATGGTAGCATGTTCGTGTGTTACAAAGTTGGCATGGTATCATCATAATAGTTGCGGGAGAAAGTCTTCACTTTTTCTTCGCTTGTGTCATTTGCTTATTGCACCGTAACCATGGATTATCTTCATTGTTTATCAGGATGCTTGGGTCAGCCTTGTCATTGAAGGGAGGAATTTCATGAAACTTTTCATAATCTTCAGACATGTCTGTCTTGCCGTCCACTCCCAGGATGTCCCTTTTTCCTGAAAGAACTATGTGGCGCTTTGGCTCATCGTATGATGTATTTGCTTCCTTATCTTTTCTTTTTCTCGGTTTGGTAGACATGTCCTTCACATAGATAACCTGTGCCTCATCATTGGCTAGGACGAACGGTTCGTCAGTGTACCCAAGATTTTTCAGATCCACTGTTGTCATTCCGTACTGTGGGTCTACCTGTACCCCGCCGCCTAACAGATCGACCCATTTGCACTTAAACAAAGGGACCTTAAAATCAGGTCTGTAGTCAAGTTCCCATATGTCCACTATGTAACCATAATATGTGTCCTTTCCGCTCTCGGTTGCTGCATCAAAGCGGACACCGCTATTTTGGTTGGTGCTCTTTTGATCTTGGGCGATCGTGTAAAATGTATTCCCATTTATCTCGTATCCATTGTAAGTCAATACAGTCAAAGATGGTCCCCTGGACAACAAGTACAACTCATCACAAACAGTGTTGTCATCTCTGAGACGTGTTTCCAACCAACTGCTGAAAGTCCTGATGTGTTCACATGTAATCCAGTCGTCGCACTGCTCCGGGTGTTTGGAGCGCAGACTGTTCTTGTGTTCATCTACATACGGGGTCACCAAGGTAGAGTTCTGTAGAACTGTGTACTGTGCTTGAGACCAAGAATATCCGTCCCTGCATATTATTGAGTCACTTCCAAGAGTGCCTTTTCCAGTCAGTCTCCCCTCATACCGCGATTTAGGGAGACCAATCTTCTTAAGGCCAGGAATGAAGTCAACACAAAACCCGATAACATCCTCTGTTTGATGGCCCATGGAGATGCTACCTTCTTGTTGGAAATATGCCCTAGAGGAAATAATAAAAGCATTATTATTATATTTCCTTGTTCATGATAATTGTCTTTATTCATGCTATAATTGTGTTATCTGGAAATCGTAATACATGTGTGAATAACAGACACCAACATGTCCCTAGTGAGCCTCTAGTTGACTAGCTCGTTGATCAACAGATAGTCATGGTTTCCTGACTATGGACACTGGATGTCATTGATAACGAGATCACATCATTGGGAGAATGATGTGATGGACAAGACCCAATCCTAAACATAGCACAAGATCGTATAGTTCGTTTGCTAGAGTTTTCCAATGTCAAAGTATCTTTTCCTTAGACCATGAGATCGTGTAACTCCCGGATACCGTAGGAGTGCTTTGGGTATGCCAAACGTCACAACGTAACTGGGTGACTATAAAGGTAGACTACGGGTATCTCCGAAAGTGTCTGTTGGGTGACATGGATCAAGACTGGGATTTGTCACTCCGTATGACGGAGAGGTATCACTGGGCCCACTCGGTAATGCATCATCATAATGAGCTCAGAGTGACCAAGTGTCTGGTCACGGGATCATGCATTACGGTACGAGTAAAGTGACTTGCCGGTAACGAGATTGAACGAGGTATTGGGATACCGACGATCGAATCTCGGGCAAGTAACATATCAATAGACAAAGGGAATAGCGTACGTGATTGATTAAATCCTCGACATCGTGGTTCATCCGATGAGATCATCGTGGAGCATGTGGGAGCCAACATGGGTATCCAGATCCCGCTGTTGGTTATTGACCGGAGAGTCGTCTTGGTCATGTCTGCTTGTCTCCCGAACCCGTTGGGTCTACACACTTAAGGTTCGGTGACGCTAGGGTTATGAAGATATGTATATGCAGAAACCCGAATGTTGTTCGGAGTCCCGGATGAGATCCCGGACGTCACGAGGAGTTCCGGAATGGTCTGGAGGTAAAGAATTATATATAGGAAGTGCTATTTCGGGCATCGGGACAAGTTTCGGGGTTATCGGTATTGTACCGGGACCACCGGAAGGGTCCCGGGGGTCCACCGGGTGGGGCCACCTGTCCCGGGGGGCCACATGGGCTGTAGGGGGTGCGCCTTGGCCTAGAAGGGCCAAGGGCACCAGCCCCTATAGGCCCATGCGCCTAGGGTTTCCACCATGGAAGAGTCCATGTGGTGGAAGGCACCCCTAGGTGCCTTGGGGGGGATGGAAACCTCCCCTTGGCCGCCCCCCCCCTAGTAGATCTCATCTACTAGGGCCGGCGCCCCCCCTTGGCACCCCTATATATAGTGGGGGAGAGAGGAGGGATTTCACACCAGCCCCTGGCGCCTCCATCTCCCCCCGTTACGTCTCTCCCTCGTAGTCTCGGCGAAGCCCTGCTGCTGTGACGCCCTGCATCCACCACCACGCCGTCGTGCTGCTGGATCTTCATCAACCTCTCCTTCCCCTTGCTGGATCAAGAAGGAGGAGACGTCTCCCGTCCCGTACGTGTGTTGAACGCGGAGGTGCCGTCCGTTCGGCGCTGGTCATCGGTGATTTGAATCACGTCGAGTACGACTACATCATCACCGTTCTTTTGAACGCTTCCGTGCGCGATCTACAAAGGTATGTAGATGCATCTAATCACTCGTTGCTAGATGAACTCCTAGATGATCTTGGTGAAACGAGTAGGAAATTTTTTGTTTTCTGCAACGTTCCCCAACAGTGGCATCATGAGCTAGGTCTATGCGTAGTTCTTCTTGCGCGAGTAGAACACAATTTGTTGTGGGCGTAGATTTGTCAACTTTCTTTCCGTTACTAGTCCTTTCTTGCTTCAGCGGTATTGTGGGATGAAGCGGCCCGGACCAACCTTACACGTACGCTTACGTGAGACCGGTTCCACCGACTAACATGCACTAGTTGCATAAGGTGGCTGGCGGGTGTCTGTCTCTCCTACTTTAGTTGGAGCGGAATCGATGAACAGGGTCCTTATGAAGGGTAAATAGAAGTTGACAAATCACGTTGTGGCTTTAACGTAGGTAAGAAAACGTTCTTGCTAGAACCCTAATTCAGCCACGTAAAAGTTGCAACAACAATTAGAGGATGTCTAACTTGTTTTTGCAGCAAGTGGTTTGTGATATGATATGGCCAAAGTTGTGATGAATGATGAATGATCTATATGTGATGTATGAGATGTTCATGCTATTGTAATAGGATTCACGACATGCATGTCGATGAGTATGACAACCGGCAGGAGCCATAGGAGTTGTCTTTATTCTTTTTATGACCTGCGTGTCATCGAGAAACGCCATGTAAATTACTTTACTTTATTGCTAAACGCGTTAGCCATAGTAGTAGAAGTAATAGTTGGCGAGCAATTTCATGGAGACACGATGATGGAGATCATGATGATGGAGATCATGGTGTCAAGCCGGTGACAAGATGATCATGGAGCCCCAAGATGGAGATCAAAGGAGCTATGTGATATTGGCCATATCATGTCACGTTTATTATTTGATTGCATGTGATGTTTATCATGTTTTGCATCTTGTTTACTTAGAACGACGGTAGTAAATAAGGTGATCCCTCATACTAATTTCAAGAAGTGTTCCCCCTAACTGTGCACCGTTGCGACAGTTCGCTATTTCAAAACACCACGTGATGATCGGGTGTTTTATTCAGACGTTCACATACAACGGGTGTAAGACAGATTTACACATGCAAACACTTAGGTTGACTTGACGAGCCTAGCATGTACAGACATGGCCTCGGAACACAGAAGACCGAAAGGTCGAGCATGAGTCGTATAGAAGATACGATCAACATGAAGATGTTCACCGATGTTGACTAGTCCGTCTCACGTGATGATCGGACACGGTCTAGTTTAACTCGGATCATGTAATACTTAGATGACTAGAGGGATGTCTAATCTAAGTGGGAGTTCACTAATAATTTGATTGGTTGAACTTAATTATCATGAACTTAGTCTAAATATTTTACAATATGTCTTGTAGATTAAATGGCCAACGTAGTCCTCAACTTCAACGCGTTCCTAGAGAAAACCAAGCTGAAAGACGATGGCAGCAACTATACGGACTGGGTCCGGAACCTGAGGATCATCCTCATAGCTGCCAAGAAAGATTATGTCCTACAAGCACCGCTTGGTGACGCACCCGTTCTCCCTGCAGAACAAGATGTTATGAACGCTTGGCAGGCACGTTCCGATGACTACTCCCTCGTTCAGTGCGGCATGCTTTACAGCCTAGAGCCGGGGCTCCAAAAGCGTTTTGAGAGACATGGAGCATATGAGATGTTCGAAGAGCTGAAAATGGTTTTCCAAGCTCATGCCCGGGTCAAGAGATATGAAGTCTCCGACAAATTCTTCAGCTGTAAGATGGAGGAAAACAGTTCTGTCAGTGAGCACATACTCACTATGTCTGGGTTGCATAACCGCTTGACTCAGCTGGGAGTTAATCTCCGGGATGATGCGGTCATTGACAGAATCCTCCAGTCGCTTCCACCAAGCTACAAGAGCTTTGTGATGAACTTCAATATGCAGGGGATGGAAAAGACCATTCCTGAAGTATTTGCTATGCTGAAATCAGCAGAGGTAGAAGTCAGGAAGGAACATCAAGTGTTGATGGTCAATAAAACCACTAAGTTCAAGAAAGGCAAGGGTAAAAAGAACTTCAAGAAGGACGGCAAGGAGGTTGCTGCGCCCGGCAAGCAAGCTGCCGGGAAGAAGCCAAAGAATGGACCCAAGCCCGAGACTGAGTGCTTTTATTGCAAGGGAAGCGGTCACTGGAAGCAGAACTGCCCTAAGTACTTAGCGGATAAGAAGGCTGGCAAAACAAAAGGTATATGTGATATACATGTAATTGATGTGTACCTTACTAGTGCCCGTAGTAGCTCCTGGGTATTTGATACCGGTGCAGTTGCTCACATTTGTAACTCAAAGCAGGGGCTGCGGAATAAGCGGAAACTGGCAAAGGACGAGGTGACGATGCGCGTCGGGAATGGTTCCAAGGTCAATGTGGTCGCCGTCGGCACGCTACCTCTGCATCTCCCTTCGGGATTAGTTTTAAACCTTAATAATTGTTATTTAGTGCCAGCATTGAGCATGAACATTGTATCGGGATCTCGTTTAATTCGAGATGGCTACTCTTTTAAATCTGAGAATAATGGTTGTTCCATTTTTATGAGAGATATGTTTTATGGTCATGCTCCTATGGTGAATGGTTTATTCTTTATGAATCTCGAACATGATGCTACACATGTTCATAATGTGAGTACCAAAAGAAGTAAGGTTGATAATGATAGTCCCACATACCTGTGGCACTGCCGCCTCGGTCACATAGGTGTCAAACGCATGAAGAAGCTCCATGCTGATGGACTTTTAGAGTCTCTTGATTATGAATCATTTGACACATGCGAACCATGCCTTATGGGTAAAATGACCAAGACTCCGTTCTCAGGAACAATGGAGCGAGAAACCGACTTATTGGAAATCATACATACTGATGTGTGCGGTCCAATGAGTGTTGAGGCTCGCGGTGGCTATCGTTATGTTCTCACCCTCAGTGATGATTTAAGTAGGTATGGGTATATCTACTTAATGAAACACAAGTCTGAAACCTTTGAAAAGTTCAAGGAATTTCAGAGTGAGGTTGAAAATCAACGTAACAGGAAAATCAAGTTTCTACGATCAGATCGTGGAGGAGAATACTTGAGTCATGAATTTGGCACGCACTTAAGAAAATGTGGAATAGTTTCACAACTCACGCCGCCTGGAACACCTCAGCGTAATGGTGTGTCCGAACGTCGTAATCGCACTCTATTAGATATGGTGCGATCTATGATGTCTCTTACCGATTTACCACTATCCTTTTGGGGCTATGCTTTAGAGACTGCCGCGTTCACTTTAAATAGGGCTCCGTTGAAATCCGTTGAGACGACACCGTATGAATTATGGTTTGGGAAGAAACCTAAGCTGTCGTTTCTAAAAGTTTGGGGATGCGATGCTTATGTCAAGAAACTTCAACCTGAAAAGCTCGAACCCAAGTCGGAAAAATGCGTCTTCATAGGATACCCAAAAGAAACTATTGGGTACACCTTCTACCTCAGATCCGAAGGCAAGATCTTTGTTGCCAAGAATGGGTCCTTTCTGGAGAAAGAGTTTCTCTCGAAAGAAGTAAGTGGGAGGAAAGTAGAGCTTGATGAAGTATTACCTCTTGAACCGGAAAATGGCGCAACTCAAGAAAATGTTCCTGAGGTGCCTGCACCGACTAGAGAGGAAGTTAATGACAATGATCAAGATACTTCTGATCAAGCCCCTACTGAAATTGGAAGGTCCACAAGGACACGTTCCGCACCAGAGTGGTACGGCAACCCTGTCTTGGAAATCATGCTGTTAGACAACGGTGAACCTTCGAACTATGAAGAAGCGATGGCGGGCCCAGATTCCGACAAATGGCTAGAAGCCATGAAATCCGAGATAGGATCCATGTATGAAAACAAAGTATGGACTTTGACTGACTTGCCCGTTGAGCGGCGAGCCATAGAAAATAAATGGATCTTTAAGAGGAAGACAGACGTGGATGGTAATGTGACCATCTATAAAGCTCGACTTGTCGCTAAGGGTTATCGACAAGTTCAAGGGGTTGACTACGATGAGACTTTCTCACCGGTAGCGAAGCTGAAGTCCGTCCGAATCATGTTAGCAATTGCCGCATTCTATGATTACGAAATATGGCAAATGGACGTCAAAACAGCATTCCTTAATGGTTTCCTTAAGGAAGAATTGTATATGATGCAGCCGGAAGGTTTTGTCGATCCTAAGAATGCTGACAAAGTGTGCAAGCTCCAACGCTCGATTTATGGGCTGGTGCAAGCATCTCGGAGTTGGAACATTCGCTTTGATGAGATGATCAAAGCGTTTGGGTTTACACAGACTTATGGAGAAGCCTGCGTTTACAAGAAAGTGAGTGGGAGCTCTGTAGCATTTCTCATATTATATGTAGATGACATACTTTTGATGGGAAATGATATAGAACTCTTGGACAGCATCAAGGCCTACTTGAATAAATGTTTTTCAATGAAGGACCTTGGAGAAGCTGCTTATATATTAGGCATCAAAATCTATAGAGATAGATCGAGACGCCTCATAGGTCTTTCACAAAGCACATACCTTGATAAGATATTGAAGAAGTTCAATATGGATCAATCCAAGAAGGGGTTCTTGCCTGTGTTACAAGGTATGAAATTGAGTTCAGCTCAATGTCCGACTACGGCAGAAGATATAGAAGAGATGAGCGTCATCCCCTATGCCTCAGCCATAGGTTCTATTGTGTATGCCATGCTGTGTACCAGACCTGATGTTAACCTTGCCGTCAGTTTGGTAGGAAGGTACCAAAGTAATCCCGGCAAGGAACACTGGACAGCGGTCAAGAATATCCTGAAGTACCTGAAAAGGACTAAGGAAATGTTTCTCGTTTATGGAGGTGACGAAGAGCTCGTCGTAAAGGGTTACGTCGACGCTAGCTTCGACACAGATCTGGATGACTCTATGTCACAAACCGGATATGTGTATATTTTGAATGGTGGGGCAGTAAGCTGGTGCAGTTGCAAGCAAAGCGTCGTGGCGGGATCTACATGTGAAGCGGAGTACATGGCAGCCTCGGAGGCAGCACATGAAGCAATATGGGTGAAGGAGTTCATCACCGACCTAGGAGTCATACCCAATGTGTCGGGGCCGATCAAGCTCTTCTGTGACAACACTGGAGCTATTGCACTTGCCAAGGAGCCCAGGTTTCACAAGAAGACAAGGCGCATCAAGCGTCGCTTCAACTCCATTCGTGAAAATGTTTAAGATGGAGACATAGAGATTTGTAAAGTACATACGGACCTGAATGTAGCAGATCCGTTGACTAAACCTCTCCCTAGAGCAAAACATGATCAACACCAGAATTCCATGGGTGTTCGATTCATCACAATGTAACTAGATTATTGACTCTAGTGCAAGTGGGAGACTGTTGGAAATATGCCCTAGAGGCAATAATAAAAGCATTATTATTATATTTCCTTGTTCATGATAATTGTCTTTATTCATGCTATAATTGTGTTATCCGGAAATCGTAATACATGTGTGAATAACAGACACCAACATGTCCCTAGTGAGCCTCTAGTTGACTAGCTCGTTGATCAACAGATAGTCATGGTTTCCTGACTATGGACACTGGATGTCATTGATAACGAGATCACATCATTGGGAGAATGATGTGATGGACAAGACCCAATCCTAAACATAGCACAAGATCGTATAGTTCGTTTGCTAGAGTTTTCCAATGTCAAAGTATCTTTTCCTTAGACCATGAGATCGTGTAACTCCCGGATACCGTAGGAGTGCTTTGGGTATGCCAAATGTCACAACGTAACTGAGTGACTATAAAGGTAGACTACGGGTATCTCCGAAAGTGTCTGTTGGGTGACATGGATCAAGACTGGGATTTGTCACTCCGTATGACGGAGAGGTATCACTGGGCCCACTCGGTAATGCATCATCATAATGAGCTCAGAGTGACCAAGTGTCTGGTCACGGGATCATGCATTACGGTACGAGTAAAGTGACTTGCCGGTAACGAGATTGAACGAGGTATTGGGATACCGACGATCGAATCTCGGGCAAGTAACATATCAATAGACAAAGGGAATAGCGTACGGGATTGATTAAATCCTCGACATCGTGGTTCATCCGATGAGATCATCGTGGAGCATGTGGGAGCCAACATGGGTATCCAGATCCCGCTGTTGGTTATTGACCGGAGAGTCGTCTCGGTCATGTCTGCTTGTCTCCCGAACCCGTAGGGTCTACACACTTAAGGTTCGGTGACGCTAGGGTTATGAAGATATGTATATGCAGAAACCCGAATGTTGTTCGGAGTCCCGGATGAGATCCCGGACGTCACGAGGAGTTCCGGAATGGTCCGGAGGTAAATAATTATATATAGGAAGTGCTATTTCGGGCATCGGGACAAGTTTCGAGGTTATCAGTATTGTACCGGGACCACCGGAAGGGTCCCGGGGGTCCACCGGGTGGGGCCACCTGTCCCGGGGGGCCACATGGGCTGTAGGGGGTGCGCCTTGGCCTAGATGGGCCAAGGGCACCAGCCCCTATAAGCCCATGCGCCTAGGGTTTCCACCATGGAAGAGTCCATGTGGTGGAAGGCACCCCTAGGTGCCTTGGAGGGAGGGAAACCTCCCCTTGGCCGCCGCCCCCCCTAGTAGATCTCATCTACTAGGGCCGGCGCCCCCCTTGGCACCCCTATATATAGTGGGGGAGAGAGGAGGGATTTCCACCAGCCCCTGGCGCCTCCATCTCCCCCCGTTACGTCTCTCCCTCGTAGTCTCGGCGAAGCCCTGCTGCTGTGACGCCCTGCATCCACCACCACGCCGTCGTGCTACTGGATCTTCATCAACCTCTCCTTCCCCTTGCTGGATCAAGAAGGAGGAGACGTCTCCCGTCCCGTACGTGTGTTGAACGCGGAGGTGCCGTCCGTTCGGCGCTGGTCATCGGTGATTTGAATCACGTCGAGTACGACTACATCATCACCGTTCTTTTGAACGCTTCCGTGCGCGATCTACAAAGGTATGTAGATGCATCTAATCACTCATTGCTAGATGAACTCCTAGATGATCTTGGTGAAACGAGTAGGAAAATTTTTGTTTTCTGCAACGTTCCCCAACACTTCTGGCCTAGCGCGGTTACAAACATATTTCTTTAGGACTCCCATGAACCTCTCAAAGGGGAACATATTGTGTAGAAATACATGACAATCTCGTCGACTAGATGAACTAGGACGTGCATCATGATATTGAAGAAGGATGGTGGGAACACCAGCTCGAAACTGACAAGACATTGCGCCACATCACTCCTTAGCCTTGGTACGATTTCTGGATCGATCACCTTCTGAGAGATTGCATTGAGGAATGCACATAGCTTCAAAGTGGCTAATCGGACATTTTCCGGTAGAAGCCCCTCAATGCAACCGGAAGCAGTTGCGTCATAATCACGTGGCAGTCATGAGACTTTAGGTTCTGAAACTTTTTCTCTGGCATATTTATTATTCCCTTTATATTCGACGAGAAGCCAGTCATGACCTTCATACTAAGCAGGCATTCAAAGAAGATTTCTTTCTCTTCTTTCGTAAGAGCGTAGCTGGCAGGACCTTTATACTGCTTCGGAGGCATGCCGTCTTTTTCGTGCAAACGTTGCAGGTCCTCCCGTGCCTCAGGTGTATCTTTTGTCTTCCCATACACACCGAAAAAGCCTAGCAGGTTCATGCAAAGGTTCTTCGTCACGTGCATCACGTCTATTGAGGAGCGGACCTCTAGGTCTTTCCAGTAGGGTAGGTCCCAAAATATAGATTTCTTCTTCCACATGGGTGCGTGTCCCTCAGCGTCATTCGGAACAGCTAGTCCACCGGGACCCTTTCCAAAGATTACTGAAAGTGCGTTACTCCAAAACCAACTAGAGGTGGCACTAGATGCACTTATAATTACGTAGTGTAAATCATTGACCATAGCAAGCACGTGATCACCGGTGCGCATGGCGGGCTTCTTCCGGTGATCTGACTCGCCTTTGAAATGCTTGCCTTTCTTTCGACATTGATGGTTGGTCGGAAGAAATTGACGATGGCCCAGGTACACATTCTTCCTACATTTGTCCAGGTATATACTTTCAGTGCCATCTAAACAGTGCGTGCATGCGTGGTATCCTTTATTTGTTTGTCCTGAAAGGTTACTGAGAGCGGGCCAATCGTTGATGGTCACGAACAGCAACGCCTTAAGGTTAAATTCCTCCTGTCTGTGCTCATCCCACGTACGTACACCGTTTCCATGCCACAGCTATAAAAGTTCTTCAACTAATGGCCTTAGGTACACATCAATTTCGTTGTCGGGTTGCTTAGGGCCTTGGATGAGAACTGGCATCATAATGAACTTCCGCTTCATGCACATCCAAGGAGGAAGGTTATACATACATAGAGTCACGGGCTAGGTGCTGTGATTGCTGCTCTGCTTCCCGAAAGGATTAATGCCATCCGCGCTTAAAGCAAACCATACATTCATTGGGTCCTTTGCAAACTCATCCCAGTACTTTCTTGCGATTTTTCTCCACTGCGACCCGTCGGCGGGTGCTCTCAACTTCCCATCTTTCTTTTGGTTCTCACTGTGCCATCGCATCAACTTGGCATGCTCTTCGTTTCTGAACAGACATTTCAACCGTGGTATTATAGGAGCATACCACATCACCTTCGCAGGAACCCTCTTCCTGAGGGGCTCACCGTCAACATCACCAGGGTCATCTCGTCTAATCTTATACCGCAATGCACCGCATACCGGACATGTGTTCAGATCCTTGTATGCACCGCGGTAGAGGATGCAGTCATTAGGGCATGCATGTATCTTCTCCACCTCCAATCCTAAAGGGCATACGACCTTCTTTGCTGCATATGTACTGTCGGGCAATTCGTTATCCTTTGGAAACTTCTTCTTCAATATTTTCAGTAGCTTCTCAAATCCTTTGTCAGCCACAGCATTCTCTGCCTTCCACTGCAGCAATTCCAGTATGGTACCGAGCTTTGTGTTGCCATCTTCGCAATTGGGGTATAACCCTTTTTTGTGATCCTCTAACATGCGATCGAACTTCAGCTTCTCCTTTTGACTTTTGCATTGCGTCCTTGCATCGACAATGACCCGGCGAAGATCATCATGATCGGGCACATCGTCTGGTTCCTCTTGATCTTCAGCAGCTTCACCCGTTGCAGCATCATTGGGCACATCGTCTGGTTCCTCTTGATCTTCACCAGCTCCCCCCGTTGCAGCATCACCGTATTTAGGGGGCACATAGTTGTCATCGTACTCTTCTTCTTCGCCGTCTTCCATCATAACCCCTATTTCTCCGTGCCTCGTCCAAACATTATAGTGTGGTATGAAACCCTTGTAAAGCAGGTGGGAGTGAAGGATTTTCCGGTTAGAGTAAGACCTCGTATTCCCACATTGAGTGCATGGACAACACATAAAACCATTCTGCTTGTTTGCCTCAGCCGCATCGAGAAACTCATGCACGCCCTTAATGTACTCGCGGGTGTGGCTGTCACCGTACATCCATTGCCAGTTCATCTGCGTGCATTATATATAATTAAGTGTCCAAATTAATAGAAGTTCATCATCGTATTAAAACCAAAGTGCATACATAGTTCTCATCTAACAACATATAGCTCTCCAGACCATCTAATTAATTAAACTATACATTGAAACTATGTAAAACATTTCAATGCGAAAACAAATGCGATCATAATCGCAACCAAGGTAACAATTGATCCAACGGCATAATGATACCAAGCCTCGGTGTGAATGGCATATTTTATAATCTTTCTAATCTTCAAGCGCATTGCACCCATCTTGATCTTGTGATCATCAACGACATCCGCAACATGCAACTCCAATATCATCTTCTGCTCCTCAATTTTTTTTATTTTTTCCTTCAACAAATTGTTTTCTTCTTCAACTAAATTTAACCTCTCGACAATAGGGTCGGTTGGCATTTCGATTCACATACATTCTACATAAATAAAATCTATGTCACGTTGGTCGGCATAATTTTCATAAACAATAAATGAACCAATAGTTATAAAGATAATATATATACCACATCCGAATCATAGACAAGACGAGGGCCGACGGGGGCGGAACCAAAACCATCGCACTATATAAGATGCAATAATAAAAGTAAGAAAATAATACAAGTATCTATGTAAACATACAAGTAAGAATATTTTTCCTTTCAGAAAGAAGATAAGAACAAGAGGCTCACCACGGTGGTGCCGGTGATGAGCTCGGCGCGGGTGATCGACGGCGGTGAAGACGGGGACGGGGCGTGACGGACCGCTAAACCTAGACAAATATTATGGAAAATGGAGCTTGGAGGTCGAGTTTGGAGAGGAGAAAGCTTAAGTAGTGTGGCTCGGACATTCCATCGAACACCTTGTGTGCATAGGAGGTGAGCTAGAGCACCACCAAGCCCTCTCCCCCTCGGCCAGAGAAAAACAGAGCACTTGGGTGCTCTGCTCGCGAGCGAGGGGTATATATAGGCACCTCATTGGTCCCGGTTGGTGACATGAGCCGGGACTAAAGGGGAGCCTTTGGTCCCGGTTCAAGCCACCAACCGGGACCAATGGTGGTGGGCCAGGAGCGAGGCCCATTGGTCCCGGTTCATCCCACCAACCGGGACCAAAAGTTCCAGATGAACCGGGACCAATGGCCCACGTGGCCCGGCCGGCCCCCTGGGCTCACGAACCAGGACCAATGCCCACATTGGTCCCGGTTCTGGACTGAACCGGGACTAATGGGCTGACCCGGCCTGGACCAAAGCCCTGTTTTCCACTAGTGCTTGTTTATAAAGTTGGCTCGACACATTATTTTGCATACCTATCAAATACCGTGTGTAAACGACCAACTGACTTAGGGTGAAACTTTATTTTCACGTATTGATACCACGTACAACCTGCTAACTCACGTATAAACCACTGACCATTAATCACGATGTAAACTTTCATTTAGCTTAACAATCTGGTACTATGTGCAGACAAAAAAATTGATCATGTCATAGTGTTCTTGCAAATACCATAACAATACATGCCAATTTGTGTTGAAAATCAAAATACCACAACAATACGTACATGCCAATATGGGTCAAAAACCAAAGATGTTTCACACACAATAACTCCTGTGCTAGCTACTAGTAAAAGGCAAACATGATACAAAAACATGGCGTTGCTATTCGACTCTAATGAGTTCAATCTTGTTGTTCGGCAGGCTCCTTGAAATGCTCAGCAAAAAAGCGACCAATAGGGGGGCAGCATCATCATCATGCTGGTATATAATTTGAGTAAGCATAAGGTTCTCGCACATGAAATCCACCAGGTCGTCTCCGAAATACCAGTTCTGTTGACAGCATGGAGGATTAATATTGCAGACAAAATTGAGTTGTGGAAAAAATAGATGAAAGAAGTAGCGCATGTTTGTTGGTATACTAAAGTTGCCAGACTTCTCCACACCACAAATTTTAACGGGTTTGTCACTTGTCTGGTTTACAGCCACACTGCTGGTAGCAACATTGTTTTCTCACGTGTCATAGGCTTAGAAAAGTGTGGTATGATTCTCCCAAATGTGGCAAAGTGTGGAATCTATTTTGATAGCTTAACCTCTCTTTTTTGCGGGGTTGATAACTTAACCTTTAAACATGTACATGTATGCCAAACAAAGTGTGGTAAATAATGACTTTTTTGTTCCAAAATATATAATGACTAAGGTTAGTATACCAACCAAAGAGTACCCTGGTTGCACCTTGCTACAGCGCAAAATGAGCTTCTCCAGGTTAGGTGACTTCTGCAGGTAAGGCTTCAGCCCCACGAAGTCCTCGCCAACAATGTAACACTCGTCCAGGAACAAGGTTCTTAGGTTCTGGAATACAAGAAGCTGAAGTTCCACAGAATCCTCAGGTTGGAACAGCAACTGAAAACCAGACATCCAGTTCCCGGTCTTTAAATAGCTCTAGATAAAGGAGATGCAAACGGAATAAAAAGGATGCCAAGAAGAACATACCCTGCAATGCGACAGGGTCAAAGTTGTCACATTAAGCAGCACGCCAAGAACCGATTGGTGCGCAGTGGCATCGTTTTCTTCAACGTTGTTGAGCTCCTCGTCAGTCATCACGGGCAGATGAACCGACGCATCGACAAGAGACGGCATGGTATGTGGTTCATTGATATCAACAATGTGATCAAGCTCTCCGGCCAAGCGGAGAGAAACAAGAGCAGGAGCCCTTATAATCAACTTGAAAATCTCATCCTCATCATCATCACTTTCGTCATCTTGCACCATGTATAAACCATCCACAACCAATTTCTTGAGTGAGAAGGAGGTGATCTCATACCGGGCCGTCAAGTAACTGCAGTTTTCCAGTCGCACGTCCTCCAGCGAGGGGCACCTGTCGTCACTGATGTGGCTCGCAAAATCCATGTCCAGGTGCACGTTGCAAAGGTGCAACCTTTTGAGCTGGTGAGGCGGTGTATCATCTTGGTTGATGACGCGACGGACCCAATCGCTGGCCGGTAGGCGGAGATCTTGAGAGCTTAGCAGCAGCCGGAACGCATCCAGGAGCACAAGGTTGTTATGGTGGTCCAGGAGGAAGTCGGTGAAGCTCTGCAGCTCGTGGTCGCTACCGAACTCCCGCCGGTCGATGTGGATGGACGGCACGGAGCGCCAGAGGTGCCTCCAACTCCTGGACAGCACGCACATCCGCACCGTCTGCCGGGACGACTCGAGGCGCGACAGGATGGCGCGGAGGACGTCGTCCCCCAAGGTGCTCAGCGTCGGCGGCGGGTCGTCGGCGGCATGGCCAACGCCGCCGCCCCCACCCGCATCACCGCCGTCCCCACCCGCATCGCCGTGGCTGTCGTCGTCACCCGCATCACTGCCGCCGGCCCCACCTGCACCACCATTGCGGCCGCCTGCAACTGCAAGGCACGGACGCTTCGGCTCTTGCTCGTCGGAGGCATCTGTGGAGCGCCTTGCTCCATCCATTTTCGGTGTTCTGGATGGATTGCTGCAGTAGTGGTCGTGTAGACGAGACGGTTATTGTTAGCCCAAACTAGCACCACGGATGCCTAGGAACAGACGAGGAGGACATATGAACTGGAGTACTAGTACTACATGAGACTGATCCATTCTTTCCTTGTACTGAAGCTAGCTGAATGCTTGAGGTTACAACGATGGGCATCGCCCTTAAATAGGAAGCTAAACCGACTATAGTACGCATAGGCTGACGTCAATTACTTGCTTACATCAGTGCTGCCATCATGCTCTGAATTTTTTTCTAACTAAACCGACTTGCCGACCTGCAGCTGCTATCTTCTTCGCTTAGGCTTCTTCAATGCTGACTCTCAAACCAGACACTGTATTCATCCGTGGGCCGATGGAGATCAGTCCGTAGGCACTAGTGTGGAAGCTGGGCCTCCAACCATATCCGCATACATTTCAAAACGGATTCCAACAATCCGGACGAATTTCATCAAACATGATGGAATTCAGCAAAGTTTAAACATATAATTTACATAAAACGGACGATGTTTCGTTCCTTTAACTAAACCATGCCTGAAACACTCAATACAACAATAGTCTAAATTCAAGGAGATAGCCCTGTGTTCAACAAGTTTTTAAAATCATCTATTCTAAATTCAATGATACTAAAGCCAGAACCAACACATATCATCCCACACAAACGGCCCCTTAAACTCCATCCAACAATGTATGTGCGTGAATGGCCTGCCCTCGGTTCTGTAGTATATCATGGCAGCACGTGTAGGCTATAAAACATGTACAAGAACATTGAGTGAATGAATAAAATTAACCAACATGTAGAGTAACAGAAAGCAACACTTACGATCTCCATGGTTGACAAGCCTAATGGCCACCTTGTCTTCACTTGGTGAATCGCACCCTAAAACTTCACGACGAAGTTGTAGATGGTGTACCACCAATGTGTTAGCTACTTCATATTGTGTGCATGGATAACGTGCATGTCGTAGGGCACGAAGTCCTTTTGTTCATGAAATGAAGCAAGGAAGCTTTGTCAAAAGGCCAAGCCCTTGTTCATGCCTACAAAGTCCTCAAAAATGGCCAACCACGCATCACACATCAAGTCATCCTCAAACACTGAGTATCCCGCTGCCGTGCTTCTGTAGAAAGCAATAAGTTAAAAAAACTCAATGGCATTTAAACGAACACCTGCCAGTCGCGTTCTCCGCCACGTCAGCAGGAGTGCGGAGGGTACCTAGCTGTGGAGGGATTCCTGTGTGAACAACGGCGTAGTCCAAGGCCGCAATCATGTGGGTGGGGTCTTTGGATGTCTAAGGATGCCTGGGCGGTGGCCGAAGAGGTACAACGGCGGCGGCGGCGGACGCTGAGGGTGCGGATGAAAAGAAGGGGGGCAAGGGTGGAGTAGAAGAAAAGGGGACCAAGAGCGGGATTTCAATGGGGCGGGCCGTTGGAGTCGAACATGGCTGGTGTCCGGAGCGTGCAAAGCTTCACGGTATACCATGTTGGGTGACAAAACATGTCCGGACAATTCGGTCCGGACAAATGCGGATGGTTTGAGGGCATTGGAGATGCCCTAAGCAACCACTTTTGATGTTCTTGTATGCCATCAGAGACAGGGGTGGAGCCCACATTTATTTGCAAGGAGACGACAGAAATTGGGGAGGAGGATTCTTTTTTGATGAACCGGGAGGAGAAAGGGTTTGTGTTATTTAGTACCGGCCTGTTGTTTCTGGTTGGGAGTTACCTCGTTTTTTAGCCCAAATATCACATTGTATTAATTAAAGAAAACGATTACGCCAGAAGCATCCAAAGTCCAAACATGAAAACACTACTAGGAAAAGGCATGCTAGTAACGCACCGTATTTGTCTTCTAATGGCGCACTACCGGTGCGCCACTGGCATCACGCCATCACGCCATTAGTATCTGGTGTTCTAATGGCGCACCACGTAGTGCGCCATTAGTATAGCCTACAGTGCGCCATTAGAATGCCTCCCAGAGGGCCATATGTACCCATGTGGTTTGGCATTCTAATCGCGCACCAGCAGTTAATGCGCCATTAGTGTGATGATCACAGTGCGCCATTAGTGTCTTGTGTGGTGCGCCATTAGTATGAATATTAAGTTTTTTTTTGCTTTTCTGATTTTTGCGTAGGTTACAAAATATATTATTGGACAGAATATAGACAGCAGCACATAGCAACATCAGATTCATCGAATACAATAGAAGATTAGTCTCTGAATACAATTCATCATATTAGTCTCCGAATTCAAAAGACCGAACAAAGATAAAACATTACAAGTCTCAAGACCGCGAGTATCGAGTTTGCCTTCACATTACAAGTCGATATCGATCATCTAACCTACCATCACATAGAAGAGAGTTGTGGTCATCACGATGAGCATCATCGCGATCAAACTGGTCCTCATCCGGTTCCTCCAACGCTCCCTCCTCTCTCCCTCTAGATAGCGGGCGTATCTACATTCGGGCTCCACCCTAGTGGTGTACCCTTTGTAACTGTTACCGATGAAACGGTGAACCTGTCTCCGACACTCCTCCCAGTCGTTGTAGACTCCAGGAACCTTACCCTTGTACACGACATACGACGGCATCTCTATGCACAAGCCAAACAACAGACAATACATAAGCAATATGTAAGTATGCAACAAAAGGATTGGAAGAGAAAAACAAGACATTAATAGCATGATTCATGGTCCTACTAATAAATAGCATCGATTACATCTAAGTTGAACGACTGTCCAAACCAAAGAGACATACGAATTCATTAAAGTATAATTACAACATGAGCCAATCAATGTTTCAGAACTACACATCACTACTTTCGACTCGACTCATCGGACAGGAACATGGATGAAGCCGCCGTCTGTCGTGATGGTCATGAAATCGCGGTCGTTGTCACCCTGCATTTGTAGCATTTCATCTATCTCACTGGTGGACGGTTGATATCTGAGGAAGAGGAGCTTGTATCGTTCATGCAGCTTCGTGAAGAGGAGGTTGTGCAAATTCCCTCGGTCCTTATGCCTAAGATTCTCGGTGTTGATCGAGATGGTGCTCCGGAGAATGCACCCGAGCTGAACCGAGTATCCCTTGACTATATGTTTGGGCTCCGTTGGATTCCCGTCGGAGTCCACTTGAGTGAATTCCTCCTTGACGGTGCGGAGCGCATTCGGGTGCCGGTCCTTCCTTTGCTTCTTCTGTTGGCTGCCATCTGTGTATGCGCCGCCATCATCAGTGGTGGCATCCTCGGCGGCACCATCAGTGGTGTCATCCCCGACGCCACTAGGGTTTGTGTAATCAGGATCGGTGTCTTCCGCGGCGTCCTCATAGCGGTGAGGTTGTTCCTCCATCTCCTGGGACAGCTCCCAGAATTGCTTGCCGCCTGAACCACCGGCCTCATCGTTGTGGGCCATGTTTCGCTCTAAATAGGAAAAAAGTTTGGTCAAAAAGTTGGTTATTGTCAAGGAACAAGATCATGGTCTCATCATTTAGGGTTTGTCGACACCGAGGTAGTCTAGGAAAAAATAAATCCGCAAGTCAATATATCAGGACCCATCACATATTCATAGACTCGATGGGGCCTCAAATGCCCTTCCTCATCTACAACTAGTTGTCCACCTCAATCGATGGGTTTTCTCACATTTTTCTGATTCAAACTAGATTTTGATGGCTGTTAGGTTATTCGGAAGCAGTAGCAACTTGTAGAGGGGTGCAAACTAGCCAGCATTGGGAAGTTCCAGTCTACTAATAGAGGGAAAAACATGAGGAGCAGCTTGTAGGTTTGCTTGCTCCGGTGGGATGGGATGGAGGATATAGCTGTAGCACCCCTATATCGTACATAGATTTATTTTTTGCCCTGTTGCTCTTACTAGTTTTAGCTTATCAAAGTGGATGTATGTATCACATGTTTCTGAAACTAGATTTGTATTGCTGGTAGGTTATTTTGTGTATGTGATCTAAAATAAATACAAAAATTATTTTTTGCCCTGCTTCTCTTACTAGTTTTAGTTTATCAAAGTGGATGTATGTATCATATTCTTCTGGTGCATGAGAGAGTGAGGGGTAAACCACAAGCTAGACAAGTGAAGGTGGTGGAGTGGTGCTGCATCCCCATCCATCCATCTATCCATCCATCTGCATCATCTCTTTTGACTTGACCACATTGGCTCATAGCTAATCTAGCGAAGCTACCTAGATCCACCTGCTTGCTTATTGCACATTGTGTGGAGGGAACAGATCTCGCCACTACTTAAGTGTAAAGCTAGATAGTGTGTGTGTGAGAGTCCACTTAGCTGAAAATGTTGGGAGACAAGATTTATCTGTTCAGTCACCATCACACACACTCATATTAACAGAACTAGAGTTAACAAATTAGGCATCTTCTAGGTCAAACTATAAATGTTGATTAATTTTTGTTTCGGTTGAGAATCAGGCACCTTCTAGGTCAAGAAAATTGGGCATGACCTTTGCTAATTTTCTTGACCTAGGAGTGCCCCATTCTCAACCGAAACGGAAATTAATCAACATTTCAGGAGAAAGGGGTCATTTCAGAAGATCACAAGTAGCAGCAGCATCACAAGTTGACAAAATCACAAGTAGCAGCAGCATCACAAGTAGTGCAGCAGCAGCAGCAGCATCACAAGTAGTACATCAGCATCAGTGAATAAAATTTAGCCAAGTAGCAGCAGCATCACAAGTAGTGCAGCAACAGCAGCATCACAAGTAGTACATCAGCAGCAGTGAATAAAATTTTTATATGAAGTTTATGAAATTTATGGAAGTTTCTAGTACACTAAAGGAGAGAAAGGAGAGGAAGTACCCTAGCAATCTATGAAAGTGTCCAGTACACTAAACTCCAACTCCGGTACCCGAGGAAATGGGCAGTAGATGGGCAGCACTAGACCACCTACAACAGATGCAACAAATTACTCCAGTTAAGTTAAATTACTCCAACTCCTATTTGCAAGATCACAAGTACAACAAGCAGTACTCTACTTCTATTTGCAACATCACCAATTATACTAGCAGATTACTCAATCACACAATTATACTAGCAGATTACTCAATCACAAAGCAAGCTTTCGATGACAGTTATTTCTCATAGCATAAAGATGGAGTAGAAGCAGTAGAAGCAGTAAGTTCACGGTGCAACATCATCTACAGTGCACAAATCTGAACCTAGGAACCTAGGAACCTAGGAACACAAGAGAGGGAGGAAGGAGGAAAGAGGAGAGGAACCTGGGCGGGAGGACAGCGGCAGCGGCGGCAGCGGCTGGAGGACAGCGTCGTCGACGAACTCGAGGGCGGGGGCACTGGATGCTCCTCTCGTTGATGGGTGAGGGGAGGGGCTGGAGGCAAACCCTAGCCGCCAAGCGCACGAGTGCTGCAGCTAGGTGGAGTAACCTCTGCTAGAGACGACGGAGCAGGTGGCCAGAGTCGTGGTTGGTGAGGAGCAGGTGGCCGGTGTCGTGGTTGGTGAGGAGAGCACGAGGAAGAGCGCCTCGTGCGCGATGAGGAGGCACGGCGTCGGCGTCGTGGGTCGGGAGGCGGCGCACGTAGGGGGAGGCGGCGCTCGAGGGGGAGGAAGGGGAGAGGGAGACGGCGGGGGCGCGTGGGCGGCTGCGGCACCGTGGGTCGGGGCAGCAGCGACGGCGCGGTGGAGGGAGGGACGAGGGAGGGAGCAGCGCGGTGGAGGGATAGGAAGGACGAAGTGTCTGGCGAGGGTAGTAGTGGAGTGGGGGGAGGGTTCTAATGGTGCACCTCCCCTCGATGCGCCATGAGTACGACTATTCTAATGGCGCACCTCCCCTCGGTGCGCCATTAGAATTTTGTTTTAATCTAGCCCACTAACCATATCTACAGCCTAACCCTATCTACAATAGAACCCACCCACTAGCCCGACTGGTCAGCACGCAGCACACACACCAGGGGGTCTTGGGTTCGATTCCTTGGCTCCCCAATATTTTTTTATGCATTTTAAATGCTGTTTTTGATATTTATTTGTGTTTAAATATGTTCAAACTTGTTTAAATCATAACAGTAATATTTTTTTTATAAAAACAGTAATAATTTTTTAAAAAATATGTTCAAATTTGTTACTTGAAAATATCATCGGCGGCGGCGGTGGAGCGGGGGAGGGTGCGGGGGGCCGGGTGCTCGTCGGTGGCGGTGGAGCAGGGGAGGGTTGCGGTGGGTCGTCAGCGGTGGTGGAGCTAGCGGGGGAGGGTGCGGGTGGAATCGAGATGGAGGGGGATCGAGATCGAGATGGAGGGGGAATCGAGATCGAGATGGAGGGGGATCGAGATCAAGTGTCCTCATGAATTCAAAAAGTGCCCATGAAATTTAAAAATATTCATGATATCAAAAAGTGCCCATGAAATACAATCGAGAAATGAAGACTACGATTTAAATACAATCGATCTTAGCTAGCTATCTGTTCACAATCTTCTTGCCCTTCTTTTTCGCAAATGGAGTTCTTCTGTGGAACAGACGTCCTTTGGGTAGGGTGGTCCTGCTTCTTCTTGTGGTGTGTGCTGCTACTTCATCGTCGTCGTCATGTTCGATCTTCGGGTTGCCGTACTTGTCGAAGTCTTGCTCATTGGCTACTCCATCCATTCCGATGATCTTCCTTTTGCCTCTCCTCATGACAACACGACTGGGCTTTGACGGGTCGATAATGAAGAAGCATTGGTCCACTTGGGAAGCCAGTACCCATGGCTCATTTTTCATGGTGACGTTTGCGCCCGCGGTCTTGGATTTGGCTTCGGGTATAACCATGGTGGTGAAATACTGGTCTTCTTTTAGGACGCTCTTGGCCCATCTGACACGGAACATCGGGACCTTCTCTCCAGCGTAGCTCAGCTCCCAGATCTTCTCGATCCTTCCGTAGTATCTGTCCTTGTCGTTACCGGTGTAGAATTCCATCGTTACCCCAGAGTTCTGATAACCATCGCTCTTCATGTCCTTGTTCTTGGTGTAGAATGTGTAGCCGTTGATATCGTACGCCTCATAGGTCATCAGGTTGTGCTCGGCGCCCTGTGACAAGGCGAATATGAGTTGTTCTTCTGCGGAAGAATCCTCATGTAAAGGGTACAACAGAAGCTTCTGCTTGAACCAATGCGTGAAACATGAGTTGTGCTCTTTGAGTATATCTCCGTCCGTCCTCTGTTGGCCTCGGTCATTGTACGTCTTCTCAATAAAGGTTTTGTGCTCTACCACCCAAGGATCGATCATGTCTATGTGTTGTAGCGCGACTAGGTTTGCTCTTTCAAAGTCGGCGAGTCGACCCTCAAAGTCGACATGCATTTCGCGGCGACCCTCATGGTGACCCCATCCAGCGAGCCTGCCGAGGTGCCTGTTGACGGGCAGACCAACGGGGTTCTCGATGCCTAGATAATTCGTGCAGTAGGAGATGCACTCTTCGGTCAGAAAGCCCCTGGCTATACTTCCCTCTGGACGTGACATGTTGCGAACGTATCCTTTGATGACACCATTCATCCTTTCGAACGGCATCATGCTGTGCAGGAACGTCGGCCCGAGTTGGATGATATCCTCCACGATATGGACTAGCAGATGCACCATAACGTCGAAGAATGCGGGCGGGAAGTACATCTCAAGCTCGCATAGTATCACCACGATCTCTTCCTGTAGCCTTCTGAGTTGCCTCACGCCAATCGACTTCCGACAGATGACGTCGAAAAAGTTGCATAGGCCAAATAGCATTTCACGGACGTGCGCGTCCATGATCCCACGGATTGCAACTGGAAGTATCTGCGTCATCAGCACATGACAGTCGTGAGACTTCATCCCGCTGAACTTCTGCTTCGCTGGGTCTAGGTATCTGCTTATCTTCCCTGCGTAACCGTAAGGAAGTTTTACTCCTAGGAGGCAGTTGAAAAACTGCTCGATCTCCTCCTGACTTAGAGTGAAGCACGCGGGAGGGTAGTCATTTCCGGTCTTCTTGGCCTTTTTGCCTTTGCGACGACTTTCTGTGTCCTACTTCGCCTCATCATCATCATCATCATCATCATCATCATCATCATTAGCGTGAAGCTCCTGCCTGATGCCCATTGATTTCAAGTCTGCCCTTGCTTTCGGCCCATCTTTGGTCCTCTCTGGCATGTTGAGTAGGGTACCAAGCAGACTCTCGCACACGTTCTTCGTGATATGCATGACATCAAGGCTGTGAGGCACACGGTGGATCTTCCAGTACGGCAAGTCCCAGAAAAACAGACCTTGTTTTCCATACCTTCAGCAGCGGCTCTGGCGCCTTTCGCTTCTTTCCCAGCTCTGGCGCCTTTTGCTTCTTTCCCGGCAGTGGGCAGTCTTTCCATTTTTTCAACAGCTCGTCTATTTCCTCGCCGCTCCTCGTACACGGGCGTTTTCGGGGTTCGGTTTCACCATCGAACAGATCCTTGCATTTCCTCCACGGGTCATCATCGCGAAGCCACCTTCGATGTCCCATGAACACGGTTTTCGAAGACCCGGGATCTCTATCTAGCTGGCGATACGTTGTGTCATCCATGCACCTTACGCATCCAGAAAATCCGTGGACTACCTGCCCCGCGAGATATCCGTAACCGAGATAGTCGTGCACCGTCGTGAGCAGTGCGACTCTCATAGGGAAATATTCTTTCTCTGCGGCGTCCCACGTATTGGCTGGCGTTTTCCACAGCATGTCTAGCTCCTCCTTCAGCAGCCCCAGATACAGATTGATGTTGTTCCCTGGTTGTTTCGGTCCTTCAATTAGCGTACTCATGTGAATGTACTTCCTCTACATGCACAACCAGGGGGAAAGATTGTACATCCACACAAACACAGGCCAGGTGCTATGTGTGCTTCTCTGGCTGCCAAACGGATTGACTCCATCGGTGCTCGCGCCCAGCACGATGTTCCTTGGATCCTTCCCAAATTCTGGGTATTCGAAGTTCAACGCTTTCCACTGGCTCGCATCCTTAGGGTGACTCAGCATCTTGTCTTTTTTATTTATCTCCGGATCATTTCCGTCATCTTCCCGCTTCTTCTCCTCCCTATCCGCGTGCCAATGCAGGAGCTTTGCTACCTTAGGGTCCGCGAAATACTGCTGCAGACTAGGAGTGATCGGAAAGTACCACACCGATTTTCGAGGAGCTTTCTTTGTCTTCTTGTATCGAGTGACGCCGCACACCGGACATATGGTAGACTCCGCGTGCTCGTCCCGATAAATGATACAATTGTTCATGCACACATGGTATTTCACGTGTGGTAAATCCAGAGGACACACGATTTTCTTCGCCTCCTCGAAACTGGTCAGGCACTTGTTCCCCTTGGGAAGACGTTCGTGCCAGAATGACATGTTCTCGTCGAAGCATGCGTCGGTCATTTTGTGTTTTACCTTCATCTCCAGAGCCATGAGCGTTACTTTTAGGCGGGTATCCTCGGGCCTGCATCCTTCATACAATGGAGTAACCGTGTCTATCTCCAGTTGATCTAGCTTGGCTTTCTCTCGGGCGGCAGCTCTTGCGTTATCCGTCTGCTTGAGAAGAAGCTCTTGAATATGAGGGTCCTGCACCCAGCCTCCATCGTCGTCTGCTCCGGCACCTTCATCTTCATGATCATGCCCTTCGTCTTGATCTTCCTCATCATCATGTATGACATCTTCTACATGATGACTGTGTACAGCATCACCATCGTGATCATGTCCTGGAGATTCTTCGTCTTCTCGCCCGCCCTCGCCGCGGTGGTACTTCTCTTGTCGTCCTTCCTCATTTCTTTCCCCGCCCCCATGGACGACTTCATAGTCATCTTCATCACCTTGCCACCGATAGCCATCCATGAAACCACGCAAGAGCAGGTGGTCCCGCACCTGCCCGGAATCCGGGTCCGCACTAAGGCTCTTCAGCTTGCATCTTCGACACGGACATCTTATCTCCGTCTCGTTCTTTTGAAGCATCTCGGCCTTCGCGGAGCTTAAAAACCTATTCACGATGCCTTCAGTCATCGTGCGGACCATGGTCGCCTGCGGGGTAGAGCAAAACGATATTTTAGAACCAAGAAAAAATTTGGCATGACCTTCCCTAAAAATAGGACCAAAAAGAATGCATCGTGCCAAAATTCTCGCCGAAACGGAAATGAATCAAAACATTCCACCAAAATATTGACAACTATCGCATTTCAAGTACCGGTACCTTCAAACACAAACATATATGCAACACCACAAACACATGCAACACCACAAACATACATAGATCTAGCTAGGCCACAAAAGGTGCATGTGCACGTTGTTGGAGCGAGCTAGGGAGAAAAAAAGTAGATCTACATCATCAAGATAGCTTTCCCCTTGCTTACCTATCAAAAAAAGGTAATTTCACCACTTAATTTTGATGAATCTATGGTGGAAATGAGGTGAGGAGGAGGAGATGGCCGAAAGCTTGGAGAAGGAGGTGGAGGGAATGAAGTGGGGAAAGTGAGTGGGTAGGTGTGGGGCTGTCCAAAATATCTTGTTGGGGTCCCAGGTTACTAATGGCGCACCACCAGCTAATGGTTACTAATGGCGCACCTGCAAGTGGTGCGTCATTAGTAGTTTTGCAAAAAAGTAAAAAAAAGTATATATACTAATGGCGCACCGGGTAATAGTGCGCCATTGCTAGTTTAAACTAGTAATGGCGCACTGTGAAACGATGCGCCATTAGTAGTTTTGCAAAAAAAAAAGAATAATTTTTTTACAGTAATGGCGCACTGTCTGCTTGGTGCGCCATTACTACATAGAACTAGTAATGGCGCACTTCGGCCTGATGCGACATTAGTATGTATGGAAAAATGGAAAAAAAATTAATACTAGTGGCGCACCCTTTTTCTGGTGCGCCATTAGTGTCTTCCACACTAATGGCGCATCACCAACCGGTGTGCCATTAGTATATAGTAGTGGCGCACTGCTTTCATGGTGCGCCATTAGTATCAATCCTATCTATAGCCCTTTTCCTAGTAGTGAAACGATGTCCCAATTCTACAGAAACCTTTTCAAACGATGCCGGTGCACGATCAAAGTGGATCTGCTTAATGCTCTGAACCAGCTGTCTGCTCTTGGTAGAAAAAATGGAACATTCTTAACTCTGCTTTTATTGTCGATCCCAAGAGAATGCACCCTGCTAACTAGTATCGCCCAATCAGCCTCTCACATAGCATTGCTAAGATTTTAGGGAGCTTTTACCCAACAGATTGGTGCTGGCCATGCAGCACCTAATTTCTCTGAGCAAAAGTGTTTTTCTCAAAGGGAAATTGATTCAAAGACAATTTTCTCTATCTGGAGAACCTCATTCAGAGTCTGCACAAGGCCAAGAAAAGTGCAATCTTCCTGAAGTTGGACATTGTCAAGGCTTTTGACTCTAGATGGGATTACCTATTCGAGGTACTTTGCCACACGGGTTTTAGCCAGAGATATTGTGACTTAATTGCAATATCGCTTTCCTCCACTTCCTCCATGGTCATTCTGAATGGCGCACCCAGACTGCCGTTCTACCTCCGACGAGGCTTGCGCCAAGGCGATCCCCTCTATCCGTTCATGTTCCTGCTTGCCATTGAGCCTCTGCAGTGCATCTTCACGCGAGCCACTCAGAGCAGGTGTCCTCAAGCCTATCACACACAAATTGGCCTATACACCGATGATGATGCTCTTTTCTTAAACCCTTGCAAACTAGAGATGAAGGCCATTCAATCAATTCTCTTGGCGTTTGGGGAGATCTTTGGGCTTTTCACACCCTATCCCATTGCACATCAATGAACATCATGTACCTTTTCTCATTCACCTCCTTAGCATAAAAAATGCCCATCCAAGTGGCGGGCATTTTGCTTGCCGCACCTTCACGCGCCACCCTCTTCGTCTGCCAGTAATTCCCCATCGCTTGCTGGTTTCTCTTCGACATGGTTGCGTGTAAGTCCGACCCATCATATTCTTCTTCTTCTTCCTCATTCAATCCAATTTATTGAGTTGAGCTATACCAATAGTTTTTCTTCATCTTCTTCGTGTGCCTTTTTAAAGCTCTTGGAGGACGGTTTGCCAAAGGGGTTTCCCGTTCAACTTCAACCAACAATGTGAAAAAGTAGATGACTTCTTCTCCTCTTGATGATACAAAGCCGCTGCCAAAGTTGCATGGGTTTGAATTCTGATGCCGCTTTGGTTCTGTCCTACAACTTGTTTGAGATAAGCAACAAATTTGCCAACGACCTCTTGGATGAGTGACCATCTACGTTGAAGAGAGCACAGGACATGATTGGTCCTCTCCACCTTGCAAGGATCCGCCGCCAAGCCGGGGAGCTCGACTGATTCCGGAGAGGCATAATCTATGGCCATGGTGGCGGACAGGATTGTGAGGGACGACCTCAGCGATGGAGGACGATCACGGTGAGCAAGGGAGGGTGCGGGCGGCTGCGCGGAAGCGGGGAAATGCAGGAGGAAGGCAGGAGGAGTTCAGTCTATGTGGAGGACTAGTCAAAGGGCGTCCCCATATCCGCCTCAGATATGAATCGGATATGCGGAGTGTCAGTCAATCCGGACATTTGGGTCAGATTTGTGCAGTCTGTGGGTGATAATTTTCCGTCCGGGCATTTGGAGCGGACTTGATGGCTCCACTTGTAGATGCTCAGAGTCCTCATATTAAGGACAAGTATTACTCCTACAGGGACGTCGTTTACTTGCGCGACATTGGTATCACACCATTCACGGGTAAGTCTAAAACACCAGCAAATGGTTGGATCTGTCGTCATGCCAGTGTGGTTCACCGTTGTGTCGTGTGTGAGGTGCTTCCGGGTGAACAATAATTCACCGGCAGCACAACTACTAGCAACATCTCTCTAGATCATTCAATTCAATGAAGAAATTAATAGACTGGTGATGGTGCACCAAACCTACGTACTGCTACAGTACCATCATTTGTTCGGACGAGTTGAATGGGACAACTACCACCCGAGATCAATCGATCTATTTATTACCGAGATGATGTTTGGCAGAATCCCCGACATGCCCACCAAAAACTTTACTAGTAGGTGGACATCATAATTATCATCATCATCTTGTTGTTGGTATATGATTTCGGTAAGCCTAAGGTTGTCGCAACTGAAACCCGTTGGGTCCTCTCCTATACTGAATTCAAGACCTGTTGACAGCATAACAAAAAGGAATACAGACTGAACTGGGTTATGATAATAGTTGTTGAAAGAATAAGTTGTATCGGATCGAGTCAGGAGTGAGAAGGATGCTTCCATATGTGAACAGCTTAAATAACTACTACTCTCTCCGTCCCATAACATAAGTGTATTTTTGACACTAATGTAGCATCAAAAACGCTTTTATATTATGAAATGGAGGGAGTAGTTTTTTAGTTGGCTTGATTAATTATATTAGTTGGGCAAACGATAACTCATGTGTTGAAGATCTAGCAACATGTCTTTTCCATCATTGAATGACGAAATTTATTGGTTGATGACACTGCACCAACGGTACGTACGAACCTTTGCTGGGGACGTGCTGAATGGCTACAGCTAGCACGCCAGACCTATCAATCAATCAATTTATTTAACTCCATCGATCGACAGTATAATGAGATAACCATGATGGATTGGTACACACACACGCATAGAGACACATGCTAACACAAGATTTAAATCCACGACTAATCAAAGATCATGACCGGCGATCTGAACAAACCCACAACGATCTCCTAGATTGTGGTAAGATGAAACTTTAATCTTGTGCAGATATAATATTATATAACATACTGACTCAGTACAACAACCGATCCTCAGGCTCATGATTTGAACTTCCATTTATAATGTACAAAACAATCGACAAATTTACAATATGAACACTACATTTACGTACTGTTCTAAACCATGCCCAAGCAGTGGCTGCGGGCGGCCATGATCACAACAACGGTGGTGATCTATCGTTCGTCTAGCTCCTTTTTTCTCTCTTTATTTATGGAATTAGCTCCTCTGACCAAAGACTACTTTTTTACACGAACACACAAGAAATACTGCATTGACCGGTTCCTTTCTTGCATATTCTTTTCGTGATTTTGGTCGCAACATACATAGAAAATAAAAGAGCAGAGGCAGAGCTGCTGAAAGTGACAAAAGCCTCCTAAGTGCTAACGCTGCTGCTTCTTTCCTCATCCGGGTTCAAGGAGTAGTTAACTGATAAAACAACAAGGCCGACTCAGAGATGCGGCATAGCTCCACTCCACAAGAAGCAAAAGAAACCGCATCCTCCGTGCTGTGCTGTTCAAACGGCCTATGTTGCGCCACAAGATGTCTTCAATGTATTCATAGCTTCCCTGCAACGTTCCCAACACCGATTATATATCAAAACCATTACAGTTTTGGCAAAATTAGGCTTAGAATTTCAATGCTTGACTGAATTGTTCAACAAATGTGTGTATGCAATGTATAAATCTCCTTTGAATATGTATGCAGATCACGATCAGAATCGGCTCTAGATTCAGATATGACAAGTTATGGGTGGGTGGGGTGGGTTCTTTGAAAAGGGGGGGCTTCGTCGTCAGCTGTAACGTACCGCAACGCAGACTCGATTTGAGGACTCCCTGGGTCCAACTTGGCTGCATTCAGAAAAGCATCGCATGCAGCCCCGTAGTCCTGATGATGATACAGTACAGGAGACAGGATTTTTGACTCCTGGGTGCACGGACACCCCATTATCCACGCTGTTCGCGTCACTTTCACTTCTTTCGGGATCTGGACCACACCCTGTCTAGTCCTTGCGTTTTGCAGAGAACACGAACAGTAATCCCAGTGGCTGCATAGGGCATTGTTTATTTGAGATTCCTGACACCGCCGCGTACATAAAGAAAATGAACTCACGTGGGCACTGCTCTCTCTCTCTCTCCTCATTTTTTTTCATTTCTCTCACATTCGCATGGAAGACACAGACCAGTAATGATACGGGCTCTCTCTTTTCTCTCCTTTCTCATCTTTCTCTCTTCACGTATGACTAGTTACTGTGACCTGCCTGTCACTTATGTCAGGATTAGCTCCCAGACCCAGCACCTATTGCATGCCTGGATGCGCCACATGCTTCGGCCATGTCTTGTCTTTTCAATAAGTAATCAGCCAGTCAGACCAACATGCAAGAGGGCCTAGCATCTTTTGCCTACTCTGCCTACCCCTACACCCTACTTGTCCCTAGGAGCGGCCCCCATTAGCTTGGTCAAATGGACTAGATAAATAGGCAACTGCTGCTAATGCTTTGCTGTTCGGCAGACAAGGGCACAAATCTCATTAAGGGTGAACGGCTAGATAAAAGGGGGTCGGGACACCCGGGTGTTACCATACTTTTCCGTACAGTATAAGGTTAAAAACGATGAACGGCATGTGGCGACAGTCAATAACAAACTAGCCAACCAGATAGTTATCTTTGATCACACCTTCAATAACATGAGCGCTGCGCCCTGCCGGTAGCAGGCCTTTGGCCAGCCAGGCCTCATTTCTCTGCATGCAAGAGCATCCTGCAAAGCCTCGTGTCCATCGCCCATGCGGAGCCAGCAAAAGCTCCTGTCCGACAACAAGGTGGCATCATGACGGTCATACTCCATTGCCTACATACACCCAACAGGTTGAACCCAAACTTAGGACATGTCTGATCTGATTATATAAAAACAATAATCACATCATGCTTGTAAATATTTGCACTTCAAAAGGCAAGAAAGGAAACCTTGAATTTATGATGATTTAGAACTTCAAAATGCACTAGTCTTGACAATATAGTCAATTCAAGTGCTTCTAAGCAAAGGATGTGTGGCAACAATCCCAGTTTTCAATCAGTTTCAGTTTGTGTAGGCACGCGAAGGAAAAGATGGGAGCAGCAACGGCTCGCTCCCCCGACCCCGACCTTGCGCCCCTCCACCAGCCCTCACCGGCGGCGGCCACCCCGGCCCCGCCGGCCACCCTCTCAGCGCCTCGCGTACTCCCTCGCCCACGGCCGCGGCCCCCTGCCTGTAGGATTCGAGCGGAGAATGGAGGTCAGAGGGAGGTCCAGATCAACCGCTCGCGCTGCTCCAAGGCTGCGTCGACGACCACTCCGGCTCCGCCGCCCGCCGCCCCCGCCTCCATTGTCGGCTCCGTCTCCACTGAGCCGCCGGAGCCTCGGGCGTCCCCCAAAGTTGGGCTCCCCCAGCTCGATCCAGATCAGGCGGATCTAGATTCCGTCTCCCTGTCGCCTTCGGCTGACCGGAGCCCTGCTCCTGCAGATGTGACGGAGGTTCTGCTTGGGGCCAAGAGTGGCTGCATAGCCGTTGTTGGTGAGAAGGAGGTGGAGTTGGCTCTGCTGTTGCATCCGGCGGCCACACATGGCGTCGTCCCCTGTGTGCAGATCCTGCCTTGCCCCGATGTTGGGGATGGGGCCGAAGTTGTTGCCTTGGTTACGCAGTCGCCGCCGGGTGAAGATGCTGAGTTCGTGCCGTGCACGCCGCTGACCGTCGCCGAAGGCTGCACTTCCGGCGCTGCAATGATGGGGGAGCTGGCACCGCTGGCGACGAATGCTGCTGTGGGTTGTGTGTCATCGGCTTCTTGCTTTTCCGTGCCGTCTTCTTGTGATACAGCGCAGGCCGTGGATGCTCAGCCTGGGGAAGGTCCTTGGATTTTCGTAGGATGAAAGGGTCATCCCCGTGGCGATGTGCGTTGTGACTAGGACTGGACGTACGAGCGAGCTTTCCGGCTCGGCCCGAAACTCGCTACAGCTCGGCCCATTACAGCTCGGCTCGACAGGTTAAATGAGCGGGCCCAATTCTGAAAACATGCCCGATTCGCGAGCGAGCCGAGCCGAGTTTTGGCCGGTCCAGCTCGGTGACTCGTTTGCGGCCCAGCCCAATCCATCGTCAATCTCCATCGCTCGCAGCCTCGCACTCCCTCGTTAGGGCACAAGAGACGCAGAGACAGCGCCGCCTCGCCGCTTTCTCTGCTCTGCCTCCCCCTCGCCCCTTTCTCTCCCCTGTGCCGCAAAGCTGGATCGGCGGCGACGAGGGACGCCCCGTTTCCTCACCACTCCGACAGCAACGGGCTCGACGGCAACGGGCGGCGCCACCTCTCCTCACCACAGCAGACGCAGACGGACGCGCCTCCCCTGGTTTCTCGCCGAACGTGACGAGCACGAGCAGGTACCTCCTTCCTTTCCTATCTATAGCCGCAGCTCTCTGAACTAGTACATGTGTGATGGATCAATGGATGGATGGATCGATGGATGTGCTCATGTAGCTGTTCCTTCCCAAACCCTAGCCGTGTCTAAACTAGCATGCATGACGCATCTGATTTATTGATGGATGCATGGATGGATCGATGGATGTAGTCATGTAGATGTAGGGCTAGATGGATGGATCATGGATGGATGTATTATAGTCTGTAGGGCTAGATGTAGCAGATCCGGATGGATGGATCATGGATGGATGGAGTTGTAGGGTAGATTGGATGGATAGATCAAAATTTTCATTGATTCCATGTGTAATTAGTTTTCTGCTGTTGATGATCTACTTGATGTAGCATAGCAGCTTGAAAAAAAATCTACTTGCTTGGAAAATTACATTGACTCCATATGTAATTAGTTTACTGTTGTTGATGATTGACTGTTTGTTGTTTGCTGATGTGTGCAGACGCCTATCGTCGCAACAATGGACAAGGAAAATGGGAAGGCGAATGGGAAGGAGAAGGAGAAAGAGAGGACCTTGGACTCCATTATGAAGAGCAAGGTGCCGGTCTCGGGGATGCAGAAGGGGAATGGGAAGGGCAATGCAGCAGCTACTACGCGGCTGCCAAGGAAGCTCGCAAATGATTGCAGCAATGCCCCAATCGCTGAGTTGTTGTATAGGGTAAAAAAGAAACCTCCGCCTCGACGTCTCCCTGACCCCGCCGGCGCTGGTGTGTGTGCTGCAATCACCGCTGCCTCCGGCTCCGCAAACTACTATGAGAAGGAGGCTACATCTTCCCAGGTATGTATGTGCCAAATATATATTTGTGCAAGCTCATGTATGTGCTGTTTTTGCTTTTTGAAAGTCAAATTTATGTGTGCCCATGCTCATATGTGCTGTTTTTGGTACCCAAATGTCAAATATATGTGTGTCCAAGCTCATGTGTGTGTTGTTTTTGTGTGCTAGGCAATGGAGCATGATAAGCAAGCAGAGGAGGATCATGAAGAGGTGGAAGAGGACGAGGAGGAGGACGGGGAAGAGCAAGATACTTTGTTTGAGGTGCCGCCCGGGGCTGGTGACAAATCAGATTCAGATGGGTTTGTGGATAGTGAAGAAGAAGCCTTCGAAGGTGATGACATGTCCGAGGATGGTCTAGGCCTTGGTCCTACGCCTCAAGAGCAAGAAACCGTACTTCTTAGTTCGAGTGAGGATGAAGCAAGAAAAGCGCAACGAAAGAGTGCCAAGAAGCGAAGAGGTCAAGCTCCTTCGAGGTTGAGGTCGGCTGTTTGGACCTTCTTTCATAAGGTAGAGGTGCCATCGAAAGAAGGTTTGATGGAGTTGAAGGCACAATGTAATTATTGTGACAATCAATATGCATATGTCCAAGGTGGAAGCACCTCATCCATGGGAAGACATATGGACACATGTAAGAATTATAAGGACAAGGTTAATAGGGATCTCATCCAAGCTACTCTGTTTTTTAGAAAAACCAATGCAACAACAAGTGGTCCAGCTATCCAATGCATTGAGTATGATAAGGACCTCATCAAGGAGGTCATGGCAAAGATGATTTGCGTCCATGAGTACTCATTTAGAATGGTTGAACATAAATGGTTCAACATTCTCATGAAGTGCTTGAATCCAAACTATCAACCTATTGGAAGGAAGGCAATAAGAGCTGAATGCATGAGGGTTTTCAAGAAAGAAAGGGAGTTGCTTCAAGTTGCCCTAAAGGATGTGGACTTCATTAGTCTGACAACCGACTTGTGGACTAGCAACCAGACCATATCATATATGTGTGTGGTTGCACACTTTATAGATAAGGATTGGAAGATGCAAACACGTGTTCTTTCTTTCATAGATTTGGATCCTCCTCACTCCGGGCATGTGATTTCAGATGCTATCTATGAGTGTGTGACTGAATGGAAGATAGAGAAGAAAATTATATCCATCACACTAGACAATGCTTCAAACAATGATGTTGCGGTCAGAGGTTTGAAGGCAAAGTTTGCTGTTCGGAGAGGTATATACTTGCTGTTTTTGTTGTACATATGTTCATATACTTGCTGTTTTGGTTGAATATATGGTCATATTCTTGCTGTTTTTGTAGTACATATGCTTTGTTTGTCCATCACACTAGACAATGCTTCAAATATATGGTTATATGCTTGCTGTTTTTGTTCTACATATGTTCATATACTTGCTATTTTGGTTCAATATATGGTCATATTCTTGCTGTTTTTGTAGTACATATGCTTTGTTTGTCCAAATAATGATATTTTGGTTTAACATGCTCATATGTGTGCTGTTTTGGTTGAATATATTGTCATATGCTTGCTATTTTTTGTAGGTACGGGCTTTGAAGCCAAATATTTCCATGTCCGTTGTTGTGCACACATTATCAACTTGGTGGTGCAAGATGGGACAACCATCATGGCCCCTTTGATAGAGAATTTGAGAGAGACGGTTAAGTATTTCAAGAAGTCACCGAGTCGCCTCCACAAGTTTGTTGAGACTTGCAAAATATTGGGTGTTGAGGTTGGCAACCATTTGCATCTTGATTGTGTCACGCGGTGGAGTTCAACGTACCAGATGCTTGATACAGCCTGCCCGTATAGGGAAGCCTTGTCCTCTTATGCAGCTTCAAATGCCAACTATCAATGGGAACCGGAAAAAGAAGAATGGGACAAGTTTGAAGTTATTAAGCCATTGCTCCTCTCTTTATCTCGTGTGACAACTGCGTTTTCAGGGCAATTATATCCCACCTCCAACATATTCTACCCTCACATTGTCAGCATCAAGATTGCTTTGAGAAAAGCCATGGCTCATGATGATGAATGCTACAAGAAAATGGGTGATGCAATGATGGATAAATTTGACAAGTATTGGGATGAGCCGAACAATGTCATGGTGCTTGCTACCATCTTGGACCCAAGGTACAAGATGAGGTATGTTGAGTGGTGCTATCACCAAATGTATGCTGTGGGGAAAGCAAATACTGAGAAGAATATTGTGCGCGGAGAGTTGGACACATTGTATGAGAAGTTTGTTGCGAAAAATAAGCAAGCTGGAGAAAGAGCTAGTGGATCATCAGCCAAGAACAATTGCAACACAAGTACCTCGATGCCACTTATGGATTGTGAGTTTTAGTCCTTCTTATCAGCAACTTCATCAACACCATCAAAAAGTGAGCTTAGAAACTATCTAGATGACTTGAATGAGGCAATGGATCCTATGTTCAATCTTCTTGATTGGTGGAGGGTGAATGCACCTAGATACCCCGTATTGGCAATGATGGCAAAGAGGTTCTTGACTGTCCCGGCTACCTCCGTGTCTTCGGAATCAACTTTTAGCACGGGTGGAAGAGTTTTAGGTATGTCTACTTGTTACATTGGATGTTAACTTGTTAACTTGTCATCCTATCTTTGAACTTAGATATGTCTACTTGTGTGGTTTTAGATGACTACAGGAGTTCTTTGAAACCAGAAATGGTGGAAGCCTTGGTGTGCGGTGCTAGTTATATCAAAGGTTCTCACAAGGACTTCAATGTGGTGGTATGACTCCTCTCTTTTCTTCTATGCTTTCTGTCTATTTCTTGTATGTGGCTAACTTCCAAATAATTAGGAGAGAGATGAAGATGAGGAGGACGATGTTGAGAATATCAAGTTGCCCAAGATTGTTGATGTGGGGGATAACAACAATTGGTAACTATTCTTTTGACATGTTTCAGTTTTCATATCTTTACATGATCCCAATATGTTTCCAAATCTGTGTTACATGTAGATAATCGTCATGTTGGTGTTGCTCTTGCTACTTTGAAGATGGATGTCTACATGATCTTGTCATGTGGATTGTTGAGGTCAACGTGATCGTCTCGAGCCATTTCTTTTGTTGTCATGAACTTCGAATTATGTGTTTGTTGTGATGAACTTTGGATTATGTGTTTGTTGTGATGAACTACGGTCCTTGAATGATGTTGTGATGAACTACGGTCCTATTGTTTCGCTGTCAACATTTTCTCAGTTTTTATGTCAATACTTGATGCTTTGCTGTGGAAGCTTTGTGCTATGCAAAAAATTTGGTGTGGCTGTCAATATTTGATGCTTTGCTGTGTAAAGTTCAAAGGAAGTGCTGTCCAAAATTCAATAGATGAAAGCTTATTTTTCATTTCTATGACCTTTTGTTAAAACAATAGATTGCTGAATGTTCCACTTTTAGCAATATAAACTTTTTGTTTTTCAAAATATGGGTTTAATTGCTGCAAAAAAATCAAAACTGGACTATATACAGAGGTTCTATACTTTGGGGGGCAAATGGCTTGCGAGCCGGCTCGGTCTGAGCCGAGCCATAGCTGAAGCGAGCCGAGCCGCCTGAGGTCGGCTCGTTGGCTGAGCGAGCCGAGCCGAGCCGAGCCGCTCCAGAGCGAGCCAAAGCCAGGCTCGGATCAAGCTCGGCTCGGCTCGGCTCGTGTCCAGTCCTAGTTGTGACCATGCTTCTCAATCTGCAAAGCTTGTGCAAGCTGCGGCCTTCAGACGGAGAACCTATGGTCGATGTTTCCGCTGCTTGGCTCCGAACCACAAGGCCGCCTTCTGCCGCGACCCGATTCGATGCCTCACATGTCTCCGCTCTAGGCACCATGAGAGGGATTGTTGCCTTCGCCTCTCCTCCGTCAGAGCTCCTCGCCGCTGTGCGCGTGCCTTTCCAGCTCCGCCATGTCCGTCCTCTGATAGCCGCTCTTGGGCTTCCGTTGTTGCTCCTGTAGTGCATGCTGAAGTTCTCGAGTCTGTGAGGTTTTCTGAAGCTTCTAGTGGAGGTAGTTCTGATCATGAGGTTGTGGCAAAATCTTCTGAATCCTTGCTTGCCTCGAGTGGTTCTGATCCTCAGGTCATGATGGAGCTGGCGCTCCGTCCATTGCATAAGCTTGAGGACTCTTTGTGCTTGTGGTTGGCACGTGCAACCAGCCTACAGGAGCGGGCGGAGGCATCAGTTGGTCTGCAGGGGTCGTTGCCGACGACGCAGGCGGCGCTGGTGGCAAACCACAGGGACCAAGGTACTGAGGACATTGGCAACACCATGCAGCCGCTGACCTTGGGGTTAGTTGCTCCGGTGGTGGCCACTGAGATCAGCCTAGCTAGTTCTATCTCCGATGAAGTACAGGCTGTTGCAAAAGGCTGCGCTTTCGCGATTGATGAAGGTGACACTTTGCATGACTTAACCGAGCTGATCAAATGCCTCATTGCCATGCCTACGATCACCCAGGGATTGATTCGCCTTGTCAAAGCGGAGCAGACCAAACATGCCAACCAGGTGGTATGTGCCGCCGTGAGGGTCAACTCTGCAACATGTTAGTCGCCGCTTTGTTTCCTCTTCTATGGTGTTTTTTATTTTGGGAGTAGTTCGCATGAGGTTTCGCGGGTTGGCTTGTTGCGAGGCGTCATCCGCGGTGTTGGGCGTTAGGTGTTTGAGTTCTAGTGTGGGCTTGGCCCTTGATGTATCGGTTTTCGCTCAGTTTTCGGCAATTAACTGGGCAGCTATCTTCTTCTTAATTAATAAAAAAGGCAAAGCTTTTGCCTCTGTTTTAAAAAAAAATCCCAGCTTTCCAACCTCGTAATTTACTCCATTATGTTTTTCTCGCCCATGATTCGCAAGTGGTGGAGAATCCCGAAAAAAGGGAATCATGGTCAGGCAGCCATTGCTGCCTATGTTGTTAAGCATCTCCAGAAAGAGAGAAGCCGAAGGATCCTAGCGCAAGAAGTGATGACAGCGGCTGTGATAGCCAGTTTCATCCAGGAGGATGTTTCGATCCTCGAGTCTGCTCATCCTAGGGTGCTGTGGTGCCTAGTTTAGCTTCCCTGTGTGAGTCTTTCACGTTTTTCTCTGTAATACAGTCGTGCTGCATTTATTTCCCTCTTCTATAATGCAAAAGCAGAGCTCCAGTCGTTTACCATCAAAAAAGGAAACCAACAACGGTTCTACTGCTGTTTAAGGACACAGAAGTCCTTGTCAGGTCCCCGTGATCAAACTTACATATGGCATTGGCAATAAAATTATCATCAATAAATTAAACAAAGATGTCTCTCAAAGCAAAGCGTGAGGCCAACTGTACTTATTGGTCACAAAGATGATCACTCTCTCTAAAGGGAGCATGTATGACAAGAATAATGTGAAACCAGATCATGATCACCTAACATCTATTCAAGCAACTTCAGCTGATGAGATACAGTTCAAGATTACACATTGAGAAATAGGGTGTAGTTGCATACCGCACTGTACAGTGTTGCCGCAGTAAAATAATCATTTCTCTTGAGAGACTCAACCCCAAGTAACTTAAATTGTTCTATTGTTCTTACATTGGAATGTGCACCCTACATGACTAAGAAAAACAAATGAATCGAGACTTAGGAATGCAAGTATAAAGCAGTACATATACTATCACTACTAGGAAAAGGGCTATAGATAGGATTGACACTAATGGCGCACCAGGGAAGTAGTGCGCCACTACTATATACTAATGGCGCACCAGTTGGTGATGCGCCATTACTGTGGAAGACACTAATGGCGCACCCGAAAATAGTTGCGCCACTAGTGATAATTTTTATTTTTATTTTTACATACATACTAATGGCGCATTCTACTGAAGTGCGCCATTACTAGTTCTAACTAGTAATGGCGCACCAGACTGAATTTTTTTATTCTTTTTTTTGCAAAACTATTAGTGGCGCATCGCCTCACAGTTTGCCATTACTAGTTTAAACTACTAATGGCGCACCCTGTAGAAGTGCGCCATTAGTATATATTTTGATATCATGAATATTTTTAAATTTCATGGGCACTTTTTGATATCATGAATATTTTTAAATTTCATGGGCACTTTTTGAATTCATGAATATTTTTTCAAATTTGATGATATTTTTTCATATTCAATATGATAAAATATTGAATATTCATGAGGACACTCGATCTCGATCCCCCTCCATCTCGATCTCGATTCCCCTTCCATCTCGATCTCGATCCCACCCGTGCCTCCTCTCCCCTCTTCATTTTTAAAAAAATAATAATAAAAAAGTTCACCGCTCCACCGCCGCCGCCGACCCACCGCACCCTCCCCGCTCCACCACCGCCGACGACCCACCGCACCCTCCCCCGCTCCACAGCCGCCGATGGTCCACCGCACCCTCCCCCGCTCCACCGCCGCCGCCGACACCCCGCACCTTCCCCCGGCCCGCTCCACCGCCGCCGCCGACACCCGCACCCTCCCCCACTTTTTGAAGATATTTTTAAATAACAAATTTGATGATATTTTCAAATAAGAAATTTGATGATATCTTCAAATCACAAATTTGAAGATATTTCAATTAAAAATAAAAAAACAAATTTGATGATATTTTCAAAAGAAATGATGATATTTGATGATATCTTCTGTTCTAGTCCTCATTGCTGTCAGAAAAAAAAAGTTACTAATGGCGCACCAGAGGAGGGTGCGCCATTGCTATCAGAAAAAAAAACTACTAATGGCGCACGAGAGGGTGGTGCGCCATTGCTATAGTGTCTAGCTGGATACCCCTTCGCCCGATTCCCCCTTCCCTCTCCCTCGCCAGATCCCCCTTCCCTCCCCCGCCGCGCCCGCTCTGACGACCCCCGGCCCGCTCCAACGACCCCCGCGCTCGCTCTACACCCGCTCCGGCTCCCCCGCCTGCCGCCACGACTGCCAGCCCGACGCCGAGGCGCACCCAGCCGTTCGAAGCCTCCGCTGCCCCGCAGCCGGCACAGGAGCCCAGCAGCGCCTCCCTCCGCCGCCCCTACTGCGCCAACGCCCGTCCTCCTCCGCCCGTAAGCCCCCCTCCTCCTCCGCCCGTCCTCCACCGCCCGTAAGCCCCCCTCCTCCTCCGCCCGTCCTCCTCCGCCCGTAAGCCCCCTCCACTCCAAACACCTGACCCCTTCTTGTCTCGTCTCTAAAGGTAGACCGCGCCGGCAAGCGACCAGGACGACGCCCGGAGAGGAGAGGAGGGCCTTCTCCTCACTGTGTAGCCACCGACCTTGTCCTACTTGAGGAGGAGTAGCAGGAGGGGCGCACCCAGCCACCACAGTCGCCGCAATCAAGGGCTTCTTCCACCTAGACCTCTAAATCCACGGCGCCGTCGTTCAGCCACCCAAGGTGAAGGTGCCCCCAACTCCCCTCCTTGTTTCATTCGATCTAGCAGCCATGGATTTGGGTTCCTCAAGGCTGCCTAATTATTCTACCATGTGTTCCTACTACTAGCTCTAGCCATGGATTAGGGGCTAGTGTAGATGCAAAATAAGGTCAAATCCCTCTCGAATTTAGGTCAAATTAGGTTCAAATCCCTCTGAAATTAGTATGTAAAGCTCACTTTTTCTGAAGTTCTGATCAGTTCAGTACCTTAGTAAGCAATAACACAAGCTTGCTGCTAGTTCAGTACCTTTTGCTGCTAGTTCCTCAAGGAGTTCTGCTCAAAATTAGCTCAACAAGTTGCATCTGGCTTTTAGAAAGTTGTTTTGGCTTAAGAGGATAAGTTGTTGTATATACTGTCATAAAGTTCAACAAGAACAGGGCATCAACAGTGCTACTCTAGTATCTAATCGGGGAGGGACAAAATGGACAGGGCATCACTGTAGCTGTACTGCACAACAAACTATTAGTCTTAGGATTAACACTCCTCATATGAGATGAGAGGATTTTTTTTAAATGGCTTTTCCCTCTAGCTAGCTTTAAATGGCATCACTGTAGCTGCCAATTCAGATAAATCTGAATTGACTTTTCCAGTGTTGTATTTGTCCCCTCGGATTATTGTAAATTATATGTAGTGAAGCATGCAAATTGGATTTGCTATAGTCAACCTATTAATATTTGTCAGTTTTGAAAATTCAGTTTATTCGGTTACTGAAAATTCAGTTAATTCAGTTAGGCACACAAATTTCAGAACTTTTGTGTGCCCTAGTACTTGGTGTTTGTAGAAAATTCAGTTAATCCATCGAGGTGAGCACTGATGCTACAAAAAGAGAAGACATGTATGAGTTTGGAGAAAGTGCCAATTTGATTTTCAGTTGCTAGCTAGCTGTGATTTATTGTTTCAATTTGGATTCGCCGAAATGTTACTGTGTGTTACTATGAAAGCTTAGGCTTTTAGGGTGCCTCGACGTCGACAAACCCTAAATGATAAAACCTTGGCTTTTAGGGTGCCTCGGTATCGATAAGAACCTAAATGATGAAAGCTTAGGCTTTTAGGGTGCCTCAGCGTCGACAAACCCTAAATGATAAAAGCTTAGCTTTTAGGATGCCTCGGTATCGACAAACCCTAAATGATGTAGTTCTGAATTATGAACGTAGGATATGTCGTCATCATCATCGGACGACAAAAGTCTCCCGGCGGAGTGCGACTGGTGCCACGACGATCGAGGTCTGTGCGACATGCCTCACCTGGACGATGATCGGCGCTTCAGCATTAAGCTCGAGGAGACCTTCGAAGTTTAAACGGTACACAACGATGACAAGTGTTATTTCCATAATTAAGCATGACTTCAACTATTTCAACGTGTAATTTTCATCTTTTACAATTCGAGTATAGCTTATCCCATGTAATGCAAGACGCTATGTCTTGGAGAGGATGGATTTTGAAGACCATGAAATTTCTGAAACAAAGAAAATTCACCTAAGGACTCATCACGATGTGGACTTTGAAGTAAATCTATATAATTCTGAGAGCGTAACCCATTTTGGTTGCAAAAATTGGGAAGCATTTTGCAAGATGTATGGTTTTGATGAGGGTATGCTTATCACCATGGATCTTGGTAATCCTGACATCAACCAAGAAAATATGGACATTTGGGTCCTTGTTGATACGCCTCCAGTTCTACCACTATGTGAGTTTCTCAAACATAGTTATTAGCTAATTTATATTGTTTATTTAAAAATAGTTGACAGCTTATTTCCATTGACAGCTTATTTTTATTGTTCAAAGAATGTGCGGGAGATGGTAGACAAAACCCACTACACCGATGGCTCCGAATTAACAACTTACAAGGAGAAAAATCATCTGGTCGGATTTTGTACTCACATTGAGAATTACATTATCCACAAACAAACTCCTCAACATTATGGTAAATACGTGTCACTAGTGCATGTGTTCAACTACGGTAACTACCATGGAGATACCCTGGTAAGATTTTTACTATTACGACATCCGTGCATCTTTTGCATACTTCTAAAACTAGTACATCATTGCTAACTATGAAGTTATTACTATGTTTTTCAACAGATAATCTCAGAGAATTGTGTGCCTCATATGATATATCAGAAAGGTAGTGTTAATGTTTTGAACATATAGCCAGGTCGTCCTACGAGTCTCAACTGTCCATACGAGATTTCTAAAAGAAGTGGAGACATGAAAACCAAAGGATGGAAAAAATGTATGGACAGTCGTAAGGAGCTTCTTGGAAGCAAAACGAAGCGAAGCGCAAGAATTGGAGACAGGATGTTCTCCATATTCCATAATGAAGAGTCAGGGTCTATATTGTTTTATGCTATTTTAGCTTAAATAGGGTATTTAGGTCCTGCCTAATACTGATGATCATGTGCTAAGAACAATTAAGTAGGGTTGGTTCGATGACTATCAAGATGATGATCGTATGACTTGTTATGAATAACGAGTAGAAGTTGTATGATGATGATTAGTATGACTTGTTAGGATTGGTATTACTTCCGACAAACTCGATACTCGCGGTCTCGAGACTTGTAATGTTTCATCTTTGTTCGGTCTTTTGAATTCAGAGACTAATATGATGAATTGTATTCGAAGACTAATCTTCTATTGTATTCGATGAATCAGCTATTGATGTGTGCTACTGTCAAATAATATATTTTGTAACATGTGCAAAAATCAAAAAAAAACCTAATATTCATACTATTGGCGCATCACTACAGAGTGCGCCATTAGTATGCCAAGTATACTAATGGCGCATCTATCCGTAGTGCGCCATTAGTATGCCAAAGCACATGGTTAAATATGGCCCCTGGGAGGCACACTAATGGCGCATGGTGTTATATACTAATGGCGCACTGGATGGTGCGCCATTAGTATACCAGATACTAATGGCGCACCAGTGGTGCGCCATTAGTAAAAATTACTAGTGGCGTGCTACTAATGGCGCACCAGTGATGCGCCATTAGTAGGCAAAACTCGTGCGCCATTAGTAGGCCTTCTCCTAGTAGTGTATTAAAGTTTTTAAAACCAATAGGTACTAGTTGGGTGGAAGGATGGTGCGTACTGCTTGGCTGGTGCAGCCACTTTTTGAAACAGTTTAATATTGTGCCACAAAAAAATTAGCAGACTAGTCATATATCATTTCAGAAACATCTTGATCCTCATCTTGCTCCTGATAGTACAAGGAACTATTTATTTCCAGAACTCATGACATCTCATACCATCTGACCAGTAGCAGTTAAAATCAGCTTCAGCACATAAACAATTGTGTGTACCCCCCCCCCCCCCCCCCCCGTCACCCAGTAGGCCGCTATGGACATAGCGGCTGTTATGTTTCTTGTATAACACAAACTACTTAATCCGTGTCTGACAATCATCTAGCTTGATCTGCACTGTGTTGACCATCCACCTTTTTTTCCTTAATACATGGCATGCGGTTCTCCTGTGTATTCGAGAAAATAAAACTACCAATATAGCACTTTGTACATACAAATAACCTCACAAGCCCATCAAACCCCCCAACCAAAGAATTTTTTAAAAGATTATCAATAGCATGTAAAATATTCATGTTCATCGAATCAAAAGAGGTAAAAAGAAAAATGGCTAATTTTGTGCATGGTAATTCAAACCAGGAAACTATGGAGCAGTTGATGCCAAAGCTTAACTACAAAATATATTAAATAAGCAGGATCTGATGCATATCAGTTTCATAGACACTTTTGCATGGTGTATTATTCCGTCGACACTCCAATCATGCACAGTTGGAATACAATAAGATCTCAACACCTTCCCTTGTACCATTCAGTGCATCGAGTTCTATTGGAAACCTACCAGACTGTTATAAACAAAGTTCAACTTCAGAAAAGCACTTCCAGAAAGGCCAGGGGAATGGAAACAAAGAAAGCAAAAGTGTACTCCACTAGATCATTTGTAAGATAAAAAAAAGGTTCCAGTAATTAAGAAAAGAGAGAACTAATTGAGAAAATGACTGTAAAAGAACAGTGTTTGTCCATTTACACTTCAAACAGTTCCTTCGCATCCCCCTTGTTCAGACTGCAATCTAACAAACCTGACGGAACTCGAAACACGATTCCAAGTTGCCTTGTTTACAAATCTTTCTTCAGCAATGACATTGAGTCTTGAAACATAAAGTAGCATTGGTACAATTAATCTTGTACAAGTCCAGCCAACTCATACAACATATATGCAGGATTTAATTTTTTTTTGGTAAAGCAGTGTCAACTTAGCGATATATACGACATTATTGAAGAGCTACATGATGAAAGAAGTCAAAGAATTACATGATTAAGAATAGAGATATACTAGAGATTTATTTTTATTATTTTCCAATCATTCTATCTGGATTATTTGCGCCACAAGATCAGGTGGCACTCTCAAAATGCCACCGGCCCTTCACCGATCAAAGAGATCAAACTATATGACATGCAAAGCCAATAGTGCACTAGCTCAAACTAAGATGATGGTGCCATCAAGTTAGTTACGTGCCACTGCATTAGTGACAGACATAGGATAGAATGAGTGCACGGAGTTCAAGACTTTACAAATTCCATAGCTATTCTCCAATGTATACGTATTTTATTTCCTTAGTTTATGATTTCTTATCATGAATTGGGAGTGAAGATTGTTTTAAACCCTGAATTTATACAGCGCGTCGATAAGGAACACTAACCTCTCAATCCCTGAAATCGACACCTTGTACTCACTAATCCCGGTCTTATCTCAACCTTGGATCAGTTTATACATGTTTGACGTGTCAGGAAAGTAACAATCCTGGCCGGGATCACTCTCTACCCTCACTGATTACATGGGTCCACCTGTCATATTCATCTTCTCTCCTCCAACCACTATTTCGCATGTCTTGTCGCACTACAGCCGTGCCATACATCGTCTGTCGCGACCTCGCTCTACAGCCATGCTCTGTGGCCGCGTTGTGAGGAGTCTCGTCATGCTGAGTTCTGGCTTCGCCGTCGTAGCGCCCGTCCGCCACGGCATCAACAGATGGCACAGCCGCGCGTTTCGATCGGCTGCATCAACAACATGGTCTGAGGAGAGAAGATGGCAAGCAAGTGTTGGTTCTACCTAAAATGCAAGATTAATTCACCGGTAGTAGATAGACGTACGTTCTATTCAAAGCGAGCTCGGGAGCAGGTAAGCAGCTCGATTGATTTCTCTAGCAGCAGTACGTGCGCGTCTAGTGCGTAGACGTACATACGTGAACCTCGCTATGTCCTCTGGTAGAGACTTTGTGTATCTGCTAGAGACTTTGTGTATCTGTCTCTTCAAAGATACCATCCTTGCCTTATATGAGACGACGAGGATGTAGACTGCAATGGCTGTTATGAGCCATGATGATGGTCGTTACTAATGGAATTACCCCCAACACCATAGTGTCATGAAAGCACCGTTGGTAATGTCTACAATAATTGACCACACCTGGTTCAGTCGGATGGACGCCAGGACATTTATTAGATGGATGGACTTTAAGATGCAGCCCGGCCGAGTGACTCTTGATGCGTTCTCGGGCTGTTCAAACCTGCTGCTGGGCCGAATCTTTGTCATGGACCAACCCTGGGGGTCCCGGCATCAATAGCCCCTGGGTCCTTCAAGGTCTCAGGGATGGCGATGATTCCTTGACTGACTAAAATTGCCATCGGGCCATGAGGAGAGGCCTTGATGGACTCGAAAAAATATCAGAAAAGGTCAGTAATAAGACTATTTGTAGTAAAGAGTCGGTGATGTTAAACAACATCTTGTCACGTTGCCTTGGCTAAGCCGCACCATCTCATTGAGCCGCATCAGGAGTCCAAGAATATTGGTAGAGATAGTTAGGTAGTTGGTTCATGTTTATCTCTTGTAACCTATTCTATCTCTTCCTCTCCAAGTCTTCTTTAAAGATCCCAATTGTATGCGCCTCAGGGTTATTGCGCCCCTGCCTATAACATGCAGCACGTCCCCTCGCACCGAGGTTAAGATGTCTCCGCACATCGCACATGGTAATCAGAGCGATCCTCTCCAAAGCCATCTAGCGATCCAATCTCCAGCCATGTCTTCCTCCGGCGCTTACCAGACCAACCTCAGCGGCCAAGTCACGGAGAAGCTGACCCGCACCAACTATGTCCTCTGGCGCGCGCAGGTGACGCCGCAGCTCAGGGGCGCGGGAGTCTTCGGCTACGCCGACGGCACAACAGCAGAGCCGGCCAAGTTCCTAACCACCAAAGATAAGGATGGGAAGGAAACCTCTGAGCCCAACCCTCTCCACCTTCTTTGGGTCCGGGAGAACCAGCAAGTGCTGGGCTATCTCCTCAGCGCCCTCACCAAGGAGGTCCTGCAGCAGGTGACCATGATCACCACGGCGAGCTTGCTCTGGACGACGCTCGCAGGTATGTTTTCCTCGCAGTCTCTGAGCCGTGTCAATAATATTCGCACGGCCTTGCTCAGCGCGCAGAAGGGCACCCAATTGGTCGCCACCTTCTTCACCCATATGCGTGGCCTCGCCGATGAGCTGGCGGCCACCGGCAAGCCTCTGCAGGACAACGAGCTCATCAGCTACATCCTTCATGGACTCGACATGGAGTAGCAGCCCTTGGTCTCTGCCCTCAACGTCCGCACCACCCCGGTCTCCCTCGATGAACTCTTCTCTTTGTTGAGCAACTTCGACCAGCGGGTGGCAATGTACCAAGGGTCGGGCGGCTTCAAATCTTCTGCCAACGCTGCGACCCGTGGCCGTGGCGGCTACTCCTCTCGCCACTGTGGTCCTCCTCACACCAAGGGCAGGCCTGGTGGCGGTGGCAGCAACACCAACGGCTCCAACTCCCGTAGCTGGTGCCCCTCCTCCAACAACACTAGGGGTCGCCGCGGTGGGAACAGCAAGTCTCGCCTGGATGTCGTGCTTTGCCAGATTTGTGGTAAACTCGGGCACTCGGCCAAAGACTGCTGGTACCGCTTTGAAGAAGATGAGGCTTCGTCCGAAGATGAGGAAAAGGTTGTTGCCGCTGCTGATGGTTCCTACGGCGTCGACACGAACTGGTACCTTGACAGCCATGCAACCAACCATCTCACGGGTGAACTTGAGAAAGTAACCCTCCGTGAGAAGTACCCCGACAAGGAACAAATCCACACCGCAAGTAGGGCAGGTATGAGGATCCGTCATATTGGTCATTCAGTTATTCATAGCCCCCATCGTAAAATCCACCTTAGGAAAATCTTGAATGTTCCTAGTGCCAACAAAAATCTCCTTTCTGTCCATCGAATTGCTCTTGACAATCATGTCTTCATTGAGTTTCATCCTTTTTTCTTCTTGATTAAGGATCAGGCCACGAGGAAAATCCTATATCGAGGTAGATGTGTTCGAGGGCTCTACTCATTGCTTTCGGAGCTCCGAAGATTCAATAAACAAGCCCATAGTGTTGTCAAGCTTTCCTTCACACGATGGCACGATCGTCTAGGACATGCTTCTTTTTTCCTTAGTAGAACGTTTGCTTAGGAAGAATAAGCTCCCGTTTGTTGGTGAGCATCATGTTGAAACCATTTGTGATTCCTGCCAAAGAGCAAAAAAGTCATCAATTACCCTATCCTATTTCTACTAGTGTTTCTACTCAACCTTTACAATTAATATTTTCGGATGTTTGGGGTCCTACCCCTAGTTCGGTTGGTAGACACACATATTACGTAAGCTTCATTGATGACTATAGCAAATTCTCGTGGATATGTCTTCTCAAGAAATGATCCGAGGTTTTTCAAGTGTTTCAGAACTTTCAAGCACTCGTTGAAAGAAAGTTTAACAGCAAGATCATTGCTGTCCAATCCGATTGAGGAGGGGAATACGAAAAATTCAATTCCTTTTTCCAAACTTTGGGCATCTCTCATCATGTGTCTTGTCCACATGCTCACCAACAAAACGGATCTGCTGAACGTAAGCATAGACACATCATTGAAGTTGGTTTAGCTCTCCTTGCTGGTGCTTCTATGCCTCTTAAGTTTAGGGATGAAGTGTTTCTTACCGCTGTCCACATCATCAACATGCTTCCTAGTCGCGTCATCAATAATGAAACTCTCATTGAAAGACTTCTTCACACCAAACCAGACTATAAGTATCTTCGTGTCTTTGGTTGCGCCTGTTGGCCCAATCTTCGCCCCTACAACAATCGCAAGCTTATGTTCCGCTCCAAACAGTGCGTCTTTCTTGGGTATAGCGCTCAACAAAAGGGTGTCAAGTGTCTCGATGTATCCACCGGTCGTGTTTATATTTCTCGTGAAGTTGTGTTCGACGAGACAAAATTTCCTTTCTCCAACCTTCACCCTAATGCTGGTGCACTCCTTCGCAAGGAAATTCTCCTTCCCTCTCATCTCACTAGTTTTGATCACGGGGGCAATAACTGCAATGGTCAAACATTGACTGACCCTATTGATGCCCTGTGTGAGCCTTGTGATGATGCAGGAGATTATACAGAAAAAACGGAAGCAAAAATGACGAAGAAACGCACCCTACAGAGCCATATTTCATGTGCTCCACGCAGGGAACAAATCCTCTCGGGATCCGCGCGGTCAGATGTACCAACCGCATCTCCTTCGGGATCCGGGCGGCTAGCAGCGCTAGATCCGCCAAGCGAATCCGTCTCCGACTCTGTGCCAACAGCCTCGCCAGGCGCGGTCTGGCGCGATCCACCGTGCGTCGTCTCCACGCCAGCCACGCGCCGCGATGCTACTGGAGAGCGCGCTCCCCCTGCTTCGCGCCAATCAGGCGCCGACACTTGGTGGGCAGCTGTCGGCGGGCCCTCAACTCATTTTCCGGTCCAGCCGGTCTGCTACAAGAGACGAGACCTGCGCCACCCGACCGCTGCTGGTCTGTCAGGCGCGGGATCCCATGTTGATGGCCGGCCCGCTCCATCATGTACTAATGATGAGGCCCATGGGACGGGATCTTCTGTGCCCGCTGCAACATCCACTGCTTCACAAACCGCCACAGAAGATCTGGCGCACGCCGATGCTGCTGCTGCTGGTGGTGGTCCAGATTCTGCTGCGGGATCTTTTGTGTCACAAACAGACGCTGCATCATCTCCATGTCGTACACGACTACAAAAAGGGGTAATACAGCCTATTGATTATAAACATGTAACTAAGTATGGAACGGTGTGCTCTTCAGCTGAACCAGGTGAACCATATATGCTTGAAGAAGCACTCAGTGATGAAAAATGGAAAACGGCCATGAATGAGGATTTCAAGGCACTACAGAAAAATAAAACCTGGCATTTGGTTCCTCCACAGCCATAGCAAGGTAAAAATCTTATTGATTGCAAGTGGGTATTCAGGATTAAAAGAAAGTCTGATGGAACCATTGATCGTTACAAGGCCAGACTAGTTGCCAAAGGTTTTAAACAACGGTATGGCATAGACTATGAGGACACATTTAGTCCTGTTGTAAAGGCTGCCACTATCCGTCTTGTTTTATCTATTGTTGTATCCAGGGGCTGGAGTCTCAGACATCTAGATGTTAAGAACGCGCTTCTCCATGGTGTTCTGGAAGAGGATGTGTACATGAAGGAACCTCATGGGTTTGTGAGTAAACATGCACCTTCTTATGTGTGCAAACTTGACAAGTCATTATATGGGTTGAAGCAAGCTCTAAGGGCGTGGTACTCACGTCTCAGTCAAAAAATGCAAATGTTTGGTTTTGTTCCTTCTAAGTCTGACACCCAGTGAAGAACCGGGTGTTGTCTTTATATTGTGCTGTGTGAGTAGAATCGAAATCCTGTTGGATCCACCGACCACGAGCAATGCCATCTGAGTTGGTCAAGCTTCAGTAAAAGCAACCCGTATGACACACAATGTGTCGTGGCAGTCAAACAGATCCGTTGTAATATCTCATCGACCGCGCACATTTAATGTGTGCAATTGAGTGGATGCCACCCGAGGCACTGCCCCAAGAAGAGGGTTCCTCAATTCCCACGCAAGGCATGCATGGGGTCGTTGCAATCGTGGAAGCCGGCTAGGCGGGATACGTCAGGTGGGTGAGGGGTGACTAGGCGCCGTTTACGATGGAGAAAGGGCGGTTGGAGTGATTTGCCTCCATCGGGATGATCCCACCGAAGGATCTGACCCACAGGAGGGTACCCAGCGAAGAGGAAGTGTCAAACCCGTAGGAGAGCAAGCATGTACTTCACATTCCATTTATTGAACAAGGTTTGTCCCTGACCCTACATGATTTCATACGGGTGCTCCTCTTCTTTCACCTCATTTAGCTCCATCTGAATTTGAATGGAGTCTTACACATTGTTGTTTCATCATGCTGCGTGAGTGCTTCATGGGCACCCATCCGCATTGGGGTGACTAAAAGTGGATCTTCGTCGTGAGCCGCATATGATGGAGAAAGGTGGGTGGATGTCGTTTTGCGAGGGAGTCGGTGTTCAACTTGTGCCGCGAGATGTTTACTTCTCGCTTATGTTCTCCGACACTCACAAGCTCTGGCAAGCTGACTGGTTCTACATCCAGGATGAGCGCACGCCAGCCGGCCACAACTGGCTTCGCATGTATGCTACAAGACCTGGGCGAGCTTGATTGGCTGGAAACCTCAGTTGAAAGAGGAGACGACACATGAAGACAAGCTCTTGATGGGGAGGATTCAGGAGCACAAGAATCACGGACTAACTAGGGTCGACCTAATCTCGACTTGGGTGAATCAGCGCATCCAACCCCTGCAGGAGAGAGATCACCCGATGTGAGAGTATTGGGCGCGGATGACTCAACTCGGGCGTCCCCAAGGAGCGATAGAGTCTCCACTAATTCGTGGGCCTGTTCGCTTGGATGGAGAGCATGCCAGGGAGTGTGAGAAGCACGCTCCAACGAGTGGCGCCAATGTCTGCCTTCAGCGCCGACAACCAGCCTCCTGATGTAAGTTGGTTGAAACTCCCAAGTGAATTTTTTTATCTGTTCTCACACTGAGTACACATCTTCACTTCACAGGATTTCTTATTCTTCCCCTCCATGCAGCCCCTTCCCGAGGGCAGTCAGGCTGCTCCGATGCCTCAAGAGGCTGTATTTGATGACAAAGGCTATGTGGTGCGCGAAGAGATGGTGGAAGGTCTGGATTCTTTGCCGAGCCTCTTAGATGATGATGAGGATGATGATGTGAGGGAGGTCCCTCCCCCAACCACAACCATTCCAAAAAGGAAGCGTGGGTACAGGGCTTCTGGATCGGGAACATCTCTGCCACAACCCGACTCGACACAAGGGGAGCCAAAGCCAAACACTCCTTTCAACAAACCTAGGATGCAAGCTCATGTGCCCTCCCTAACAGTCTCGGGGCTGCACCAGTCGACACGTCATGTGAAGATGCCCGAACGAGGGCTGAAGAAGGTTATGACCGTTGACAGGTACATCATCGCCTATGCTTTTTAGTACTTGTGTTGATGTAGATGTTTGCTGAAGTTGTGGCCGACTGAAATTGCAGTGTCCAGTCACCCATGTGCATCAAGGGGGTTGGTCAGCCCGAGAGGGTCGCAAGGCCAACCACAGGGCAGACATGAAGTTAGCAACAAAAACTCCCTGCGCTCTAGTGGCTCTGCTCATGACCAGGGTCCAAGTATCGACTATGGTGGTTTAGCTATCGACAATAGCCTCACCCTTGACAACAAACAGACATAAGCATGACCTTTTTTGCGGGTGAGACATAACCATGACTGAGGCACCGGCAAGTACGACCATGTCCTTGATGCTTATGTTTTTTGAAAAAAGGGACCCTGACTATCATCGTAGGGGTTCGACCCATTTTTCCTCTTTTGTGGTGTTAATACCCAAGAGGGGGGAGGTAGTTCTGCCATCACCAGCAATCAATGTACAAGTGAGAGTGTCCACCATGCACCCACTTGAGAGATGAGCGTTGTTAAAGGTGTCCAGACTGTTGTCATAGATGGTTTATCTGCATCCTCCTCTTGTGTGATCACGCCATCACCCCAGGAGGGGAAGGTTGGCTAAACCATCACCGACGGTCGAATGAAGAGTCGCCGAAGAAAACCGATTATCGTTGTAGATGGTCCACCCACTTCTCTTCCTATTGAGTGCTTGGGCCGAGAGAGAGAGAGAGAGAGAGAGAGAGAGAGAGAGAGGTTGGCATGTCACCGACAACCGAGTAGTTGTTGAAGAGCTCAATCTAATGATAGTTCCGACGGTAATGAGTTATGCCTTCACCCGGTCATGTTTCCTGATGTCGATGTTATTGATGTAGGTGTCATCACAACCGCTACACCGATTGTGTATAGCAGTCCAACTGCGGGCATCGCGGCTGTTGTGGCTTTAACGCAGTCGGTTAGGACGATTGTGATGGTCGTGTCAACTCTGGCTGCCATCACTCTGTCGAAGACAACGGCTCCAGCCCCGACAAGGGCAAGACCGGCCCCTATGCCAACTGGCTCTTCACTCTTTGTGTTACCTCGAGGGACTGCCGAGAGGGCGCCGACGTTCAAGGAGGCCACGATGCTCGTCCTCGGCTCCAATCTAAAGGAGTTTGTGGCAGCAGTTGTGACGATGATGGAGTTGTCCCAGACGATGATACACTTGGCGGCTAGTCTGGATGATGTCAGGCAAGTACAATTCAACGGTCGAATATCTTTGCACCTTTCGGTTTTCTACACTGGGCACATTAAGTGCACCCGGTGGGTGTAGCCCCTGAGTTTCTAGTTGACTAGAACAATCGACTAGAGACTTATCTCATCTACTTAGGCCCTGGCTTGTTTTCAGTTGCTCAATCAAGTCGATGGAGACCCCAACTCTTTGGTTGTAAAGAAAGTTGCCCTCGAGGAGGAGCTGGCCACGAAGGTAGCTAAGACTCGGGAGTTAGACAAGGGGAGACCTGGGCCACCAAGAGCAAGTGTCCCACTTCCCAAACTAGCATTTGATTTCAATTTCTACAGATCCTGTTTATCTGAATCGGTGTTCTTTTAGCCACAACCTCCCTCTCAGACATGAAGGTGAAATTGACAACTCAACTCCATATTGAGATAACCGTGAGAAAATTTGATGAATAGCATGTTGAATTCCAGTAGGATGCCGCAAGGGGAAGGAGGCCCTGAAGAAGACTCAACAGGCATTGGCGCAATTCTAGAAGCAGACTGACCAACAGGGTGACCTGTAGAGGCAGCTTTACCTCATTAGTGGCACGTTGAATGAGCGCAACGAGCGGCGTAAGGTAACCGTCACCAAGCTCAAGACATCCGGGTGATGGAAGAGTCAGAAAATTCATAGATGGAGCGACTAAAGTCGACCAACCAGAAGATGCTCGATAAGACTTTGCGCTCTTGCCCGATCCCTACAATCTTTGACTTTTACTTGTAAACTTCTTTAGGATGATTCATGTTAAGAGGTTTGCCCAAAACTGGACGACCATGCCAGGTACGCTTGTCTCTGTTAACACACTGGTCCAGTCAACCGAGCAAGCGCTCGAGGCCTCCTGGTGACCTGAGTCGATGGTGCACTGCGTCGTGGCAGCGGAGGGCCGGCTGTTGCAAGTAGTCGGGCTGATGCAGGACTTCAACGAGGTGGCGCAGGAGTTGTTCGCCCTCCTGTGGCTGACAAGGATGTGCCTTCAAGCGTGTTCGCCTTCCGCGATCGCTTGAAGTACAGCTCAAATGTCTTGTCCGACTTGATGAAGCCGGACGCTAGTGCCGAAGATGGAGTAACGCTGACCTTCCTCCTCACGCATCACCCAGATGTCGACCTCCACAAAATCACCCCCTGAAGCCCGAAGGATGCGTCGGCAACTTGCTAGATCATTTGCAGTCGTTGCTTGGTGAGGTGCGTTGCATGCGAGCCGATGAGGAAGTATGTCAACCTATGGGACCTGGTCGATGTTGCTCCGCAGGAAGACAGCAGCGAGGAAGAGCAATGCAAACAATCATTAAAATTTGCCCCGGTATGCCAGGTGAAGATGTATAAAACTTTATGCATTGGTATTGTCTACTTAAGTACTACTGTAGTTGAATTTGCTTTTGATTCTTCCAAGTTAATTCCTGCTGGTAGTAGTTTTCTTGCGCAGACAACCGCCAGCTTTTGCTCTTGCCAACCAGATAGTCGTGTTGCGACTGTAGTTGGGGACGAAGAGTGGGCGATTGGTTACCGTACGAATCTACTTAACATTTGTGCAAAGATAAAGTTAGGAGATCTGATAGTGCACCAACTGGTGGCACACCCTGTGGGCAAATGATGCAGCCCCCGGGTGTGGCTCGGAGGAATCAAGTTACTCGATTGTTGCAATGTAGCTCCTGGGGGATGCCCAAGGGAGTTGGACAAAAAATTAGTTAGACCATTAAGGGAATTTAAGTAACTCGCAACTAAGAGTGAATGATGCAGGCCCCGAGTGATGCTCGCGAGGATCCACTTTTATGCCAATGGTCCTAACTAAAGGTATTGAAAGATGCAAAGTTAAGTGAAAAAAGGCGCAGTTGGGCGACGTTTCATATCCTCTTGGTTTCTTCTCCGTCTTCGATCAACCAGTACGCGTCGTTGTGGAGCACTTGGCTGGTGAAGGGTACCTACCATGGAAGGGAGAGTTTGTGCATGCCCTCTTTGTTCTAGGTCAGCCTAAGAACTAGATCATCGGGAACACCCGACCACGCACTCGGCGGCTATGATAGCGACGCAAGTTTTGCTGGTACGCAACCGAGTGAGAGAGCTATTCTCAAGCTCGTCTTGGCAGGCGGACTTGGACCCCGCCTCCACATATGTTGCGGCTCGGGGTGAGTCATGAATAATGTCACTCGACATGAAGGCTTATGCTCTATAGACCATGAAGAAAGGCATGTAGCCAGTCGATCTATTAGGAGTGCTCTGTAAGCTCCTGAGGACGGACGGGAGCTTGTCAAGTGAGCAGCCTAGAGTCCTCAGTATTTACGACTTGACGACCATGCCAAGTACGCTTGTCTCTGTTAGCGCACTGGTCCAGTCAACCGAGCAGTCGCTCGAGGCCTCCTGGTCACCTGAGTCCATGGTGCACTGCGTCGTGGCAGCGAAGGGTCGGCTGTTGCAAGTAGTCGGGCTAATGCAGGACTTCAACAAGGCGGCGCAGGAGTTGTTCGCCCTCCTGTGTATGACAAGGATGTGCCTTCAAGCGTGTTCGCCTTTCGGGATCGCTTGAAGTACAGCTCGCATGTCATGTACGACTTGATGAAGCCGGACGCTAGTGCCGAAGATGGAGTAACGCTGACCTTCCTCCTCGCGCATCACCCGGATGTCAACCTCCACAAAATCACCCCCTGAAGCCCGAAGGACACGTCGGCAACTTGGTAGATCATTTGCAGTCGTTGCTTGGTGAGGTGCGTCTGCATTCCAGCCGGATGAGGAAGTATGTCAACCTGTGGGTCCGGGTCGATGTTGCTCCTCAAGAAGGTAGCAGCGGGGAAGAGCAATGCAAACAATCATTAAAATTCGCCCCGGTATGCTGGATGAAGATGTATAAAACTTTATGCATTGGTATTGTCTACTTAAGTACTACTGTAGTTGAATTTTTTTTGATTCTTCCAAGTTAATTTCTGCTGGTAGTAGTTTTCTTAGCGCAGGCAACCGCCAGCTTTTGCTCTTGCCAACCAGATAGTCGTGTTGCGACTGTAGTTGGGGATGAAGAGTGGGCGATTGGTTACCATCACTAGTAGAGCCTTTAGTCCCGGTTCATAAGGGCCTTTAGTCCCGGTTCTTGAACCGGGACTAAAGGGTCGTTACTAATGCCCTGACCCTTTAGTCCCGGTTCAAACCAGAACCGGGACTAAAGGCCCTCCACGTGGCTGGTCCACCTTTAGTCCCGGTTGGTAACACCAACCGGTACTAAAGGAAATTTTCTGATTTTTTTTGAAAATTTTTTTATTTTCAAATTTCGGAATTATTTTAACCTCTAATCTCTAATCACCCCTCATCACTGCTCAATTTAGTCTCTAATCACCCCTTATCATTCCAAATCATCTAACTTCCCGGACGGTCACCCATCCTTCCACTCCCCCAGCCTAAGCACGCTTAACTTCCGGGTTCTATTCTCCCTCATTTCCAAGTCTGCACTCGTTGTTTTCCTGACAATAGTAAGATATCAATCCTATTAACCCTCAGGAGTTTAGCTTGAGCATGAAGTCACACATTTCACTGTTTGAGTTTGAAACAATTGTTTAAAAAATAATAATTTTTTAGTAACACTAATATTTCTTGAATAAGTAGTTTGACCATTGTTTGACCACAGTTTGACCATAGTTTGACCAGATTTGACCAAAATTCAAAAAACTGAAATAATTATTTAATAACACTAATATTCTTGAATAATTATTTAGTAACACTAATACTTCTTGAATAAGTAGTTTGACCATAGTTTGACCAGATTTAATGAAAATTTAAAAAAACTAAAATTTGAGCATAACTTTTTTTCCTTTTGGAATTTGAGGATTCTACAAATTTGCAAACAGGCCGTAGGCGGTCTCCATCGGGTGTAACTTTTTGAGTAGATGATTTTTCATATAAAAAACTTTTTAATCCGAGTTCGTATGCAAAAGTTATGCCCATTTTACAAATTCCAGAGAGATTTTGTAAATAAAGTCGAAATTCATATTTGTAAATTTTCCCAACAACTAGACCACATATCACATGGGAAACTTATTTTATTTTATTTTTTTGACATTTCCATCATTTTCTTTTGTTTTTTCTAAAACTGAAAAGGCGGTCCACAGGGGGGGAGTTTGAAAATGGGACCTTTAGTACCGGTTCGCCCCTGTGGACGGGACTAATGGGCATCGCGCCCTTTAGTCCCGGTTCGTGGCACGAACCGGGACTAAAGGGCCTAGGTGAACTGGGACTAATGCCTTAGCCGCACGAACCGGGATAAATGCACCCATTGGTCCCGGTTCTAGACTGAACCGGGACTAATGGGCTTACCCGGCCTGGACCAAAGCCCCCTTTTCTACTAGTGCATACGAATCTACTTAACATTTGTGTAGAGATAAAGTTAGGAGATCCTGTAGTGCACCGACTGGTGGCACACCCTATGGGAGGATGATGCAGCACCCGGGTGTGGCTCGGAGGAATCAAGTCACTCAATTGTTGCAATGTAGCTCCTAGGGGATGCCCAAGGGAGTTGGACAAAAAATTAGTTAGACCATTAAGGGAATTTAAGTAACTCGCAACTAAGAGTGAATGATGCAGGCCCCGAGTGATGCTCGGGAGGATCCACTTTTATACCAATGGTCATAACTAAAGGTATTGAAAAATGCAAAGTTAAGTGAAAAAAGGCGCAGTTGGGCGACATTTCATATCCTCTTGGTTTCTTCTCCGTCTTCGATCAACCAGTACGCGTCGTTGTGGAGCACTTGGCTGGTGAAGGGTGCCTCCCATGGCAGGGAGAGTTTGTGCATGCCCTCTTTGTTCTAGATCAGCCTAAGAACTAGATCGTCGGGAACACCCGACCACGCACTCGACGGCTATGATAGCGACCCGAGTGAGAGAGCTATTCTCAAGCTCGTCTTGGCAGGCGGACTTGGAACCCGCCTCCACATATGTTGCAGCTCAGGTTGAGTCGTGAATAATGCCACTCGACATGAAGGCTTACGCTCCATAGACCATGAAGAAAGGCACGTAGTCAGTCGATCTATTAGGAGTGCTCCGTAAGCTCCTGAGGACAGACGGGAGCTTGTCAAGTCAGCAGCTTAGAGTCCTTGGTATTTACGACTTGACACCCTAGAGTATGAGATCGTTTGAGCGGTCCACTTGTCTATTCGATTGTGGGTGCACCACTGAGGCATTAATCCAGTCAGATGTCGTGCTTGCCATAGAATCTATGGAACACGTCTGACGTGAAGTTCATGTCACTGTCGATGATGATGCCTCCACATATGCTGAATCGATGACGCCCTTGGCTAAGTTAACAATAATTGGGCCATCTTGCTTAATGATGGGCTTCACTTCGATCCACCTGGTGAACTTGTCCACCACAACAAGCAGATGAGTGAATCCGCCTTTAGCCGTTTTAAGCAGTCCCACCATATCAAGCCCCCACATAGCAAATGGAGATGTAACGGGAACGATCTTGAGTGATTTAACCAGCATGTGTGGCTCACGGGTGAATCTTTTGCAACCGTCATAGTTGCAAACAAGGTCTTCTGCGTCGGCAAGGGCGGTGAACCAGAAAAATCGATTCCGAAATGGCTTGGCTATGGGAGTAGGTGACGATGTTGGGCCTTCTTCTGGAGAGACACAATGCTAGAACACTCAAGTGACACAGCGAATGTGTAGCTCTCCATTGATGATGGTGTGCACTGAAGCTCGAAGAGTAATTTGGCGTGCTTTAGTTTTATTAGTGCTTCCTTCGCATACGATAATCCAGGTAAGGTTATGTCCAGACTGGTATGACCGCTAGGACAGCTTCATGAGCCGGCTAAGAATGATGCTCCTCCTCGGGCTTGGCCTTCTTTTGATTGGTAGCGCACGAAGATGTTCCAGGAAGATGAAGAGCGGGATTGGCTCACCAGTGGAGCCAATCTTGGCGAGGGTGTCAACTTCCTTGTGCTCCCGACGAACATGATGAAGTTCCAAGCCCTCAAAATTATTCTCAAGCTTGCGGACTACCTCACAATATGTGATCACAATTGTGTCTGTAGCATCATGGTTCTTCATGATCTGTTGCACCACCTGATTTAAGTCTCTGCAACACAGTATCAGCGGATGACGAGTGACACGGTGATCCGCAGGCCATGCAGCAGGTCTTCGTACACGGCGACTTTGTTGGATGGTTGTTAAGAATTTGAAGTACATAGTTAAGCTTGTCACCTTTGGGGGAGATGAGGAGGACTCCAGCCCCAAGCCTATGAGTATCTTGGATCCGTCGAAGTACCTGATCCAATACTCAAATTGTACCTGGGCGGACAGGGTTTGGGTTTCAATCCACTCAACAAAAAATCCTCCATAGTTGGACTTGATAGCTTTGTGTAGCTCGTAGTGTTATGGGCCATTAGCTTGATGGCCCATTTTGCCACTCGTCCAGTGGCATCCATGTTGATGATGTCCGACAGGGGTGCGCTACCAAACACAGTGACCAAGTGGGCTTGGAAGTAGTGGAGAAGCTTCCTAGGCGCCATAAACGAGCTTCTGATAGTGAGGATACCATTTTTTGGAGTCGGTGAGGACGTCGTTTACGTAGTAAACAGGTCATTGGACCTTCTACCCTCGGCCTTCCTTCGCGCCTTCCACCACCAGGACAATGCTGACCACTCGGTTGGTGGCGGTGATGTACACCAGCAGGGGATCCCCTTTAGTCGAAGCGGCTAGACTGGTGGTGTAGAGAGCATGCGCTTGAGATCGTCGAAGGTCGACTGGGACACGTTAGTCCACTCAAAGGAGTCAAACTTCTTGAGGAGTACACCCTTCAAATTCTTGGGTGTGGCTATCCTCGAGATTGCGCCAATCTTCTCCTGGTCCGCATCAATTCTTAGTCTGAATACAACAAAACCAAGGAGTTTCCCAAAGGTACACCCAAGACGCACTTCTTTGGGTTGACCTTCATCTTGATCCGCCTAAGATTGGCAAATGTTTCCGCCAAATCAGTCGGGAGATCAATCACATGCTTGGACTTCACCACGATGTCGTCAACATAGGGTGGACGTTCCTGCGAATCTGGTCATGTAAACATTTATGAATACAACGCTGGTAAGTAGCATGTAACGCCCCGAGACCGATGCGCCAGGTGTCTTCCAGTTATTCGCTGTCGTTGCCATGTCATTTGCTTGGTGTCGCATCTTGTCATGTCATCATGTGCATTGCATCATCATGTTTTCGAAACTTGCATATGTCCCGGCCTCCCCGTTCCTTCCGTTGTCCGTTATGAGTCCAGACACACTTGCACGCGTCCGCGGCACGCCCGAAATATTATTTTATAAGTGGCCGGATAATGTTCTCGGAATGGGTTGAAAGTTGGCGTACGGTCTTATTATAGTGTAGATAGACCGCCTGTCAAGTTTCATCGCGGTCGGAGTCCATTTGACGCCCCAACGGATAACTATAGCGGCAATATAGCCGGTCTAACGTCGGACGTTTTCGGTCTTCGAAAACTGTTGCCGGGCTTTCCCTCTCTTTCCTCTCTAGACCGTCTACACAGCCCACTACCTACCGTCAGGTCCAACCTAACCTCTCTCGTCAGCCCGCAGCCCCCCTCGCGCGCGTCCGAAAGTTGTCCCGAACCCGACCCGGACTGTCGCCACCTTTGTGTCTGGATCATCCCCAAACGTCTACAAAACGTCTCTGTTTTATTTTTTGGGCTCCCTAGCCTATTTGTCCCGACCGTACGATTACGATCGGAGGGACGGATTAGCCCCTACCCAATTACTATCTGCTATTTATAGCAGATGAAACCCTACCTAAACTAGCCAACCCTAAAATCTAGTACTTCTGTCTCGTCATCCGCCGCCGTTTTCCAAATCCTCCTCGGGATCCATCCCGATCCACCCAATCCCCTCCCGATCCAAACCACCAATCGAAGCCGTCGTTTTCCTCCTCGTTTTCCAGTTCACACCAACCATTCATCGCCTGCCTGATCCACCACTGCAGTCAGCCCGAGCGCTCGTGGATCGAGCGCTACCTCCAGCCCTAGCCGCGTGGAGCTCCTTCATACCCGAGCTGCACCAGGCCCCGAGCCGCCTTGAGCTCCCCTCGCCTCCACCTCGTCACTGCCTCGCCTCGCCGGAGCTGCCTCCCCCGCCGGCGAGCACCTTCACCAGGCCGCCTCCGGCCAGGTCGCGCCGCCCCTGCCTCGCCTCCTTCCTTTCCCTGCTCTCTCCCGGTCTCTCAATCTTCTCGTTCTTCTCTGTCCCGCAGTTAGCCATGGCTCCAACTGTACCCTGCTGATCTGCTTCGCCGTCACCGAGAGTGGAGCCTCCGCAGCGGGATCTGCCCAGATACGTTCCTCTCCGGTCCTCCTCGCCGCCCTCGCCTGCCGGAGTCGCTGTCGCCCTGTTGTTGACTTCGAGCGCCGCCGTGCCGGTCTCATGCCCCTGCGCCTGTGCCTGACACGAGGAGGACGAGTGCCTCGACACCCTGCATCGCTAGCATGGTGGACCGGCCTACGAGGTCCAACACTCTGCAAGGCCCAGCGCGCCAACACCCTTTGCGGCCTGCCTTGGCCTCTCCAGCGAACCGGGCCGAAGCCCAAGGGGTGAGCTGCTCCCCAGCGCCTCTCTATTGGCCCAAGAACAGATTCGGCCCATTATATTTTTTTTCTGCTATGAACGAATTTTTCTATTTACAGAAAAACTGCACATTACAGATTACCCCTTGCTGTTCATGCATTTAATAACTATTTAACCGTGCATCGGATTAAAACAAACTTTATATGAAATATGCTAAGTTTTTCATCTAGTCATGGACTCGTTCTTCATGGACTCGTTCTTCTTGCTGTTCATGCATTTAATAACTATTTAACAATGCATCGGATTAAAACAAACTTTATATGAAATATGCTAAGTCTTCTTCATGGACTCATTCTTCTTCCTTGCGGGATCTCAGGCAAGATGACCATACCCTCGAAATCACTTCTATCTTTGCTTGCTAGTTGCTCGCTCTTTTGCTATGCCTATGCTGCGATACCTACCACTTGCTTATCATGCCTCCCATATTGTTGAACCAAGCCTCTAACCCACCTTGTCCTAGCAAACCGTTGTTTGGCTATGTTACCGCTTTGCTCAGCCCCTCTTATAGTGTTGATAGTTGCAGGTGAAGATTGAAGTTTGTTCCTTGTTGGAACATGGAGATGTTGTTCCTTGTTGGGACATGTTTACTTGTTGGGATATCACAATATCTCTTATTTAATTAATGCATCTATATACTTGGTAAAGGGTGGAAGGCTCGGCCTTATGCCTGGTGTTTTGCTCCACTCTTGCCGCCCTAGTTTCCGTCATATCGGTGTTATGTTCCTGGATTTTGTGTTCCTTACGCGGTTGGGCTATTATGGGAACCCCTTGACAGTTCGCCTTGAATAAAACTCCTCCAGCAATGCCCAACATTGGTTTTACAATTCGCCACCTAGCCTCTTTTTTCCCTTGGGTTTCGCGGACTCAAGGGTCATCTTTATTTTAACCCCCCCCCCCCCCCCCCCGGGGCCAGTGCTCCTCTGAGTGTTGGTCCGAACTGAGCTGCCCACAGGGCCACCTTGGCAAAACTTGAGGTTTGGTTTTACTCGTAGCTAGTCTCATCTAAGTGTGCCCTAAGAACGAGATATGTGCAGCTCCTATCGGGATTTGTCGGCACATTCGGGCGGTGTTGCTGGACTTGTTTTATCTTTGTCGAAGTTGTCTTGTAGAACCGGGATGCCGAGCCTGATCAGAATGTCTCGGGAGAAGGTTTATCCTTCGTTGACCGTGACAGCTTGTGATGGGTTAAGTTGGGACACCCCTGCAGGGATTTGAACTTTCGAAAGTTGTGCCCGCGGTTATGGGCAGATGAGAATTTGTTAATGTCCGGTTGTAGAAAACCTGAAGTTGACCTTTATTAAAATACATCAACCGTGTGTGTAACCGTGATGGTCTCTTTCCGGCGGAGTCCGGGAAGGGAACACGATGTTGGAGTTATGCTTGACGTAGGTTGTTTTAGGATCACTTCTTGATCATAGATTTCTCGACCATGCTTTGCCTTCTCTTCTCGCTCTCATTTGCGTATGTTAGCCACCATATATGCTAGTCGCTTGCTAAAGCTCCACCTCATACCTTTTTCCTTACCCTGAAGCTTAAATAGTCTTGATCGCGAGGGTGTGAGATTGCTGAGTCCCCGTGGCTCACAGATACTTCCAAAACCAGCTTGCAGGTGTCGATGAGTCCGTGCAAATGACGCAACCAAGCTCAAGGAGGAGCTCGTTGAAGATCTTGTCCTTTGTGTTGTTCCGTTTTAGTTGATTAGTAGTGGAGCCCAGTTGGGGTCGATCGGGGGACCTTGTCGCTTTTGGGGTTCTTCTTTTATTTTGGTTCCGTAGTCGGACCTTAATTGTATTTGGATGTTGTAATGCTTAATTCATGTAATTGTGTGAAGTGGCGATTGTGAGCCAACTACGTATCTCTTTCCCTTATGTATTACATGGGTTGTGCGAAGATTACCTCACTTGCGACATTGCTTTCAATGCGGTTATGCCTCTAAGTCGTGCTTCGACACATGGGAGATATAGCCGCATCGAGGGCGTTACAAGTTGGTAATCAGAGCCTTCCCCGACCTTAGGAGCCCCCTGCTTGATCGAATAGATGGCGTTGTTGAGTCTAGAAAAATGTTTTGAGTCATTTAGGATTTATGTATATCGGAGATTTAGGACTTCGTTTTACTCCTCAGTCCCTTCGTCGCTCTGGTGAGGCATCCTGACATAGAGTTTTGACTCTTCTCTTCTCAAATTTCACTAAAAAAAATTAGGATCACGCGGTATCTTGGAATCGTTCCGATGGTTTTGTGATGAGAACATTGTTCTTGGTGCCACCTGACATTTAGGGGTTGTGGCAGTGTCCCGGGGAGTTGAGCTCCGAGGTGTTGTCGTCAAAATTTTATCGTTGCAGTTCTGGAATACCTGAGTTTAGTTTCGCCGACATCGAAAATCTCTTTTATGCAGTTGTTGGTGAGATAACCTCGACGCCACCCAGAACTGGGGCGGGAGTTCGGGAGTATCGCCATAACTCGTATAACGGATGCTTTTCGAAGGTTGAGGTAGATGATTTCCGAAGGTTTCTTGGTTATGTGTTGAAGGATGGATACAGCTGGATGTAGGATTTGCTAGTTTTGGGTGAGATATTATGCTTCCCTGTATCCCCAACACCTGATTGCATAACCGGAAAGTTTCGGGAGTTTATAAGTGGGAATTCAAGTAGCTCGTAGGATATCTTTCCGACAGATGTATGATATGAAATTGAGGTTCGACGTCAAGTTGTCCGCCTATCCACGGTTGGTTTTACAGTGGTCTCGTTGTGTCTTAAAGAGTCCTTGGCTATGCCGACTCGGGGACGCTTCGTATGTCATGTGCACAGCCTTGTACATGATGGTGCTGTACGATCGAGCCCGTGTAGGCCCCACCACGAAAACTTCGGACGGGATCTCTATCATATGTTTGTTCCAGCTTATTCTGCAAGGCAATCCTTTGTTTTTGTTTTCAGTTGTGGTATTCGAGTTGCTTCAATGACAAGTGTTGATTCCATACCTTCCCCAAATGGTGTTTTCGTACTCCGATGTGGATGCTAATCCTTCTTGATAATCGAGATTGCCATGTAATTCTTTTTTCAACCGGTGTTTTTTTTCTCTTCAAGCGGATCCGTTCATTTTCAACATCCGCAAGATTCAATCTCAGCTTTCTCAATGTTGTTCGTTTCATCCATCCCAAGTTGTCTTTGTTTTTCCCACCCACCCGCCCTTTTTCTTTAAGGACTCAGATTTCTTAATCAACTATCCTTTTATTCATGTGAAGTCTCTCCATTCTTTTCCTTCATGTTCTTACCCGGTGATTCTCATAAACATGCTAACGGAGCTTCAAGTTATCATTATTCGTTCTTTTTTCTTCTCCGGTGGTTTCAATTCAAGCTTTGTTGAGTATATCTTTTCCTCATTTCAATGCTTTTTCCTTACCGGTGCACCTCATAATCTTTCACTTCTCGCCATCCATTTGTTCTGGAGTGTTGAATATATCTCAGAAGATTCACGTTTTCATTCCCGATTCGTTCAAGTTATTTCGAGGTTCTTATCTTATTCAAGCCATTTAATTCAACTGGCGCAATCTATCTTTTAAATCGTTCTACGGTGTTTCTTTTCAGTGGGCCTTAACCCACAGGGTTTTCTTCCACGATCTTACCTGACTCTTCTAATTTTACCGGAGTTATTCTCAAATTCATTTCAAAATTGACGTAAGAAGGATTTGTCATCAGTCAATTGCCTTTCTCCAAGATCTTTCAAATTCTTTTCATAGTTGGTCCAACCTTTCCATTTTTCATCCCGCAGTATCTCAACAATTTGATGGCGTTTCTCATCGTCATTCTCAACATTTGAAGAACGAAGAAGAGTTTTTCCTCCATATATTATTCGTTCTCTCATAGATGCGTGATTCTATCTTGTTGCCATCCTCTCATAATTGTTTCAATTGTGACAATTCTTTTCACCCATCCGGAGTAATTCAGAGTATTTTCAATTTGATTCTTCGGAGCCCATCATCTCAGAATTATATTCCAGCTTTCAGCTTCGTTATCCAAATCTTACCGATGCATCGTTCAAGTGATCTCTAATCAGTTCGTGATCCCTTCGTTCTCATGTATCTAGATTGTCTCAAGTAACTTCGTTCATTTCACAATTCGTACCCGGTGATTCACCCCTACTTCGTTCATTTTTAATTCTTACGGTGGTTTATTCAAGAGTTCTCGTCATTCGTTATCATATCAATTTATTTGTTATTTCTATCCTACCGGTGGTTCATTCAATATTTTCCCAAGTTTGCGCTATATCCCGCTTAATCCTTTCCTCGAGAATAAGTAGTATGCCAAATCCGTTGCTTGTCATCAATTTAAATTGGTGAAGGATAAGCATAATGTAATTCTTATTCTTGTTTCATCGAGTGAACTCAATCCCCTATTCCGGAGGCTCATCAAATTCCTGATTTCAATTGTTCATCTTCTCTTCTCCCTGGAGTTCCAACCTTTTTCAATTAGTTCACCACGGAGATTCATCTAAATCGGTACAAGGATTCACCTTGTGTTTTCAATTTCTCTTTCCTTCGTGTGATTATTCTTTTGTTACCGGAGTTTCATCATGGAGGTTATACATGATGGTTCATCAAGGATTTATTTCCTTCTCGAAGCATTCATCAAGATTCTTTTCTAAGGAGCTTAAGTTTCTTCATCTTGCAATCCGGAGTGCAATTCTTTCTTCCATATCATTGGAGGTGGTATTATGTCATTCTTGATAATTTGAGTTCATGCTTCATGATTCACATGTTGTTAAGAATGAGATATTTTAAATCCATCAACCTCTTCGTTGGAGTTATCTAGGGTTACATTTTCACCTAAAGTTTTTCCCTAAGGATTGTTGCTATTTATGGTGCTTATAAATGACCCAAGTTCTTCTTTTATCCTTCTGGTGAATAAGTTTATCGTCTCCTTCTTGATATCAAGTCAATCTATTGTTCCGTTAGTGGCAGAATTTCACCTCATAGTTTTGAGAAGTTTTTCATAAGCCCACTACTAGCTTACTCTTTTCGTTGTTGGTTTTCCAACAATTTCGTTCAACCCTTCTCCTAAAAGATGCCTTGTCAAGCTCTTTGTGACAGAACTTGGCATTTTCTTCTCCATTCTTTTCTCTCAATTACCTATCTTCTATTCTTTCATTCCGGAGGCATTGTCATGTTGCTCTCTTCAACCCATCTTCTGAATTTTGAGTGCCCGCTGCTCAAGTTCTTTCATGTTATCAAGCCTTGCATATCTTTCAACCGGAGTGCTGTTCGAATTTGTTCTTCCTTGTTCCTTTTTCCTAACGGAGTGCTTTCAACTTCGTTCACCTCTGTTGCTTTCTTTCTTTCCTTTTTCTCAACCTTGCAAGGTTCGTGGTTTCACTCGTTTGTCAAAGAAACAACTTAGTTTTTACTGCTTATCTTCCTTTTCCGTTGTCCCTCCGGTGCCATTCTAGATCTCGGGACGAGATCCTCTCGTAGTGGTGGAGTGTTGTAACGCCCCGAGACCGATGCGCCAGGTGTCTTCCAGTTATTCCCTGTCGTTGCCATGTCATTTGCTTGCGTGGCGCATCTTGTCATGTCATCATGTGCATTGCATCATCATGTTTTCAAAACTTGCATATGTCCCGGCCTCCCCGTTTCTTCCGTTGTCCGGTATGAGTCCAGACACACTTGCACGCGTCCGCGGCACGCCCGAAATATTATTTTATAAGTGGCCGGATAATGTTCTCGGAATGGGTTGAAAGTTGGCATGCGGTCTTATTATAGTGTAGATAGACCGCCTGTCAAGTTTCATCGCGGTCGGAGTCCATTTGACGCCCCAACGAATAACTATAGCGGCGGTATAGCCGGTCTAACGTCGGACATTTTCGGTCTCCGAAAACTGTTGCCGGGCTTTCCCTCTCTTTCCTCTCTAGACCATCTACACAGCCCACTACCTACCGTCAGGTCCAACCTAACCTCTCTCGTCAGCCCGCATCCCCCCTCGCGCGTGTCCGAAAGTTGTCCCGAACCCGACCCGGACTGTCGCCACCTTTGTGTCCGGATCATCCCCAAGCGTCTACAAAACGTCTCCGTTTTCTTTTTTGGGCTCCCTAGCCTATTTTTCCCGACCGTACGATTATGATCGGAGGGACGGATTAGCCCCTACCCAATTCCTACCTGCTATTTATAGCAGATGAAACCCTACCTAAACTAGCCAACCCTAAAATCTAGTACTTCTGTCTCGTCGTCCGTCGCCGTTTTCCAAATCCTCCTCGGGATCCATCCCGATCCACCCAATCCCCTCCCGATCCAAACCACCAACCGAAGCCGTCGTTTTCCTCCTCCTTTTCCAGATCGCACCAACCACTCATCGCCTGCCCGATCCACCACTGCAGTCAGCCCGAGCACTCGTGGATCGAGTGCTACCTCCAGCCCCAACCGCGTGGAGCTCGTTCGTACCTGAGCTGCACCAGGCCCCGAGCCGCCTCGAGCTCCCCTCGCCTCCACCTCGTCACTGCCTCGCCTCGTCGGAGCTGCCTCCCCCGCCAGCGAGCACCTTCACCAGGCCGCCTCCGGCCAGGTCGCGCCGCCCCTGCCTCGCCTCCTTCCTTTCCCTGCTCTCTCCCGGTCTCTCAATCTTCTCGTTCTTCTCTGTCCCGCAGGTAGCCATGGCTCCAACTATACCCTACCGATCTGCTTCGCCGTCGCCGGGAATGGAGCCTCCGCAGCGGGATCGGCCCGGATCCGTTCCTCTCCGGTCCTCCTCGCCGCCCTCGCCTGCCGGAGTCACTGCCGCCCTGTCGTTGACTTCGGGCGCCGCCGTCCCTGTCTCATGCCCCTGCGCCTGTGCCTGACACGAGGAGGACGAGTGCCTCAACACCCTGCATTGCTAGCATGGTGGACCGGCCTGCGAGGTCCAACACTACGCAAGGCCCAGCGCGCCAGCACCCTCTACGGCCTGCCTCGGCCTCTCCTGCGAACTGGGCCGAAGCCCAAGGGGTGAGCTGCTCCCCAGCGCCTCTCTGTTGGCCCAAGAACAGATTCGGCCCGTTATATATTTTGTCTGCTATGAACGAATTTTGCTATTTACAGAAAAACTGGACATTTATAGATTACCCCTTGCTGTTCATGCAATTAATAACTATTTAACCGTGCATCGGATTAAAACAAACTTTATATGAAATATGCTTAGTTTTTCATCTAGTTTCATAATATGTCACTTTCATCTATGTTTAAAATGCTTAAAATGAAGTTTGATTAAATTTGCTCATATGGCATGCTAAAATGATTTAATTCATAACTAAATAACCGTAGCTCGGATTTAAAAAATCTTTATATGTAAATGGGGTAGAAAAATGCCTAGTTTAACATGGTAGCATCACTTTGCATGTTTAACAACTATAAAATATGGTTTAGGGCAGAACAGTACCAAACCTAATATATGCATATGAGGATTTTCCGGAATTGTTGTTCGTTGTCCCCGGCCTTATTTAAACTTGCCTAGATAGGTAGTTTTACTTTGCTTCACCCTCTTGCCGTGTTTAACAACATTTAATATTGTTGGGTACATAAACAAGATTAAACTAAATAAGTCACGTGGTGTTTCGACAATATGCAACGGAGTTGCATATTGAGCTCCATTTAAATTGTAGGGTTATTTGTGCACTTTGCCATGCCATGTATCTTTAAACCGGACATGCATCATACTTGGTTGTGCATCATGCCATGTCCATGTGCTGTTTGTTTACTATGTTGTGTGCTTCTTTCCGGTGTTGCTTCTTCGGGATGGTTCCGGTAACGTCGCGTTTGTGAGGACCCGTTCGACTACGTCCATTTGTCTTCTTCATGGACTCGTTCTTCTTCCTTGCGGGATCTCAGGCAAGATGACCATACACTTGAAATCACTTCTATCTTTGCTTGCTAGTTGCTCGCTCTTTTCTATGCATATGTTGTGATACCTACCACTTGCTTATCATGCCTCCCATATTTTTGAACCAAACCTCTAACGCACCTTGTCCTAGCAAACCGTTGTTTGGCTATGTTACCGCTTTGCTCAGCCCCTCTTATAGCATTGTTAGTTGCAGGTGAAGATTGAAGTTTGTTCCTTGTTGGAACATGGAGATGTTGTTCCTTGTTGGAACATGTTTACTTGTTGGGATATCACAATATCTTTTATTTAATCAATGCATCTATATACTTGGTAAAGGGTGGAAGGCTCGGCTTTATGCCTGGTGTTTTGTTCCACTCTTGCCGCCCAGTTTCCATTATATCGGTGTTGTGTTCCTAAATTTTGTGTTCCTTACGCGGTTGGGCTGTTATGGGAACCCCTTGACAGTTCGCTTTGAATAAAACTCCTCCAGCAATGCCCAACATTGGTTTTACCATTCGCCACCTAGCCTCTTTTTTCCCTTGGGTTTCGCGGACTCAAGGGTCATCTTTATTTTAACCCCCCCCCCCTCCCCCGGGGCCAGTGCTCCTCTGAGTGTTGGTACGAAATGAGCTGCCCGCGGGGCCACCTTGGGGAAACTTGAGGTTTTGTTTTACTCGTAGCTAGTCTCATCTGAGTGTGCCCTGAGAACGAGATATGTGCATCTCCTATCGGGATTTGTCGGCACATTCGGGCGGTGTTGCTAGAATTGTTTTATCTTTGTCGAAGTTGTCTTGTAGAACCGGGATGCCCAGCCTGATCGGAATGTCTCGGGAGAAGGTTTATCCTTCGTTGACCGTGACAGCTTGTGATGGGTTAAGTTGGGACACCCCTGCAGGGATTTGAACTTTCGAAAGCCGTGCCCGCGGTTATGGGCAAATGGGAATTGTTAATGTCCGGTTGTAGAAAACCTGAAGTTGACCTTAATTAAAATACATCAACCGCGTGTGTAACCATGATGGTCTCTTTCTGGCGGAGTCCGGAAAGTGAACACGGTGTTGGAGTTATGCTTGATGTAGGTTGTTTTAGGATCACTTCTTGATCATAGATTTCTCGACCGTGCTTTGCCTTCTCTTCTCACTCTCATTTGCGTATGTTAGCCACCATATATGCTAGTCGCTTGCTAAAGCTCCACCTCATACCTTTTACCTTACCCTTAAGCTTAAATAGTCTTGATAGCGAGGGTGTGAGATTGCTGAGTCCCCGTGGCTCACAGATACTTCCAAAACCAGCTTGCAGGTGCCGATGAGTCCGTGCAGGTGACGCAACCAAGCTCAAGGATGAGCTCGTTGAAGATCTTGTCCTTTGTGTTGTTCCGTTCTAGTTGATTAGTAGTGGAGCCCAGTTGGGGTCGATCGGGGGACCTTGTCGCTTTTGGGGTTGTTCTTTTATTTTGGTTCCGTAGTCGGACCTTAATTGTATTTGGATATTGTAATGCTTTATTCATGTAATTGTGTGAAGTGGCGATTGTAAGCCAACTATGTATCTCTTTCCCTTATGTATTACATGGGTTGTGCGAAGATTACCTCACTTGCGACATTGTTTTCAATGCGGTTATGCCTCTAAGTCATGCTTCGACACGTGGGAGATATAGCCGCATCGAGGGCGTTACATAGCACTTGCATTTTTCAGATAAAAAGGGCTTCAAGACGTAACAATAAGCCTCGTACGGGGTGACACAAGAAGTCTTGATTTCGTCTGAATATTTCATCTTGATCTGGTGGTAGCCTGAATAGGCATCCAGAAAGCACAGATGCTCGCAGCCGGCCGTGGAATCGATAACTTGGTCGATAAGGGGTGGAGCAAATGGATCTTTGGGGCATGCCTTGTTAAAACGGTTGGTAATCAACACACATGTGCCAAGCCTTTAACCTTGAAGATTATTCGAGACATGACTCAGCTATCGTGCTTGAAGGCAAAGAGATGGAACTAGACTTTGCTCAGTACGAAATCATAGCATGTTTACGTGAAGCAAATGAAGTAGCTGATTCTATAGCCAAATTCTCTATTTCTAGTAGATCTTCGGAGGTTTGGGAGAGTTCAATCCCGGACTTTATTTCTCAACTTGTTGTAAACGATCTCGCTATCATTTGAGTAATAATGTTTTATACGTAAAAAAAAACACATGCGCCAAGCTTGGTTCTTGGGAACCATGACTGGGTTTGCCAGCCAATCCGGGTGAAAGACTTCACGGATGAAGCCGAATTTGAGCAGTCGGGCAATCTCTTCATCGATGGCTCTGCGCCTCTCTTCTACGAAGTGACGAAGGGTTTGCTTGACCAGCTTCGACTTGACAAAGTCCCCTAGGACGCCCAGCGCAAAAATGTCCTAATTCTTACGAAGTTCCTCCATGAGCATGCTTTCCTACTAGGCAAGAAGATCGGTGGTAATCTACATTATCTTGAATGAGCCCTTGGAATGGACTCGGACCTTCTTGGTGTCCTTGGCTGACTGGAAGGAGGAAACAATGGTCCGCTTCTTGCTAGATGGCAAATGCTCAGCATCAGCCTCCTTCTATATCTTGACCAGTTCCCAGTCGCAATCAGGGTCTCAGCGATAACCGCATTGGCATCATCGCACTCATTAGACCGCTTAGGATTGCCCGAGATCATGATCGCCCTGTTGGGGCCTGACATCTTGAGCTTCAGGTGGACGTAGGAGGGCCTAGCCATTAACTTGGCATAAGCCGAACAGCCCAAGATGACGTGGTAGCCACTCTGGAAGTTGACAATAGAGAGAGAGAAATTTCAGCCCCAACCGCTTTTCTCGCAGCCGGCGCCATGGCTTCTCGAGCTCAATTCCTGCCAGATCTCACGGCCGCCCCCGCACGTGAGCTGCCGCGCGCCGCCGTCGCCGCACGTGAGCTGCCGCCACACGCCATCACCGTCCCCCGCGAGCTAGCTAGCTAGCCGTCGCCGCGGAGCGAGCGAGCTAGCTAGCCGCCGCCAGTAACTGCTACCTACTCGTCGCGTCCGTCCCCATGGTCCTGGGATTTCATGGCAATACTCATGATTGGGGATTTTGTGAAGGAGAGGCGCACCTAGATGACCTAGGTACAGGATTTCACACAAGAGGTTTTACCCAGGTTCGGGCCCCCTTTTCTAGGGGTAACACCCTACTCCTATTGTATGTTTTTGCTTGTATAAATAGTATGGTTACAAAGGGGGGTCCGATGAACGTGGATGGTGTGTCTGGTAGAGATTTAGTTTATCTGTCTTCACCTCTCTAAGATCTCGCGCCATCGTCACCTTAAAGACAAAGATATAGCGTACAATGGTTTTTTATAGTCATGATGAAGATCGCTACTAATGGAATTACCCTCAACGCCACAATGTTGTCGTGAAGGCGCCATTGGTGATATCTCCATTTATTGAACATGCCTTGTTCAGTCGGATGGACACCACGGCATTTATTAGCTGGGTGGACTTCAATATGCTAGCCCGGCCAAGTTATTCTCCCCATGCGGACTCGGCTGGTTCGAACCAGCTGGGCGGATCCTTGTCATGGGCACCTAGGGGGATCCCGCTAAGTGTGCATGCATTTTTTCGGATGTATTGTTAGAATAAATCTGAGGCATACTGTTTGATCATCCGAGGACCAAGCAATCACACAAGCACGACACCGAGATTTGTTAATGAGGTTCACCGATATGGCTACATCACGGCCTGGACAGCTTCCTCGCACGGGACGCACCTGCAGCGGCACACCTGGGCCTGGCCCGCCAGCCAGCCTGCACCGCCCAGCCAGCACACAACTGCTCACAGCCCACAACTTGGGCCTACAGCTTACTTGGGCTTGCACTTCTCCTGCTAGACCTGCCCACCCCACACGCAGATCGATCGACTCCGGTCAAACCGATCGTGTCACAAACTCGCCTGCTACACGTGCCGCCGCCGTTGCTTCATGTACGCGTTGTTGAGCTGTACGCTCGCCCAACCGATCCATTAATCGATCGCCATACGTCTGCCGCCATGCTTTGGCCTCATATCCGCATCTCGTTCAGATTACTGCTCGAAGATCACAGCATGACCAATCCTGCCTCGATGGTAACTCGCCGATGATATTCATCCCGTATTACGATCGCTTCCCACAGATTTATGTTGATGCATCTTCTTCCTCTAGATCAACTTTCCACGATCTTCAAAACAACCTAGCTCATGATACCACTTGTCCGCGCGATTGTAGTCGGATATGTTCGGCTGGGTCGGACTGGACAGTCTGACGGATCGACATGAGTCGGTTGGTTCAGAAGACGGTGGTGGGATCGGCGACGACGACATGGGAGTGTGATGCTGATGGTGACCGACTTCTTGGCGTGGAAACACGTGGCGCAGGCCCGAGGGCTTGTGTGGCTTCGACAAGACTATGGCGCGGGGTTGATTCAAGACGGTGCACATGGAGCTTGGAATCGACGGGGCGCGGAGGTGGACTGATCATCTACCATGGAGTCATGTTGAAGATGGAGCTGGAGTTTGGAAGACTTCACTCGGTGTTGATTAAGGGGTTACGTCGTAAGTGCACAGAGAGTCAGAGCCTATTCAGCGGGAAAAGCGAGGGACACGTAGTTTGGACTGGAGCCCAGTGGTCTGATGGAAGCGTGAAATTCATCATCGGTCGGCGATGATCGGTGGTACTCTGCAATGGGGGTTGAATGATGTGGTTTCACGACCCTTGAGACTCAACCGGGACAGTGGAGGCTCGACGCGGTAACAGCGGCGAGGCGTGCGGTATGCACGGGACATGGAGATGGGCCAGGGCTCTGGTGGTCATATATGTGGTGAGACAACTGCGAATTTGACTCGGGATGACTACAAGCAATGGTTAAATTCCTTCAAGTTTCAGACAAGCGGACAAGAAAGGAGCGATGATGTTGAGTTCAGGTAACTCTTATGTGTGACACCCAATATGTGAGTTGTTCATTTTCACGCAGGTCAACGATCAATGTGTGATTTCGTTGGACGGATACTCTGGAAGTTGGGAGCACACACTGGAGTAACAAGAAACTTAATTTTGCTCGAGTGTTGACTGTGTTCAAGAAAAGAAGGGACTACAAGTTGCAGGTGGAGTCGTATGGAGTCTTTGGAGTAGCAGCGGTGCTCATGGGATAAACTCAAGTCCAATGTATATGGAAGTTTGACGCATGGACGAATTCAAGGTGGTGGAGAATATTCGCCAAGGTGGAGTTTGTTAGAGTTGTGTCGAATATTGTGTACAAGGTAAGTTACAGTTAGACTAGGTGTTGTATTGTGTTTACATAGGATGTGGAGTTGTGTCCTAATAGGACACTTGTATCCTAGGTCTCTCATATATAGCGGGGGTAGATACACGATGTAACCTATGCCAACATAATAGCACAGGCGCGAAAGGGGGAGCCGGCGGCGTGTGCCGGCGCCCGGGTGGCCGGTGTGCGGTATTGTGACGGTGTCACGGGGAGGAGCGCCCGTAGTCAAGCCCCGGGATGTAGCCATATCGGTGAACCTCGTTAACAAATTTCGGTGTCGTGCTTGTGTGATTCACTACTAGGAAAAGGCCTACTAATGGTGCACCAGTTGATACTAATGGCGCACGAGTAGTGCGCCATTAGTATGCCTAGAGGTGCGCCATTACTAGCTGACTTAGTAATGGCGCACCACATAAAAGTGTGCCATTAGTAATAATTGTTTTTCAAAAAAATTAAATTCTTTTAAATTTTTTAGAAGAAAAATCAAATTTTTTTTATTTTTTTCTTAATCTCGGGTCACCATGCTCGCATATATAGCGGGGGTAGACACACGATGTAACCTATGCCAACATAATAGCACAGGCGCGCAAGGGGGAGCCGGCGGCGTGTGCCGGCGCCCGGGTGGCCGGTGTGCGGTATTGTGACGGTGTCACAGGGAGGAGCGCTCGTAGTCAAGCCCCGGGATGTAGCCATATCGGTGAACCTCGTTAACAAATTTCGGTGTCGTGCTTGTGTGATTCACTACTAGGAAAAGGCCTACTAATGGCGCACGAGTAGTGCACCATTAGTATGCCTAGAGGTGCGCCATTACTAGCTGACTTAGTAATGGCGCACCACATAAAAGTGCGTCATTGGTAATAATTGTTTTTCAAAAAAAATAAATTTTTTTAAATTTTATAAAAGAAAAATCAATTTTTTTTATTTTTTTCTTAATCTCGGGTCACCATGGCTTAATCTCAAGTCAATATGCTTAATCTAAGGTCAAATCGCACTCTATGGTCAAACTTCCCAAAAGTTCACCCATCCTCACACTACTCCAACACAAGCACACTTAACTTCATAATTCTATCCAAGCCCAGCACCACCTCACTTCACAAGCACTTGTTGATATATCTGTCATATCAATCCTATTAAACCTTGCTGATGTCTAGGACTTTGTTCATGTTCATGAGTAAGGGCAACCTGGTGCATGTAGCTCCCGCTTGCGCAGGGTCCAGGGTATGATAAAATTTTGAAAAAATATTTCAAACTTCCCGGTCATATTACGTATCATATTTTGAAAAATAATTCAAGTTTTTTTTTCAAAACCAATTTCTTTTTTCTGTTACTAGTGGTGCACCTAGCATACGGTGCGCCACTAGTAAGTTTGAAATTTTTTGAATTTTTTTCCCTCTGGATCTTAAAAGCCCCGTAACTTTTTTTCTATTAGGTTTTTGGGGATTTTGAAAATGTTTAACGGAGGTTATACATGATGGTTCATCAAGGATTTATTTCTTTCTCGAAGCATTCATCAAGATTCTTTTCTAAGAAGCTTAAGTTTCTTCATCTTGCAATCCGGAGTGCAATTCTTTCTTTCATATCACTGGAGGTGGTATTATGTCATTCTTGATAATTTGAGTTCATGCTTCATGATTCACATGTTGTTAAGAATGAGATATTTTAAATCCATCAACCTCTTCGTTGGAGTTATTTGGGGTTATATTTTCACCTAATGTTTTTTCCTAAGGATTGTTGCTATTTATGGTGCTTATAAATGACCCAAGTTCTTCTTTTATCCTTCCGGTGAATAAGTTTATCGTCTCCTTCTTGATATCAAGTCAATCTATTGTTCCGTTAGTGGCAGAATTTCACCTCATAGTTTTGAGAAGTTTTTCATAAACCCACTACTAGCTTACTCTTTTTGTTGTTGGTTTTCCAACAATTTCGTTCGACCCTTCTCCTAAAAGATGCCTTGTCAAGCTCTTTGTGACAGAACTTGGCATTTTCTTCTCCATTCTTTTCTCACAATTACCTATCTTCTATTCTTTCGTTCCGGAGGCATTGTCATGTTGCTCTCTTCAACCCATCTTCTGAATTTTGAGTGCCCGCTGCTCAAGTTCTTTCATGTTATCAAGCCTTGAATATCTTTCAACTGGAGTGTTGTTTGAATTTATTCTTCCTTGTTCCTTTTTCCTAACGGAGTGCTTTCAACTTTGTTCACCTCCGTTGATTTCTTTCTTTCCTTTTTCTCAACCTTGCAAGGTTCGTGGTTTCACTCGTTTGTCAAAGAAACAACTTAGTTTTTACCGCTTATCTTCCTTTTCCGTTGTCCCTCCGGTGCCATTCTAGATCTCGGGACGAGATCCTCTCGTAGTGGTGGAGTGTTGTAATGCCCCGAGACCGATGCGCCAGGTGTCTTCTAGTTATTCGCTGTCGTTGCCATGTCATTTGCTTGTGTGTCGCATCTTGTCATGTCATACTGTGCATTGCATCATCATGTTTTCGAAACTTGCATATGTCCAGGCCTCCCCGTTCCTTCCGTTGTCCGTTATGAGTCCAGACACACTTGCACGCGTCCGCGGCACGCCCAAAATAATATTTTATAAGTGGCCGGATACTGTTCTCGGAATGGGTTGAAAGTTGGCATGCGGTCTTATTATAGTGTAGATAGACCGCCTGTCAAGTTTCATCGCGTTCGGAGTCCGTTTGACGCCCCAACGGATAACTATAGCGGCAATATAGCCGGTCTAACGTCGGACGTTTTCGGTCTCCGAAAACTGTTGCCGGGCTTTCCCTCTCATTCCTCTCTAGACCGTCTACACAGCCCACTACCTACCGTCAGGTCCAACCTAACCTCTCTCGTCAGCCCGCAGCCCCCCTCGCCCGCGTCCGAAAGTTGTCCCGAACCCGACCCGGACTATCGCCACCTTTGTGTCCGGATCATCCCCAAACGTCTACGAAACATCTCCATTTTCTTTTTTGGGCTCCCTAGCCTATTTTTCCCGACCGTCCGATTATGATCGGAGGGACGGATTAGCCCCTACCCAATTCCTACCTGCTATTTATAGCAGATGAAACCCTACCTAAACTAGCCAACCCTAAAATCTAGTACTTCTGTCTCGTCGTCCGTCGCCGTTTTCCAAATCCTCCTCGGGATCCATCCCGATCCACCCAATCCCCTCCAGATCCAAACCACCAACCGAAGCCAACGTTTTCCTCCTCCTTTTCCAGATCGCACCAACCACTCATTGCCTGCCCGATCCACCACTGCAGTCAGCTCGAGCGATCGTGGATCGAGTGCTACCTCCAGCCCCAGCCGCGTGGAGCTCGTTCGTACCCGAGCTGCACCAGGCCTCGAGCCGCCTCGAGCTCCCCTCGCCTCCACCTCATCACTGCCTCGCCTCGCCGGAGCTACCTCCCCCGCCGGCGAGCACCTTCACCAGGCTGCCTCCGGCCAGGTCGCGCCGCCCCTGCCTCACCTCCTTCCTTTCCCCGCTCTCTCCCGGTCTCTCAATCTTCTCGTTCTTCTCTGTCCCGCAGGTAGCCATGGCTCCAACTATACCCTGCCGATCTGCTTCGCCGTCACCGGGAATGGAGCCTCCACAGCGGGATCGGCCCGGATCCGTTCCTCTCCGGTCCTCCTCGCCGCCCTCGCCTGTCGGACTCGCTGCCGCCCTGTCATTGACTTCGGGCGCCGCCGTCCCTGTCTAATGCCCCTGCGCCTGTGCCTGACACGAGGAGGACGAGTGCCTCAACACCCTGCATTGCTAGCATGGTGGACCGGCCTGCAAGGTCCAACACTGCGCAAGGCCCAGCGCGCCAGCACCCTCTGCGGCCTGCCTTGGCCTCTCCAGTGAACCGGCCCGAAGCCCAAGGGGTGAGCTGCTCCCCAGCGCCTCTCTGTTGGCCCAAGAACAGATTCGGCCCGTTATATTTTTTTCTGCTACGAACGAATTTTGCTATTTACAGAAAAACTGCACATTTATAGATTACGCCTTGCTGTTCATGCATTTAATAACTATTTAACCGTGCATCGGATTAAAACAAACTTTATATGAAATATGCTTAGTTTTTCATCTAGTTTCATAATATGTCACTTTCATCTATGTTTAAAATGCTTAAAATGAAGTTTGATTAAATTTGCTCATATGGCATGCTAAAATGATTTAATTCATAACAAAATAACCATAGCTCGGATTTAAATAATCTTTACATGTAAATGGGGTAGAAAAATGCCTAGTTTAACATGATGGCATCACTTTGCATGTTTAAAAACTATAAAATATGGTTTAGGGCAGAACAGTGCCAAACCTAATATATGCATATGAGGATTTTCCGGAATTGTTGTTCGTTGTCTCCAGCCTCATTTAAACTTGCCTAGATAGGTAACAACATTTAATATTGTTGGGTACATAAACAAGATCGAACTAAATAAGTCACGTGGTGTTTCGTCAATATGCAACGGAGTTGCATATTGAGCTCCACTTAAATTGTAGGGTTGTTTGTGCACTTTGCCATGCCATGTATCTTTAAACTGGACATGCATCATACATGGTTGTGCATCATGCCATGTCCATGTGTTGTTTGTTTACTATGTTGTGTGCTTCTTTCCGGTGTTGCTTCTTCGGGTTGGTTCCGGTAACGTCGCGTTTGTGAGGACCCGTTCGACTACGTCCATTTGTCTTCTTCATGGACTCGTTCTTCTTCCTTGAGGGATCTCAGGCAAGATGACCATACCCTCGAAATCACTTCTATCTTTGCTTGCTAGTTGCTCGCTCTTTTGCCATGCATATGCTGCGATACCTACCACTTGCTTATCATGCCTCCCATATTGTTGAACCAAGCCTCTAACCCATCTTGTCCTAGCAAACCGTTGTTTGGCTATGTTACCGCTTTGCTCAGCCCCTCTTATAGCGTTGTTAGTTGCAGGTGAAGATTGAAGTTTGTTCCTTGTTGGAACATGGAGATGTTGTTCCTTGTTGGAACATGTTTACTTGTTGGGATATCACAATATCTCTTATTTAATTAATGCATCTATATACTTGGTAAAGGGTGGAAGGCTCGGCCTTATGCCTGGTGTTTTGTTCCACTCTTGCCGCCCTAGTTTCCGTCATATCAGTGTTATGTTCCCGGATTTTGTGTTCCTTACACGGTTGGGCTATTATGGGAACCCCTTGATAGTTCGCCATGAATAAAACTCCTCCAGCAATGCCCAACATTGGTTTTACCATTCGCCACCTAGCCTCTTTTTTCCCTTGGGTTTCGCGGACTCAAGGGTCATCTTTTTTTAACCCCCCCCCCCCGGCCAGTGCTCCTCTGAGTGTTGGTCTGAACTAAGCTGCCTGCGGGGCCACCTTGGGGAAACTTGAGGTTTGGTTTTACTCGTAGCTAGTCTCATCTGAGTGTGCCCTGAGAACGAGATATGTGCAGCTCCTATCGGGATTTGTCGACACATTCGGGCGGTGTTGCTGGACTTGTTTTATCTTTGTCGAAGTTGTCTTGTAGAACCGGGATGCCGAGCCTGATCGGAATGTCTCAGGAGAAGGTTTATCCTTCGTTGACCGTGACAGCTTGTGATGGGTTAAGTTGGGACACCCCTGCAGGGATTTGAACTTTCGAAAGCCGTGCCCGCGGTTATGGGCAGATGGGAATTTGTTAATGTCCGGTTGTAGAAAACCTGAAGTTGACCTTAATTAAAATACATCAACCGCGTGTGTAACCGTGATGGTCTCTTTCCGGCGGAGTCCGGGAAGTGAACACGGTGTTGGAGTTATGCTTGACGTAGGTTGTTTTAGGATCACTTCTTGATTATAGATTTCTCGGCCGTGCTTTGCCTTCTCTTCTCGCTCTCATTTGCGTATGTTAGCCACCATATATGCTAGTCGCTTGCTGCAGCTCCACCTCATACCTTTTACCTTACCCTTAAGCTTAAATAGTCTTGATCGCGAGGGTGTGAGATTGCTAAGTCCCCGTGGCTCACAGATACTTCCAAAACCAGCTTGCAGGTGCCGATGAGTCCGTGCAGATGACGCAACCAAGCTCAAGGAGGAGCTCGTTGAAGATCTTGTCCTTTGTGTTGTTCCGTTCTAGTTGATTAGTAGTGGAGCCCAGTTGGGGTCGATCGGGGGACCTTGTCGCTTTTGGGGTTCTTTTTTTATTTTGGTTCCGTAGTCGGACCTTAATTGTATTTGGATATTGTAATGCTTTATTCATGTAATTGTGTGAAGTGGCGATTGTAAGCCAACTATGTATCTCTTTCCCTTATGTATTACATGGGTTGTGCGAAGATTACCTCACTTGCGACATTGTTTTCAATGCGGTTATGCCTCTAAGTCATGCTTCGACATGTGGGAGATATAGCCGCATCGAGGGCGTTACATAGCACTTGCATTTTCCAGATAAAAAGGGCTTCAAGACGTAACAATAAGCCTCGTACGGGGTGACACAAGAAGTCTTGATTTCGTCTGAATATTTCATCTTGATCTGGTGGTAGCCTGAATAGGCATCCAGAAAGCACAGATGCTCGCAGCTGGCCGTGGAATCGATAACTTGGTCGATAAGGGGTGGAGCAAATGGATCTTTGGGGCATGCCTTGTTAAAACGGTTGGTAATCAACACACATGTGCCAAGCCTTTAACCTTGAAGATTATTCGAGACATGACTCAGCTATCGTGCTTGAAGGCAAAGAGATGGAACTAGACTTTGCTCAGTACAAAATCATAGCATGTTTACGTGAAGCAAATGAAGTAGCTGATTCTATAGCCAAATTCTCTCTTTCTAGTAGATCTTCGTAGGTTTGGGAGAGTTCAATCCCGGACTTTATTTCTCAACTTGTTGTAAACGATCTCGCTATCATTTGAGTAATAAAGTTTTATATGTAAAAAACCACACATGCGCCAAGCTTGGTTCTTGGAAACCATGACTGGGTTTGCCAGCCAATCCGGGTGAAAGACTTCACGGATGAAGTCGAATTTGAGCAGTCGGGCAATCTCTTCATCGATGGCTCTGCGCCTCTCTTCTACGAAGTGACGAAGGGTTTGCTTGACCAGCTTCGACTTGACAAAGTCCCCTAGGACGCCCAGCGCAAAAATGTCCTAATTCTTACGAAGTTCCTCCATGAGCATGCTTTCCTACTGGGCAAGAAGATCGGTGGCAATCTACATTATCTTGAATGAGCCCTTGGAATGGACTCGGACCTTCTTGGTGTCCTTGGCTAACTGGAAGGAGGAAACAATGGTCCGCTTCTTGCTAGATGGCAAATGCTCAGCATCAGCCTCCTTCTATATCTTGACCAGTTCCCAGTCGCAATCAGGGTCTCGGCGATAACCGCATTGGCATCATCGCACTCATTAGAGCGCTTAGGATTGCCCGAGATCATGATCACCCTGTTGGGGCCTGACATCTTGAGCTTCAGGTGGACGTAGGAGGGCCTAGCCATTAACTTGGCATAAGCCGAACAGCCCAAGATGGCGTGGTAGCCACTCTGGAAGTTGACAATAGGGAGAGAGAAATTTCAGCCCCAACCGCTTTTCTCGCAGCCGGCGCCATGGCTTCCTGAGCTCAATTCCTGCCAAATCTCACTGCCGCCCCCGGACGTGAGCTGCCGCGCGCCGCCGTCGCCGCACGTGAGCTGCCGCCACACGCCATCACCGTCCCCCGCGAGCTAGCTAGCTAGCCGTCGCCGCGGAGCGAGCGAGCTAGCTAGCCGCCGCCGCTAGCTGCTACCTACTCATCGCATCCGTCCCCGTGGTCCTGGGATTTCATGGCAATACTCATGATTGGGGATTTTGTGAAGGAGAGGCGCACCTAGATGACCTAGGTACAGGATTTCACACAAGAGGTTTTACCCAGGTTCCGGCCCCCTATTCTAGGGGTAACACCCTACTCCTATTGTATGTTTTTGCTTGTATAAATAGTATGGTTACAAAGGGGGGTCCGATGAACGTGGATGGTGTGTCTGGTAGAGATTTAGTTTATCTGTCTTCACCTCTCTAAGATCTCGCGCCATCCTCACCTTAAAGACAAAGATATAGCGTACAATGGTTTTTTATAGTCATGATGAAGATCGCTACTAATGGAATTACCCTCAACGCCACAATGTTGTCGTGAAGGCGCCATTGGTGATATCTCCATTTATTGAACATGCCTTGTTTAGTCGGATGGACACCACGGCATTTATTAGCTGGGTGGACTTCAATATGCTAGCCCGGCCAAGTTATTCTCCCCATGCGGACTCGGGTGGTTCGAACCAGCTGGGCCGGATCCTTGTCATGGGCACCTAGGGGGATCCCGCTAAGTGTGCATGCATTTTTTCGGATGTATTGTTAGAATAAATCTGAGGCATATCGTTTGATCATCCGAAGACCAAGCAATTACACAAGCACAACACCGAGATTTGTTAACGAGGTTCACTGATATGGCTACATCACGGCCTGGACAGCTTCCTCGCACGGGACGCACCTGCAGCTGCAAACCTGGGCCTGGCCCGCCAGCCAGCCTGCACCGCCCAGCCAGCACACAACTGCTCACAGCCCACAACTTGGGCCTACAGCTTACTTGGGCTTGCACTTCGCCTGCTAGACCTGCCCACCCCACGCGCAGATCGATCGACTCTGGTCAAATGGATCGTGTCACAAACTCGCCTGCTACACGTGTCGCCGCCGTCGCTTCATGTACGCGATGTTGAGCTGTACGCTCGCCCGACCGATCCATTAATCGATTGCCGTACGTCTGCCGCCATGCTTTCGCCTCATATCCGCATGTCGTTCAGATTACTGCTCGAAGATCACAGCACGACCAATCCTACCTCGATGGTAACTCGCCGATGATATTCATCCCGTATTACGGTCGCTTCCCACAGATTTATGTCGATGCATCTTCTTCCTCTAGATCAACTTTCCATGATCTTCAAAACAACCTAGCTCATGATACCACTTGTCCGCGCGATTGTAGTCGGTTATGTTCGGCTGGGTCGGACTGGACAGTCTGACGGATCGACGTGAGTCGGTTGGTTCAGAAGACGGTGGTGGGATCGGCGACGACGACATGGGAGTGTGATGCTGATGGTGACCGACTTCTGGGCGTGGAAACACGTGGCGCAGGCCCGAGGGCTTGTGTGGCTTCGACAAGACTATGGCGCGGGGTTGATTCAAGACGGTGCACACGGAGCTTGGAATCGACGGGGCGCGGAGGTGGACTGATCATCTACCATGGAGTCATGTTGAAGATGGAGCTGGAGTTTGGAAGACTTCACTCGGTGCTGATTAAGGGGTTACGTCGTAAGTGCACAGAGAGTCGGAGCCTATTCAGCGGGAAAAGCGAGGGACACGTAGTTTGGACTGGAGCCCAGTGGTCTGATGGAAGCGTGAAATTCGTCATCGGTCAGCGATGATCGGTGGTACTCTGCAATGTGGGTTGAATGATGTGGTTTCACGACCCTTGAGACTCAACCGGGACAGCGGAGGCTCGACGCGGTAACAGCGGCGAGGCGTGCGGTATGCACGGGACATGGAGACGGGCCAGGTTCTGGTGGTCATACATGTGGTGAGACAACTGCGAATTTGACTCGGGATGACTACAAGCAATGGTGACATTCCTTCAAGTTTCAGACAAGCGGACAAGAAAGGAGCGGTGATGTTGAGTTCAGGTAACTCTTATGTGTGACACCCAATATGTGAGTTGTTCATTTTCACGCAGGTCAGTGATCAGTGTGTGATTGCGTTGGACGGATACTTTGGAAGTTGGGAGCACAAACTGGAGTAACACGAAACTTAATTTTGCTCGAGTGTTGACTGTGTTCAAGAAAAGAAGGGACTACAAGTTGCAGGTGGAGTCGTATGGAGTCTTTGAAGTAGCAGCGGTGCTCATGAGATAAGCTCAAGTCCAATGTACATGGAAGTTTGACGCATGAACGAATTCAAGGTGGTGGAGAATATTCGCCAAGGTGGAGTTTGTTAGAGTTGTGTCGAATATTGTGTACAAGGTAGGTTACAGTTGGACTAGGTGTTGTATTATGTTTACATAGGATGTGGAGTTGTGTCCTAATAGGACACTTGTATCCTAGGCCTCTCATATATAGCGGGGATAGACACACGATGTAACCCATGCCAACATAATAGCACAGGCGCGCAAGGGGGAGCCGGCGGCGTGTGCCGGCGCCCGGGTGGCCGGTGTGCGGTATTGTGACGGTGTCATGGGGAGGAGCGCCCGTAGTCAAGCCCCGGGATGTAGCCATATCGGTGAACCTCGTTAACAAATCTCGGTGCCGTGCTTATGTGTTGCTTGGTCCTCGGATGATCAACGGTATACCTCAGTTTTATTCTAACATGTATTACGATAATGAAAATATTTCTAATACAATGGTAAGTGCACCTAAGTCTAACTAATGAAGGAAGCCAAAAGTCTCAATGGCAGCTTTAATTAAGTCTAATTTCATAAGGAAACACATGACCCCTAGAATTCTATTTGCACAAGGCGTGTTACATAATACATTAGTGGTTGGGGCCCATGATTGTGTCTCACCTGAGATTGTGTGCGCTCGTTTCTACGTCTCAAAGAAAAAAAACTGACCTCCATCTCACAAAAAAAACCGTTCTCACCTCAGCCAACCAGCAAATGACACATGGCCCTCACATCCATCTCGAAAAGAAAAGAAAATCCTCACTTCCAACTAAAAAACACTTCTCAGGAAAAAAATTATGTCCCCGCCGCAGCCAACCAGCAGGTGCCACTTGGCATAGCTGCGTGCTTGCCCTTTCTTTCCCCCTTAATGGGTTTAATTCTAAATATAGTATTCTAGGATCTTGGATTGAGTGGACCAATTTGATCCAAGCAAGAATCAAAGGGCTAGTTTGGGAGAGCTCCAAATCTTTGATTCCTGTAGGATATCAAGTACATAGGCTAAAATAAGATGATTTAAGCTTAACAAACAAAATGCACACCCAAACACCCCCAATTCCAGCTCCTTGAATTCTTAGAACTATGGATACCCAGCTCCACTAATTCATGGGCCTGTTTGCGAGAGCACCAGCTCTAAATAAACTGTTAACATCAGTTGGATGTTCAAGCAATTGGCATGCCATGGCATAGAGGTACAGAAATCTTAAACAGGGTCAGCACCAACTTCCAGTAACAGTTTCAAGCATGCAGTTAAACCTTTCATCTCAGGAGCAACAACCAAAGGGGCTGCAAGACCACCATTGACATCTGCACCAGCCTGCCAAAAAATACTATTACAAATCGGTTTGTAGAGGAACTCTCTATGGGCTGTTAGGTTCATTGCCGACTAGACATGGCGTTTTCTTGTGTTAAACCTTAGTGTAGAGCGGCCACAAAAATGTCTCAAAGGTAGCTCAAACAATAAACACCATCAAAGAAGGCCAAACCTACTTTAGTGTCGAAAAATGTAGCATTGAGCAAAAATTTGCTTAAGTAATTCTAACTTTCTAAGGCCTAACACAACAAAAATGAATACTGCAGGCACGATACCTCCACAGGGAGCTTGACACATTTCAGTGAGGGAGGAGTTATAGCAACGAGAAGAGGGGTGTCAACACCACCGGGTAGTTTCTTGTTACACTGGCAAAAACAGATTACACACGATTTACTATACTGAAGTAAGATGTAGGAAAGAGCAAACAAATAGAAGGAAGAATGCATTTGTTGTCCTGTGGCCTTCTGTAAAAGAGAAAGGGAAAAAATCAATAGCATTGCAAAAGCAAACTTGTATCAACAAGTGTTTCTGGAATAATATATTGGGCATTAATGCTTTAGTGGCCATTTTGAGCAATTGGACCTTTCTTTTTAATTCAGTCCCATGTATCTCTTAAAAGGAGTAGACGTACAACAATAATAGCACACCGGTTTAATCTTTTATTCCCAAGCAAGCTGGGTAGGCTAGAGCCAAGAGATGAACCCACCAAGAGGCACCAAAAGGAATAAAAGTATATGAAAGAAAAACATCTTTCGTCATGAATTTCTAGAGGGAATACAAATTCAGAAAGTTGCAGTGGAGCCTATATTGAAGAAGCAAGTAGAGTGGAGCTGCAAGAAGATATGGTGTATAGAGTATGCATGGAGCTAGATTTTTGTTGTGAAGTCAAGAAATCATAGATGGCCAGAGCTCTTCGAGAATGCACCCTTACTAGAACTGAAAGAAGGGTTAACAGAGGGCGCTTAGTCACTGCTACAAAGGCCTGATTTTGAATAGTTGCTAAAAAATGTGCAAATTTAGCTGATTGCGCTCAGACATCACAACTTTTGAAGAAAGGCAGTAAAGCGGATTCAACACAACAGCCAAGTAAGTGAAACATGAAACAATGCAGCTAGCCAAAATTAGTAGGAAATAGTATGTTGTTAAAACCTACATCCGCGTTGTTCTCCAACAAAATTTGCATAATTTCATCATGCCCTTCCAAGGCAGCGGCATAAAGTGGTGTCCCTTCAGAAGATACTGGGTCAACAGAAACTCCTTTTGCAAGCAAGAGTTCCACCATTTTACGGTCTCCTAAGTAAAGCAAGAAGATGAAAAGAGAATCCAATAGGTAATGACTACAAAGTAGAACTGATTGTGTGATGGGGAAAATTCAATATGATCAAGATACACACCAACTAAAACTGCATGCCCTGGAATAGTTACAAACAGACAAGAGGGCAGAATATGGGAAAATGGGCAACTTTTAAATCCTAAGGAAATCATCTAAGTCTCTAAGACAATGTAAATGGCACTAATGTTCTTCTACTCACATACAATTAAAATAATGAAAAAATTGACAAACAACTTCTTCTTCTACATCTTTCCAACACTCATAGGCATCATAATGGAACAGTATTGTAAGGCACTGGAAGAAAAATGACATGTGGTGTGCTGGCAGAGAAGTACCTGCTCTAGCAGCATGGTGAAGTGGGGCAAACCCTTTGTCGTCAGCTTTGCCTGGATCTGCCCCATGATCAAGAAGATAACTAGCGGTATCCATGCTTCCATGAAGCAATGCCACAAGCAGAGGTCTTCGACCTATCAAAATGAGGACGTTTCCTCTCAGAGCATGTCAGAATTTACAAAGTTAATACATAAATACGTATGGCATAACATAACACTTTGTTTTCTACTCCCTCAGCTCAAAAATATAAGATGTTTTGGATATTTCAGTATGACCTACATACGGACTGAAATAAGTGAACAAACACACTAAACTGTGTATATATACATCTGATTCATTCACAAAATAGCTTGACAGTTGTAAATTGCTGATCAATATACAGTTTCCTATAGCCCGATTCTGAACGCAAGCCATATAGGAGTAGAGTTGAGACACATTTACAGTTTAGAGGCAAATTAAATGCACCTCCATCGTCGACGGCGTCCACATCGACCCCTAGCTCCTGGACCAGGTACCTGCACACCCGTGGCCTTCCCTTCCCGGCAGCGAAGTGCAGCGCCACAAGACCTTGGTCCTTGGCGGTCTCCACCACCTCCCTGGGACAGCCCCTGGCCTTATCCAGATCTCTCACCAGCCCTGCGACACGACGCGATGAACGAGGAAGTCAGTGCCTCCCAGATCCAAACAAAACCCGCCCGGAATCGCCCACGTACTCCTGAAGAGGCGGAGGTCGCCGCGGCTCGCCGCATGGAGGAGCGGAAGCGATCCGTCGGCAGCCGGAAGGGGCGTGTGACACCCCGAGACCGTTGTGCCAGGTGTCTTCGAGTTATTCGTTGTTGTTGCCATGTCTTTTGCTTGCGTGTTGCATGTTGTCATGTCATCATGTGCATTGCATCATCATGTTTTCAAAACCTGCATTCGTCCGGGTTCTCCCAGTTCCTTCCGTTGTCCGTTCTGAGCCCAGACACACTCGCACGCGCCGCGGCACGTCCGAAATATTATTTTATAAGTGGCCAGAAAATGTTCTCGGAATGGGATAAAAGTTGGCGTGTGGTCTTATTATAGTGTAGATAGACCGCCTGTCAAGTTTAACCGCATTCGGAGTTCGTTTGATAGCCCAACCGTTAACTATAGCGACAATATAGTCGGTCAAAACGTCGGACGTTTTTCGGTCTCCGGAAACAGTCGCCGGGTCTCTCTCTTCTCTTCTCTCAGCCCAAGGCTTCCTGCACGGCCCACTACCTAACCGCCAGGCCCTACCTAACCTCTCTCGTCAGCCCGCGGCCATCCTCGCGTGCGTCCGAAAGTTGTCCCGAACCCGACCCGGGCAGTCATCACCCTTGGGTCCGGATCATCCCCAAACATCTACCAAACGTCTCCGTTTTGTTAATTAGACTTCCTAACATATTTTTCTCGACCGTCCGATTAAGATCGGAGGGATCAAATGCCCCTAAACTTAGCCCTTTTTTGCTATATATAGATCAACCAATAGCCTATTTTGGGCAAACCCTAGAAATTAGGAGGCTTGTCCCATCAGTCCAATTCAGCCGCCGCCACATTCCAAATCCCCCTTGAAACCTCCCCCTACCCGATCCAACCAACCAGTGCTCCTCCTTGGATCCTGCAGCGCACCCACCAACCAGAGCTTCTCCCGATCCTCTCTGTCCCATCCACCCCATCGATCGACTTGTCCTTCTCCTCGCCTCTCCCTCAACCGGACGTCGCTGCCGGCGACCAGCACCCCCAGGCCGGCCTTGTCTCCCTTCTCCTCGGTCGTCTCTTTCCGTTTCTCCTTCCCCGTGCTCACCCGCTCTTCCGTCGTCGTCTGCCTGCAGGGAATGAGGAGGACGTTGTCCGACGCCATGGACGGCCTCGAGCTCGTCCCCATCGCCGGCCTCCTCTGCTGGAATCTCCAGCCTCATCCCGCCTCCATCTCCCCTGGTTATGCGAGAGCTCGAGGACGAGGATGAGCCCCTTGCCTCGTCTCGATCCTGTGGATCCGAATGCCCAACGCCGCTCATCGTCGTCTGCCAGGATTCTGCGCCCCGCCGAGTTCCCTGCCGCGCCTCTGGAGCTCCATTCCCGTGCCCAGATCCGCCGGATCCCGCCGTCCCAGTCCCTTCGGGCCGGTCCTCGCCGGAGCCCTCGCCGGTCTTCGCGCCATCGCCGGCCTCCCCTGCATCCTGCATCGAGCAGGAGAGGAACGCACGCAGCCAGCGCCTCCGCTCGCCTGCGTTGACCGGAGCGCTGCGATGGCCTGCCTCTTTGCCTCGATCCGGCCCAACTCCCCCCAAGCCCGCCAGCGCCAGATCGAACCAATGCCCAGTTGCGCCCCAGCGTGCCTCCTCTTCACCGATTTGCGCCAGGCCCAGGGTGAGCAGCCCCCAAGCGCCCCCTCCTCTTGTTTTTTTTCACCTGTTGGGCCAGCCATTTAGGTCTGCGTACGTTTTTTCAGGGCCTGTGAATTTATCTTTTATTCCAGAGAACCCTGTTTTGCAGAGAACCCCCTAGACATCATGCATTTTATAACTCTCCAACCGTGCATCGGATTAAAACAAACTTAATATGAAACTTGCTTAGATTTTCATTTAGTTTAATAATATGCAACTTTCATCTATGCTTAAAATGTTGTTTGTTTAAATTTGCTTAATAACTTGCTAAAATGATTTATTTCATAACTAACTAACCGTAACTCGCAATTTAATAAACTTTATATGTAAATGGGGTAGAAAATGCCTGGTTTAACATGATGGCTTTACTTTGCATGTTTAATAACTCTAAAATTGTGTTTAGGGCAGATCAGTACCACAACCAAAATATGCACATGAGGATTTTTCCGGACTTGTTGTTTTGTGGTTCCGGCCTCATTTAAACTTGCCTAGTTAGATAGTTTCATTGTGCTTCACCTCTTGCCATGTTAATCAACATTTAATATTGTTGAGTACATAAACGAGAGAGAACTAAATAAGTCATGTGGTGTTTTCTTCAATATGTAACTTCGTTGCATAATGAGCTCCACTTAATTTGTAGTATTGTTTGTGCACTTTGCCATGCCATGCTTCATTAAACTGGACATGCATCATACTCGATTGTGCATCATGCCATGTTGATGTGTTGGTTGTTTACTATATTGTTTGCTTCTTTCCGGTGTTGCTTCTTCGGGTTGGTTCCGATAACGTCATGTGTGTGAGGATCCGTTCGACTACATCCATTTATCTTCTTCATGGACTCGTTCTTCTTCCTTGCGGGATCTCAGGCAAGATGACCATACCCTCGAAATCACTTCTATCTTTGCCCTCTAGATGCTCGCTCTTTTGCTATGCCTATGCCGCAATACCTACCACTTGCTTACCATGCCTCTCATATTGTTGAACCAAGCCTCTAACCCACCTTGTCCTAGCAAACCGTTGTTTGGCTATGTTACCGCTTTGCTCAGCCCCTCTTATAGCGTTGTTAGTTGCAGGTGAAGATTGAAGTTTGTTCCTTGTTGGAACATGGAGATGTTGTTCCTTGTTGGAACATGTTTACTTGTTGGGATATCACAATATATATCTCATTTAATTAATGCATCTATATACTTGGTAAAGGGTGGAAGGCTCGGCCTTATGCCTGGTGTTTTGTTCCACTCTTGCCGCCCTAGTTTCCGTCATATCGGTGTTATGTTCCTGGATTTTGCGTTCCTTACGCGGTTGGGTTATAATGAGAACCCCTTGACAGTTCGCCTTGAATAAAACTCCTCTAGCAATGCCCAACATTGGTTTTACCATTCGCCACCTAGCCTTTTCTTTCCCTTGGGTTCTGCAGACTCAAGGGTCATCATTATTTTAACCCTCCCGGGCCAGTGCTCCTCTGAGTGTTGGTCCAAACAGAGCCACTTGCAGCGCCACCTCGGGGAAACTCGAGGGCTGGTTTTAGTTGTACGTAGTGCTCATCTGAGTGTGCCCTGAGAACGAGATATGTGCAGCTCCTATCGGGATTTGTCGGCACATTCGGGCGGTGTTGCTGGATTTGTTTTACCATTGTCGAGGATGTCTTGTAACCGGGATTCCGAGTCTGATCGGGTCTTCCCGCTAGAAAGGAATATCCTTCGTTGACCGTGAGAGCTTGTGATGGGCTAAGTTGGGACACCCCTGGAGGGTTTTGAACTTTCGAAAGCCGTGCCCACGGTTATGGGCAGATGGGAATGTGTTAATGTCCGGTTGTAGAAAACCTGAAGTTGACCTTAACTAAAATGCATCAACCGCGTGTGTAACCGTGATGGTCTCTTCTCGGCGGGGTCCGGGAAGTGAACACGGTGTTGGAGTTATGCTTGACGTAGGTTGTTTTAGGATCACTTCTTGATCATAGTTTCATCGACCATGCTTTGCCTTCTCTTCTCTCTCTCATTTGCGTATGTTAGCCACCATATATGCTAGTCGCTTGCTACAGCTCCACCTCATACCTTTTACCCTTCCTATAAGCTTAAATAGTCTTGATCGCGAGGGTGTGAGATTGCTGAGTCCCCGTGACTCACAGATACTTCCAAAACCAGCTTGCAGGTGCCGAGGTTACCGTGCAGATGACGCAACCAAGCTCAAGGAGGAGCTCGATGAAGATCTTGTCCTTTGTGTTGTTTCGTTCTAGTTGATCAGTAGTGGAGCCCAGTTGGGGTCGATCGGGGACCGTGTCGCATTTGGGGTAGTCTTCTTTTATTTTGGTTCCGTAGTCGGACCTTGATTGTATTTGGTTTATGTAATGCTTTATTCATGTAATTGTTTGAAGTGGCGATTGTAAGCCAACTATGTATCTCTTTCCCTTATGTATTACATGAGTTATGTGAAGATTACCTCACTTGCGACATTGCTTTCAATGCGGTTATGCCTCTAAGTCGTGCTTCGACACGTGAAAGATATAGCCGCATCGAGGGTGTTACAAGTTGGTAATCAGAGCCTTCCCCGACCTTAGGAGCCCCATTGCTTGATCGAATTAGCGGACGAGTTGAGTCTAGAAAAATGTTTTGAGTCATTTAGGATTATATATATCGGAGAGTTTAGGAATTCTTTTTACTTCCCAATCCCTTCATCGCTCTGGTAAGACATCCTGACGTAGAGTTTTGTCTCTTCTCTTCTCAAATTTCACTAAAAAAAATTTAGGATCACGCGGGTATCTTGGAATCGTTCTGATCGATTTGTGACGAGAACATTGTTCTTGGTGCCTCCTGTCATTTAGGGGTTGTGGCAGTGTCCCGGGGAGTTGAGCTCCGAGGTGTTGTCGTCACAATTTTATCGTTGCAGTTCTGGAATACCTGAGATTAGTTTCGCCGACATCGAAAATCTCTTTTATACAGTTGTTGGTGAGATAACCTCGACGCCACCCAGTACTGGGGAGGGAGTTCGGGAGTATTGCCATAACTCGTATAACGGATGATTTTCGAAGGTTGAGGTAGACGATTTCCGAAGGTTTCTTGGTTATGTGTTGAAGGATGGATATAGCTGGATGTAGGATTTGCTAGTTTGGGTGAGATATTATGCTTTCCCTGTATCCCCAACACCTGATTGCATAACCGGAAAGTTTTGGGAGTTTATAAGTGGGAATTCAAGTAGCTCCTAGGATATCTTTCCTACAGATGTATGATATGAAATTGGGGTTCGACATCTAGTGGTCCGCCTATCCACGGTTGGTTTTACAGTGGTCTCATTGTGTCTTAAAGAGTCCTTGGCTTTGCCGACTCGGGGACGCTTCGTATGTCATGTGCACTGCCTTGTACATGATGGTGTTGTACGATCGAGCCCGTGTAGGCCCCACCACGAAAACTTCGGACGAAATCTCTATCATATGTTTGTTCCGGCTTATTCTGCAAGCCAACCCTTTGTTTTTGTTTCGAGTAGTGGTATTCGAGTTGCTTCGAAGTCAAATGTTGATTCCATACCTTTCTTAAACGGTGTTCTCATACTCCTATGTGAATACTAATCCCTCCTGATAATCGAGATTGTCATGTAAATCCTTTTTCACCGGCGTGTTTCTTTTCAAGTGGATCCGATCGTTTTCATCATCCGCTTGATCAAGTATCAGTTCTTCTCAAGGTGTTTGTTTCATCCATCTCCAAGTTGCCTTTGTTTTTCCCGCCCTCCCTCCCTTGTTTTTCTTTAAGGACTCAGATTTCTTAATCGAGTATCCATCTTATTGATGTGAAGCCTCTCCATTATTTTCCTTCAATGTTCTTATCCGGTGATTCTCGTGAAGATACTAACGGAGCTTCTAGTTCATCATTCTTTGTTTCTTTTATCTTCTCCGGTGGTTTCAAGTCAAGCTTTGTTGATCTTACCCCTTTCCTCATTTCAATGCCTCCTCATACCGGTGCACCTCATAATAATTCACTTCTGACTATTCATTTGTTCCGGCGTGCTCAAGCTTTCTCAAAAGGCTCGTCTTGTCATTCAAGATCCGTTCAACCTATTCCGAGGTTGTTATCTCATTCAAGCCATTTAATTCAACTGGTGCAACCTCTCTTTTAAATCATTCTACGGTGTTTCTTTTGAGTGAGCCCTAACCCACAGGTCTTTTCCCAGGATCTTACTTGACTCTTCTTATTTTCCCGGAGCTATCCTAAATTCTTGTCAAAGTTTGACGTAAGTATGATTTATCATCAGTCAAATGTGTTTTTCTCCAAAAATCACTCAAATTCTTTTCATTGTTGGTTCAACCTTCCTAATTTTCATCCCGTAGTATCTCAACAATGTGGCGGTTTCTCGTTGTCATTCTCAGATTTTGAAGACCGAAGAAGAGTTTTACCTCCATATCTTATCCGTTCTCTCAGAGATTCGTGATTCTAGTTCGAGCCCATCCTCTCATAATTGTTTTTGATTGTCAGAATTCTTTTCACCTATCCGGAGCAATTCAAGAGTCTTCTCAGTTTGATTATCCGGAGTCCATCATTTCAGGTTTTTTCATTCTCAGCTTTCAGCTCTCTTTCTCTAAATTTTATCGGTGCATCATTCAATATTCTCTAATCAGTTTGTGATCCCTTCGTTCACTTGTATCTAAATTCTCTCAAGTATCCTCGTTCATTTCATAATTCTTCCCGGTGTTCCTTTATCTTTCCTTCGGTCATTTTAATTCTTATGGTGGTTCGTGCAAGACTTCTCGTCATTCGTTATCATATCAATTCATTCGTTGTTCCAATCCTACCGGTGGTTCGTTGAAGACGTTCTCAAGTTTTGATATATCTCTTTTAATTCTTTCTACGAGAATAAGTAGTATGCCAAATCCATTGATTATCATCAATTTAATTGGTGAAGGACAAGCATAACATAATTCTTATTCTTGTTCATCCCAGTGATTAATTCCTTATTCCGGAGGTTCATTGAAAAATTCTCGGTTTCATTGTTTCATCTTCTCTTTTTTCCCGGAGTTCCAACCTTCTTCAATTATTTCACCACGGAGATTCATCTAAATCGGTACAAGGATTCACCTTGTGTTTTCAACTTCTCTTTCCTTCCGTTTATTCATTCTTTCGTTAACCGGAGTTCTTCATGGAGGTTCTACATGATGGTTCATAAAGGATTTAATTCCTTTTCGAAGGATTGTGGCTATTTATGGTGCTTATAATGACCCAAGTTCTTCTTTTATCCTCCCGGTGAAATACTTTCTCGTCTCCTTGTTGATATCAATCCAATCTTTGGTTTTGTTAGTGGCAGGTTGTCACCTCATGATTTGGGATGTATTCCATAAGACCATATCAAGCTTATTCTTCTCATTGTTGGTTTTCCAACAATTCCGCTCGACCCGTCTCCTAAGGATGCCTTCTCAAGCTCTTTTGTGGCAGAAGTTGCCTTTTTCTTCTCAATTATCCTATGGCAATTATCTATCTCCTATTCTTCCGTTCCGGAGACGTTGTGATGTTATTATCTTCAACCCATCTTTTTGTTTTGTCAAAGATCATGTTCTTTTCATGTTTATCCATTTAACCGGAGTGTTGTGTCCTCGGCTCAAGTTCTTTCCATCTTATCAAGTTTCATATCACTTTTCAACCGGAGTGTTGTCCGAATTTGTTATTCCTTGTTCCTTTTTTCTAATGGAGTGTTTTCAACTTCATTTATCTCCGTTGTATTCTTTTCTCGAGTTGGCTTAACCTTTCCAAGGTTCTTTGGTTTCACTCATTGGTCAAAGAAGCAACTTAGATTTACCTCTCCTCTTTTCTCTTCTGTTGTTCCTCCGGTGCCATTCTAGATCTCGGGATGAGACCCTCTCGTAGTGGTGGAGTGTTGTGACGCCCCGAGACCGTTGTGCCAGGTGTCTTCGAGTTATTCGTTGCTGTTGCCATGTATTTTGCTTGCGTGTTGCATGTTGTCATGTCATCATGCGCCTTGCATCATCATGTTTTCAAAACATGCATTCGTCCGGGTTCTCCCAGTTCCTTCCGTTGTCCGTTCTGAGCCCAGACACACTCGCACGCGCCGCGGCACGTCCGAAATATTATTTTATAAGTGGCCGGAAAATGTTCTCAGAATGGGATGAAAGTTGGTGTGTGGTCTTATTATAGTGTAGATAGACCGCCTGTCAAGTTTAATCGCATTCGGAGTTCGTTTGATATCCCAACCGTTAACTATAGCGACAATATAGTCGGTCAAAACGTCGGACGTTTTTCGGTCTCCGGAAACAGTCGTTGGGTCTCTCTCTTCTGTTCTCTCAGCCCAAGGCTTCCTGCACGGCCCACTACCTAACCGCTAGGCCCTACCTAACCTCTCTCGTCAGCCTGCGGCCATCCTCGCGTGTGTCCGAAAGTTGTCCCGAACCCGACCCGGGCAGTCATCACCCTTGGGTCCGGATTATCCCCAAACGTCTACAAAACGTCTCCGTTTTGTTAATTGGACTTCCTAACATATTTTTCTCGACCGTCCGATTAAGATCGGAGGGATCAAATGCCCCTAAACTTAGCCCTTTTTTTTTGCTATATATAGATCAACCAATAGCCTATTTTGGGCAAACCCTAGAAATTAAGAGGCTTGTCCCATCAGTCCAATTCAGCCGCCGCCACATTCCAAATCCCCCTCGAAACCTCCCCCTGCCTGATCCAACCAACCAGTGCTCCTCCTTGGATCCCGCAGCGCACCCACCAACCAGAGCTTCTCCCGATCCTCTCTGTCCCATCCACCCTATCGATCGACTTGTCCTTCTCCTCGCCTCTCCCTCAACCGGACATCGCCGCCGGCGACCAGCACCCCCAGGCCGGCCTTGTCTCCCTTCTCCTCGGTCGTCTCTTTCTGTTTCTCCTTCCCCGTGCTCACCCGCTCTTCCGTCGTCATCTGCCTGCAGGGAACGAGGAGGACGTCGTCCTACGCCATGGACAGCCTCAAGCTCGTCCCCATCGCCGGCCTCCTTTGCTGGAATCTCCAGCCTCATCCCGCCTCTGTCTCCCCTGGTTATGCGAGAGCTCGAGGACGAGGATGAGCCCCTTGCCTCGTATCGATCATGTGGATCCGAATGCCCAAAGCCGCTCGTCGTCGTCCGCCAGGATTCTGCGCCCCGCCGAGTTCCCTGTCGCGCCGCTGGAGCTCCATTCCCATGCCCAGATCCGCCGGATCCCGCCGTCCCAGTCCCTTCGGGCCGGTCCTCGCTGGAGCCCTCGCCGGTCTTCGCGCCATCGCCGGCCTCCCCTGCATCTTGCATCGAGCAGGAGAGGAACGCACGCAGCCAGCGCCTCCGCTCGCCTGCGTTGACCGAAGCGCTGCGATGGCCTGCCTCTTTGCCTCGATCCGGCCCAACTCCCCCCAAGCCTGCCAGCGCCAGATCGAACCAACGCCCAGCTGCGCCCCAGCATGCCTCCTCTTCACCGATTTACGCCAGGCCCAGGGTGAGCAGCCCCCAAGCGCCCCCTCCTCTTGTTTTTTTTCACCTGTTGGGCCAGCCATTTCGGCCCGCGTATGTTTTTTTCAGGGTCTGTGAATTTATCTTTTATTCCAAAGAACCCAGTTTTGCAGAGAACCCCCTAGACATCACGCATTTTATAACTCTCCAACCGTGCATCGGATTAAAACAAACTTAATATGAAACTTGCTTAGATTTTCATCTAGTTTAATAATATGCAACTTTCATCTATGTTTAAAATGTTTAAAATGTTGTTTGCTTAAATTTTCTTAATAACTTGCTAAAATGATTTATTTCATAACTAAATAACCGTAACTCGGAATTTAATAAACTTTATATGTAAATGGGGTAGAAAATGCCTAGTTTAACATGATGGCTTTACTTTGCATGTTTAATAACTCTAAAATTGTGTTTAGGGCAGATCAGTACCACAACCAAAATATGCACATGAGGATTTTTCCGGACTTGTTGTTTTGTGGTTCCGGCCTCATTTAAACTTGCCTAGTTAGATAGTTTCATTATGCTTCACCTCTTGCCATGTTAATCAACATTTAATATTGTTGAGTACATAAACGAGAGAGAACTAAATAAGTCATGTGGTGTTTTCTTCAATATGTAACTCCGTTGCATAATGAGCTCCACTTAATTTGTAGTATTGTTTGTGCACTTTGCCATGCCATGCTTCATTAAACCGGACATGCATCATACTCGACTGTGCATGATGCCATGTTGATGTGTTGGTTGTTTACTATGTTGTTTGCTTCTTTCCGGTGTTGCTTCTTCGGGTTGGTTCTGATAACGTCATGTGTGTGAGGATCCGTTCGACTACGTCCGTTTATCTTCTTCATGGACTCGTTCTTCTTCCTTGCGGGATCTCAGGCAAGATGACCATACCCTCGAAATCACTTCTATCTTTGCTTGCTAGATGCTCGCTCTTTTGCTATGCCTATGCCGCAATACCTTCCACTTGCTTATCATGTCTCCCATATTGTTGAACCAAGCTTCTAACCCACCTTGTCCTAGCAAACCGTTGTTTGGCTATGTTACCGCTTTGCTCAGCCCCTCTTATAGTGTTGTTAGTTGCAGGTGAAGATTGAAGTTTATTCCTTGTTGGAACATGGAGATGTTGTTCCTTGTTGGAACATGTTTATTTGTTGGGATATCACAATATATATCTTATTTAATTAATGCATCTATATACTTGGTAAAGGGTGGAAGGCTCGGCCTTATGCCTGGTGTTTTGTTCCACTCTTGCCGCCCTAGTTTCCGTCATATCGGTATTATGTTCCTGGATTTTGCGTTCCTTACGCGGTTGGGTTATAATGGGAACCCCTTGACAGTTCGCCTTGAATAAAACTCCTTCAGCAATGCCCAACATTGGTTTTACCATTCGCCACCTAGCCTTTTCTTTCCCTTGGGTTCTGCAGACTCAAGGGTCATCATTATTTTAACCCTCCCGGGCCAGTGCTCCTCTAAGTGTTGGTCCAAATAGAGCCACTTGCAGCGCCACCTCGGGGAAACTCGAGGGATGGTTTTAGTTGTACGTAGTGCTCATCTGAGTGTGCCCTGAGAACGAGATATGTGCAGCACCTATCGGGATTTGTCGGCACATTCGGGCGGTGTTGCTGGATTTGTTTTACCATTGTCGAGGATGTCTTGTAACCGGGATTCCGAGTCTGATCAGGTCTTCCCGCTAGAAAGGAATATCCTTCGTTGACCGTGAGAGCTTGTGATGGGCTAAGTTGGGACACCCCTGCAGGGTTTTGAACTTTCGAAAGCCGTGCCCACGGTTATGGGCAGATGGGAATGTGTTAATGTCCGGTTGTAGAAAACCTGAAGTTGACCTTAACTAAAATGCATCAACCGCGTGTGTTACCGTGATGGTCTCTTCTCGGCGGGGTCCGGGAAGTGAACACGGTGTTGGAGTTATGCTTGACGTAGGTTGTTTTAGGATCACTTCTTGATCATAGTTCATCGACCATGCTTTGCCTTCTCTTCTCTCTCTCATTTGCGTATGTTAGCCACCATATATGCTAGTCGCTTGCTACAGCTCCACCTCATACCTTTTACCCTTCCTATAAGCTTAAATAGTTTTGATCGCGAGGGTGTGAGATTGCTGAGTCCCCGTGACTCACAGATACTTCCAAAACCAGCTTACAGGTGCCGAGGTTACCGTGCAGATGACGCAACCAAGCTCAAGGAGGAGCTCGATGAAGGTCTTGTCCTTTGTGTTGATTCGTTCTAGTTGATCAGTAGTGGAGCCCAGTTGGGGTCGATCGGGGACTGTGTCGCTTTTGGGGTAGTCTTCTTTTATTTTGGGTTCTGTAGTCGGACCTTGATTGTATCTGGTTTATATAATGCTTTATTCATGTAATTGTTTGAAGTGGCGATTTTAAGCCAACTACGTATCTCTTTCCCTTATGTATTACATGGGTTGTGTGAAGATTACCTCACTTGCGACATTGCTTTTAATGCGGTTATGCCTCTAAGTCGTGCTTCGACACGTGGGAGATATAGCCGCATCGAGGGCATTACAGGACGGCCTATTTGTGAAGTTATAGCGAAGTTACAGGATGGCCTATTTGAAAATAGGGGCGGCTCTCAAAATCAGCTATAGCGAAGTTATAGCGGGCTAAAGCGGACTATTTGTGAAGACGACCATTTAGCAGTACCCTGCTAAAAAGGCTATAGCCGCTATAGCCGGCTATTTAAAACTATGATTTGGTGGGGCGGCGTGGCGCCATGGCGGCCGGCGATGGCGAGGTGGTGGGATTTTGGAGGGGGAGAGAGAGAGAGAGAGAGGCAGCGTGTCAATCAGCGGTGGAAATGTCGCGCATACGCTACCAGTGTGAGGAGTGTGACTGAAGTGGCCAAACAATCTCAAATTTGTAATGATGCTTTAGTTAGTTTGATGAATAACTTTAGACTTGGTATGCTGCTTTAGTTAATTTGATTGATGAAGAATATTGGACTTTTTATGATGCTTGTGCATTGCCCATGATGTGGTACTATTTGGGGACAAAATTTTGCTGTGTATGTCTTTTGTTCCAGGGCAGATGCAGAAACAAATAAAGCAGAAAATGTGACATATCTTTGCCGAGTTTGCCACTCGGTAAAGGAGGATTGCCCAGAACACAACTCAGCGAAAAAGCCAAGTGTCCTTCTTTGAAAGCATGGTTCATTTCTTTGACAAGTGTAAAGTCAAGGGTCTTGGCAAACAGGTCGCCTAGTGGGCCACTCGGCAAACACAAACTTGGCAATTACATCGTTTGCCGAGATTTATTTCGGGAAACTAAATAATTGTGCCGACGTTTCTCGCTCATGGGCTTTCATCTTAGCCAAGTGCCTACGACACGTACTCAGCAAAATTTCAGCCATGTGGCAGCCACCGTCTCCGTCCGGCCCGTTTAGTCTTTTTTTTTGCCCAATCCCCATTTTAGTTCTCGGGAAAGACTTTGCCGAGTCCCCGTGTTTTGGTTCTCGGCAAACTCAACTTTGCCGGTATGAATCGGGCTGAGTACCCTTGGCCTGAGAACAATACTCGGCAAAGGCTTCGCCGAGTGGGCCACGCCCGCGCTGGGGCGTGATCCCCACGCCTCCTACCCAGCTGGGCGCCCGATCGGCCCGCTCTGCTCGTGTCCACCACATGCACGTACACGCTCTGCTCGTGTCCACCACCTGCAGCACTCTGGACGATCACCCCGTGAACCACTAATTACCTAGGCCTACTTACACGCGATTAGTGCCCGCACACCCCGCACCACACACACGCGCGCGCGCACGCACCACGGTCTCAACATGGCCATGGACCGGGACCCGACACGCCCAGCATGCGTGCGCACACACTACACATGCCTGCCGTGGCTTATTTGCTAACATAAACAACGTGTTTTCCTTCTTCGTTGGCCCTAACATAAGTAAGGCACACAACTATTGTCTGGTAAATATGACTTGTTAAAATGAACGGTCAAGGCTGCAGCGTTGCAGGAACAGCATAATCAAAGCTAGCCCTAAAGTCTCAAGGGACCACATAATGGAAGACTGTCTATAGCATCTCTATCTATCACCACAGCATCAAATTGTTTTGCACTGCTCTGCAGAACATCTTAAGTTTGGGGTATAAAATAGATCAATCGGCGCAGAGTATGACACCGATGGTTCTGGTTCTTTCCTCGTCATCCCCTTGTTTACAACCTTTGTAGCCAGCACGATGTTAGGCTCCTTGGTGTACATGATACAGTCGTCAAGAGTGTAGATCCTGAGAGCGAGCGAGGATACAGTTGAGGTCTTGATAGCTACTGTGAAGGAGGACCAGTACCACCAATCATTCTTCAAGAACTCGGATTTTATCACTCTCTCCAACATGCTGGTCGCCAGTACCATCTGGAAGAGGCATAGAATAGATACGATTAATCAGTACAGTGGCTAATAACAGCCCTCTCAAGCATTTATTTTGTATGGAAATGATGATGTTAGAGAGCTTTTAATATATTTTTTGTGGCACAAATTAAGGTGAATAAATAGATGATGAAGTCACCTCGGATATTGATTCTGCATGTTTGATGAAAGCACGCCATGAACGCCTTCTTATTTGTTGAGACTTTGAGGCTCTCAAAGCTTCCTCAGGCAACGCTGCGTCTATATCAAGCAAATTGATCTTTTGCTGCTTGAGGATACCAGAGTTTCTTCCTGTAACAGGCCTCAGTGATGACTCCGGAACCAAGCGACCGTTAACAGCTAGCAATCTTGTTTGCTTGACTGCTGTAGAAGATAAGTAGTATCAGTATCAGGGGCTGGCTAATTTGATTTTGACACAATTTCATCACCCATACTACCTGCATCACAATTTTGACCATCCAGTCCTGGGTCACCGCTACAGGAGGCCGCCGCACCCGCACACCAGGGCGGCTGGGCAGCGGTGGTGGCGGAGGCTGGCGCATAATCGGACCCAAGACGTGGACGCAGGATTCGGGGAACCCACGTTCGTAGGCGTCGCAAATAATGGTGACCCGCGACAGCGCAGGGAGGCCGCACGACGGGCATGGGTTCTTCCCCCACCCCATTACTCCAGGGTGGTGCACTGACGGGGACACCTCCACCAACGAACCAGGTTAGAGAGCGGCGAGGGCCACCATTATTTGCGACGGGAATTACGGGCATAGCAATGGGGAGGGAGGGAGGAGGAGGTTAGAGATCGAGAAAGGTAAATCGGAAGCTCATGAGCAAAGCGGGGCTGGGATAAGGGGAGGGATTCCTCCGGGGAGAAGCAAAGGGGAAGAAATAGACGGGGCGAACGGAACACGTGGATGAGAGGCCAGGGACGCTTAGGTGGAGATGGGCTGTCAGTGAGTGATGCGGTGACGCGAGCTCTTTCGCCCGTGGAGCGGCGCGCGGTGCTCTACCGTCGGTTGGTGTTGGCTGCATTTGCTGTCGGTTGTACACAAAGACAAAAATATGTTTAGTGTAGTACTGATAATGTATGCAAAAGCAGCTTTCAACGTGTGCTTTGCTGTGATATGAGATACACACCAAAATCATTCATTAATGTCTATATTAATTGGCATCCATCTTATAGTATATAGAGAAATATTGTATTAATTCTATGCTTTGTTTGAAAAACAACAAATATATTGAAATTGTTCATTAATGTCTACTTATTATACGAAATATATAGAAATCATTTCTTAACATATACGCATGTTGGAATATCTTGTATTAATTGTGTGCTTTGCTGGAACACAAGAAATATATTGAAAATCAGTCATTAATATCTGCTTGTCAGAAATATATATATAATTTATTAAAATCTATCTTAATAAAAAAATGTATTTTATTAATTTTGTGATTTGCTGGAACACAAGAAGTATACTGAAAATCATTCATTAATGTGTTCTTATAAGAAATATATGGAAATGATTTATTAATATCTATATTATATATAAAAATATTGTGTAAATAATCGTTTATTGATATTGATAATTTTGTAAGATATGTAAAAAACATTTATAAATATCTATTAAACTATAAGAAGATGCTATATCTATTTATTTCTATGTGAGAACTGTTATAAACGTGTTTGAGAGAGCTCCAACCCTTTGATTCTTGAAGGATATCAAGTACGTAGGCTAAAATAATATGATTAAAGCTTAACAAACAAAATGCACCACCGAAACACCCCCAATTCCAGCTCCATTAAGTCTTGGAACTACGGATACCCAGCTCCACTAATTTGTGGGCCTGTTTGCGAGAGCACCAGCTCCAAGAATACACTGTTCAGTTGTGGTGTTCAAGCAATTGGGATGGCATAAAGGTACAGCAATCTTACAGGGTCAGGAACATTAGGGTCGGCACCAGCTTCCAGTAACAACTTCAAGCATGCAGTTGAGCCTTTCATCTCCGCAGCAATAAGTAAAGGGGCTAGAATACCTTCATTGACATCTGCACCAGCCTGCAAAAAAAAAAATATTGCAAAACCAGTTCGTACAGGAACTCTCTATGTGCTGTTTGGTTCATTGCTGATTAGACACGACGTTTTCTTGTGTAAGACCTTAGTGTAGTGCGGCCACAAAAAAATCTCAAAGGTAGCTCAAATAATAAACACCATCGAAGAAGGCCAGACCTACATTAGTGTCAAAAAATGTAGCATTGAACCAAAATTGGCTGATGTAATTCTAACTTCCTAAGGCCTAACACAGCGAAAATGAAGACTGCAGGCACGATACCTCAACCCGGAGCTTGACACATTTCAATGAGGGAACAGTTATAGCAACAAGAAGAAGGGTGTCAATACCAGGTGCTTTCTTGTTACACTGGCAAACACACATATAACACACGATTTGAAGTAAAATGTAGGAAAGAGCAGACAAATAGAAGGATGCATGCATTTGTTGTCCTGTGGCCTTCTGTAAAAGAAGGGGGGAAAATCAACAGCATTGCAAAAGCAAACATGTACTGTATCAACAAGAGTTTCTGGAATAATATATTGAACATTAATGCCTTAGGGGCCATTTTGAGCAATTAGACCCCTTTTTTTTAGTTCTGTCCCATGTATCTATTAAAAGGAGTAGACGTACAACAATAACAGCCCACCCGTTTAATCTTTTATTCCCAAGCAAGCTGGGTAGGCTACAACCAAGAGATGAACCCACCAAGAGGCACCAAAAGAAGTAAACGTATATGAAAGAAAAACATCTTTCGTCATGAATTACTAGAGGGAATACAAATTCAGAAACTTGCAGTGGAGTCTATATTGAAGAAGCAAGTAGGATGGAGCTGCAAGAAGATATGGCGTATAGAGTATGCATGGAGCTAGATTTATTTTGTGAAGTCAAGAAACCATAGATGGCCAGAGCTCTTCGAGAATGCACCCTTACAAGAACTTAAAGAAAAGTTAACAGAGAGCACTTAGTCACTGCTACAAAGCATGATTTTAAATAATTGCTAAAGAAATGTATAATTTAGGTAATTGCGCTCAGACTTCACAACTGTTGAAGAAAAGCAGTAAAGCGGACTCAACACAACAGCCAAACCAATGAAACATGAAACAATGCCGCTAGGCACAATTAGTAGGAAATAGTATGTTGTTAAACCTACATCCGCGTTGTTCTCCAACAAAATTTGCATAATTTCATCATGCCCTTCCAAGGCAGCGGCATACAGTGGTGTCCCTTCAAAAGATACTGGGTCAACAGAAACTCCTTTTGCAAGCAAGAGTTCCACCATTTTACAGTCTCCTAAGTACAGGAAAAAGATGAAAAGAGAATACAATAGGTAATTACTACAAAGTAGAACTGATTGCGTGATGGGGAAAATTCAATATGATCAAGATCCACACCAACTAAAACTGCATGCACTGGAATAGTTACAAACAGACAAAGGGAACAGATCCAAACAAAACCTGCCTGGAATCGCCCATGTACTCTTGAAGAGGCGGAGGTCGCCGCGGCTCGCCGCGTGGAGGAGCGGAAGTGATCCGTCGGCGGCCGGAAGGGGCGGCACTGCGCTTGGCTGAGGTGGCCGCTGTTGGAAAACAGCTACCATGACTGCCACGACTCCTCCTGCACCAACCTGACCGAGTCATGCGGCGCCTCTGGATAGCTCTCCACGACGCACGCCTACCGTGCGTCTGTTACGCACGACGCCCTCCTGAGGCGCTCCTGCTGTTGTAATCTCTGTTGTATAAATTGTACTCCTGAATGATGATCAATATACGGTGAATTCCACCTTACATCTTGGTAATCAGAGCCTCTGCTCCTGACCCAATGGCCGACTCCTCCTCCTCCTCCGCCCCACCCGCCACCGTCGACCTCCCTAATGGCGTCCTCCCATCCGCACCTCCGCTCCCACCGTGGTCACCACGGCCTCCGACACCCTCCACCTCCCCACTCTGTCTGCACCTCCTCTCACGGCACCTGCCGTCCTCACCGTCGTTCCCCTTGCCGCCCCACCCACTACTCTGCCCGCCCACCCCACGCCCAGCATTCCCCCGATGGGCAGCCTCCAGATCACCCACTTCCTCCCCTTCAAGCTGGATTTTGGATCCGGCGACTGCGCCAAGTGGAAGGACATCATGCGATACGTTCTGTCCATGTACGACGCCGAGGACCACATCACCCACTTCACGCCGCCGCTGGAGCGTGGCGTCGTCTGGCGGAACGCCGACGTGACCATCCTCCTCTGGATCTATGGCACGGTCGCCGATGAGCTGTATGAGGTGATCCGGGGCGCCGACAACACCGCCTACACCGCCTGGAGCAAGCTGGACTCGTTCTTCCTCGACAACCAAGCTGGCCGCGCCGTTCATCTCGGCGCGAAGTTCCGCAACCTGCAGCAAGGCGACATGTGCATGGCGGAGTACTGCCGGCGCCTCAAAGCGCTAGCGGGCGCGCTCGCCGATGTCGACGAGGAGGTCACCGATCGCGCCCTGACTCTGCAGCTGCTTCGTGGGCTCTCCCGCAGGTATCAGATCATTGCCACCGTCCTGCCGATCCAAAACCCGTTCCCCACTTTCGTCCAGGCCTGGTCTCGGCTCCTTCTCGAGGAGATCTCCCTCGACGCCCGCGATCGCTCTGAGGGCACGACGGCCGTCGCCATCGGGATTGGCAACAGCTCGGGCAATGGGTCCGGTGGATCCAGCTCCGGACCAGAAATATATAGAAATCATTTCTTAACATATACGCATGTTGGAATATCTTGTATTAATTGTATGCTTTGCTGAAACACGAGAAATATATTGAAAATCAGTCATTAATATCTGCTTGTCAGAAATATATATATAATTTATTAAAATATATCTTAATAAAAAAATGTATTTTATTAATTTTGTGATTTGCTGGAACACAAGAAGTATACTGAAAATCATTCATTAATGTGTTCTTATAAGAAATATATGGAAATGATTTATTAATATCTATATTATATATAAAAATATTGTGTAAATAATCGTTTATTGATATTGATAATTTTGTAAGATATGTAAAAAACATTTATAAATATCTATTAAACTATAAGAAGATGCTATATCTATTTATTTCTATGTGAGAACTGTTATAAACGTGTTTGAGAGAGCTCCAACCCTTTGATTCTTGAAGGATATCAAGTACGTAGGCTAAAATAATATGATTAAAGCTTAACAAACAAAATGCACCACCGAAACACCCCCAATTCCAGCTCCATTAAGTCTTGGAACTACGGATACCCAGCTCCACTAATTTGTGGGCCTGTTTGCGAGAGCACCAGCTCCAAGAATACACTGTTCAGTTGTGGTGTTCAAGCAATTGGGATGGCATAAAGGTACAGCAATCTTACAGGGTCAGGAACATTAGGGTCGGCACCAGCTTCCAGTAACAACTTCAAGCATGCAGTTGAGCCTTTCATCTCCGCAGCAATAAGTAAAGGGGCTAGAATACCTTCATTGACATCTGCACCAGCCTGCAAAAAAAAAAATATTGCAAAACCAGTTCGTACAGGAACTCTCTATGTGCTGTTTGGTTCATTGCTGATTAGACACGACGTTTTCTTGTGTAAGACCTTAGTGTAGTGCGGCCACAAAAAAATCTCAAAGGTAGCTCAAATAATAAACACCATCGAAGAAGGCCAGACCTACATTAGTGTCAAAAAATGTAGCATTGAACCAAAATTGGCTGATGTAATTCTAACTTCCTAAGGCCTAACACAGCGAAAATGAAGACTGCAGGCACGATACCTCAACCCGGAGCTTGACACATTTCAATGAGGGAACAGTTATAGCAACAAGAAGAAGGGTGTCAATACCAGGTGCTTTCTTGTTACACTGGCAAACACACATATAACACACGATTTGAAGTAAAATGTAGGAAAGAGCAGACAAATAGAAGGATGCATGCATTTGTTGTCCTGTGGCCTTCTGTAAAAGAAGGGGGGAAAATCAACAGCATTGCAAAAGCAAACATGTACTGTATCAACAAGAGTTTCTGGAATAATATATTGAACATTAATGCCTTAGGGGCCATTTTGAGCAATTAGACCCCTTTTTTTTAGTTCTGTCCCATGTATCTATTAAAAGGAGTAGACGTACAACAATAACAGCCCACCCGTTTAATCTTTTATTCCCAAGCAAGCTGGGTAGGCTACAACCAAGAGATGAACCCACCAAGAGGCACCAAAAGAAGTAAACGTATATGAAAGAAAAACATCTTTCGTCATGAATTACTAGAGGGAATACAAATTCAGAAACTTGCAGTGGAGTCTATATTGAAGAAGCAAGTAGGATGGAGCTGCAAGAAGATATGGCGTATAGAGTATGCATGGAGCTAGATTTATTTTGTGAAGTCAAGAAACCATAGATGGCCAGAGCTCTTCGAGAATGCACCCTTACAAGAACTTAAAGAAAAGTTAACAGAGAGCACTTAGTCACTGCTACAAAGCATGATTTTAAATAATTGCTAAAGAAATGTATAATTTAGGTAATTGCGCTCAGACTTCACAACTGTTGAAGAAAAGCAGTAAAGCGGACTCAACACAACAGCCAAACCAATGAAACATGAAACAATGCCGCTAGGCACAATTAGTAGGAAATAGTATGTTGTTAAACCTACATCCGCGTTGTTCTCCAACAAAATTTGCATAATTTCATCATGCCCTTCCAAGGCAGCGGCATACAGTGGTGTCCCTTCAAAAGATACTGGGTCAACAGAAACTCCTTTTGCAAGCAAGAGTTCCACCATTTTACAGTCTCCTAAGTACAGGAAAAAGATGAAAAGAGAATACAATAGGTAATTACTACAAAGTAGAACTGATTGCGTGATGGGGAAAATTCAATATGATCAAGATCCACACCAACTAAAACTGCATGCACTGGAATAGTTACAAACAGACAAAGGGAACAGATCCAAACAAAACCTGCCTGGAATCGCCCATGTACTCTTGAAGAGGCGGAGGTCGCCGCGGCTCGCCGCGTGGAGGAGCGGAAGTGATCCGTCGGCGGCCGGAAGGGGCGGCACTGCGCTTGGCTGAGGTGGCCGCTGTTGGAAAACAGCTACCATGACTGCCACGACTCCTCCTGCACCAACCTGACCGAGTCATGCGGCGCCTCTGGATAGCTCTCCACGACGCACGCCTACCGTGCGTCTGTTACGCACGACGCCCTCCTGAGGCGCTCCTGCTGTTGTAATCTCTGTTGTATAAATTGTACTCCTGAATGATGATCAATATACGGTGAATTCCACCTTACATCTTGGTAATCAGAGCCTCTGCTCCTGACCCAATGGCCGACTCCTCCTCCTCCTCCGCCCCACCCGCCACCGTCGACCTCCCTAATGGCGTCCTCCCATCCGCACCTCCGCTCCCACCGTGGTCACCACGGCCTCCGACACCCTCCACCTCCCCACTCTGTCTGCACCTCCTCTCACGGCACCTGCCGTCCTCACCGTCGTTCCCCTTGCCGCCCCACCCACTACTCTGCCCGCCCACCCCACGCCCAGCATTCCCCCGATGGGCAGCCTCCAGATCACCCACTTCCTCCCCTTCAAGCTGGATTTTGGATCCGGCGACTGCGCCAAGTGGAAGGACATCATGCGATACGTTCTGTCCATGTACGACGCCGAGGACCACATCACCCACTTCACGCCGCCGCTGGAGCGTGGCGTCGTCTGGCGGAACGCCGACGTGACCATCCTCCTCTGGATCTATGGCACGGTCGCCGATGAGCTGTATGAGGTGATCCGGGGCGCCGACAACACCGCCTACACCGCCTGGAGCAAGCTGGACTCGTTCTTCCTCGACAACCAAGCTGGCCGCGCCGTTCATCTCGGCGCGAAGTTCCGCAACCTGCAGCAAGGCGACATGTGCATGGCGGAGTACTGCCGGCGCCTCAAAGCGCTAGCGGGCGCGCTCGCCGATGTCGACGAGGAGGTCACCGATCGCGCCCTGACTCTGCAGCTGCTTCGTGGGCTCTCCCGCAGGTATCAGATCATTGCCACCGTCCTGCCGATCCAAAACCCGTTCCCCACTTTCGTCCAGGCCTGGTCTCGGCTCCTTCTCGAGGAGATCTCCCTCGACGCCCGCGATCGCTCTGAGGGCACGACGGCCGTCGCCATCGGGATTGGCAACAGCTCGGGCAATGGGTCCGGTGGATCCAGCTCCGGACCAGAAATATATAGAAATCATTTCTTAACATATACGCATGTTGGAATATCTTGTATTAATTGTATGCTTTGCTGAAACACGAGAAATATATTGAAAATCAGTCATTAATATCTGCTTGTCAGAAATATATATATAATTTATTAAAATATATCTTAATAAAAAATGTATTTTATTAATTTTGTGATTTGCTGGAACACAAGAAGTATACTGAAAATCATTCATTAATGTGTTCTTATAAGAAATATATGGAAATGATTTATTAATATCTATATTATATATAAAAATATTGTGTAAATAATCGTTTATTGATATTGATAATTTTGTAAGATATGTAAAAAACATTTATAAATATCTATTAAACTATAAGAAGATGCTATATCTATTTATTTCTATGTGAGAACTGTTATAAACGTGTTTGAGAGAGCTCCAACCCTTTGATTCTTGAAGGATATCAAGTACGTAGGCTAAAATAATATGATTAAAGCTTAACAAACAAAATGCACCACCGAAACACCCCCAATTCCAGCTCCATTAAGTCTTGGAACTACGGATACCCAGCTCCACTAATTTGTGGGCCTGTTTGCGAGAGCACCAGCTCCAAGAATACACTGTTCAGTTGTGGTGTTCAAGCAATTGGATGGCATAAAGGTACAGCAATCTTACAGGGTCAGGAACATTAGGGTCGGCACCAGCTTCCAGTAACAACTTCAAGCATGCAGTTGAGCCTTTCATCTCCGCAGCAATAAGTAAAGGGGCTAGAATACCTTCATTGACATCTGCACCAGCCTGCAAAAAAAAAATATTGCAAAACCAGTTCGTACAGGAACTCTCTATGTGCTGTTTGGTTCATTGCTGATTAGACACGACGTTTTCTTGTGTAAGACCTTAGTGTAGTGCGGCCACAAAAAATCTCAAAGGTAGCTCAAATAATAAACACCATCGAAGAAGGCCAGACCTACATTAGTGTCAAAAAATGTAGCATTGAACCAAAATTGGCTGATGTAATTCTAACTTCCTAAGGCCTAACACAGCGAAAATGAAGACTGCAGGCACGATACCTCAACCCGGAGCTTGACACATTTCAATGAGGGAACAGTTATAGCAACAAGAAGAAGGGTGTCAATACCAGGTGCTTTCTTGTTACACTGGCAAACACACATATAACACACGATTTGAAGTAAAATGTAGGAAAGAGCAGACAAATAGAAGGATGCATGCATTTGTTGTCCTGTGGCCTTCTGTAAAAGAAGGGGGGAAAATCAACAGCATTGCAAAAGCAAACATGTACTGTATCAACAAGAGTTTCTGGAATAATATATTGAACATTAATGCCTTAGGGGCCATTTTGAGCAATTAGACCCCTTTTTTTTAGTTCTGTCCCATGTATCTATTAAAAGGAGTAGACGTACAACAATAACAGCCCACCCGTTTAATCTTTTATTCCCAAGCAAGCTGGTAGGCTACAACCAAGAGATGAACCCACCAAGAGGCACCAAAAGAAGTAAACGTATATGAAAGAAAAACATCTTTCGTCATGAATTACTAGAGGGAATACAAATTCAGAAACTTGCAGTGGAGTCTATATTGAAGAAGCAAGTAGGATGGAGCTGCAAGAAGATATGGCGTATAGAGTATGCATGGAGCTAGATTTATTTTGTGAAGTCAAGAAACCATAGATGGCCAGAGCTCTTCGAGAATGCACCCTTACAGAACTTAAAGAAAAGTTAACAGAGAGCACTTAGTCACTGCTACAAAGCATGATTTTAAATAATTGCTAAAGAAATGTATAATTTAGCTAATTGCGCTCAGACTTCACAACTGTTGAAGAAAAGCAGTCAAGCGGACTCAACACAACTGCCAAGTAAATGAAACATGAAACAATGCAGCTAGCCAAAATTAGGAGGAAATAGTATGTTGTAAAACCTACATCCGCGTTGTTCTCCAACAAAATTTGCATAATTTCATCATGCCCTTCCAAGGCAGCGGCATACAGTGGTGTCCCTTCAAAAGATACTGGGTCAACAGAAACTCCTTTTGCAAGCAAGAGTTCCACCATTTTACAGTCTCCTAAGTACAGGAAAAAAGATGAAAAGAGAATACAATAGGTAATTACTACAAAGTAGAACTGATTGCGTGATGGGGAAAATTCAATATGATCAAGATCCACACCAACTAAAACTGCATGCACTGGAATAGTTACAAACAGACAAAGGGAACAGATCCAAACAAAACCTGCCTGGAATCGCCCATGTACTCTTGAAGAGGCGGAGGTCGCCGCGGCTCGCCGCGTGGAGGAGCGGAAGTGATCCGTCGGCGGCCGGAAGGGGCGGCACTGCGCTTGGCTGAGGTGGCCGCTGTTGGAAAACAGCTACCATGACTGCCACGACTCCTCCTGCACCAACCTGACCGAGTCATGCGGCGCCTCTGGATAGCTCTCCACGACGCACGCCTACCGTGCGTCTGTTACGCACGACGCCCTCCTGAGGCGCTCCTGCTGTTGTAATCTCTGTTGTATAAATTGTACTCCTGAATGATGATCAATATACGGTGAATTCCACCTTACATCTTGGTAATCAGAGCCTCTGCTCCTGACCCAATGGCCGACTCCTCCTCCTCCTCCGCCCCACCCGCCACCGTCGACCTCCCTAATGGCGTCCTCCCATCCGCACCTCCGCTCCCACCGTGGTCACCACGGCCTCCGACACCCTCCACCTCCCCACTCTGTCTGCACCTCCTCTCACGGCACCTGCCGTCCTCACCGTCGTTCCCCTTGCCGCCCCACCCACTACTCTGCCCGCCCACCCCACGCCCAGCATTCCCCCGATGGGCAGCCTCCAGATCACCCACTTCCTCCCCTTCAAGCTGGATTTTGGATCCGGCGACTGCGCCAAGTGGAAGGACATCATGCGATACGTTCTGTCCATGTACGACGCCGAGGACCACATCACCCACTTCACGCCGCCGCTGGAGCGTGGCGTCGTCTGGCGGAACGCCGACGTGACCATCCTCCTCTGGATCTATGGCACGGTCGCCGATGAGCTGTATGAGGTGATCCGGGGCGCCGACAACACCGCCTACACCGCCTGGAGCAAGCTGGACTCGTTCTTCCTCGACAACCAAGCTGGCCGCGCCGTTCATCTCGGCGCGAAGTTCCGCAACCTGCAGCAAGGCGACATGTGCATGGCGGAGTACTGCCGGCGCCTCAAAGCGCTAGCGGGCGCGCTCGCCGATGTCGACGAGGAGGTCACCGATCGCGCCCTGACTCTGCAGCTGCTTCGTGGGCTCTCCCGCAGGTATCAGATCATTGCCACCGTCCTGCCGATCCAAAACCCGTTCCCCACTTTCGTCCAGGCCTGGTCTCGGCTCCTTCTCGAGGAGATCTCCCTCGACGCCCGCGATCGCTCTGAGGGCACGACGGCCGTCGCCATCGGGATTGGCAACAGCTCGGGCAATGGGTCCGGTGGATCCAGCTCCGGACCAGAAATATATAGAAATCATTTCTTAACATATACGCATGTTGGAATATCTTGTATTAATTGTATGCTTTGCTGAAACACGAGAAATATATTGAAAATCAGTCATTAATATCTGCTTGTCAGAAATATATATATAATTTATTAAAATATATCTTAATAAAAAAATGTATTTTATTAATTTTGTGATTTGCTGGAACACAAGAAGTATACTGAAAATCATTCATTAATGTGTTCTTATAAGAAATATATGGAAATGATTTATTAATATCTATATTATATATAAAAATATTGTGTAAATAATCGTTTATTGATATTGATAATTTTGTAAGATATGTAAAAAACATTTATAAATATCTATTAAACTATAAGAAGATGCTATATCTATTTATTTCTATGTGAGAACTGTTATAAACGTGTTTGAGAGAGCTCCAACCCTTTGATTCTTGAAGGATATCAAGTACGTAGGCTAAAATAATATGATTAAAGCTTAACAAACAAAATGCACCACCGAAACACCCCCAATTCCAGCTCCATTAAGTCTTGGAACTACGGATACCCAGCTCCACTAATTTGTGGGCCTGTTTGCGAGAGCACCAGCTCCAAGAATACACTGTTCAGTTGTGGTGTTCAAGCAATTGGGATGGCATAAAGGTACAGCAATCTTACAGGGTCAGGAACATTAGGGTCGGCACCAGCTTCCAGTAACAACTTCAAGCATGCAGTTGAGCCTTTCATCTCCGCAGCAATAAGTAAAGGGGCTAGAATACCTTCATTGACATCTGCACCAGCCTGCAAAAAAAAAATATTGCAAAACCAGTTCGTACAGGAACTCTCTATGTGCTGTTTGGTTCATTGCTGATTAGACACGACGTTTTCTTGTGTAAGACCTTAGTGTAGTGCGGCCACAAAAAATCTCAAAGGTAGCTCAAATAATAAACACCATCGAAGAAGGCCAGACCTACATTAGTGTCAAAAAATGTAGCATTGAACCAAAATTGGCTGATGTAATTCTAACTTCCTAAGGCCTAACACAGCGAAAATGAAGACTGCAGGCACGATACCTCAACCGGAGCTTGACACATTTCAATGAGGGAACAGTTATAGCAACAAGAAGAAGGGTGTCAATACCAGGTGCTTTCTTGTTACACTGGCAAACACACATATAACACACGATTTGAAGTAAAATGTAGGAAAGAGCAGACAAATAGAAGGATGCATGCATTTGTTGTCCTGTGGCCTTCTGTAAAAGAAGGGGGGAAAATCAACAGCATTGCAAAAGCAAACATGTACTGTATCAACAAGAGTTTCTGGAATAATATATTGAACATTAATGCCTTAGGGGCCATTTTGAGCAATTAGACCCCTTTTTTTTAGTTCTGTCCCATGTATCTATTAAAAGGAGTAGACGTACAACAATAACAGCCCACCCGTTTAATCTTTTATTCCCAAGCAAGCTGGGTAGGCTACAACCAAGAGATGAACCCACCAAGAGGCACCAAAAGAAGTAAACGTATATGAAAGAAAAACATCTTTCGTCATGAATTACTAGAGGGAATACAAATTCAGAAACTTGCAGTGGAGTCTATATTGAAGAAGCAAGTAGGATGGAGCTGCAAGAAGATATGGCGTATAGAGTATGCATGGAGCTAGATTTATTTTGTGAAGTCAAGAAACCATAGATGGCCAGAGCTCTTCGAGAATGCACCCTTACAAGAACTTAAAGAAAGTTAACAGAGAGCACTTAGTCACTGCTACAAAGCATGATTTTAAATAATTGCTAAAGAAATGTATAATTTAGGTAATTGCGCTCAGACTTCACAACTGTTGAAGAAAAGCAGTAAAGCGGACTCAACACAACAGCCAAACCAATGAAACATGAAACAATGCCGCTAGGCACAATTAGTAGGAAATAGTATGTTGTTAAACCTACATCCGCGTTGTTCTCCAACAAAATTTGCATAATTTCATCATGCCCTTCCAAGGCAGCGGCATACAGTGGTGTCCCTTCAAAAGATACTGGGTCAACAGAAACTCCTTTTGCAAGCAAGAGTTCCACCATTTTACAGTCTCCTAAGTACAGGAAAAAGATGAAAAGAGAATACAATAGGTAATTACTACAAAGTAGAACTGATTGCGTGATGGGGAAAATTCAATATGATCAAGATCCACACCAACTAAAACTGCATGCACTGGAATAGTTACAAACAGACAAAGGGAACAGATCCAAACAAAACCTGCCTGGAATCGCCCATGTACTCTTGAAGAGGCGGAGGTCGCCGCGGCTCGCCGCGTGGAGGAGCGGAAGTGATCCGTCGGCGGCCGGAAGGGGCGGCACTGCGCTTGGCTGAGGTGGCCGCTGTTGGAAAACAGCTACCATGACTGCCACGACTCCTCCTGCACCAACCTGACCGAGTCATGCGGCGCCTCTGGATAGCTCTCCACGACGCACGCCTACCGTGCGTCTGTTACGCACGACGCCCTCCTGAGGCGCTCCTGCTGTTGTAATCTCTGTTGTATAAATTGTACTCCTGAATGATGATCAATATACGGTGAATTCCACCTTACATCTTGGTAATCAGAGCCTCTGCTCCTGACCCAATGGCCGACTCCTCCTCCTCCTCCGCCCCACCCGCCACCGTCGACCTCCCTAATGGCGTCCTCCCATCCGCACCTCCGCTCCCACCGTGGTCACCACGGCCTCCGACACCCTCCACCTCCCCACTCTGTCTGCACCTCCTCTCACGGCACCTGCCGTCCTCACCGTCGTTCCCCTTGCCGCCCCACCCACTACTCTGCCCGCCCACCCCACGCCCAGCATTCCCCCGATGGGCAGCCTCCAGATCACCCACTTCCTCCCCTTCAAGCTGGATTTTGGATCCGGCGACTGCGCCAAGTGGAAGGACATCATGCGATACGTTCTGTCCATGTACGACGCCGAGGACCACATCACCCACTTCACGCCGCCGCTGGAGCGTGGCGTCGTCTGGCGGAACGCCGACGTGACCATCCTCCTCTGGATCTATGGCACGGTCGCCGATGAGCTGTATGAGGTGATCCGGGGCGCCGACAACACCGCCTACACCGCCTGGAGCAAGCTGGACTCGTTCTTCCTCGACAACCAAGCTGGCCGCGCCGTTCATCTCGGCGCGAAGTTCCGCAACCTGCAGCAAGGCGACATGTGCATGGCGGAGTACTGCCGGCGCCTCAAAGCGCTAGCGGGCGCGCTCGCCGATGTCGACGAGGAGGTCACCGATCGCGCCCTGACTCTGCAGCTGCTTCGTGGGCTCTCCCGCAGGTATCAGATCATTGCCACCGTCCTGCGATCCAAAACCCGTTCCCCACTTTCGTCCAGGCCTGGTCTCGGCTCCTTCTCGAGGAGATCTCCCTCGACGCCCGCGATCGCTCTGAGGGCACGACGGCCGTCGCCATCGGGATTGGCAACAGCTCGGGCAATGGGTCCGGTGGATCCAGCTCCGGACCAGAAATATATAGAAATCATTTCTTAACATATACGCATGTTGGAATATCTTGTATTAATTGTATGCTTTGCTGAAACACGAGAAATATATTGAAAATCAGTCATTAATATCTGCTTGTCAGAAATATATATATAATTTATTAAAATATATCTTAATAAAAAAATGTATTTTATTAATTTTGTGATTTGCTGGAACACAAGAAGTATACTGAAAATCATTCATTAATGTGTTCTTATAAGAAATATATGGAAATGATTTATTAATATCTATATTATATATAAAAATATTGTGTAAATAATCGTTTATTGATATTGATAATTTTGTAAGATATGTAAAAATACATTTATAAATATCTATTAAACTATAAGAAGATGATATATCTATTTATTTCTATGTGAGAACTGTTATAAACGTGTTTGGGAGAGCTCCAACCCTTTGATTCTTGAAGGATATCAAGTACGTAGGCTAAAATAATATGATTAAAGCTTAACAAACAAAATGCACCACCGAAACACCCCCAATTCCAGCTCCATTAAGTCTTGGAACTATGGATACCCAGCTCCACTAATTTGTGGGCCTGTTTGCGAGAGCACCAGCTCCAAGAATACACTGTTCAGTTGTGGTGTTCAAGCAATTGGCATGGCATAAAGGTACAGCAATCTTACAGGGTCAGGAACATTAGGGTCGGCACCAGCTTCCAGTAACAACTTCAAGCATGCAGTTGAGCCTTTCATCTCCGCGGCAATAAGTAAAGGGGCTAGAATACCTTCATTGACATCTGCACCAGCCTGCAAAAAAAAAATATTGCAAAATCAGTTCGTACAGGAACTCTCTATGGGCTGTTTGGTTCATTGCTGATTAGACACGACATTTTCTTGTGTAAGACCTTAGTGTAGTGCGGCCACAAAAAAATCTCAAAGGTAGCTCAAATAATAAACACCATCGAAGAAGGCCAGACCTACATTAGTGTCGAAAAATGTAGCATTGAACCAAAATTGGCTGATGTAATTCTAACTTCCTAAGGCCTAACACAGCGAAAATGAAGACTGCAGGCACGATACCTCAACCCGGAGCTTGACACATTTCAATGAGGGAACAGTTATAGCAACAAGAAGAAGGGTGTCAATACCAGGTGCTTTCTTGTTACACTGGCAAAACACATATAACACACGATTTGAAGTAAAATGTAGGAAAGAGCAGACAAATAGAAGGATGCATGCATTTGTTGTCCTGTGGCCTTCTGTAAAAGAAGGGGGGAAAATCAACAGCATTGCAAAAGCAAACATGTACTGTATCAACAAGAGTTTCTGGAATAATATATTGAACATTAATGCCTTAGGGGCCATTTTGAGCAATTAGACCCCTTTTTTTTAGTTCTGTCCCATGTATCTATTAAAAGGAGTAGACGTACAACAATAACAGCCCACCCGTTTAATCTTTTATTCCCAAGCAAGCTGGGTAGGCTACAACCAAGAGATGAACCCACCAAGAGGCACCAAAAGAAGTAAACGTATATGAAAGAAAAACATCTTTCGTCATGAATTACTAGAGGGAATACAAATTCAGAAACTTGCAGTGGAGTCTATATTGAAGAAGCAAGTAGGATGGAGCTGCAAGAAGATATGGCGTATAGAGTATGCATGGAGCTAGATTTATTTTGTGAAGTCAAGAAACCATAGATGGCCAGAGCTCTTCGAGAATGCACCCTTACAAGAACTTAAAGAAAAGTTAACAGAGAGCACTTAGTCACTGCTACAAAGCATGATTTTAAATAATTGCTAAAGAAATGTATAATTTAGGTAATTGCGCTCAGACTTCACAACTGTTGAAGAAAAGCAGTAAAGCGGACTCAACACAACAGCCAAACCAATGAAACATGAAACAATGCCGCTAGGCACAATTAGTAGGAAATAGTATGTTGTTAAACCTACATCCGCGTTGTTCTCCAACAAAATTTGCATAATTTCATCATGCCCTTCCAAGGCAGCGGCATACAGTGGTGTCCCTTCAAAAGATACTGGGTCAACAGAAACTCCTTTTGCAAGCAAGAGTTCCACCATTTTACAGTCTCCTAAGTACAGGAAAAAGATGAAAGAGAATACAATAGGTAATTACTACAAAGTAGAACTGATTGCGTGATGGGGAAAATTCAATATGATCAAGATCCACACCAACTAAAACTGCATGCACTGGAATAGTTACAAACAGACAAAGGGAACAGATCCAAACAAAACCTGCCTGGAATCGCCCATGTACTCTTGAAGAGGCGGAGGTCGCCGCGGCTCGCCGCGTGGAGGAGCGGAAGTGATCCGTCGGCGGCCGGAAGGGGCGGCACTGCGCTTGGCTGAGGTGGCCGCTGTTGGAAAACAGCTACCATGACTGCCACGACTCCTCCTGCACCAACCTGACCGAGTCATGCGGCGCCTCTGGATAGCTCTCCACGACGCACGCCTACCGTGCGTCTGTTACGCACGACGCCCTCCTGAGGCGCTCCTGCTGTTGTAACCTCTGTTGTATAAATTGTACTCCTGAATGATGATCAATATACGGTGAATTCCACCTTACATCTTGGTAATCAGAGCCTCTGCTCCTGACCCAATGGCCGACTCCTCCTCCTCCTCCGCCCCACCCGCCACCGTCGACCTCCCTAATGGCGTCCTCCCATCCGCACCTCCGCTCCCACCGTGGTCACCACGGCCTCCGACACCCTCCACCTCCCCACTCTGTCTGCACCTCCTCTCACGGCACCTGCCGCCCTCACCGTCGTTCCCCTTGCCGCCCCACCCACTACTCTGCCCACCCACCCCACGCCCAGCATTCCCCCGATGGGCAGCCTCCAGATCACCCACTTCCTCCCCTTCAAGCTGGATTTTGGATCCGGCGACTGCGCCAAGTGGAAGGACATCATGCGATACGTTCTGTCCATGTACGACGCCGAGGACCACATCACCCACTTCACGCCGCCGCTGGAGCGTGGCGTCGTCTGGCGGAACGCCGACGTGACCATCCTCCTCTGGATCTATGGCACGGTCGCCGATGAGCTGTATGAGGTGATCCGGGGCGCCGACAACACCGCCTACACCGCCTGGAGCAAGCTGGACTCGTTCTTCCTCGACAACCAAGCTGGCCGCGCCGTTCATCTCGGCGCGAAGTTCCGCAACCTGCAGCAAGGCGACATGTGCATGGCGGAGTACTGCCGGCGCCTCAAAGCGCTAGCGGGCGCGCTCGCCGATGTCGACGAGGAGGTCACCGATCGCGCCCTGACTCTGCAGCTGCTTCGTGGGCTCTCCCGCAGGTATCAGATCATTGCCACCGTCCTGCCGATCCAAAACCCGTTCCCCACTTTCGTCCAGGCCTGGTCTCGGCTCCTTCTCGAGGAGATCTCCCTCGACGCCCGCGATCGCTCTGAGGGCACGACGGCCGTCGCCATCGGGATTGGCAACAGCTCGGGCAATGGGTCCGGTGGATCCAGCTCCGGACCAGAAATATATAGAAATCATTTCTTAACATATACGCATGTTGGAATATCTTGTATTAATTGTATGCTTTGCTGAAACACGAGAAATATATTGAAAATCAGTCATTAATATCTGCTTGTCAGAAATATATATATAATTTATTAAAATATATCTTAATAAAAAAATGTATTTTATTAATTTTGTGATTTGCTGGAACACAAGAAGTATACTGAAAATCATTCATTAATGTGTTCTTATAAGAAATATATGGAAATGATTTATTAATATCTATATTATATATAAAAATATTGTGTAAATAATCGTTTATTGATATTGATAATTTTGTAAGATATGTAAAAATACATTTATAAATATCTATTAAACTATAAGAAGATGATATATCTATTTATTTCTATGTGAGAACTGTTATAAACGTGTTTGGGAGAGCTCCAACCCTTTGATTCTTGAAGGATATCAAGTACGTAGGCTAAAATAATATGATTAAAGCTTAACAAACAAAATGCACCACCGAAACACCCCCAATTCCAGCTCCATTAAGTCTTGGAACTATGGATACCCAGCTCCACTAATTTGTGGGCCTGTTTGCGAGAGCACCAGCTCCAAGAATACACTGTTCAGTTGTGGTGTTCAAGCAATTGGCATGGCATAAAGGTACAGCAATCTTACAGGGTCAGGAACATTAGGGTCGGCACCAGCTTCCAGTAACAACTTCAAGCATGCAGTTGAGCCTTTCATCTCCGCGGCAATAAGTAAAGGGGCTAGAATACCTTCATTGACATCTGCACCAGCCTGCAAAAAAAAAATATTGCAAAATCAGTTCGTACAGGAACTCTCTATGGGCTGTTTGGTTCATTGCTGATTAGACACGACATTTTCTTGTGTAAGACCTTAGTGTAGTGCGGCCACAAAAAAATCTCAAAGGTAGCTCAAATAATAAACACCATCGAAGAAGGCCAGACCTACATTAGTGTCGAAAAATGTAGCATTGAACCAAAATTGGCTGATGTAATTCTAACTTCCTAAGGCCTAACACAGCGAAAATGAAGACTGCAGGCACGATACCTCAACCCGGAGCTTGACACATTTCAATGAGGGAACAGTTATAGCAACAAGAAGAAGGGTGTCAATACCAGGTGCTTTCTTGTTACACTGGCAAAACACATATAACACACGATTTGAAGTAAAATGTAGGAAAGAGCAGACAAATAGAAGGATGCATGCATTTGTTGTCCTGTGGCCTTCTGTAAAAGAAGGGGGGAAAATCAACAGCATTGCAAAAGCAAACATGTACTGTATCAACAAGAGTTTCTGGAATAATATATTGAACATTAATGCCTTAGGGGCCATTTTGAGCAATTAGACCCCTTTTTTTTAGTTCTGTCCCATGTATCTATTAAAAGGAGTAGACGTACAACAATAACAGCCCACCCGTTTAATCTTTTATTCCCAAGCAAGCTGGGTAGGCTACAACCAAGAGATGAACCCACCAAGAGGCACCAAAAGAAGTAAACGTATATGAAAGAAAAACATCTTTCGTCATGAATTACTAGAGGGAATACAAATTCAGAAACTTGCAGTGGAGTCTATATTGAAGAAGCAAGTAGGATGGAGCTGCAAGAAGATATGGCGTATAGAGTATGCATGGAGCTAGATTTATTTTGTGAAGTCAAGAAACCATAGATGGCCAGAGCTCTTCGAGAATGCACCCTTACAAGAACTTAAAGAAAAGTTAACAGAGAGCACTTAGTCACTGCTACAAAGCATGATTTTAAATAATTGCTAAAGAAATGTATAATTTAGGTAATTGCGCTCAGACTTCACAACTGTTGAAGAAAAGCAGTAAAGCGGACTCAACACAACAGCCAAACCAATGAAACATGAAACAATGCCGCTAGGCACAATTAGTAGGAAATAGTATGTTGTTAAACCTACATCCGCGTTGTTCTCCAACAAAATTTGCATAATTTCATCATGCCCTTCCAAGGCAGCGGCATACAGTGGTGTCCCTTCAAAAGATACTGGGTCAACAGAAACTCCTTTTGCAAGCAAGAGTTCCACCATTTTACAGTCTCCTAAGTACAGGAAAAAGATGAAAAGAGAATACAATAGGTAATTACTACAAAGTAGAACTGATTGCGTGATGGGGAAAATTCAATATGATCAAGATCCACACCAACTAAAACTGCATGCACTGGAATAGTTACAAACAGACAAAGGGAACAGATCCAAACAAAACCTGCCTGGAATCGCCCATGTACTCTTGAAGAGGCGGAGGTCGCCGCGGCTCGCCGCGTGGAGGAGCGGAAGTGATCCGTCGGCGGCCGGAAGGGGCGGCACTGCGCTTGGCTGAGGTGGCCGCTGTTGGAAAACAGCTACCATGACTGCCACGACTCCTCCTGCACCAACCTGACCGAGTCATGCGGCGCCTCTGGATAGCTCTCCACGACGCACGCCTACCGTGCGTCTGTTACGCACGACGCCCTCCTGAGGCGCTCCTGCTGTTGTAACCTCTGTTGTATAAATTGTACTCCTGAATGATGATCAATATACGGTGAATTCCACCTTACATCTTGGTAATCAGAGCCTCTGCTCCTGACCCAATGGCCGACTCCTCCTCCTCCTCCGCCCCACCCGCCACCGTCGACCTCCCTAATGGCGTCCTCCCATCCGCACCTCCGCTCCCACCGTGGTCACCACGGCCTCCGACACCCTCCACCTCCCCACTCTGTCTGCACCTCCTCTCACGGCACCTGCCGCCCTCACCGTCGTTCCCCTTGCCGCCCCACCCACTACTCTGCCCACCCACCCCACGCCCAGCATTCCCCCGATGGGCAGCCTCCAGATCACCCACTTCCTCCCCTTCAAGCTGGATTTTGGATCCGGCGACTGCGCCAAGTGGAAGGACATCATGCGATACGTTCTGTCCATGTACGACGCCGAGGACCACATCACCCACTTCACGCCGCCGCTGGAGCGTGGCGTCGTCTGGCGGAACGCCGACGTGACCATCCTCCTCTGGATCTATGGCACGGTCGCCGATGAGCTGTATGAGGTGATCCGGGGCGCCGACAACACCGCCTACACCGCCTGGAGCAAGCTGGACTCGTTCTTCCTCGACAACCAAGCTGGCCGCGCCGTTCATCTCGGCGCGAAGTTCCGCAACCTGCAGCAAGGCGACATGTGCATGGCGGAGTACTGCCGGCGCCTCAAAGCGCTAGCGGGCGCGCTCGCCGATGTCGACGAGGAGGTCACCGATCGCGCCCTGACTCTGCAGCTGCTTCGTGGGCTCTCCCGCAGGTATCAGATCATTGCCACCGTCCTGCCGATCCAAAACCCGTTCCCCACTTTCGTCCAGGCCTGGTCTCGGCTCCTTCTCGAGGAGATCTCCCTCGACGCCCGCGATCGCTCTGAGGGCACGACGGCCGTCGCCATCGGGATTGGCAACAGCTCGGGCAATGGGTCCGGTGGATCCAGCTCCGGACCAGAAATATATAGAAATCATTTCTTAACATATACGCATGTTGGAATATCTTGTATTAATTGTATGCTTTGCTGAAACACGAGAAATATATTGAAAATCAGTCATTAATATCTGCTTGTCAGAAATATATATATAATTTATTAAAATCTATCTTAATAAAAAAATGTATTTTATTAATTTTGTGATTTGCTGGAACACAAGAAGTATACTGAAAATCATTCATTAATGTGTTCTTATAAGAAATATATGGAAATGATTTATTAATATCTATATTATATATAAAAATATTGTGTAAATAATCGTTTATTGATATTGATAATTTTGTAAGATATGTAAAAATACATTTATAAATATCTATTAAACTATAAGAAGATGATATATCTATTTATTTCTATGTGAGAACTGTTATAAACGTGTTTGGGAGAGCTCCAACCCTTTGATTCTTGAAGGATATCAAGTACGTAGGCTAAAATAATATGATTAAAGCTTAACAAACAAAATGCACCACCGAAACACCCCCAATTCCAGCTCCATTAAGTCTTGGAACTATGGATACCCAGCTCCACTAATTTGTGGGCCTGTTTGCGAGAGCACCAGCTCCAAGAATACACTGTTCAGTTGTGGTGTTCAAGCAATTGGCATGGCATAAAGGTACAGCAATCTTACAGGGTCAGGAACATTAGGGTCGGCACCAGCTTCCAGTAACAACTTCAAGCATGCAGTTGAGCCTTTCATCTCCGCGGCAATAAGTAAAGGGGCTAGAATACCTTCATTGACATCTGCACCAGCCTGCAAAAAAAAAAAAATATTGCAAAATCAGTTCGTACAGGAACTCTCTATGGGCTGTTTGGTTCATTGCTGATTAGACACGACATTTTCTTGTGTAAGACCTTAGTGTAGTGCGGCCACAAAAAAATCTCAAAGGTAGCTCAAATAATAAACACCATCGAAGAAGGCCAGACCTACATTAGTGTCGAAAAATGTAGCATTGAACCAAAATTGGCTGATGTAATTCTAACTTCCTAAGGCCTAACACAGCGAAAATGAAGACTGCAGGCACGATACCTCAACCCGGAGCTTGACACATTTCAATGAGGGAACAGTTATAGCAACAAGAAGAAGGGTGTCAATACCAGGTGCTTTCTTGTTACACTGGCAAAACACATATAACACACGATTTGAAGTAAAATGTAGGAAAGAGCAGACAAATAGAAGGATGCATGCATTTGTTGTCCTGTGGCCTTCTGTAAAAGAAGGGGGAAAATCAACAGCATTGCAAAAGCAAACATGTACTGTATCAACAAGAGTTTCTGGAATAATATATTGAACATTAATGCCTTAGGGGCCATTTTGAGCAATTAGACCCCTTTTTTTTAGTTCTGTCCCATGTATCTATTAAAAGGAGTAGACGTACAACAATAACAGCCCACCCGTTTAATCTTTTATTCCCAAGCAAGCTGGGTAGGCTACAACCAAGAGATGAACCCACCAAGAGGCACCAAAAGAAGTAAACGTATATGAAAGAAAAACATCTTTCGTCATGAATTACTAGAGGGAATACAAATTCAGAAACTTGCAGTGGAGTCTATATTGAAGAAGCAAGTAGGATGGAGCTGCAAGAAGATATGGCGTATAGAGTATGCATGGAGCTAGATTTATTTTGTGAAGTCAAGAAACCATAGATGGCCAGAGCTCTTCGAGAATGCACCCTTACAAGAACTTAAAGAAAAGTTAACAGAGAGCACTTAGTCACTGCTACAAAGCATGATTTTAAATAATTGCTAAAGAAATGTATAATTTAGGTAATTGCGCTCAGACTTCACAACTGTTGAAGAAAAGCAGTAAAGCGGACTCAACACAACAGCCAAACCAATGAAACATGAAACAATGCCGCTAGGCACAATTAGTAGGAAATAGTATGTTGTTAAACCTACATCCGCGTTGTTCTCCAACAAAATTTGCATAATTTCATCATGCCCTTCCAAGGCAGCGGCATACAGTGGTGTCCCTTCAAAAGATACTGGGTCAACAGAAACTCCTTTTGCAAGCAAGAGTTCCACCATTTTACAGTCTCCTAAGTACAGGAAAAAGATGAAAAGAGAATACAATAGGTAATTACTACAAAGTAGAACTGATTGCGTGATGGGGAAAATTCAATATGATCAAGATCCACACCAACTAAAACTGCATGCACTGGAATAGTTACAAACAGACAAAGGGAACAGATCCAAACAAAACCTGCCTGGAATCGCCCATATACTCTTGAAGAGGCGGAGGTCGCCGCGGCTCGCCGCGTGGAGGAGCGGAAGTGATCCGTCGGCGGCCGGAAGGGGCGGCACTGCGCTTGGCTGAGGTGGCCGCTGTTGGAAAACAGCTACCATGACTGCCACGACTCCTCCTGCACCAACCTGACCGAGTCATGCGGCGCCTCTGGATAGCTCTCCACGACGCACGCCTACCGTGCGTCTGTTACGCATGACGCCCTCCTGAGGCGCTCCTGCTGTTGTAACCTCTGTTGTATAAATTGTACTCCTGAATGATGATCAATATACGGTGAATTCCACCTTACATCTTGGTAATCAGAGCCTCTGCTCCTGACCCAATGGCCGACTCCTCCTCCTCCTCCGCCCCACCCGCCACCGTCGACCTCCCTAATGGTGTCCTCCCATCCGCACCTCCGCTCCCACCGTGGTCACCACGGCCTCCGACACCCTCCACCTCCCCACTCTGTCTGCAGCTCCTCTCACGGCACCTGCCGCCCTCACCGTCGTTCCCCTTGCCGCCCCACCCACTACTCTGCCCACCCACCCCACGCCCAGCATTCCCCCGATGGGCAGCCTCCAGATCACCCACTTCCTCCCCTTCAAGCTGGATTTTGGATCCGGCGACTGCGCCAAGTGGAAGGACATCATGCGATACGTTCTGTCCATGTACGACGCCGAGGACCACATCACCCACTTCACGCCGCCGCTGGAGCGTGGCGTCGTCTGGCGGAACGCCGACGTGACCATACTCCTCTGGATCTATGGCACGGTCGCCGATGAGCTGTATGAGGTGATCCGGGGCGCCGACAACACCGCCTACACCGCCTGGAGCAAGCTGGACTCGTTCTTCCTCGACAACCAAGCTGGCCGCGCCGTTCATCTCGGCGCGAAGTTCCGCAACCTGCAGCAAGGCGACATGTGCATGGCGGAGTACTGCCGGCGCCTCAAAGCGCTAGCGGGCGCGCTCGCCGATGTCGACGAGGAGGTCACCGATCGCGCCCTGACTCTGCAGCTGCTTCGTGGGCTCTCCCGCAGGTATCAGATCATTGCCACCGTCCTGCCGATGCAAAACCCGTTCCCCACTTTCGTCCAGGCCCGGTCTCGGCTCCTTCTCGAGGAGATCTCCCTCAACGCCCGCGATCGCTTTGAGGGCACGACGGCCGTCGCCATCGGGATTGGCAACAGCTCGGGCAATGCGTCCGGTGGATCCAGCTCCGGCGGCTCCTCCTCCGCGCCCTCCGACGACCGCGACAAGGCACAGGCGGAGCGTGGCGGCTACCAGCCTCGCGGGCGCGGCCAGGGGCGTGGCACCTACCAGAACGGCAACCAGGGCGGACGTGGACAGGCTCATCTCATGCCGGGGGGCAGACCCCTAGATCGGATATTTTGCACCGTGGGGTGCGCACTTTCCTCCATAGGGGCGTGCTCCCTGGGTGCCTCCCAACGCCGCTGGCGTGCTCGGGCCTCGCCCCGGCAACCCTGCTCACGCCTACCCCATGACCTACCACGGCACGGCTTCTTCTTCGACTCATCCTCCGCCGCCGCAGCCGTCGTGGGATCAGGCCGGCCTGATCGCCGCCATGCACAACCTGTCTATGCAGCAGCAGCGCAGCCCGGGGGGCAGGGCGACTGGTACCTCGACTCTGGCGCTTCCGCGCACGTGACTGGGAACCCAGGTAACCTCGACATGTCTTGTTCTCCATCAAAGTTTTCTTCTTCTAGCATCATTGTCGGTGACGGGTCTCATCTTCCTATCGTTGCCACTGGTTCGGCCAAACTCACCTCTCGCCCTTTCTACCTCAACAACATTCTCTACTCTCCCCGTGTAGCTACAAATTTGATTTCCGTTCGACGTTTTTGCATTGATAATTCTGTCTCAATTGAGTTTTACCCATTTGGCTTTGTTGTAAAGGATCTGGCCACCCGGACCCCGCTCATGAGCTGCAGTAGCTACCGCCAGCTCTACACGTTCTCTGGCAACTCCAGCCCGCGATCAGCAGCTCTCTCCGTGGACGTTGGAAATTTATGGCATCGGCGGCTCGGACACCCTAGCGCCGCCTCTTTTTCTCGTTTAGCAAATAATTTTTTACCTTCTTGTAATAAACCGGTCCACCCACGTGGTGCGTGTGACGCTTGTCAGCTCGGTCACCAAGCTCGCCTTCCCTTTCCCGATTCAACAACATTTACTACGTTTCCTTTTCAGTTAGTTCATTGTGATCTATGGACCTCTCCGGTTGCGAGCTTCTATGGTTTTAAATATTATTTGCTCATCATGGATGATTTCACACATTTTTCCTGGAGTTTTCCCTTACGCCATAAATCTGATGCTGCTACCACTCTCGAACGTTTCTACATGTATGTACTTACGCAATTTCACGTGTTTATTTAGTGCATGCAATGAGATAACGGGGGCGAGTTCTTAAACATTCGCCTCCGCACCTTCTTCTCCGACCGGGGTGTTGCTCTCCGTCTCTCTTGCCCGCACACGTCTCCTCAAAACGGCAAAGCGGACCGGGCCATCCGTTCCACTAACGATATCCTCCGCTCTTCTCCTCCAAGCACACATGCCCGCACCATTTTGGGTCGAAGCTTTACACACTGCCACGTTCCTCCTCAACATTCGTCCCTCGCGTGCCATCTGCAACGCCATCCCGTACTTCGTCCTCTTCAGCACCGCCCCAGACTACTCAACGCTACGCACCTTCGGCTGCCTCTGCTTTCCTAATACCTAGGTCACCATGCCCCACAAACTTGCCCCTCGCGCCGTCCGCTGCATGCTCCTTGGCCTGCCCCTCGAGCACAAAGGATATCGGTGCCTAGACGTCGCTACCCACTGCTTCATTATGTCTCGCCAAGTTATTTTTGACGAGACGCTGTTTCCCTTTAGCTCTCTACCAGCTGACCACACCGCTGCACCCACCGCCCCAGCCACACCGGATCCGAGCCGCACCCACCACCCTATCCACCTGGAATCCCGCGCCCCACCAATCACGCCTCCTCGTACCGCCAGAATCCCACCTGCCCCCGCTTCTTCCTCGGATCATGTACCCACTACCGCACCCAGCCCGCCCCCTCCCGAGACGCCCGGGCCCCGCGCATCTCCTCCGGATCCAGTGCCCACCTCGCCCGCTCCGAGCTCGCCAGCTGGTTCACTGCCACCTTCCGACCCCACCAGCTCCCAGCCGTCCTCTCCCGATACGCCACCTGCGCGCCATCTCCCGCCCCGCGCTGTTCCCGTCGCCCCTCCCAAAAACCTTGATAACATGCGTACGAGGGCCAAATTCGGCTTTCTTCAACCTCGGAAGCTCATGACCATAACCACGTCTCCCTCCTCTATCTCACCTATTCCCCCCGAACTACAAACAAGCCCTCAAGGACCCCAACTGGTACAATGCTATGCTTGAAGAATTTAATGCTTTGGTGCAAAACAACACGTGGTCTGTCGGGGAAGTGGATCTTTCGCCACAAGCTGCATCCTGATGGCTCCCTCGCTCGCTACAAAGCTCGTTGGGTGCTCCGAGGGTTCACCCAACAGCCCGGCGTGGACTACGGCGAAACCTTCAGTCCGTTTGTCAAGCCAGCCACCATCCGCGTCATCTTGAGCATCGATGTCAGCAACAACTGGGCTATCAACCAACTCGATGTCAAGAATGCGTTCCTCAATGAGACGCTCGATGAGGTCGTCTACAGTCAACAACCCGCCGGCTTCATCGACACCGCACGCCATACGGCCATGTGCAAACTTCACAAGTCCTTGTACAGGTTTAAACAGGCGTCTCGCGCGTGGTTTCAGCGGTTCACCTCCTTCCTCCTCACCCTGGGCTCTGTGGCCTTGCGCATTGACTCCTCGCTCTTCATTCTCCGGTGTGGCACCGCCGTGGCATACCTCCTCTTGTACGTTGATGACATAATCCTCACTGCCAGCACCCATGACATGCTCGCTGCCATCACCACCGCGCTCACCACCGAGTTCTCCATGACCAACCTCGGTGCTCTCCACCACTTTCTAGGCATCAACGTCCAGCGAAGCGCGCACGGGCTCTTCCTCTCCCAGCACCAATACACCCTCGAGATCCTCGACCGCGCTTCCATGCTAAATTGCAACCCCATCGCCACCCCCGCCGACACCAAAGCAAAGCTCTCCGCCACAGCTGGTGCTCCCGCTCTGGACCCGTCCCTCTTCCGCAGCCTTGCCGGCGCGCTGCAATACCTTACGCTCACACGCCCCGACATTTCTTACGCCATCCTGCAGGTTTGCTTGGTCATGCACTCACCACGCACTCCTCACGTCGCGCTCCTCAAGCGCATCCTTCGCTATCTCGGCGGGACTACACATCTCGGGCTTCTTCTCCGGCCATCGTCGTCATCTCAGCTCGTGGTGTACACCAACGCCGATTGGGTCGGGTGCCCCGACACACGCCGATCTACCTCGGGGTATTGCATGTATCTTGGCGACAACCTCATATCCTGGTCATCGAAGCGGCAAGCGACGGTGTCTCGATCCAGCGCGGAGGCGGAGTATCGGGCGGTTGCTAATGTCGTCGCCGAGTCGTGCTAGCTCCGCCAGCTTCTTCAGGAGATCGGGCGGCTACCTGAACGTGCGATGATCGTCTACTGCGACAACATATCCACCACGTACCTATCCTCCAACCCGGTTCAGCACCAACGAACCAAGCACGTGGAGATCGATCTACACTCTGTTCGTGATCGTGTGGCCTTCGGAGATGTTCGTGTTCTTCATGTACCATCGTCCTCGCAGTTTGCCGACGTCTTCACCAAAGGGTTGCCGACCAGCGTCTTCGTGGAGTTCCATTCCAGCCTCAACGTCGTCGACGACCCCGTTTCGACTGCGGGGGGCTGTTGGAAAACGGCTACCACGACTACCACGACTCCTCCTGCACCAACCTGACCGAGTCATGCGGCGCCTCTGGATAGCTCTCCACGACGCACGCCTACCGTGCGTCTGTTACGCACGACGCCCTCCTGAGGCGCTCCTGCGGTTGTAACCTCTGTTGTATAAATTGTACTCCTGACTGGTGATCAATATACGGTGAATTCCACCTTACATCTGTCGCGGGGTGACGCGGCGCCATGGCGACCGGCGATGGCGAGGTGGTGGGATTTTGGAGGGGGGAGAGAGAGGCAGCGTGTCAATCAGCGGTGGAAATGCTGCGCATACGCTACCAGTGTGAGGAGTGTGACTCAAGTGGCCAAACAATCTCAAATTTGGTCCCTTATTTGTCCGCGGACATGTCCGCACCTCTCCCCGATTTCTAAGGTGAAAATGATTAGAATAGTTTTGTTCCCATAGGATATGGTAAAAGATTTTTAACATTCAGCAACAATCCTATCTGAATTAGAGTCCGATTAATAGGATATGGTATTACTAATATACGGCCGGCGCACGGTAGGATAATCCGTTTTTCTAGCCAAATAATTTGGCGTTTTAAATTCTGAATCCGAATTATTGTCCTACGGTGCCAATGTCATAAAACCCTTTAAGCCATTCATTATCACCAAGATTATACTCCACAAGGATATGCAACTTCAAACTACACAATTGTTGATGAGTCATAAACTGTCGTGCCGACGACAACCTTGATGTGATCATATTCATCGTATCCACCTAACTTCTCGGGTATCTTTTTCATTATATGTCACAAACACCATATGTATCAAGATTCTGGAAGAAAAAAAAACCACACCATTCCAAATTGCTTTTGCTTGGTCAGTTATCATATCTTTTGGTTGACGATTTGACATACATGTAAGCCATGCTTGAAATAACCAAAGAAATGGTCCACTATGTTCATATGATGATAACGCACATCCTAACAACACTGATTGGCCATGATGATTGAGTTTGACAAGACAAACAAAAGACATATCATATTTGTTCATCAACTATGTTGTGTCAAAAGTAATGACATCATGAAAAGAGTCATACACTGCTCTACTTCTTGCATCAAGCCAAAAAGTTTGGAGTGTTGGATTGCATTTTGACAAAACAGTCACAAACCGCATCGTCATCACCACTGCCAAGTTTTAACCTTCTTGTTTTCTCTAGAAAATTGCAACAAATTTTCTCACCAAAAGTTAGGTTCGCATGACCATCTGCTGCCACAACAAAAGAATTGAAATTCTTGTTTAGTCATATTCTGGCCCGATCATTCAGCTCAAGCCTTCGCTTGGCATGTAAATCCAACTCTTTGTTGTATATGAACCGAGATTTATGTGAACTTCTTGTATGATTATGATCCAAAATGACCGTCAAAATATAAAGTTTCCTGTCAGTACCACGAGTAATGTTAATTTTAGCTTCTTCTTTTTTTAGAATATGTTAATTTTATCTTTACATCCTATCTCGTCAATTGGATTTGGGCCTCAACATTGGGAAAGTGTATGGTACTTCCGTTGTACATCTTTGTCATGGTTTGAGCTTCTTCTCGTCATAGCAAAGCCTTTTGCCTTAGCATATTTGATGTAGGTACTCTTGCACCTCATTCTCAGTATCAAAGATCACCCCCAGTTCAGGATCTCTAAGTAACGCATCTGGTTGAGCTTCATTATGCTCATGTTCAAGTTCCATACTGCTTTCCTTTAGGTGCTCGATGTTGTCGTCATCGCTTGACATACATGTCGCTTGATTCTTGAACACCAACAGTTCCATCATCCATGCCTATAAAACATGAATTTTTTAACCATCCTTGGTCGAAGGCAAAACTAAAATTATAACAGGTTTACCTAAATGTTGGCATGGTAACCATGAACTCGTGACCTTCATGTTGAACTTAAAGAGATGATCAAGCTAGTAACTGTACTACAGACGCAAAAGTTGCAAAGGGCATTGATCTAATCAAGAAAAGGTAAAAGCTAGATGAAAGATGCAAAAGGTGAACAAGAACAGGGGTAGCACCAGTTAAAACCAACTCAAGATCACATCAATTGCACACTAGTCATAACTTAACAGAAATCGAAACAACAACTATAGCATACTTGGACTTGATCAAGAAAAGCTAGAAGAATGATGCAAAAAATGAACCTCGTCTCCCTTTGGAAAAACTGAGCTGCCTTCTATTTTTTTTCCTTGCGTCGTAAATAGCTGTGCATTATCTTCCTTCTTCTTTTGCTCATTCAGCACGGGCCGGCAGCCACGTCAATCTCGTTTCCTAGTTGGCCGTAAATCTTCCACAACTCCCCAATAGGTGTAACATTATTCATTTAAATTATGTTCTCTTGGAGACGCATGGTTTGTTTGTTCTCGGCATACAACTATGCCAACTCACGAATTATTGGTTTAAATTATGTTCTCTTGGAGATGCATGGTTTGTTTGTTCTCAACATACAACTATGCCAACTCACGAATTATTGGTTTGAATTTCGTTCTCTTGGAGACGCATGGTTTGTTTGTTTACAACTATGCCAACTCACGAAAGCCGATGTCTGCTGAGCGTGGGAGTCGTCAAGTCAGTCAAGGCAATAGTACAGTGGCATATATGTGGGTGGGCAGGCAAATCATCACCGACGGGACAACGCCGGCCATCGACCCACCGGTACCATTACCAGCAGCAGCAGTCACCGCCGTGAATGATCTCTTTACAGCAGCAGTCAGCGCTGTTAATGATCTCTTTACTCCCAACGATCTCGATCTACTCCCTCCATTCCAAAATATAAGTCTTTATAGATATTCCACTATGAACTACATACGGAGCAAAATGAGTGAATCTACACTTCAAAACGCATCTATATACATCCGTATGTGGTTCATAGTGGAATCTCTACAAAGACTTATAAGGAACAGAGGGAGTAGCATTCTAGCTCCTTTTTTTTTCTGAGAGAGACGATTAATAGCTCCTCTGAGGCTCTGACCAAGGCCACTTCTTTACTACATGAGTACGAAAGATAGTATTGCATTGTTTGGTTCTTCTCTTGCATATTCTTTTGGAGTTTGGTCCATGTATCTTCTCGTCTACTTAGCCACTGATGACTAGGTCGACGCATCTCTTGCTACTTTTTTTCACCAAAGTAAAAGAAAATAGGTAACAAAAGAGCCAAGGCAGCAGCTGGAAATGACAAAAGTGCCCTCCATCGATCCCTAATGCTACTTATTTCCTCATACTGGTTCACCAAGTTAACCAATGAAACAACAAGGCCGATTCAGGGAACTCCAGTTCCATACTGTTCAAGTGGTCTTTGTTGCGCCATCGGATATCTCCAAGGAATTCATAGCTTCCCTGCATGTTTAATTCCAACACCAACTGTATATCAGAATCATTAGGGTTTTGGCACAATTAGGCTTAGGCTTTTCAATGCATGACTAACGTTGTCTAACAAATAAATGTATGCAGTGCATAAATCTCCTTCGAGTATGTCTGTAGATCAAGATCAGTAGTTGTGCAAGTCGGCTGTAGATTCAGATATGACAGGTTATGGGTGAAACTGAAACGTACCGCAACGCAGCCTTGATCTCAGAGCTCTGCGGGTCCAACTTGGCTGCATCCAGAAAAGCATCACGTGCACCCCCGTAGTCCTGATGATGATACAATGCAAGGTGTAAAACAACGGGTGACATGCGGCGGTATAATAAAGGAGTAACAAACTAGCCAACCAGATAGATATATTCGATCACACCTTCAATAACATGAGCGCTGCGCCCTGCCGGTAGCAGGCCTTTGGCCAGCCAGGCCGCATTTCTCTGCACGCAAGAGCGTCCTGCAAAGCATTGTGTCCATCGCCCATGCGGAGCCAGCAAAGGCTCCTGTTCGAGAACAAGGTAGCATCATGAGGGTCATGCTCTATTGCCTGCATGCATCCAACAGGTTGAGACCAAACTTAGGACATGTCTGATCTGATTACATAATAAAACAAGCAATCACATCTTGCTTGCAAAGAAAACCTTGAATTTCTGATGAATTAGAACTTAAAAATGCACTAGTCTGGACAATATTGTCAATTCAATTCAAGCTAATGTCCTTATAGCAGTAACTGAAGTACAAGAATAGGACAATGTTGAAGTGAAGACAATTGTCAAACAGGTTCAATTTCTATGTACAAATAATTCTCCATTCTTCCTTGCAAGTAAGAGATATCAAAATCTCTTAATGTCCAAACCCACAACCCAGAAATCAACAACTGGACAGCGAACAGGCTCAGTGCATGAGGTTGGCCACACAACAGTATTTGCTGCTTGTATGACCAGGAACCTGAGAGTGCGCTGCAAGTTTCTCTCAAGTGCTTTTATCCAAAGGATGTGTGGCAACAATTCCAGCTTTGACGACCCCATCATTTCCTCCATTGTGTTTTCCTCACCCACGATTGCAAGTGGTGGAGGAGGATCCCGGAAAAAGGGAATCGTGGTCAGAAGCCGAAGGATCTTAGAGCAGAAAATGATAAAGCGGCTGCGTTAGCTAGTTCCATTCAGGAGGATGTTCTGATCCTCGAGTATGCTCATCCGAGTTAGGGTGCTGGGTTGCTTAGTTTAGCTTCCATGTGTGAGTCTTACGCGTTTTTCTCTGATGTACAGTTGTACTGTGTTTTCCCCTCTGCTACAGTGCAAAAGCAGAGCCCATGTCGTTCCCCATCAAAAAGTGAAATGAACAACGGTTCTACTGCTGTTTAAGGATACAGTAAGTCCTTGTCAGGTCCTCATGATCAAACTTACATACGGCAATAAAAATTATTTTCAATAAATCAAAGAGAGATGTGTCTCAAAGCAAAGCATGAGGCCAAGTGTACTTATCGGTCGCAAAGATCATCACTCTCTCTAAAGTGAGCATGTATGACAAGAATAATGTGAAACCAGATCATGACCACCTAACATCAATTCAAGCAACTTCAGCTGATATAATTCAAGACTGCACGTTGAGAAATAAGGTATAGTAGCATACCACACTGTACACTGTTGCCGCAGTAGAATAATCATTTCTCTTGACAGACTTAACCCCAAGTGACTTCAGCTCGTCTATTCTTTTTACATTTGAATAATCACCCTAAATGATCAAGAAAAACAAGTGAATCAAGAAGACCCAGGAATGACAGTATAAAGCAGTACATATACTATCATAGTTTTTAAAAACAATAGGTGCTTGGCTGGTGCGGCTGTTTTTTGAATAGCGCATAATATTGTGCCACAAAAAAGTAGCAAAACAGCCATGTTCAATTACAGAAACATCTCCATCCTCAGTCTTGCTCCTGATAGTAACAAGGAAATATTAATTTCGAGAACTCATATCTCCTAAAAGCAGCTTCAGCTACAACCCCCCACCCCACCCACCCACACAAAAGCCCACATTATCACCATATCAGTTGTTCTTCTCTTTACTGAAGATATTACTTTTTACATAAATATAACCTTACAAGCCCTATCAGGCCATCACCCCCAACCAAAGAATCTTATAAAATGTTATCAATAGCATGTATAAAATTCTTGTTCATCCAATCAAAAGAGGCAAAAAGAAACATGGCTAATTTTATGTATGGTAATTCTAACTGGGAAACCATGGATTCAAAGTTGATGCCAGTGTTAAACTAGAAAATATATGAAATACACAGGATCTAATGCATACCTGTTCCATAGACACTGACTTTGCATGAAGTATTATTCCGTCAATGCTCCAATCATGCACAGTTGGAATACAAGAAGTTACAGGGAATAAGATCTCAACATCTTCCCTTGTACCGTTCAGTGCAGCGAGTTCTATTGGCAGCCTACCCGACTGTTGTACACAAAGTTCAACTTCAGAAAGGCACTTTCAGAAAGGCCAGAGGGAATGGAAACTAAGGCGGAAAGGCGTACTCAACTAGATCATTAGTAAGATAAAAAAGGTAACATAATTACAAAAAAATATGAGAACCAATTGCTAAAATGATTGTCAAAAAACCATGTTTGTCCATTTAAAATTTGAACCCCTTCCTTTTGGCATATCCCCGTGTTCAGACTGCAAACTGACAGCCCTGATGCAACTTGAAACATGATTCCGAGTTGTCTTACAAATATTTCTTTGGCAATGACATTATGTCTTTAAACATAAGCAGCCCTAGTACAGATAATCTTGTACAACTAACTCGTACAAGATACGCAGGATTTCAAAATGACTTGGCGATGTATACGACATTGTTGAAGAGTTACTAGAGATGTATTTTTATCAATTGATGGTCTCCCATTCCAATTACGTAACACAGCATGCTAAAAAATAGATAAACAGTCCTAAAAAGAAATGAAAAATGCCAGCAGCTCACTGGTTCTATGTTATTCAGAAAGGTAAGTGTGTATGCAATTGCTAGGATGCATTACGATCATGGAAATATTTCTAATACAATGGTTAGTGCACCTAAGTCTAACAAATGAAGAAAGCCAAAAGTCTCAATCGCAGTTTTAATTAAGTCTAATTTCATAAGAAAACACATGACCCCTAGAATTATATTTGCATGCAGCATGTGACAGCACATACAGTCTACATATAGGATTCTAGGATGTTGGATTGAGTGGAACAATTTTATTATGGCAAGAATCTTAGGACATGTTTGGAGCAGCTCCAACTCTTGGATAATATGTAGGCTAAAATAAGATGATTTAAGCCTAACAAACAAAACACACACCCAAAACCCCCCAATTCCAACTCAGTGAATTCTTGGAAGTATGGATACCCAGCTTCATGAATTATTGGACCTGTTTGGAAGAGCAACAGCTCCAAGAATTCACTTTTAAAATATGTGCCAGGCTTCCAATTTGCAGAATCTGGTAGATCTTAGAATGCGCTATCAAAACTCTTAAAGTGTCTGTGATGCAATGCATAACCCAATCATGACAACCTCTAAATAGTATTCTTATATGTGTGAACAGCAGTACCTATGTTCAAGCAATTGGCATGCCATGGCATAGAGGTAAAGAAATCTTACGGGGTCAGGAACATTAGGGTCAGCACCAGCTTCCAGTAAGCATTTCAAGCATGCAGTTAAGCCTTTATCCGCAGCAGCAGCTAAAGGGGGTACAAGATCGTCATTGACATCAGCACCAGCCTACCAAAAAGTATTATAAGAATCAGTTTCTAGAGGAACTCTATGAGCTCACTGCCGATTAGACACGACACTTTCTTGTGGGAATAATTAGTGTAGCGCATCCACAAAAGTGTCTCAAAGGTACATCACATAACAAACACCGTTAAAGAAGGCCAAACCTACTTTACTGTGCAAAAATGTACTCCCTCCGTTCACAAATATGAGATGTTTTGGAATTTCAATACGGAGTACATACGGACTGAAATGAGTGAACAAACACACTAAAATGTGTCTATATACATCCAAATCAGAAAAGTTAGAACGTCTTTATAATAATGAATGGAAGGAGTAGCATTGAACCAAAAATTTCTTAAGTAATTCTGAGGCCTGACGCAATGAAAATGAGACTGCATTCATGATACCTCAACCAGGAGCTTGACACATTTCACTGAGGAAGCAGTTATAGCAGAAATAAGGGGGGTGTCAATACCAGGCAGTATCTTGTTATGCTGGTGAGAAACGAATAACACACGAGTTACTATATACATATACTGAAGTAAAATGTAGGAAAGAACATAAAAATAAAAAAAGGAGAATGATTTGTGGTCCTATGACCTTCTGTAATAAGAAAAATCTTCCAATGACTTTGCAAAAGCAAACATGTATCAACAAGAGCTTCTGGAATAATATATTGAGCATTAATGCCTTAGTGGCCATGTTAAGCAATTAGACCGTTTTATCAATTCTGTTCCATGTGTCCCTTTGAAGGAGAAGTACCACATAACAGCACACCCTTTTGTTCCCAGCTAAGCTGGGTAGGCTAGAGCCTAGGGATGAACCCACCAAGAGCCGCCAGACAGAACAAGCGTATGTGAAAGAAAAACATACATCATCATGAATACTAGAGGGGATACAAATTCAGAAGGTTGCAATGGCCTTAAAATTGGCATTTGGAAAACATATAACTGCGTGTATAGTGGAGCCTATATTGAAGAAGCAGGTACGAACGGGGTTTAAGCAACAGCCTATGGAGTACAGAGAAACCACTCTGGCCTATCGAGAATGCAGCCTCAGCAGAATTTAAACAAAAGTTAACAGGGTGAACTTAGTCACTGCTACAAAGGCATGATCTTTAATAATTGCTAGAAAAATGTATCAAGTTAGCTCATAATTGCCCTCGGACTTCAAAACTACTGAATAAAAAGCAGTAAAGCCGACTCAACACAACCAGCAAAGCAAATGAAACAGCCGCGTTGTTTAATCGGAACAATGCAGCTAGCCAAAATTACACCTCGGGAGGAAACAATGTGTTATTAAACCTACATCTGCGTTGTTCTCCAATAAAACTTTCATAGCTTCATCCTGCCCTCTGAAGGCAGCGATATGCAATGGTGTCCCACTGACAGATACTGAGTCAACAGAAGCTCCTTTTGTAAGCAAGAGTTCCACCATTTCACGGTCTCCTGAGTGAAGGACAAAAAGATGAAAAGGGAATCCAACAGGTAAATGCTACAGAGTACAACTAATTGTGTGATGGGGGGATTTTATATGATCAAGACACACACCGATTAAAACTACATTCCCAGGAATAGTTACAAACAGACAAGGGAGAAGAATATGAGAAAATGGGCAACTTTTGAGACAAAAAGGAAATGGCACTGATATCCAAAGTATACAACAAAAACCATGAAACATTCGCCCAGGCAACCTCTAGCCAGGCAACAATAAAACACCCCCATGAAAAGAGGGGCACTCTGTAAAATTTTCGTTGTTGTCGACTTCACATCAATTTAGCTATCAGTGTGAATGTATCCCACTTTCCTTACATTAGCTGAGGGAAGGAGATGGCTGTGAAATACCAGCAAGAAGGTGAGGCGCATAATTTTACATCATAAGTTAAATACCAGCAAGAAACTAGTAGATGGGTTGATGTAAGCTAGGTAGTTTTGGTCAATTAGCCGTTTATGTTTGTCATCATAAGTTAGGAATCCTATTCAAAAGAAAAACGTAAGCTAGGAAATAAATCTGAATACTTTGCCCCCTCCCAAAGTAGATCTATTGCAGATACCATCTCCTACATACTCTCTTTCCAACACGCATGGGAATCATATCATAGTAGAACAATATTGCAATACAATACTATTGGAAGAAAAATGCCATGTGCTAGCAGAGAAGTACCCATTCCAGCGGCATGATGAAGCGGGGTGAAGCGGTCGCCGACAACTTTGTCTGGATTAGCCCCATGATCGAGAAGATAGCGGATAGTATCCAAGCTTCCACCAAACATTGCGCAAAGCAGAGGCGTTACGGCTATCAGATGAAGACGCGTGTCAGTGGAAAGAGATGTATACCGGGATCATCGATCCCTGGCTATCAGAGCATGCTTTGTTTACTAATTAACAGCATGGAATTTACTGCTGGCCTGGGAATTTTTATATTACGAACGCACCTACGAAGAGGGCTATGGTACATTTTAGAGACAAATTAAGAGGCAGAGGCACGTACATTCATCGCCGTCGGCGTCCACATCGACCCCTATCTCCTCGACCAGGTACCTGCACACCGGGACGCTCCCAATTCTGGCGGCCATGTGCAGCGCCCCGAGGCCTTCCTCCCTCGTCGCATCCAGCACCTCCCTGGGATCCCGCGTGCTCTTCTCCAGCGCCCGCACCAGCGCTGCAACACGACGAACCCTGGGGGAAATCAGTACCTCCCTGCCCTGGGATCCCAGACGCCAGCGCACCCGAAAGACGTACCCTTTAAGAGCGGGAGGTCGCCCTCGCTCGCCGCGTGGAGCAGATGCAGATTGAACTCGTCGACGGCCGTAGGGTCGGGGATAGGGAGGTCTGGAGGGGCGGCGGTGGAGCGAGGCGGCGCCATGGCGGCCGGCGGCGGCGATGGGCCTAGGGTTTTGAGGAGGGGATTGGCAGCGAAGACGGGAGGGCGGCGGCGTGTCAGTCAAAGGTTGAAATGGAAATGTTGCGCGCACGCTTTGGGCGTGGACTGTACTAGCACTACCTCTGTTCTGGGTTTTTTTAAGAAAAAACTTACAGTCAAGGTAGTACAAAGAATGCTAGAAGTAAAAAATACATCCATGTCTGTATAGCAACGATTTTTTATAAAGGTTGAATTTTATTAGCTCAAGAAAAGTATCAAGAGAATACAAACCCAAAGAGCACACACCCAGCCTCTGTATAGTTCGGATGCACCCGGCACACGGCCAACACAAACCCACGCACACACAAAAAAAAACACGTCGGTAAATAGCAAAGTCACATAAGACCGAAGCTATATGTAGGTGAAAAAAAACAAAATGATTAGATCCGTTATCGACAAATTATAATAAATACAGTATTCGCACCAACCATCTCATGACATCACATACACGACGAGGTTCCTCAACAGCAACGCCTTCAACAAAGTAGCGACAATCAAGCATCGCCATCACCAGATTCAACCACCAAAGCTAGAGTCTAAGCTTTTCACCCTGAAGAATCAATCCGAACATATCCGAACAATGCCTTCAATAAGGTTATGGCGTAAGAACATCGACTTGCCATGTATAACCGTCACTGGTCAGACTTAGGTTTTCACCCTGGAGCTCGTGACCAAGTGCTTGATTAGCACCACCATCGAGGTCACTCAAGTGTTGTCGCCACCATTTTCCCACGATTCTAGCATTTACATGCGATGCGACCGCCGCCACTGCATAACCATATCTCCGCGTCAAGTCGTCGTTCATAATTTGCATCTCACCGTGAAAATCAACCCACTGGATTTTGAGTGATGAATACTCTTGAAAGATCTTTCGGTGACCATCATCGTCACGGAGCCGTATGAGATCGTTGGAGCATAATCTGCAGCTACCCCACTCAGTCGATCAGATCTTAATCACGACCACCAAGCCATGACCATGGAACCATTGACCGGTTTCATCACCTCGCCACCACGCACTACCAGAATAACGGCCGCTGCCGACGGCCTTCTCTACGCCGACGGCCCCCATCGGCATAGATGGTGGTATGCCGACGGCCGCGGAAACACCGTAGGCGTACTAAAGCCATCGGCAAACCTCCATCTATGCCGACGGGGGCCGTCGGCGTAGGAAGGCCGTCGGCGTATATTCCACTATGCCGACGGGGGATGTCGGCATAGAGCTGCCGTCGGCACACAGGTGGGTCCGCCGACCCAGGTCCAAACGGAGGGTTGACGCCGTCACCTCTATGCCGACGGCCCTGACGGAGGCCGTCGGCATAGCTTGTACATTTTTTTATTCGGCAAAAAATCATGTGGGCTTTCTATGCCGACGGGGATACCGTCGGCATATATATTATATGTTTTTTATTTCTCATTTTGCATTTTTTGTTTAAACTTTAGATTTGATTAATTTAAATCTAATTTATATAAACTTAAACATACACAAATTATATATGAAATTGGGGCAGAATTTTCCATAGATTATGAATATCCTGTTTGTTTTTACTTTTGAGTATTTTAAAATGTAACTTCATGTAATTTTGCATATAGGTCCTTATACTTAGTAAAAATCACAAGTAATTGATACTTCACTAGATTTGGATAACTTTTAAATGATTTTCTTATCATAATCTCGCACCAGGACATGATGCATGTGTGAATGTGTTGTGACATGCGTAGACGCCCTTCTTGGGCTTCAAGGTGTGCCCCCCCCCCCTTCACGGACGGCAGTGCCGCCATCACTTCGAGGGGGAATCGTGCGCGTCGGGTAGAACCGGAGGGAATCTAGTGGTGGGTTGGATCCAGGCCATGTTTGGGGAGGTTTCTATGGGCTGAACTATCGCAACCAGTGGAAGAGTCCACTGGTCAAAGCCCGCCAGGAGAAAGTCAAAGGCCTAGATCTCCTGGTCAACGAGGCTAGGGTTAGTCCGGTCAGTGGGGCTTTGAGGTGTAGCTATGCCGCCGAAACATCGTACCGGGTCTCGATGCGTGTGTGAAAGTGATGTGGTATGCATAGACGCCCGTCTTGGGTCTCCGCGGTGTTGCCCCCCTCCATGGACGGCTGTCCCGCCGTCACTTGGAGGGGGGATCGTGCGTGTCGGGTAGAACCGGAGGGAATCTATTGGTTGGTTGGGTCCAGGCCATGTTCGGGGATGTTCCTATGGGATGACTATCAGGGCCGTCTCCAAAAATTTGGGGCCCCGGGGCAAAAATCAAAATAGGACCCTAAATTTACATCAGGATCAAACTAAATAATCACACAATACATATATGATGATTTTCCAACAACCAAAAAAATCAAGAACTACTGAGTTCAAAATTAATTGTGTCCTAAATCTAGCCTCGTTCGACACTTCCCACCTAACCTAATCAAAACAAATGAACTTATTACCTAATAGTGGAAGACCAGAGGTGATGGCGCTCGTAATTGACAGGCCGTGGGCGATCGACTGATGCCGAAGCAGGTAGGCATTCAGGTAGATCTGGCATCGTAGTCTCTGGTGGGCGGCCGGAGGAAGCAAAACCAACGGGCGTTGTTGGGGCCTATTAGCAATCAATGCACTATGGCAGAAAAACGATCAATTGATCGATTCTCTAGACCTCATGGGCCTGTTATACATGCTGTTTTGGGCGAATGGGCTCATGAGCTTTATTTTTCCTAATTTTAAACCTACAGCTAATAGACTAATACTTAGTGATTAGGGGCCCCAAATATTTGGGGGCCCTGGGCGGTCGCCCACCTCGGCCCCCTCCATCGACGGCCCTGATGACTATTCACAACTAGTTGGAAGAGTCCACTGGTCAAAGCCCATCCGGTGAAAGTCAAAGGCCTAGATCTCCTGGCCAAGGGGCTTTGTGGTGGCCCTCCGGTTGTGGCAATGCCACCGAAATAGCGCACGCGGTCTTGATGGATGTGTGAAAGTGACGTGGCATGCATAGACGCCCGTCTTGGGTCTCCGGGGTGTTGCCCCCTCCATGGATGCCAGTGCCGACATCATTTGGAGGGGGGGGGGGAACGTGTGCATCGGGTAGAACCAGAGGGAATCTAGTGGTTGGTTGGGTTCAGGCCATGTTCGTGGATGTTCCTATGGGCTGACCTATCGCAACCAGGTGGAAGAGTCCACTGGTCAAAGCCCGTCTGACGAAAGTCAAAGGCCTAGATCTCCTGGTCAACGGGAATAGGGTTAGTCCGGTCGGTGGGGCTTCAAGGTGTAGCAATGCCATCGAAACACCGTACCGTGTCCCAATGCATGTGTGAAAGTGATGTGGCATGTGTAGACGCCCATCTTGGGTGTCCGGGGTGTTGTTCCCCTCCACGGACGGCAATGCCACCGTCGCTTGGAGGGGGGATCGTGCGTGTTGGGTAGAACCGGATGCAATAAATGTCTCAAATATTCCAGGAGGGCCCGAAAAATGCCATGTCTTGGCACATGTCATGTAATGCCCCCCTTTGAGAGAAAGACAAGTTTCGAGGTCAATGGAGCAACGGGTAGCACACTTCCTTCACAAACCGGACACATTCCCTCTTGATAGCCAGATACTACCTAGGAGATGGTGCAATCTACAAGTGGCTTTCGGTCAGGCTTCTACGAAACACACTCAAACTTTTACTAGACCCTACAAGGAACATATGAACATCGTCCCAGGTCCTGAGGATTTCCGGCATCGTATGTTTTCTGTGGATTTTAACGGCTAGATCCGGCATGCCGCCGAGGTACATTCGCCCCCCGGTGGTGGGTCCTTCCCCTCCTTTTGTTGCACTAGGTATACACATTCCGAAAAGACATCATATACGATTGTACAAACCACTTTTGGACATCATTTCAGGTGGCCGCCATGCATATCTGTAATTTCCCGCATTGAAACCCTACGGATGCAATAAATGTCTTAAATATTCCCAAAAATGCCATGTCCTGGCACATCTCATGTAATACCCCCACCCCCCTTTAAGAGCACGAGAAGTTTCGAGTTCAACAGAGCAACGGGCAACACCCTTCCTTCACAAACCACACACTTTCCCTCCCGATAGCTGGATACTACCTCGAAGATGGTGCAATTTACAAAGGGCCTCCGGTCAGCCTTTTGCGAAACGCGCTCAGATTTTTACCACACCCTACAAGGGCCATATGATGACACCATGCCCGGTCCCGAGGATTTCCAGCGCCGTATGATTTTCCGTGGATTTTAATGGTTAGATCCGGCAACAAATATTCAGTAGGGTTTTCACACACAAAAATAATCTTTTTCGGCACTCAGAAATTGAAAACTAAATTTTGCTTGAAAATAAAATGAAAACTCCCTTCATCAAAATTGTTTTCCATTCTAAGATGCACACTTATACACAATATGATATCACTATAACTATGCCATGAATTAGGCCATAACATTCGTCATTTTGCGGATGTTTTTATTTATTTTTAAATGCAAACAAGGTGTAAATAAATATGAAATTTTCCATGGTATTGGTTTATTATTCCTAGAAGATGTGGATTTTTCTTATTTTTTTACTAAATTTTAACATGAGTATTTCGTGTTCAAAAAACTGTGCAAAGAAACACAAAATTTGTGCCGGCTTCCTATTGGTTGGAAGCAACCTCCCACGGATCGGTGACGTGGCAGGGCAGCCTACCCCACCACGACACCAGCCCCACCTCTCCCTCCCTGCCACCTCTCTCCCTCCTCTCTCTCTCTCTCTCCCTCCCTCCCTCCCCCGCCGCCGCTGCCTACGCCGCACGATTCCGGCGTGTTCCGGCGAGCCTCGCCAACGCGCAACACAGATCCGAGCCCCATGCCTCCGCTCTTCCCTTCCCTCCGGCCAGATCCGCCTCTCGTGGCCCCGAGAGCTCAGCCACGACCCCTTCCGATGGCTAGGGTTCCGAGGGTGGCGTCCCCTCCAACTCCAGCGCGGCGACGGCGACTCTGCTCCGCCCTCTCTGAAGCCCACCGCAAGTCCCATGGGCGGCTCCGCCTCGTGGATGGTACTCCTGCACCCGGTGGCTGCGGGGCGGACGCGCACAGCGGATAAACTCCGGCGAGGCGGTGGCTCCCTCCGGCGGCTCCCTCCACGACATGACGGCGGTGCACTGCATCGGCTAAAGCACCACCATGGTGAGCCCCTCTCCACTCCTCTGTTCCCTCCGGTTGCTGCCATGCACATGACGTGTATTTTTCTAACTGTACAATAACACTTACTCCTCTACTGTCACATACTAGATGATTGCTACTAGACTAATAGATTAGCCTTGAATTCATCTAGTTTGGATCAAAATAGAACCATTGATTAATACTAGATGATTTTTACTGTAAATTTTGTTACAGATTTCTTTGAACTAGTTTGATTCCCTGTTGATCTACATTTTTTACTTACTCACATGCTGGACTGAATTTGCTACTGCTGTTACTCTAGTGTTGAACGAGATAGGCATTCTATTGCTTGTTTCCTTGCTTCCACAAATTAAAATTCAGTAATCTTGTTAACTGCTACCGTTGTCATGAACCACACATCTGAGATGAACTTGACATTGATTTGCTCCTTTGTCAAGTATGGATAGACTTTGCTATTCACCGGTATTCAGGCAGTTGATGTGTGCGTGTTGCTGCAGCTGTTAGGACGTTGTTGGATTGTTATCACTAGTACTAGTCCTATCAAATTGCATGTGAGTAGTTCATTACAATGCTATCCAGGTGTAACACCCTCGATGCGACTATAGCTCCCACGTGTCGAGGCACGACTTAGAGATATAATCGCATTGAAGGCATAAGTCGCAAGTTAGGCAATCTTCACAACATCCCATGTAATATAGATAATAAAAGGGGAGATAACATAGTTGGCTTACACTCGCCACGTCAATCAAGTACATAAATAACATTACAACATTCAAACACTCATGGCCCGACTACAACGCTAAAATAAAAGATAACCCAACATGCGACACGGTCCCGATCACCCCCAACTGGGCACCACTACTGATCATCAGGAAAGGAAACATAGTATCGTTGAGAGTCCTCGTCGAACTCCCACTTGAGCTCAAGCGCGTCATCTGGAGCGGAATCATCAGGCCCTACATCTGGTGTAATAGTAATCTGTGAGCCACAGGGACTCAGCAATCTCGCACCCTCGCGATCAAGACTATTTGAGCTTATAGGTAAGGCAAGGTAAATATGTGGAGCTGCAGCAAGCGACTAACATATATGGTGGCTATCCTGTTCGTAAAAAGAGAGCGAGAAGAGGAGGCAAAGCGCGAGAGAGAAACTAGAGGGCAACCTACGCAAAACATTACTCCAACACCGTGTCCACTTCCCGGACTCCACCGAGAAGAGGCCATCACGGTAACACACTCAGTTGATTCATTTTAATTTAGTTAAGGTTCAAGTTATCTACAACCGGACATTAACAAATTCCCATCTGCCCATAACCGTGGGCACGGCTTTCGAAAATTCAAATCCCTGCAGGGGAGTCCCAACTTAGCCCATGACAAGCTCTCACGGTCAACGAAGGAATAGACCTCCTCCCGAGACATTCCGATCAGACTCGGCATCCCGGTTCTTCAAGACAGCTCCGACAATGGTAAAACAAGTCCAGCAACACCACCCGCTGTGCCGACAAATCCCGATAGGAGTTGCACATATCTCGTTCTCAGGGCACACCGGATAAGCTAAGCGTACGGGAGCCAACGTAACCCAAGTTGCCAAGGGACGGCCCCGCACGGTGCTCTAGGTTGGACCAACGCTCAGAGGAGCACTGCCCGGGGGTTTAAAATAAGATGACCCTTGAGTCCGCGAAACCCAAGGGAAAAGGCTAGGTGGCAAATGGTAAAACCAAGGTTGGGCATTGCTGGAGGAGTTTTATTCAAGGCGGACTGTCAAGGGGTTCCCATTATAACCCAACCGCATAAGGAACGCAAAATCCGGGAACATAATACCGATATGACGGAAACTAGGGCGGCAAGAGTGGAACAAAACACTAGGCGAGAGGCTGAGCCTTCCACCCTTTACCAAGTATATAGATGCATTAAGATGACATGGCAATATAATGATATCCCAACAAGTAAATAAATGTTCCAACAAGGAACGGACTCCAATCTTCACAACGCTATAAGAGGGGCTGAGCAAAGCGGTAACATAGCCAATCAATAGTTTGCTAGGACTTGGTGGGTTAGAGGTTTGACATGGCAATTTGGGAGGCTTGAAAGCAAGTGGTAGGCATCGTAGCATTGGCATAGCAAAAGAGCGAGCAATCTAGCATAGCAAAGATAGTAGTGATTTCGAGGGTATGATCATCTTGCCTGCAAAGTTGTCAGAGTTGACTGGATCCTTGAAAGCAAACTCAACGGGCTCCTCGTTAGCGAACTCGTCTCATAGCTCTACCCAAACAAGACAAACAAGTAACAAGGACACAATCAACCACGTGCAAGGATCAAATAATATGATGCAAGGATGGTATGCTATGCGGAAAGCGATGCGGGATGCATATGCAAGATTTGACAAGGGATGCATGAACCTGGCCTCAACTTGGGAATCCAAGTGTGCCACTGGAAAAATGAGATGAAATCGCTTGAAAATTATATAAAGAACGCCAGAATCGGAGTTACGGTTTGGAAATGGCAAGCAATTCAAATATGACACCAGTCTGCGATTTACAGCAAGTAGCCATCTAAATGCAATGAGATGAACATGCTACAGCACCCAAACATGGCATAAAAATACATGGCAGGGATGCATTTATGATGCTTAACAAAAGTCTAGCACTGAGCTACGGCCAATTCATCCATTAACATGTTCAAACAAGCATGGCAAAAATGCATATGGTAAACAGATCTCAGACTTAGTGAAATTAACACTTGTCTGGAATTCCAGATCAGGTAGCACTCTTGGGAGCAACAAAACTATATGCTACAGGACCTGAACATGGAAAAGTAAAGCATGGCATGGAGCTACTCAAAGAGCTTAACAAAAGTCCCTTAGTGACCTTGAGCCAAAAGGGATCAGAAAATACAATTACAAGCATGTGAACATGGCAAAAACATAATCAGTTCTCAGACTTAGTGAAAACTGGCACATGCTGAAAACAGATATCAAGTAGGCATGTTTACGAGCTCGATGCACTCACTACAGAGCAAGTCATGACCAAATAAGCATACAAACATCAAGAATACACAAAATGCAAGCTAGACATGGCAAGAACAATAACATAGCATGCACGGATCAACTACAACATCGGAAAAATCGCTAACAAGTAGACAATCTGCCCGGATTCATGAAGTAGCAAAAGTAGAGCTCGATTGGCTCAAGCTAGGGTGCTCCATAATTGCAAACAAAGACATGGATGGATAGAGCACTGCAAGATTAACAAAACATCCTTACTGATCATCCTCACAAGAGGCACGGATCACTAGGAAACAACATGAACATATGGCCATATGAGATAAACATCTCAAGGACTTAGTGGAAATGCTAAGTCCCTGAAATCAGCATTAATAAGTGCACCACTTTGCAAGCTTGTGCTAGTCGCCACACACATCACAAAAATACATGGGTTACACCTCTGGAAAGATGGAAAAACCCTTAACAAAATATATGTAGAGCTCATGGGCATATCATGCATACAATAATCATGGCAAAAATGACAAATATCTAAATGGAACAACAGATCTGACAATTATCTCAAGTAGCCCTCTTCTAACAGCATTTCGGGCATCAAGATGAACTCAAATGAAAATGATGCAATGGAATGAAATGATGTACTCTCTGAGACGAACATTTTGATATGTTATATGCCCAAAACTGAGCTACGGATGAGGAGTTATAGCATGATGAACATGGGCATATGGATTAGGGTTTCAGGAGAAAAAGTCAACCGAGGCGATCTGGATCTGAGATCTGCACGGACTTCGAGATTCGCCAGAGAAGCACTGTAGCCGGCCGGAGCTTTGCGGGGCATCGCCGGAGAGGAAGAGGCCGGAGTCGGGGACGAGGCCGGGGCGGTGGAGACGAGCGGCGGAGCTCGCCGGAGTAGTGGCCGGCCGGCGCGGCGGGGTCGGAAGAAGGGCGCGGCGAGGCCGGACGTCCCGCCGGCTAGGGATGTGGCGGACGGAGCGGCGATCCGCGGTGGAGGGGGCGGCGCGCTCCCGGAGGCGAAGGAGACGGCGGCGGGATGCGGGCGAGCGCCTCGGCCCGGGCGGGAGCGGTGGAGGGCCTGCCTTGGGCCGGGACGGGCCGGCGGCGGGAGGGGTTCCCAGTGCCATGTGGCGGCCTCTCAGTGGCCGCGAGCGGCTGCGGGCGGAGTGTCCGGTGCGGCGGACATGTCCGGTGGCGGCGGATCTGGATCTAGGGTTAGGGGGAGAGTGGAACCGCGAATTTCGGAGGGGGTGTATATATAGGCATAGGAGGAGCTAGGAGAGTCCAAATGAGGTGCGGTTTGCGGCCACGCGATCGTGATCGAACGCTGTAGATGATGGAGAGGGTTTTGGTGGGTTTTTGGGCCAACTTGGAGGGGTGTTGGGCTGCAACACACACGAGGCCTTTTCGGTCCCTCGGTTAACCGTTGGAGTATCAAACGAAGTCCAAATGGCACGAAACTTGACAGGCGGTCTACCGGTAGTAAACCAAGGCCGCTTGGCAAGTCTCGGTCCAATCCGGAAATGTCTAATCCCCACACACGAAAGAAAGGTAGAAATGGCCACCGGAGGAGAACGAAGCGCCGGAATGCAAAACGGACAACAGGGAAAATGCTCGAATGCATGAGACGAACACATATGCAAATGCAATACACATGATGACATGATATGAGATGCATGACAACGACAACAACACACGGAGACAAAAACTCGAACCCGAGAAAATAAAATAACTTAACGCCGGAAACGGCAAGAGTTGGAATACAAATTGGGTAAGTCATATCCGGGGTGTTACACCAGGGGATATTCATTTTTGTGCCTGTGAATTCGTTCTTGTTGTGTATATATGTATATGTGCTAGCAACATGAGTAGGATTTAGCATCATGCTGGGCCTAGATGAATTGCATGCATACATTGATCCTGGGAGAAGTGTCTGGCTGATACAATCCTCTTTTTTACAAAGCTATTATATACTTTGGGAAATATAGTAATTTGTTATTTACTGCCTGCACTGCAAGTATGGATGCTCATGCATGCATGCATCCAGGGTGAGTCGTACCTAGTTGTTCTTTGTGCATCTCCAAGTTACTATTGAAAAAACTCGCATAACTAGTTGTTTCTTTTCAGTTTAAACCTGAGACCTCTTTTGTTTTATCTTGAGAGCTATGACTGATGGCCAAACCGTTGTTTTTCTGTGCTAGACTCACTCCACAGCTTTGTTTTGTTTTGTGCCACCTGATCATTATGCCATCCTATTGATATTGATGCAATGGAATTTATAGTTTTGCTGTCCCCTGAGATGCTTATCTAGTGTTTATGGCTTAGTAACTGTCCTCTGAATTTGAAATTATACTAGTATTGCTCTACACTCAGCAACTAGCTCTGTTTTTGTGGCACCTGTTACTTATGCCACGGTATTGTTTCTTTTTTTTTGCGGGAAGCCACGGTATTGTTTCAATGGAATCAGTACAATTTATTTGCACATTGGGATTGCTCTGTTTGCTTCATATTATGGTGTTAATGTCTTACTAGCTAATTGTGGCGGCCGTCTGGATTGTCGCTCATAGTATTGCTGGTGGTGGTGCTGTTGTGTAGGTTGACAAAAATGCTCTGCATCTTGAGAAGCAAATATCTTAAAACTTTGACTTGGATCTCGACGGCGATGGCATCCAACGAACACAAGGTCACTCCCAACCAACAAGTTTTTTTCTTCCAAGTTAATAATATGGATTGTGACGTTTGTCTGTGCACTGATTTTCAGAGTGGATGGATGTACCATTTAATTTTGATTACTAGCACTAGTAGTTGTATTCAGTGTGAGCTGGAAAACTAACTGATTCAGTTTTCGAAGCCATCTTTGCTATTCTGGTTGTGTTTGCACAGCTCACTTGTTGTCAGTGCAGTTCTCTTACACATATTTGTTTGTTAGGGTTTAATTTCTAGAATCATGTCTCTAATTGCATTCGTAAATTTCTAGCCTTAATTGTTTTTTTGTTATGGTCAGCAAGTATGCCGACGGTCTAACCGTCGGCGTAGCTATGCGCCAGGCCTACCCAGCAGCTGACATGTGGCACTGCTAGGCCGACGGTTAGACCGTCGGCATAGGTTCTAGAGCTATGCCGACGGCTTTACCGTCGGGATACCTGTGCCACGTGTCAGCACATGGTTGGCTCGGTTTTGACGGCCGTTAGGCGGAAAATTTTGCCGACGGTGCATGTATGCCGACGGTCGTACAGACGCCGTCGGCATAGCGGCCTATGCCGACGGCCGCCCTGGGATATGCCGACGTACGAGTTGCCGACGGGGCTATGCCGACGGTTTTTTGGCCTATGCTGACGGCCCTGGGCCGTCGGCAACGTAGCTTATTCTGGTAGTGACGGTCTACCTCCCGGCATAGAGCCATCAGCCCGGGTTTTTTGGACATGGCCAAAACTAGCCCGGGTTTTTTGGACATGGCCAAAACTAGCCGCAGTCGAAACCACCGCCGGGCTTTGGGATTGATAGAGTCTTAGAGGACTAGACCGGGCCTGAATCCACCAGATCCACCGAGCCGGAGGCCACCAGCCAAATCCAACTGAGCTGGAAGGCACCAACTAGAAATAAAAAAATTCAAATAGAAAGAAAGATTATAAATAATGTTGTTAACATATAACTAGGTTTTATGAAACAAAAGTTTGGTACTTCCGTATATATTTATGTGAAAATTCAAACGGGACCACCTATACATCAGCCACCTGAAAAAATATATTGCATCACTTACGTTCATTCCATTAGATCTTCATCCAACGGCTGAAAATATATTAAGGCATCGTTCATCTTCAACCTCTAACTTCTTCTTTCTCGCATAGCTGCCGACCAACCTAGCCCTAACCAACTCCCCCCCTCCGCCGGGCAGCGGCTGTCACCGCCCGCTCTCCTCTCCCCACATCTCCGTAGTGTGTTGGTCGCCGCCCCGACCATCCTTCTAAGCCATGCATCGGTTAACAACTCCGACGACCCCCTCCCCCCACTCCCCGCATCCCCATGTCCCTAAGATAGTGAGGTTGCTGCTTCTGAACGAACATGCACCCCCACACCCCTTAGATAGATAGTAAGGTTACTTCGTCTGCAGCGAGGTCCAACCTCCACATCTCACGCGCTCGGGAAGAAGAAAAAGGTGAATGACGCCAAGAATATTTTTCAGGCACTTGAGGTTTTAGCTAAAACCGAATTCACACACACATACTTAAAATTTGAATATGTATATTAAAAGTTTTGACATATTTCCATGATCACACATATACTTCCGGTTGCAACTACAGGGAAAATGGACCCACAGGTCCAGAATACAATTCTTGACCTATGTGACATTTTTTATGTTTTCTCTCAGAAATCAATGGTATGTAGCATTGCAAATGGCTAAAGGAAGATATGAACGGAGATTAAACATGCATACTCATTTGAATTTGGGCATACATATATGAACAGTGATAAATAGCAATGCCGGTCACCGATGGTGCAGACACACATCATGGGGAAGGGACAAAGTGGGGGAAAGGGCTTTGGGTGGGCCATGGGTGTCGGACGACACACGTCTAGACTCCACCAAACTTCCCTGCATTTGATGTTGGTTTGCGGGTCCCGACATTTTTGCGACCGCCATTGGGTGACAACAAAATGTCCGAACAATATGATGAGGACATTTGCGAGCGAGCAGGTCAAGTCTTCATTTCTTTTCTAGGCAAATAGGAGGCGACCAAGTCCCCGTCGCTTTCATCCGGTTGTCATGTGGATCCCTTCCCCATCCGCCTGCTGCTTCAGTGGTAGCAGTGAAGGAAATATGCCCTAGAGCCAATAATAAATTTATTATATATTTCCTTATTTCATGATAAATGTTTATTATTCATGCTAGAATTGTATTAACCGAAAACATAATACATGTGTGAATACATAGACAAACATAGTGTCACTAGTATGCCTCTACTTGACTTGCTCATTGATCAAATATGGTTAAGTTTCCTAGCCATAGACATGAGTTGTTATTTGATCAACGGTATCACATCATTAGGAGAATGATGTGATTGTCTTGACCCATTTCGTTAGCTTAGCACTTGATCATTTAAGTTTACTGCTATTGCTTTCTTCATGACTTATACATGTTCCTATGACTATGAGATTATGCAACTCCCGAATACCGGGGGAGCACTTTGTGTGCTACCAAATGTCACAACGTAATTGAGTGATTATAAAGGTGCTCTATAGGTGTCTCCAATGGTGTTCGTGGAGTTGGCATAGATCAAGAATAGGATTTGTCACTCCGATTGTCGGAGAGGTATCTCTGGGCCCTCTCGGTAATGCACATCACTATAAGCCTTGCAAGCAATGTGACTAATGAGTTAGTTGCGAGATGTTGCATTACGGAACGAGTAAAGAGACTTGCCGGTAACGAGATTTAACTAGGTATTGAGATGCCGACGATCGAATCTCGGGCAAGTAACATACCGATGACAAAGGAAACAATGTATGTTGTTATGCGGTTTGACCGATAAAGATCTTCGTAGAATATGTAGGAACCAATATGAGCATCTAGGTTCCGCTATTGGTTATTGACCGGAGACATGTCTCGGTCATGTCTACATAGTTCTCGAACCCGTAGGGTCCGCAGCTTAAAGTTCTGTGACGATCGATATTATGAGTTTTTGTGTTTTGATGTACCAAAGGTAGTTCGGAGTCCCAAATATGATCACGAACATGACGAGGAGTCTCGAAATGGTCATGTCTACATAGTTCTCGAACCCGTAGGGTCCGCAGCTTAAAGTTCTGTGACGATCGATATTATGAGTTTTTGTGTTTTGATGTACCAAAGGTAGTTCGGAGTCCCAAATATGATCACGAACATGACGAGGAGTCTCGAAATGGTCGAGACGTAAAGATCGGTATATTGAAAGGTTATATTCGGACACCGGATCGATGAGTTCCGGGGGTTATCGGATAAATACCGGAGAATCGGGAGAGGTTACCGGAACCTCCCGGGGGCTTATTGGGCCTTATGGGCCCAAGTGGAGGAAGAGGAGAGGCGGCCAGCTAGGGGCGTGCGGCCCTCCTAGCCCAAACCGAATTGGACTAGGGGGTCGGCCCCCCTTTCCTTCTTCTTCTCCTTCCCTTCCTTCCCTTCTCCTACTAGGACTAGGAAAGAGGGGGGAATCCTACTTGGAGTAGGATTGCCCCCCTTGGGTGCGCCTCCTCCTCCTTGGCCGCCTCCTCCTCCTCTCCCTCCTTTATATACAGGGAGGGGGGCACCCCTTGGAGAGACAACAATTGATCTATTGATCTCTTAGCTGTGTGCGGTGCCCCCTCCACCATAATCCACCTCGGTTATATCGTAGCGGTGCTTAGATGAAGCCCTGCGTCGGTAGCTTCATCAACATCGTCACCACGCCGTCGTGCTGACGAAACTCTTCCCAGAGTTGTACTGGATCATGAGTTCGCGGGATGTCACCGAGCTGAACGTGTGCTGAACGCGGCGGTGCCGTACGTTCGGTGCTAAGGATCGGTCGATCGTGAAGACGTACGACTACATCAACCACGTTGTTATAACGCTTCCACTTAACGGTCTACGAGGGTACGTGTACGACACTCTCCCCTCTCGTTACTATGCATCACCATGATCTTGCCTGTGCGTAGATTTTTTTTTTGAAATTACTATGTTCCCCAACAAGCAGGTGGGGTGGCGATCTCGGTGCTTCGTATCCGGCTGGTTGGTGGTCTAGGGTTAGTAGTTTTTCTGAATGGTGGCGTCTTGATGGCGGCATCACCACCGCGGAGAATAAGGTGTTCCTCACTTCGGTCCCATTGCAGGGCTTCTTCTTGTGGAGGCTTCGAGGAGTGAGTGAAAAGTGTCATGTACATAGAGGAGTTCGTCGTCGGCCGCTGCTTCATGCGGTGACGGCAGTTTCTTTCATTGTGGTTGTTGATTTAGCATTGGGTTATGGTCTGCAGGCAGGCGGATCCGATGGTATTCATCAACTGCAGACGGCGGATCTGAGACCCAAGAAGCATAGGGTTGAACCCCGACCAATGCGCCACATTGATATGCGCTTCGCCGTCCATGGTGGCGCTTTCTACGGCTCACAAAGCAGTGATGCAATATTAATGGTGCTTTGACGGTTTATCGATGCATGGTGTCTATTTTCTCTTCCGATGATGACATCAACACCGTGGCTGGTGGATGGTGGACGATGACGATTTGGTCAGGCGTTCAGGGGTCAACTCCCTCAAAGTTGTACCCATAAAATTCTTTTATACCGGGTGTTTTTTCTTATGTGCCAATACGATTGTCCTCTCTAGTGCTGTTTAAAGTGATCCATGTATTGTAATTTTCAACTTTATACTATTCTCTCCGTTCAAAATTATTTTGTTGCGGAAATGGATAGAAATTGGTACAACCTAAAAAAAGAATATCGTTTCCTCTCCCCTTAGAAACCGTTTCGCTTTGTCCACCTCCTGCCTGCCTCGATTTTTCTCCTCGAACCGGAAACCTCACGCAAGTGATCTGGAAGCCGCCACTCCCTCTCCCATCCTGCTAACAGCAATGGAGGTCGACATCCACTGATGCCGCGCACTTGCCCTCCGCCAACACCGGCCAACGACGGACCGAACATGGAGGCAGGTGACCCAAGGATTTGCCGCCGCCGCCCGGAGCTACCTCCCCGTCAACGTCAAGAAGGGCTTTGGCGAGAGCTCCTTGCTATCCAGGACCGCCGTTGCTGGGTTCGTTTCTTTGGCTGACATTGTGAGAAAGACTGGCTGACTGAACAAATCATCATCTGCACTAGCCTAGAAGTGTCACACGTTCCATACCGAAATAGTAAGCTAACGCAAGTACATGTCTCAGGTGTACACAAAATCTCTCAAGATTTATGGCTTTGTTTCGTCAAGAATGCCAACATTGCCATCCATTTGTTGTTCTTTGTGTGTGTGCTTGTGAATCATGAGGGCGGTGCTTTTGGTGAAACAATGAGTACTCTCAAGTTTGCGGAGTCATGTAGCCACCATAGAACTTGGTTCATCTCGTGTTAATAAGAGGTACGGCATTCAGGTTCTTTCTCACAGGTTCTTACATTTTTTTCTATCAGTTCTGTGAGTGTATTTTTGCAACAGTTACTCCACAACATTCAGGTTCTTTCTCACAGGAGGAAATGGCCTAACTAGACAACTTGTTGTGCGTTTGCAGATCAGAAGCTCGTAGTCTTGAAAGCAGAGAAGGTTAGCAGGAAACTATATATACTTTACTTCACGCAAGTTGAAGACTCTGTCTCCTCCAGTAAGAAGTTCATTCAAAAAACAAATTGTTACTCCATAATTTGCAGTCAACTATTTGAATTTGACTGATCCTAGACCTAGCTAGATAGCCTTTTGCACAGGCAGTTAGTATCTTTCCAGTCAGTTTACTACTACCTCCGTTTCTAAATAGGAGTATTTATGAACAGAGGGAGTAGATGCAGAGTACTGGATCATCAAGGTTTCTGAAGCAAGCCAAGAGCAAAGCTTTATCACGTTTGGTGTGGAGAGAAGATCCCAGTAATAAGCGGCATTGAGCGAGCAGTCCAATAGCAGCTTCCTTGGTCTATACCCTGGATGGTGGGTGGGCTTTTGACCATTTGAGTTCCTGTGTAGACATCCATCATTTGGCCTCCTTCGATATTAGTAGTACATCCCAATTGCTTGTTGTGCAAGTATGCAGCAATCTACAAGAAATTCGATAATGTGCAAGTATTGCTATATTTTAGCTCATTTATATCTACCCAAAACCGACACTATCAATCAAGAATATTCATACATACACATGGGGATGCTACCCTAGCATCAGTAGCCAGTACTCCCTCCGTCCGGAACAAGTGCACTTCTATCTTTTGTCCTAATATAAGTCAAAGTTTTAAAATTTAGTTGGATCTACACCGCCTTTTGACACTATCAAGAACATTTGGCTTACTCCACATGGTTGCTGCTGTCTCCAGTTCTCCACCTTCCATTAACTCCCTATAAGAGCATCTACAATCGGACTTGGCAAATTCGCCCCCTATACGGCCGCGAGAGCGTCCGACCCTTGATATCTTGCGCCACACATCCACATACCTCAAATTCGGATCCTCAAATCCATACAATCCATGCACGTCGATCATACGACACAAATTGTTTGAATTCAACAATCCGAAACTAAAGCAAAGCAAATCATAGTTCAACAAACCGGACATGCCAAAATGAAATCCATGTTCTAGCGTGACGGATGGCTCGCTTGTCGGATCACTGGCCGGACGCTATCCATGCTGCCTGCTTCGAGGCCATGCTTGTGTCATGCTCCTCCTGCTCCGCCTACATCCTTGTCGCATGCTTCGCTGCCGCTACCGCCCTCGCCGCCTCGTACACCCTATGCTTGTTGATCTCCTTCTTCTTATCCGCAAGCCACTTCTTTGCATGCTCATCAAAGAGGGTTTCGTCCGCCAACATGATCTTCACATCCTCTGCGTCCTGTGCGAGTTGCAACATTTACTTCTCAAGCTCAATCTCTCCAAATGTCTTGGCCTTCTCGAGTTCCCATTTGATCGCCGCCTTTTGCTTCTCCAACTCAATATTCTCCCACTTGTTTCCCATGACTTGTCGGTTATCCTTTGGCACGGTGGCTTTTCCATTCTCGACGACAACATCGTCCTCTCCATCGTCCAACCCGATTGATTGGTGGGGGCTTGAGCCATCATTCCTCCTCTTGTCGGCCTTGACATCAACCACAAGCTGTGTCCACTTTGACACTCCAATCAATAAGATCAAACAATGGCTAAAAGCAAACACCTTCTTCTCCATCTCGTGATACAAAGTGGTCGCCCTCGCCATCTAGCAAACAACATATGTATGAGCATGACATCTAGGACGGCAGATCGAGACCCGTGGTGAGGATGGGGAGCAAGGGTGGCATACAGCGAGGGCTCAGGCGCGGGAAAGGTAGGAGGGCGACTGGAGGAGGAGGGGGAGGAAAGGTTTGGTGGATTTGGTGCAATTTGCGATGGGGCCGGGTTGTCGGGTCCGACGTGACGGACGCTCCCGGACGCCCCCATATCCGCCCTATTTTTGGGTTGGATATGAGAGGTGCCGGTCATCCCGGGCGTTTGAGGCCCGTTTAAGGAGCCCATATGGGTCGGATTTTTGTGACTGATCAGTGACCGGGCCATCCGCCAGGGCGTTTGAGGCGGGTTTGGGGCGTCGAACTATAGATGCTCTAATCAATAAATGCCCGACACACTAGACTAGACTATTGGATCCAAGCATCATAAAGTGACACATCTTCAATGCAACAATTTGTATGACTCATTTGGAACTTAACTTGCACATGTATTATATATTTGTTGTTCCTTATCTTGGTACCAAATTGGCAACAAACATGACCAATCATCTATGTAGACAATTGCAAAATTCTCGATTGGAGGAACAACCCCATTTTCTAGGAACTATTCAGTTCATTTGCTATTATGGTCAACCGTGCATAGAACTCACTGCACTGGATTGAGAGGCTGATAAATGGCAACACCTAAACGTTTTCATTGGTAGTCCAGCCCGAAAAACCTTGGCCAAGCCGGCCAGGCTTGCCTCTTCAGGCATGGCTCGGGCTTCATTTTACAGCCTAAGAAAATATTCGGCCCGGGCACGGGCTTCCGTTTCTCACCTTTTCAAACCGGGCTTTCAGGCTTAGGACCGAGCTTACACGTGCGTAGACTGGAAATCTGCATGCGGGTTGGGCCTCCAGGCTTGCATTCGGGTAGGGCTCAGGCTTGAGAAAGCACATGTTTTGGGGCTTTGGTCGGGCTCAACTTTGGGATTTTCACTTTGGGCTTTGTCAAGCCCGGCCTAAAACCCGCCCCGGCCATTCCCATGTGACGGAATGAGAGGGTGCATGTCTGGCTCGCAGAGAGAGATGGAGGGAGCGAGAGAGAGAGAGTGTTAAACAACCTTTAAATCTGTAAAAACAATATGGGATTAATTGCGGATGTTTAAATTGGATTTAATCTATTTGCTTACATCATGTCATCTAGTAGATAATTATTAGATTTCACCCTAATGTTCTGAAATCTTATGTCTTAGGTAATCTTCTTTTGGTTATTTCATTTGCATTAAGATTTCCCCTGCCCTTTTATTTGTGTTATAATAAAAGAACTGGCTCCCGTGGCACGTATCAGTGGAATACGGCTTCCTTATAAAAAAAAAACTTCAGAGTTGTGACAAATTACTCCTGTTTGCCACTGTAAAAATCCAATCGGTTCCCCAATCCCCGACCCCGCGACATTCCCCATTTCTAGGTTTCTCGTCCGCCGTCCAGCAGCTGGCCACCGGCGCGCTCGCACATTGCCGCCGGCGGGCCGCCGCAAGACCGCCGTCGGCCGCCTCCACCCCATCATCCACCTCCGTCGCGCCGGCTTCCTCTCCTCCGCTCCGCGGCCACCCCCATCTACCTCGACCACAGTGACCGGCCAGCCGCCGCAGGAGCTCGACCAAGACGACGGCCCGCCGCAGGAGCTCTACCCCGGCACCGCCTTCGCCGTCTCTCTTCTTTCGCTCAGCCTCGCTGTGCCCGCCGGCTCGACCACGGCGAACGACTCCCTAGCAGTTCGACTGCGAGGTAAAAAAAGAGAAAAACCCCAACTTTTGTGATGCACATGCCCCCGTACCTCTGGGCTGCCAAATTCCCGACCCCCCTTTGCTTCTGATCGAAATTGCGTTATTCTAGGTGTCCTGCCTAATGCGTTGACTGATTCTACTGAAGCTGATGGCCAATACCCGGTCAGGAGGGGCGAACAATGAGGGAGCAGGGGACACCAACACCAGTGCAAGGGAAGGCAGCGCCGCCACCAATGCAAAGCACCCCAAGTCCGCAACGACCTCCACCTCGTCTGTGCGTGAAACAGGCGATGAGCCGAAGCCAAACCTGAGGATGCTGAATCGAGAAACAAAAGGAAAGGATCCCATTGTGATGACCACCACCAGTTCTGCAGCTACACCGGTTTCGCAGACATCTATGAGGGGCAGGAGCAACCCCAGCACACCTGATTCCCTGAAATCGTCAGCAATGAAGCTAAAAGGGTCGACGAGGAAGCCTAGTTCCCCCAAAACGTCTGACAGAGTAAAGAAAAGTACCATTTCAGCTTCTGCTGCTTCAAATGATTCAACTGGAGTTTCTCCTGGTCAAGTGGCTGCTCTCGGCAAAACCGTGAAAAGGAAAATTGATGAACGTAAGTCAACCAAGAATAAGCATGATGCTTCTGAGAGCGGTACCAGGCCACTGAAGCAGCATAAAAGGCTAACTGTGGAAGACAATGGCTCTGTTTTGAGGTTTGAAGAAAGTGGCGCGCACGAAGAAGATAACCAGGCACATTTAAGTCAAGTCGTCAATGAATTTTGTGAAGGCTGTACTTCTGGTCGGTGTGAAGCTCCCGAGTTGATACTGGAGACAGATGGGTCGAAAACTGATGTTGAAAAATCTGCTCCCATTTCGGAGGTTTGCTCAACCATCTTCTATTCTTGAGTTGTTGTTTCTTTGATTCTACTCTTTATGAAATCATGGTGTTGCTGTAAGTACCAGTCCCCTCTGCCTTCATCCTTGATAGGTCTTAACCCTGGAGTAGCAAAATAGAATTAAATAACATATTCTGGTAACAGATTAATATGTTCTTTTGTTGCTACTAGATCACATATCACCTCTTGTGCTTACATTATTACAGTTCTTGACCTTACATTATTACAAAGCATTACTGTAAGTGTCATTGTTATTTTCCTTCATCCTTTATATCTCGTAACTCTCGAGTAGCAAAATAGAAGTAAATAACTAAACACATATTCCAGTAATACATCAAAATGTTCTTTATTTGCACCTGAATTATCTCATATAACGTCTTGAGCTTCATTACAACCTATGCAGGACGCAGTGTCCACCTGACAGGATACCCTGTATAGTTTCCTTTTAGCAACTCATATGCTTGATTTTTCTGTAACATCCTTGTTGCCTCAATATGTTGGCTTGTTATTTGCAATGCTGCTTTTCTTATCATCCTACCATCTGTATCAAAGGAGTTGGTTACATTATCAGTTCTTGTACAGGCACATATGACTGCTGATCTATGCTCACAGAATATGGTGGCTGAAAGCAGTCCTGCAGTGGACGCTAGAGAGCCAACTGATAACTGTTCAGAGTTCACACCTCATGTTGCAATGGCCCAGAAAGTGGACTCGTCAAAATTTGTGGAGTACTGGGTTCCTGCTCGCCTTTCACGAGTGCAACTAGAAATGTACTGTTATACCTTGCTTTCAAACTCACTAGCGCTTCAATCAAATGAAAAAACTGACAGTGTTGGTGCTCTTCGCAACATTCTTGTATCCCTCCGGAAGGTTAGCTGTTAAAATTTCTGAGCATGCATGGTACCCTTTTTTCACAGTAGGGAGTTAGACGGAATCTGCAATGGTACTCATTGTGCATAGCTAACTGTCTTTACTGATCTTATCATGCAACAGTGCTGCGACCACCCTTATCTAGTAGATGAAACGCTGCTAGACTCACTTCCCAAGGGCCACCCAGTAACTGATATCCTGGATATTGAAGTTCGTGCAAGTGGCAAGCTACTGCTTCTTGAGAAAATGCTCCGATTAATCAAGGAAAAAAGGCAGAGAGTTCTTATCCTTTCCCAGGTAAGCGTTTTGTGGTACCATGCCTCAAATAATCTCTTACTTCCATTATTTAACTTTGTCCCAATTAATGTAGTAATGCCTGTTACGTGTGATTCATTACTAGTACTTGTATCTAAAGAGTTGGCAAGTATTAATGTTTTGTACTTCCTCAAAGCATGCATTATTTATTTCCGGCAACCGAAGCATGCGATGATTTCTTTTAATTATTTGTTAATGTTATGCACAAGGGTTTTCAACTTCTCATATGAGGAAAAGTTTCAAGCTGTCTTTGCTCTTTGGTACATTTTGTCAAATTGTTAGTAATAACATCTGGGTATCACTTCCCTCAGTCGCAGAATCAAGAGTTGCAGAAAGACTGGTGATGTTTCACTTTAGTAGAGTTATGCACATAAGAATTCCGCAGCATGGAGTTTCTAGACATTGATTTAGTTTGATCATTTAAACACCAAAGAAATTCTTGCGCGGCATTTCACTATCTCCAATGGTAACTCTTGTGTCCTTTGCAGCAACGGGCAGTAGAAAACCAGCATCCATCTTTCCTTCTTTTGCCCCTTTAATGTCAATTGTTGTAACAAGCTTGGCATTCAGTGGGGCAGACCGGCAGAGAAATGGTATCGAAGACATGCTGCACCATCATACTGCTGGTTTCTCGGGAAATAGATTCTTAGGCATCTTCGTCATGGCCTGTTGGCTTATATCTGGAAACAAAGGAACACACGGATTTTTGGCAAAGTAGCCCCTATTAGATTATTGCTCATCCTGAAAGAAGTCCATGTTCAATCCTTTAGATTTAAGGAGGCATCTCTAACCCTGCTCAGGGTTGCTCCCTCATAGTCAGACTGTCAGAGTCTTTCTCAGTTTTGTGTTTTTACCTGAACACCCCCCCCCCCACCCCCCATGGTGTCTATATGAATTCATGGTTGCTCCTGCAGAAAGCTGACACATCTGCACTTGTTCTAAATTTATGTTTTTTTGGTACAATGCACATATGGTTCACTTTAGAAACAACATTTTGCAAGCACATGTTGTAACATCTTGGCATCGGTTAAAAGAAAACATGTGGGTACCTTATTTCAAAATCTAAATATGTTACTTTTCATGCACCATGTGTACTTTTTAATTGCTGGCATATATATCCCTTATTAAGTTCTTGTTTGGGTAGTTTCTGATTCATCATTGTTAGAATTAAATATCATGATCTTTTGGAAAGGTTTCCCAAGCTTATCAGTGCAATATGATGGTACTTTCTTCTATGTGCAGTCTTGTGATGGGGCTGGCATTCCAATGGGTGATATTCTGGGTGATTTTCTCTGTGAAAGCTTTGGTCTTGAGTCATATGAGCGCGTGGAGCATGGTTTCTCTGTACCAAAGAAACAGGGTGCAATGAGTATGTTCAATGACACGACTAAGGGCCGGTTTATTTTCTTGATTGATAGTCGTGCATGTGTCCCAAGCATTAAACTGTCATCAGTTGATGTCATCATCATATATTCTAGTGATTGGAATCCCACAAATGACTTGAGAGCCCTCCAGAAGATCAGCATAGAGTCACAATCTGAATGTGTGCCCATTTTTCGTTTGTATTCGTCTTGTACAGTGGAGGAAAAGGCTCTTATACTTGCAAAGCATGATCATACTCTTGATACCAGTGTCCAGAATATAATGCCTATCCTGAGCCATTGTATGCTTAGTTGGGGTGCATCATTTCTCTTCAGTAGACTTGAAAGGCTAGAAAACGATGCATATTCATGGATAAAGTACTTTCAGAGTTCTCAACGAAGTTATCCACTGAAGATGATACCAGCACTAAGACGAGCAATGCAGCCGTATCACAAGCTCATCTGAGTGGACCTCTTTATTCTAGAGATAGTGTTGTAGTAGGTGAGAGGGAGGGGATCTCTGCACCTGATAGTGATCTCCCAAAGTTCTGGGTAAATTTGCTAGATCGGAAGTCTCCTCGTTGGCAGTATATAACTAAGCTGGCACAAAGCAACTGTAGAAAGAGACAAAGCATGGAAGAATGGAAAATTCATGCAGACGAGGCTGCTGAAGCTAGTACGAAACGTAGAAAAATTGCTGGAATCTTGGATTCATCTGCAAATGTTTTAGCTGGCGAAGACAATGTCTCAGTATTGCCTGAAATTAGTACGACATCTAGTTCTCATCAAATATCAGTTGACAACACATGGCAGGAACAAGGTATACCACTGTAACTATAATTAACAGCTCTGTTTTTGGTGCGAATAATGCACTGTTCTAACAGAATCCATTTTGTAGGGGTGGAAAATCTTCAGGACACACAAAATAGTGTTCACATCCCATTGAAGCAAGAGTTCTCAAAGCTATATGAATTGTTTGAACTACCGGTATGCTGAATGTAACGACTTCATTGTTCTCTTGATGTTTGTGTTGAAATATACTGCCTGCCCTTTTTAATCAGTTTGGACTTTTGGGAGTCCCCATCATGTCGAGGTTCCGCCAGGCCTTAAATGTCAGATTGATGTAGGCTGTAAATACTCTATTAAATAATAAATACTGCGTTGACCGGGAGTTGAGCTTGAGACCTCTTGGCTCATATACCATAGTACGTTTCAAAATACTTCGCATCTTACTTTTGTCTTAAGTCAAACACTAATATTTCCATGCAAGAAAAAAACATTGTCATATTGGACCACATTTATATAAAAAATATCAATATCTACTATACTAAATAAATACAATACAAAAATATATTCAATGATGGATCTAGTGATATTGATTTGTTATTGTGAATCTTGGTAAATTTTTTGAATATTTTTTTCTTTTAACTCGGTCAAACTTCACAAGATTTGATTTGAGACAAAACTAATATGTGAAGTTGGGCTTGATGGGGACAGACGCGGCCATTCCCTGGCCGTGCAAAATTGGGCGGGAGTGCCTTCATCCCATTTTGGCCAGGCACCATCGTTGAGGCCAGGGGTGGCTTGGCCAGCGGGGGGATGGTCCCAGATGGCATGCTCCTTCTCTGCGTCCATCTCCTATACTGCCGCTGGCGCCACCTTGAAGTTGGCCCAGAAGGTGCACTCCCTCTCTGCCGCGGCCTCCTCGACGCCTATGGCGGAGGTGGCGGCCTAGCGGGCATCCCAAACTGCCCTAGCAGCGAGGGAGCGGCGGGAAACCAGCGGTGGAGTCGATCTCGGACGCAACCGTGCAGCGCTTCGCGGCAGCGGGCGGCCTGTGACACCGTCCAGCCCGTCCTGGCGATCACATTCCTCCGCGATGAGGGTGGTCTCCTGCACGTCCTCCTCGTCCAGCTGTTGTGTCTTCTCCGTGAGTGGCAGCCAGTCCGGCCTTGGGTGAAGCGGCATGGTGAGGACAAGGAGGGAAGTGGAGAAGAAAGTGGAGCTGTTGGCGGCTGGGAGATGAGCTGGGACGTGTGCTGGCCTTTCTATATCCACGAGTGGCGGGAAACGGGGTGGGCGGGTGGCGGGAAAATGTGGCAGAAATGGGCGCGGGCTGTTGGACAGGAGGTGACAACCGTTAATTGGCTCGTTTCCTGGTGAGATAAGTGCCTGCGGGACTGGTACGCGCATCCGACACGCGCCATTGGCAGAGAGAGAGAGAGAGAGAGAGAGAGAGAGAGAGAGAGGGAGGGAGGGAGGAAGGGGGAGAGAGGCCATGCGCAAGGGGAAAGAGGTGAAATTTCCCTCCCGGTTCAACCTCCAAATAAGGAGGCTATGGCCCACTATTTGGAGCATGTTCCAAAAATCTTGGAGGCCAAGGGTGATATGGCAACTTTAATAGATCCCTTTTTTTGGTCCCGAATGCACAGGCTGTTATTATGGCGGTTGGGCTGTTTTGCCAATTCTGCTAGAGTTGCTCTTAGTGTTTAATATATTCCTTTGGTCAGAAGTAGAAACCTATTGGCAGTATTGAAAGTTCCGTAAGGAAGATATTAAGAACCAAATACATGCCGAAGAGAACTAAAATGTTTGGTTGTTTGTAATTGATCGACAATCATAAATTGTGCCTAAACTGAAGAGTGCAGCAATTCTGAACAGCAATACATTATGTGTGACAAATAAATACACAGACAATTTATCAAATAGTAATTCACCCTACCATTTTAGTGAGGCTGAAATTTCTGAAGACACATGATTTCATATACTCATCATTTTGCTATTTTAGCTGATTGGATTCTTTGATGGAACGGTAACATGTTGTGCAGGGGAGTGTTAAATGTGTATGTGAGGAACTTCTTGAGTATGCTTTGAAGAATAAGAATCACCAAGTCAGTCAGGAGCCAAAGCATGCATTCAACATTGCACTGGTTAGAGAAGAGTCTTCTTTAATTTTTGCACTACATGTTCAATGTTAAATGTTGCTGTTCTTCATGAATGTTTTCCTTCTTTGCATGCTTTACTTCAGTGCTGGCATGCTGCTTCTCTCTCAAGGCACAAGGTTAATCATAAAGAATCACTGGCTCTTGCTGCAAAATACTTGAACTATGAGTGCAGTGAAACTTGTGTCGAGTTGGTTTATAAGAAGCTAAGGAACCTAAAGAAGGAGTTCGCATATGGAGTAGGCGGAACAGGCAAGAATAATCAATCAATTTCAGTAAAGAACATATCACCATACCAGCAGGAGACCTCAACTAGACATGGAAATGGCAAATCAACCCCTAAGCAGACAGCATCTGTTGGTGGGAACAAATCACATCAAGAGGATTCACATGATTTAGTGATTGAGGCTATTGTACCAGGAGAGAAGGAACTGCTATCTGTATCAAAGGATGTACTTCTTAATAGGATCACAGAGAAAAGAATTAATTTAGTTGACATGGTTTTCTCCTTGAGAGAGAAGAATATCCTTGATAAACAAGCAAACGAGGTCGCAATGTTTGACATGCACAGGCACAATGGAGTGGTGAAACTGAGAAAAGCATGCAGAATAGTTGTGGAACACCTTCGTAGGTCTCAAGCTGATTCAGAGGACAGAGGTGGTCAAACAAAGCTAATAGTTGAATGGCTCACTATGCTAACAAACCTAATAGTTGAATGGTTCACTATGCTACTATATGCGTTTCTGAAGCACATGAGGCACCAGCGTGAGAACCTTGATTTACAGCAATCGAAGGTGTGGACTAAGGAGTTGCAGTTGAAGGAAAAGTTCCTTCACGAAGCAAAATATGGCCAATTAGATCATACTTTTGATCAGAGTATTTATTTACCAGAATCAGGCTTTGCTATTGAGGAATTCAGCCACTTTAGCTCCTGTGTTGATACAACTACTTTGGCAAACTGTCCGCAGTCTTTGCACGAAACTTCAGTGATGGAAGTTACATTGGTTGGTAGTGTGATTCCATCTGATGTTATCATTGCAGAAGCAGCGAGAAAAGGTTCTGCTGAAGTTCTTATCCACAACGAAGGCACACTAGCATCAGAAGGTATTGGTTTGACAGAGAACATGATCGGCAATAGTTTTGATTGCATTGACATGCAAGGAGGGGCATCTCTGGCTGTTCAAGACCAATTAAATTCTAGTCCTGCAATTGATAATTCCATTAATCAGGTAGGGCATGGATTAATCAGGTCTTATACTTACTAGTTCTTTGGAGTGGTATTCATTCTGATTTTATAAGCTTATCCATGTCGGAACTGTCAGCTTAACTTTTTTTTTACAGAAACTTCCAACATATTTTGCAGTCAATTTAGAAGTATAACACATTGAAGCTTTGGTTCAAGTTTCATGTCATGTTTTATGGACTGTAAAAATTTCATATAAGTTTTCCTTTGTGATATAGCGAAAAGGAAAGGAGATGTTTAGTAGGCTCATGTAGGATGTGTCGTTTTTGCTCTTTCCATGTAGCAAGTGAACATAGTTACTTGCTCATCATGGCAGTACAGTACACTAGGCATAGAAAACTGTTTGTAGTATGTTGCCTTTCATACTCTCATGTTTTACGGTTTGCAGATTACTAATTGAAGTTCTTTTTAATACAGCAAAAGGAAAAGAAATATTTAGTAGGCTCATCTATGAGCGTCAGTGACACTGTGTACCCATTTACTTATAAACGCACTTCCAAATAGAGGACATCACAGTTGATGCAGCACTTGTCTTTCCATTTGAGTCAGTTCTGAGCAATGGTCTTCATGTTCCAATTCATGGTGCTTCATTACATTATGGTTGCACTAGTATTCCTTGTGACCTTTTTTTTATTAGTATCCATTATGATACTAATCATATGTACCTGTAACATATATCAGGAATCTTCAAGTGGTGACCATAGGACTGAACATATTGAGCGACAGAGTGGTGGGTGTTTGCAACCATTACCGGGAGAGACTGACCAACATTTAGGAGATGCTGAAATGGAAGTTAACACCGACAATGGGGGCAATACTCATGCAGATCCACCTTACTTAGAACCACAGACTTTGGCTCCTGTGCCCAGCCAGACTTCCTTGCAAATGTCTAAGGAAGTTGAAGCCGAGGCCAATCTTGTAATACAGTCAGCCCAACCAATTGTAGCACCAGCGCAACTTCTGCAAAGAGAGGCAGAACAAGTAGGCCGTTCTGGTATAACACCAGCTCAGACTTTGCGACCTGAAATGCAACCATCAGCATCCAGGGAAGCTTATACTCAGACAGATCTGATAATTCAGTCTGCACAACCAAGTATGGTGCCAACTGAGCTTTCACAAAGAGATGCCGAACAAGCAAACCTTTCTCGTGTACCATCATCTCAGTGTTTGCCATCTGCAATGCATCCATCGGTTCCACCATCCAGTATTCTGCTTGAAAGAACACACCCTGATCAGTGTCAACCACCAAGTCATCAACCCGAGGCTGCACCGGGTTCTTCAGCACAACTCTTTCCGTTGGCACCAAGGATGTTTAATCATCCACCAGTTGGTGATGATCCACTGAAAAATGAGTTGCACAGATTCCGGTTACACATTGACTCGCTTAATAAAACCCACGAGCTAAAGGTTTGCTATTTCTTCTAGCTCATGTATGTATATCTTGGTTGTGAATTTCGTACACTAGTTCTGGGATTCATCTTGTTCTCATTTTTTCACTTACGGACAGCAATCACAACTTAGGACCGAGTATAGCCAAGAAATGGAGAAGCTCAAACAAAAGTATGATTTGTTACTTCAAAAACAAGATTCCACTCATCTTCAGCAAACGGAGACACTAAATGATTTATGTGAGAAAGTTCTCCTCAACCAGTCACTAGCTGACAATCTTCGGAAGGAATTCATATCTTCTGGAGACCAAGGTATTGAGTATTGACTATAAGCAATCATTTTTTATGTCCTCTTAATGAAATATGCTGACATGATTTGCAAACACCTGTCCCAAATCTCTATCGCTAATGCCAACTACTTTGATCTGCAGTTAGAGCCCACAGCCCTCCAAATCACCAGACACCCCAGGCTTCTCAGCAAGTTCCCACGAGGTCTTCAGCGGTGGCATCGACTGCATCACCAACTGCGTCGTCGTCAGCTGGTCGACCTCCAGTGCCGATACATCATGTCCAACTATTTCAGGTCGATCGACCATCACCATCATCATCGCCATCTTCACAAGTGGTCAGACCACATCCCTCCATACTAAGCAACATTGCCAGATCAACATCAACTAGATTTAGTCCCGCGCCAGTTCTGCCACGGGGAAGCTTTGGAGTCCACAGTGAACTAGCACGTGCACCTGCTCCTCATCTTCAGCGCAGGTTGCCTCCACAGGTGCATTCAATGGTATCTGCAAATCAGCAGCAGCTTCCAACTAGGCTGGAGAGCATGTCCGCAAGGACATGGTCTATCCCTGTGACTCCAATAAATATAAGACAATCATGCCCACAGGCTGCTCCCCCAGGGAACCCATCACTGTCAAGCTTGCACCCAAGTTCACACCCCACTATACCGGCACTCTTGGGGCCATCAAGTTCACATCAAATTCGGCAGGTTCCAGCACTGCCATCAAGTTCACACCCAACACACCTGCTGTCGCCAGTACCTTGGATTCCAAATCCAGTTCTTCCACTAACATCACAGCAAGGTTTGACAACGACATCTAGCGTTTCATCAGCTGCGTTGAATGTGTTGCCAAGTAAAGGTGTTGGGCCTTCAGCATCAGGCTCGGCGGAGTCAGATTCTGATTCAGCATCACTGAATGAATGGCTAACAGGTCTTGGGCTGCCCAGTGATCCCCATGACATGGAGGCTTCTGCTAATGTAATATACCTATCTGATGATGAAGAGACCGGTACGTTCACATTTCCTTGATATCGAGTGTAACAGGTTGCTTGAAAAATTAGAGATCTTAAGGATAGCACCATTACAAAGATACCAATGATAATTTAAATATCATGATCTCAGGTGCAAATGACACACGAATGAGTTCGTTGTTGTGCAGATTTACAAACAGAAAATCCACTGAGATACTATTTTAGCACTACTAGTTCACAGTAAAAAAAAAGATCAGTGTTAAGATTAGATTGTCAACTGGAGCCACCATGTACACAATGAGCTGATCCTTTGTTCCATGTTATCCAGTACGAAATCCAATAACAGACCTACAATGTGATTCAGAACCGATAGTTAGAAATACATAAATTTCAGTTGCAACTAAACTCTTGATAACAATGAATGAATAGTAACTAACAGGCACTTAGGATAACACACACTTATGGTGTTGAATCCAATACAAGTTGTTCTGTGTATTTTTATTAAAGCTGCCATGTGTATTTATTCTCAAGAGTACATCTGCATGTAAGTAACTAGCTAAAAATGTCTCGATCTAAGTGAACTAGCTCATTAGTAGTCTTTGTTTTTGCTTCATTAGTTTTGTTGTAGCATAGTTCCATTCATGTTTTCCATTACTTATTTTTCTCTGTCATTTACAATTTTCGTGTAGCAAAGTGATGTTCCTCTTGAATAATCAAATGGCACTACCAGTTCAGACATTGCACTTAGCACTTGCAATTTTTCGAAGAATATTGTAAATGAACTAGATCATGAGTCTCAATCTGACAGAGTTGTTTGTTCCGTTTGTACAGCTAAATCTGCTATACTTTTGATCTATATATTCACGAATACTTGCTTGCTATCATTACTAGTTTTAGCCAAGTGGTAAAAGCGTTTGTTACCCAAGTGATGGATGTGTAACTGATTGAATCATTTGCTATATAGGTGACCAAAACAAGCAAAAATCGGCGCTCATCACTGAAGAGCTCCAACAGAAGCTTGCGGTCGAAGGTGGTACTTGCAAAGAAGAAAAGTGATGCCCAGATCGATTTTATAATCACTGATTTGTGATGCAACCCCTTGTTTCTGCTACAGAACCTAGAGTAACGACATGTAACTGGGATTAGCCGGATGTAATGCTTGTTTCACAAATTTGTGATGCGACTTCTAATTCTATATGACATGGATGGATTGACCGAACGACAATAAATCTCGAGTAGCCTCTGTATATGAATTTGGAATGAATCGAGTGACTTGATTAGCCTCTGTATGTAACTGGGATTAAACGCAAGTTTATGCAACTGCTTGTTTCATGAATTTGGAATGCAACTTGTGATTCTATATGACAGGGTTTAACTGAGTGACAATAAAACTCGAGTAACCTTACACACATAACCTACTGGACAGAAAAAAATCGAGGGAAGAAGTCTGATATCTAACTGATGAAAACTGAAATTTGTGTGACCCGGCACTTTGTTCTGCTCCACTGCTGCCATTCCCCTCGTCTCATCCCTGGCTGTTAGATCAAGCAACCTGTACCCACATCTAGTACAAACCTATTGGGCAGAATAAATCGAGAGAAGAAGTATATAAACTAGTGGGTTAATCAAGATGCATATATGATTTACCTATCCGTAATCAGCTCTAAATCTCGGCGCCCGAGGACGGAGAACCGAGCCACCGTAAGTTGGACCAAGGGGCAAGCAAGTCTGAGGAGTCGAGATGAACTTTCGGGCCAGAGCTCATCATCACACCATTGCCTGGATGGGAGCACCGCAAGCCCGCGCCGCCCTAATAAGCTCCTGGCATTGAGCAGTTGTGTGCTCTGTTAGTTCAGGTAGATTTTGGGCTGGTACAGTACATAGTATGAGAAAGTACTTCCTGCACAAGATTAAATAGCAACATGGTGAGCCGAACTCGATTGATCTGGATCCCCATCAGACCTTGGTTTCAACTGAGTTTCCATGAGATACTTTCTTGTGCTGGTCAATCTCATAAGTTTTTTTTGAGGAATATCACGCTTATTGATCAAGGATAATCATGAGAGTGCCTCCCGGTTACAATCCGGGTTTACATGAAAAATGGAGTCATTAAAGGACTCAGATGATTTACATGACGATTTACTAGAAAATGTGCCGCAACAATCGACAAACGATTTATATGACTAAAGTGAATGGACGACAAGAACGACACCAACTCCTTGATATCAGCAGTGATGAGCCCCACCGGCGAGCGATCAACCGTAGAAGCATTGTTTATCTGGATAACGAATAAACAGTCTGACTGGAAAACGGCCCTTGAAAAGCCTTCCTGGCGGGTGAGAGCCACCGCACGTAGCACCAGTGCTTCAACTACTTCTGGGGCGGTAACCTCGTCAACGTGCTAGCAGCAAGCTAGCAAGCAATCTCCGATGTCGTTCAATATATCCTATCGGCTCAGTTTTTGGGGAAAAAAGTTCTTTTGCTCACGACCTCCACCATGCCGCCGCCACTCTTGGCCATTGTCGTTTCTTCCCTAATGGCTCTCCAATCACAGTCCAGCAAGCAGCAGCCGCCTCTCCTCTCCAATTGCAGCCCACCAGAGTACAATTTTTGAATCAACATCACTCCATGGCTGCTTCAATATACTCCAAAGTCAGTGAACCTCTCCTCTGCTTGCCTTTTTCTCTCCTCCTCCTCCTCCTCCGACGATCTCCTGTGCTCTCTTTTGTGCCGTCACTTCCATCGCCTGTCGTTCCTCCTCTACGACGCCGCACCTGTCGACAACAAAATTCTCACCCCATCACCGGTTCGTCTCAGAGGTCATCCTCTCTGGTTGTTGCTGCCATCGCCAGTTGGGTCTCCTCCACACTGGCGCACACGGCCACCTGCCACCGTAGGGCACTGCTGCGAATCTGGAAATGCCTGCTCCATTGTTTGCTAGCAGGAGTAATAGTTTTGCACATGTGTTTGCTAAAGCTGGATGTAATTATAATGCAGCAGGTGTGTGGCCCCATTTAAATTTGTGGTATTTGTAGCGTCATTATACATTTTGTACTCTTTTGATGTGCTTACATCCTAACCTTCTCTCAAACGAAAATCTCAGCACTACATTTTACTTTGTACTTATGTTATTCCATTTTCTGAATGTGATTCAGTAGCTTAGTAGCACGGGTATCTTATTAGTAGTCTGGTAAATTTGACTTTTTAAAACGAATGGTCAAGGTTGCACCCTTGCAGGAACACCAGAATCAAAGCTAGCCCTAAAGCCTCAAGGGACCACATAATAACCAAAGACTCTGTCTATAGTACCAACTCTGTCATCACAGCGTCACATAGTTGTTGAACTGTCTGCGGAACATCTAAGTTTGGGGTATACAATAGATCGAGCGGCGCAAATTACGACGCTGATGGTTCTGGCTCTTTCCCCTTCCTCCCCTTGTTCACAACCTTTGTACTGTCAGCCGGTGGCACAGTGTTAGTCTGCTTGGTGTACATGATACAGTTGTCGAGAGTGTAGATCCTGAGAGCGAGCGAGGATACAGTTGAGGTCTTCATGGCTACTGTAAAGGAGGACCAGTACCACCAATCATTCTTCAGGAACTCGGATTTTATCACTCTCTCCAACATGCTGGTCGCCAGTACCATCTGGAAGAGGCATAGAATAGATACGATTAATCAGTGCAGTGGCTAATAACAGCCCTCTCAAGCATTTATTTTGTATGGAAATGATGATGTTAGAGAGCTTTTAATATATATATTTTGTGTGGCACAAATTAAGGTGAATAAATAGATGATGAAGTCACCTCGGATATTGATTCTGCATGCTTGACGAAAGCACGCCATGAACGCCTTCGCATTTGTTGAGACTTTGAGGTTGTCAAAGCTTCCTCTGGCAACGCTGCATCTATATCAAGCAAATTTATCTTTTGTTGCTTCAGGATATGAGAGTTTCTTCCTGTAACAGGCCTCAGTGATGACTCCGGAACCAAGCCACCGTTAACAGCTAGCAATCTTGTTGTTGGCTTGTCTGTTGCAGAAGATGCTGCTTCCTCACAGGAAGTAGTATCAGTATCAGGGGCTGGTTCCTTAGATTTTGACACATTTTCATCACAGGAAGTACTAGCTGCAGGACAATTTTGAGCAGAATTAGACCCCTCAGGCCCTAACTTTTGTGCAGGCATTGCCTGGCATTCCTCTAAGGAGCTGGAAACCCAATCATCATTTGGGATGTCATCTTGCTTTTTTGTTTTTATTCAGAATGACTGGAGGATCAATAAAAGCTGCACGTGAAGGGACAAAAGACGGAACTCCGTTTGATCCAATAAGTCCAATATCCTTCACTATCTCCTTGTTTGAATTATTGGTGGCAAATTTTCCGCAAATCTCTTCAAAGTCATATGGGCATGACTTCATCAGTTTTGTGGACCCAGAGGTGGAGCTAGGATGAACAGAATCCTTCTCCTTGTTGACATGTCCATTGCACTTTCCAGCACGATCTTCATACTCCATTGACGTGAAGTAAGTCTCATGACATCCTGTGCAGTGGTGTTGAGCAGGCCATATAGGCTCTAAGCAGTCGCAGCGGCATGTTTTCCCCAAAATTGCTGCAGCCTTGGTACTGGGAACTTCCATAAGCTGCTGCTCGCTGCTGTTCGACGACCCCTGGGATGATACTGGAGGATCACTGGGAACAAAATTACCCAGCTGGTGATGAAGAAGCCTCTGCCGCTGCCACTGCCACTGCTGGATACAACGTTTCAGCTCCTTCTCCCTTGGATCGTATTCCCTTAGCCAGTCAACAAGGCTACGGATTTCTTCATCCGATTCATAAATGACAACAGATGCAGAATTCCATCCTTTACAATCAGAAGTAGATGGTGGGTCCCTCTCCTTGCTTATTAGCATGCTTCCATCAACGACCAACAAAGGACGTTTACCAGATCGTCCTAAAACCCAGTACAGTCGACCCAAGGAATCCTTTCCCAGAAAATCTCTTCTCAAGGATGCCATATTAAGCTCTGACTCTACTGTGCCAATTGACTCCTGCACTTTTGAAATCTGGTCCGATAAAGTATCCATTTCACCATATGAATTCCTCATTTCCTCCTTATCTTTCAAATCCTTCAATTCAAAATTCAAAGCATAAAACTTCTTCTGGAGATCATTGAACTTATCTGGACATTTTTCTATATGTTCTCTTATCAGGACTGTGTTGAGCATTTCATCACAAAGAAATTTCAGCATATCTATTCTCTGCATTTTGAAGATAAATGTTAGACAATGTAGATTGTCACTTTGTCCACTATGAAAATTAGCACACAGAGAAATTATCAGGTATACCGTAAGATAATAGAGAAAAGATGATTTGGCCAAGGTAGAATCATATAAAGGAGTATAGCGAAATGTGCAATACACAAAGAACCATAGAAGAGAAAACCATACCTCTTGTGTGCTGAGCTCCCAGTACTCTTTTTCTGCCACTGCTGCAGCTAACTTAATAAGCATGTCATGATAGGGTCCTTTCCGTTGTGGTTTCAAATCCTGAACTCCCTGGTCAAGATGTGATTTCCTTTGAGCTGAGATGCATGATGGTTTGCCGTGAAATGCATGAGACTCTGCTCCTTCTCGTTGTCGTTTAAGATCATGAGCACCCTGGTCAAGATGTGATCTCTCTAGCTTTAACATGCACGATGGGCAGAACCAGTCTCCTCGTGGTATTCGAGTTAGTGGTGGATTCAGGCAATAAGTATGGTACTCATCGTCGCAGCCATCACACAAGAGAACAATGTGATCGTCTCTATCAATGCCACACACTTTGCAAATACCATACTCCCATGGAGCTTTAGGTAATTTGGCTGTTGCAGTCAGAATATCCTGTAGCTCCTCATGGATTTCTGAACCAGTATTCTCCCTAGACAGGAAGCAATCAAATTTCTGAACAAGGTCGAGCACCTGCACAGAAAGCCGAAAGGTTTACTAAAATCATTGGTAATATATATAACTTAGTAAACAGAAAATTTAACAGTAAGCTAATATATACTCAAATCAGCATAGTAAACTACAATACAGAAAGGGATAACACACCTCTGTCTTATGCAATTCAACACTCTTAGAGAATTCCAGAACCATTTTCACTATATCTATTCGATCTGCACATGCAGTGTGCAGATTACGGATTACCTGCAGGTAAACACATAGCAGATCAGCAAATTTTCTAGTTTGTGCACAAACTAACTGTCAGCTTGATTTTCTAGTTTCGGCACACTGTCTGTTATAACTCCTTTGCTGATCAACAGTTAGCACAAGCTAACGCAACAGGAGTATTTGCAGGCACATGAAGCCATCCATGGAAAATCTGAGAAAATATCCCATGCGTGACCATGGCATAATACAAAAAGGGTGTTAAAGAAAAACGCACCTCTTGCACATCCTCAAAAAAGGTCTCCCAAGATCCACAATAAGCTCCCATAGCCAACCTTATGTCAATTGTGCGGAAGTCCAAAGGGCGTGGCACCATACCAGAAAATCCAAGGATGCCTTCATCCTCATATATATACTCATTAGAGTTCACTATAATACTTCCAAGAAGATTCCCCAAAAGCTTATATTGATCTGAGGAAATGGCACGGCGCAGAGCAATACGACACTTCTTCAAGATGACCTCTGAGATGGAAATAGTTTTCCTTTCATTTCTTGGGTTTTCAGTTTTTTGTGGCACTGTTACACTGCATGCCTCTGACAACACAGATAAAACAGCTTTCTGCAACAAGAAAAAAATAATCTTTTAGTGTATTTTCCAAATAGTCACAAGGGTCCTCAAATTAAGCTTGGCCGTGCTATGCACTGACTAAGCTTGGCCGTGCTATGGCAAAGAATAAGTCAAATACAACATAAGCTTGGCCGTGTTGACAGCAAGTTCATGTTAACCAAAGTTTTCTGCTCAGGCTATATAATCAAAAACATGTAAATACAAAATACATCATTCTGCAACCATTCTGTCATCCTTTTAAAGGGATACAATACTTCATCTCGTAAAATAGTAAAACAAAAGAAGTGTTAGGGGAACTAGAAAATGGAATTTATGCATTCGTATTGCCGGCTAAGGGCAAAATACATGAGGAGTTCTAATCTAGAGCGCAACCCACACAACAAATGGTACTAAAACATAAACTAATACAAACTCATACTTCTATTTTTGCAACTCGTTACTCTTTACGAGAAAAACACCATAAGTATTGCAGCTCGATCTATCAATAAAAAGGGTTTTATAAGGGCCTGAGAGCAGGTCAAAGCCAGAAAAAGGAAATTAAATGCAGTCTGGAACAGCAATAATACAATGACTTCAGCCTGCAGGAGCATTACTAACCTTGGTTCGTCCAGATGCATTAGCCTTGTAGACCTCTTTACTTACCGAATGTTCCAAAATTTTCCTTGCCCATTCTGGTGATTTTCGGTCCAAAGCTTGATAAACATAATTTCTAATTCTCGTTCCCACATTTGTCGGTAATTTTCTCACAGGCTCTAGTGCTTCTGCCCAATCCGGAAATGTTCTATTATCAGCAATAGGCACCTCAGCAGAATACTTGTAATCCATCATATAAACCTTGTTTCCTTCTGTTGATAGAGAGCTGCATATCAAATTCTCCGCCTCCAGAAGCAGCTGAAAATACAATACAATAAGTACAGTGCAGCAAAAATACACATAAAATTTACAATCGTCTAAAATAAGAACACAGGAAATTTATAATATCTCTTAGTGGGCGAACAAAAAACTATAGATAAATCATACAACAAACGTAACGCAGCATCCTTATAAATTATATTTGATATTTTCAAAATATCACACAGCTGGACAAGGAATCAATGTAGTCAAGATATCTTGTCTCCATAGATAGAATCATAGAAAGAAATTATAGAAAGAAACAAACTGGTGGAAAATCTTGTCTCACAGTCTCTTAACTGATTATATTCGCCTTGCTAGGATAGTACATACCTCTTTTTATTATTACTATAATATATATATATATATACACACACACACACACACACACACAGAGTAATGGTATTCCCTGTTGTTTTACCCTAAAAAACAGAAAGCGAGCCTGATGGTGACAGGTAACCCAAAAAAACAAGGTTTTTTCCTAAGCAGGATAAAACATGGATATGTCTTATGTCCCTCATAGAAACAACATAGAAACATACTATTATGAAGAGTTAATGTGTATAATATAATTGTACAGGGTTGCAATCAAAGCAAAAATTAATATTAATAAATAGAAATAAAAAGTAGAAGAAAGAATCTAAAAACAGATAGCAAATACTACAGCTCATGTCTGATTGAAGAAGGAAAGGAAGAACGATCCAAATGAATCACAAGGTTCAGCTAATTGTAGAAGTAAAATGCTTACACGGGCATCCTTCTCCATGCCGGCAACCCCAGGTACTGCTCCGCACAGTATGCCACCATCACCGTGTAGGCAGCGGAATAGCTTCATCCCTTCTCGACTGGAAATATCATACACATCCATGCACCCATTTATGGAAGAAATAGCTAACATATACCTTCTAGCCAACTCTGGCCAAGTCAACTTGTTAGCAGTTAGCATATCAAAGTTAAATTCCTTTGTTGAAACATGGCTCTCAGTGTCCTTCTTTCTCCCGCGCCTGGGTTTTGATTCTTTGGGGTCAATGCTGAGCTTTGATAATACCTCACCAAAAAGAACCTTAATGAGTGCAAGATGAACCCTGGGCAATACTCTACCAGTGCACCTCCCAAGTATCTGGGCTGCCAATTTATCTAGACGAGCTTCCTTCATAGAGGAAGTTTCAACAGGAATAAATACAGACACAATCTCTTCATTATTGGAGAGACCAGATTCACTATTTGAATGTGATATAAAAGCATTAGCAGGGGAATTCATTGGTGAAGAGTAATCCCTACATTGTTGAATGCCCTTTGACAGTGTTTCTTTCTGACTTGCACAAGTTGGCCATGGGTCAGCAAGTTCATCTTCTAATTGTTCATATGAAGGCACTTCTTTGAGATCAATGATTTCAGCAAAGCGCCCCAAGAACTCCCATATCTGCAAGAAAATTTCAATGAGATGGATGCAAGAATAAAAAGGAAATGCACAACTTTGTAAAGATGTGTTTCTTCAAATAGCAGAAACAGTAACAGATATGTAAAGAGCTACCTGGAAAACATCTGCCGCCGATTCCGGTTGAAGCTTATGGCTAATAGGACGTCCCGGAGGTAGCTTGCGGATGCTAGAACCGCTGGGCTGAGCATCATCATGTAGCCCAGTCACGGCACCATGTCTACCATATGGTGTATCTCCATTACTTTGACCATCTTTATGCACAGATAAAAGTAAACCACTTGCAACTGTCACAGAAGAATGAAATTCTGTCCTATTGCACAAGAACTGGTAGTTTATGCAAGACCTGGATCTAGGAAGGGACTCCACAATTTCTTGAACAAATTCCAAGTCAAGCCCAATTCTATCATGGTATAGCCAATTCTTCAGTAATGTATAAGTAGATTTCACATCATTCTTCTTTTCTGTAACTCGTGGTATACTGGGGCCATTGGATGAGCAAAATCTAGTTAAGGGAGCGTAAGGACCATCAAAGTTCTGACATCCACTCCCCTTGTTTAATAAATGATTTTCACTGTTGTGTGTGCATGAGAATACCAGATGCCCATGTTCCTTATACATTTTTTTCACATGCTTCCACCATAGCAGAAGAAATCATCCCCCATACTGAAGAGGGCGATGTTCCCTTAAATGTAAACTCACCAATTTGGTCATTAATACTGGCTTCTTTACCTGGTGGAACATTCTCAGAATTTGATGGTAGTATTTGTGACATCATATTTGAGCTCTGTACATCATTGCAACACAAAGAAGTCCTTTGATCCTCCATATCACTGGTAAAAATTGATAAGAAATCTTGTTTGGTCTCAGAGGGCGTATCCACCATCATATAAATATCATCATCCATATCATTAGCAGTATATCCAATAAAACTGCTACTTTCCTTTGTTTCAGCGGCCTTTCTTGCACCATTCTGAAAGAGAATGGTGGAGGCTTCTGGAAGGGGGAACACTGAACATGGTAACCTTCTGACCTTAAACAAAGGCGCAGAACTCCGGCCATCACATTCACACACCTCACACTCAAACAGTGAACCAGTGACTCTATCATGCCAGTAAGATGTAAAACCCACTGGCCATATCTGATGGCAATTGTGGTAGCTTGCCTGTTTATCGATCTCTCCCAAGCTAGTTTTAAAGAAATCTTGATATTGAACAGGTAGGCCAACCAAGAGTAACAACACAAAAAATCAGTGTTATCAAAATCAGCGCCAAAGTGACGTAAGATAAAATAACTGCAGCATAAGAATACAAAGGCTGTAGCAGTGGGATACAAGAACATCTAAAATGGACACTGAATGAAGAAACGGAATCTGAAACAGGTAATGAGATACTCACACTGCCATGATGCGCTTGACGGTTGCAATTTTCTGCAAGAAATTTTGGAGGCTTTGGTGGATTTCTTTCTTCTTTACGACTCGAGTCTGTTGCTTTCTTAAAAAATGATGGCTCCATATAAGTACTGGAACTTCCAAACTCGTGCTTCTCAGAAAACTTGTGAAATGCTGATTTTTGTGGAAAATCTCTTCTCCTGCAGCATGTATGATTTGAGCTCTGTTCTATGTTTCCATCAGCAATGAAATTTTGATCCACAGGAGGAAATTGTTGTCTCATGTTAAAACAATGAGGAAGACCAAATGCTGGCATAAACTGATTCCCATCTGCAAACATGATAACCAGAAATGGATTATTATAAGATGCACCACCAATGACGGTCAATAGTTACTTTAGAGACCAGATGGCTATAACTTCAAAACGGTAGCAGGAACCATAATTTTTTGGAACTGGAATTAAATTTCCGTTTATGGATAAACACATAATATGCGGCAAGCAGAAGTTGATCTTGATGCTTAGGACAACCAATTGCTGTCTAAAAAGTTACAGTGCATAAAGGCGTGGAAAATATCCAACAAAAAGCAAATACATCTCGCTTGCAGTACATATGATTGCTATAATATCCTTACCAAAAGGAGTTGTATTATTCAACTGTAGCCCCTCAAAATGTGGAGTAGCCAATTCAGTCAAATGAGCTCCAGCAACACTTACTCTGCGAGGAGGACCAAAACAAAATATTAACTCTCCTGTGATGATAATGCCTGTGCAACAAAGGTTATTAAAAAACTTCCTATAACATTTCTGACATTATTATGTCAGAGCACCCCAAAACAGTCCAGTTTATAAAGTTTATCACTAAATAGCTGCCACAAGTTACTTGTAATTTCACTTTTCTTTGCAAAAAGCAGAATTTCAACAAATCAGAAGTTTTTTCCTTCGAACCAATCTTTCAAGAGTAGTCAAAACAATAACCATTTGACAATTAAACAGCGAGCATCATGTACAATAATGAAAGCACTGCTCTGTAACACAAAGAACCAGCTATAGAAAATGCAAGCACACTTTCAGCGCTTATTCTCTTCAGCATAGCACATAAAAGTAGTCTAAAACAATGAAAGGATAATAATGACCTATTCAACTGCTATGGTTATAAGCTTCTTAACACACTGATATGCAAAGACAACTCGATTAGGAAAATTGAACTCCATAATAATCACTAAAGGTACAGAATAACAATCATCAACATAACTAAACATTGTACAGAATGACGGTGGACTCAAAATAGAAATAGTTAGCTTCAAATCATGTTTGATTTTGAAGTTATACTGCAGTTATGTAGTCGGCTGCAGCAGTTTCACAACCGTCATGTGGATTTAAGAAGATCAAAAGATCTGCTAAAGGAAACAATGAACACTGGGGCAATTTTGTTCATGAACTCAAGAGAAAGGTTCACCAAATAATATGTGACTAGAATTTTACCATCAAAATAGACCAAACAAGGTGGGGAAATTGTACAGAATCTATGCATGTACCAGACCTAATAGCCAGGAATAAATAAAGCAAACTTTGATGTTTGTTAGCAACTTCAGTGTAGGCATGGTCTGATGCAGGTATAACACTTAACAAAATTCCAAAAGTTCAAAATTCTAGAACTCAGAGCCCTCCGCACCCCCCCTCCCCACACACCTCCTCCAAGGAGAAACACATGTCTGTATATACATATAAAAATTTGGTATAGGGACACCTGGTTGAGCGATTTTTGTAAGTACATAAGCCATTCTCTTTATGTGGATCAAAATGTGATATCAAAAATAAGTAGACAAGAAATTGCACAAAAGGGCATGTGTGAGGATTGATGATCGAAAGCATAGAATGTTACTTTCCGAACGGCATTCTTTTTCTATAAATTTAGTGTGAAATATATCTTTTCAAAATATAAGAACCAAGCAGTCTGACACGTGACCATGATCCAGTCTCGAAAGGAGACCATCCTTTCAATATTTATGGAATAACACAACCAGAATAGGAAAGGACTAAAACCATAACATCAGTGCACTCTAACCTACACTTCAGGTCAGGTCAGAATCACTAAGCAGTGCATGTTTTCACAAATGCTTGCATAATCTTATATGATGTATATGATATTGAAATGCTTTAATAATGGAAAGGCATCATTTGCTAACAGTTGGGTAAAATGCATATGAACTGATCAGGAAAATTTGCAGCCATGTGAGAGTTGTCATGTTAAAAGAAGAATAGAATAGATTATTAGTGGGTTTTCAATACATAACTTGGTTAATGGATGCCCCTTCTACCTTAACAGAAATATGTTTCATAATTTATGCATGCCTATTTTTTACTTTTATTCAACATCTTTATTCCTCACTAAGGATGTGCACATGGTTGTAATATTCCAAGATTATAAAATACACAGGGGCAGACCCCAGGATTAACAAGCCTGGCTAGGAAACCCAACAGTTTTCAGTGAGAAAGGAAATCATGGTAATATCAGACCCAAAAGAAATTTCCATACTAGTATTTGAAATATGAATTCATAATGCAAAACGTCCTTCAGGAGCTAAAGTTTTGTTATCAAAGTGCATGCTCCAATTTGACAATAAAAACAGCCACGAAAATTTCATAGTACCACCAAGCCGCATGTTCTTCAGAAATCCTGAAATTGTGACCCCGGCGGAGTCACGTTACATTTGGTGCCCACGCTGGCACTCAAATTTGCCCCCCCCCCCCCCCACACACACACACCCCCCAGAATCGAGGAAAACATGACTGCAATAGGCTGAGGAACATCAGAGAGCATGGCGTGGTCCATGCAATTGATGTTCGCCAATTCATATTAGGAACTACTTTGGAGAGATACTGCATTATACACTTCTCCACAAGAATTAAACAGCAGAAAAAAGCAAAGCCGGTCATGTAGAGAGCCCAATTTTACTGGATGCCCAACTCCATCCCCACAGAACTCTCTGGGCACAGGACTGGAAACAGGAAGGATACTATCCAAGCGATCCAAAGTCAGATCCAGTAGTGAGCCATTCAAGAAGGCATTTCAATATCCAGCAGAATCCAGTGTAGTATGATTTTTTCACCCCAGAACAAATTCGGATCCAGAAAAGGCAGTTTCTATAGTGAGAATTCATAAAGTTGACCCTCTATTGAATGGTCAGCCAAAAATGACCATAGTCCAATGAAAAAAAATAGCGCGCTACAAGATTTAGCACCGCCCTTCTCCAGATTATAGCGTGCTATATTTGAAAACGGCATTTTGCATAAAAAATGATAAATATATCCCAAAAATTTCAAATATGAGGCACAATATATTTGACTGGAAGCACAAAGTCAGCCAGTGCTAGCGATCCAATTTTAAACTGAAGTTTGACCCCCCCTCTCTTCCCTACTTCCTCTCCATCCCCTACAGATCGGAAGCGACCACGACACCTGCTCGATTCGTCGAGCCGGCAGCCAAGCCCAGCCTAGGATTCATTGGCTCCGACGTCCCTGCACCGCGTGCTCCCCATCTCCACGGCCACACCCCCTCGTCTCCAACCCCAAGAAACGACTGCAGCAGCAGATAGGAGCAGCAAGAGGAGGAGGAGCATGCCCATGAGCAACCAACAACATGCAGGAGGAGCTCAGCGAGGTGGAAAAGTGGAAGCAGTAGAGGAAAGTGTTACCTGGTGGCTGACTGGCGTGGCTGACATAACCCCTTCCTGTGTTGGCTGGAGTCGAGTTGGAGATAGCTGCCGCCGTAGCCCCTCACGAGAAGACGCTGCCGCCGTCGCTCAAAGCTCGGGTGGGAACTGGGAAGGGGGAATGCGAACTAGGGTATTATTGCCTCGTTGGTTAGGTCTGACACTAAGAATGAGAGGGGTATGGGCTGTCACCAGCCAAGGGGTGTTTTTGGGCCGCTGGGTTGTTGTTTTCTCTGTTTCAGATTTTTGCATAACGCTACAACGCTATAACACTACAACTTTTAGCGCAGAAATAGCGCGCTATTATGCGATTAGCACCGTAGATGCCAAATTTTGTATTGTTCATTGCCACAATACCATAATGCCGGCTATGACTCTTTAGATGCGAATCATCTTCTCCATTGAGCATCAACGTTTGGCGAGGGCTTTCGAGGTGGAGAAAGAGAGGGAGGACTTGGGCTACCACGCCACCAACCGAGGGTAACAACAGTGCCACTAATAATGATGGAAGGGCCTCCCACTATTCCAACATCCTACTTTGTCACCATTGAATGTAGTCAACCTTCACTTTTAGCCGTCAAACAAATTGTACATGGATCAATATTGTGGCGTCGTCGATAACCTAACTTGGAAAGATATTAGTCTACAAAACATATAAAAGATAATTAGGCAGCTAACCAAGGATCCCTCAATCCTAGGGGTTGGTTGCAGTTGATGACATGAGATGGAAGGTGGAAAAAAGTGCAGGATCATGAGAATTCACCGAGAAACAAGTAGTAGTGACTAGTGAGGCGAAACGCTCACACCAAGCACAAGGGGCTTGCTTAAAGCCATAAAGAGAGCGACAAAGATGACATACCATGTCGTCAAGAACAGAATACACTGATGGTGGTTGTATACAGACCTCACACAACTCGCCGTTCATTAGCATTCTTGACATCAAGTGGAGAGACAAACTAGTGGCGAACAGAAGCCATGACAAGGGTGCGAACTGTGGTCATGTGGGACACATGAGCAAATGTCTCGCCATAGTCATGACCAAGCTCATGATGATAGCCATGGGCAATAAGACGAGCCTTGATCTCGCCGCCGCCGCTAGGAGCACTTCCTTCCGCCACCATCCTCTGACGGCTCCCCTCCATCGACGACCTTGGTCGTTGGTGGTGAGGGGGTCAACGGATTCACACATGTGGAACATTTTAGCCATTAGTAGCCTAGGTTTTGGGATATTCATCATCTTGGCTTCAGCGACGGCGATGGCTGCGTTGAAAAAAGATTCTTCAGATCCTACCCTGACGAGGCAAAGGTTCTATGGTTGGGGATGGATTTGGAAACTAGTCTATTCAAGCAAGGATGGTCAGGCGTCGACAGCATCCTTGTGGTGGACATGTGCCCTCGAGGTCCGCGATTGCAACGATGTCTGCTCCAGCGTCGGCACAAAGCTTGGAAGGTTGTCCAGGAGAAGATGCAAATTGTGGTTTGCATCAGTGGCATCGGGAGATGGTGAATCATGTGCTGGGTCCGTTTTTCATGGATGGAAGGTATGATTTCCTCCTATGACGTCTTAGTCATGTGGGGGTGCCAAATTTTGAGTTTGATGGCATGTCCAGTGTGTTACCCCGGTCTGATTCGTTCAACCTTGGAGGTCCCCAAAGCTGCATATCAGCGATAGAGCTGTGTCAAGCTTGGGTGTGGAGGTGATCTGTCATGTTTTCCTTTGGTGGCTGCTGTGGTGGTGCCAGAGGCCGATGATGGGCGTTGGTGTCAAGCTCTGAGGATTATTCGGTCTTGTCTATATTTTTTACTGCTTGGTTGATGTTCCTATGTGCAAAGGCTATCGTTTTGCTGTCTTTTCAGTTTTGTCAACTCAGTGTGTGCGTGGCTTGTACTATGATCTTTATGATATAAATGAGACATGTATTACCATGCAGAAAATAAGTCGAGCCTTGTAGCACTCAGGAGAACCATGACAACGAGTCCAAACCTTGTAGACCCACATGCAACTGATGGGAGTGTGTGGGCAGGCCAAAAGGGCACGGGTGGGGTGGAGGACCGGCGGCACATGAGCGTGGCTTTCTAGCATGCCCGATTGAGAGGAGCAGCTGCCAAGTGAACCTGATTGGATTGAGACGACAATGACTACGAATCTAGGCGATGGTGAGAGGAGATTGAGAGGAACTCGAGTAGAGAATCCAGAAAGAAAGATCATGAGGGAGACGAGTTGCGGTTTTCGGAGTAAAACTCCCTAAACCGATGATATTGTGGTTACCCACATGTGAGGGGAATGTGATTTGTATAATCACCGAACTGAACCATTTCAGAATCCATTGTATAGATAGGATATGGTAAGAGATTTTTTACATGTATAAACTATCCGCTTTGACTCCGAACCCGAGACACTAGATATATTATTCATAATACCCCATGGTATTAGGATTATTGAGTTTTTTTAGCGAGATTATCCAACCCTCTTAAATAGGATAATTCGACTTCTATAGAACTTTAGTAAAAAAACTTGTCATATAGATGGTACTTATTTATGACATGGTGTGGTTGACTCCTAGTGTTTTACTTGTGGAAGTTTACCGCCTTCTAGAGTTTATTATGTGCTTCTAGTTGTTATATACCACATTGTAGTTCTATATGCCCTTTACTCTTGTAATTTTGTCCGGCATTTAAATACTCTTCGCATGTGTGTATTACCCGTTTACTTGTGTCTATTCTCGGAATGAGGCATTACACTACCTTGCCAAGTCTAGCTCCGACATCATCTGTATTTCTATCTGCATCCTAGTGTTATCCTGTCTGCTTCTGAATCCAATAAAATAATGTGGAATAGGGTACTGCAAGTCTACCCTCGTGTGAGCAGTATCCCATAAAATCCACTGCACTTGCAGGCTACATGGCATGGATCATGCTCCACGTCGCCCGATAACGAGTAACACCCTAAGGTGTGAAGAAGTTAATTATGAAATCATATCATACTTCCTACTCTTTGGTGAAGGAACCAATAGTAAAAAACTAGGATCGAATGACATAATGTGGGCAAGGGTGTCTAGTTGTCTGGCAGGGTGGCATCACGGCATTAGACAATCTCGTCCATTGCTCCTTTACCATGGCCAATGTTTCCACCACAACCTCCTATATGGTCATGACATCTTCTAGAAGATTTGATGTTCTCGAAGGTGTCCCAGATGAGTATGGTCTTGTTGGCCGTCTACTTGCCCCAAGGAGACTTGGTGGCAAAATCTATGGCGAGCACAAGGAAATTATGTATTTCTTTCACGGCATGGTAAATGGTATACAGAGGAAGTTGCTTGGTTGTGCCTTGAATAGGACGAGGCACAAGTCAAGAGAAGAGAATGTATCCTTGGGAGATAATTTTACTTCATTGTTTATTGTTTTCCTCTCAAGCATAGGTCTTCTGCATACGTAGGAAAGGCCTCTTAGCAAGTTCACCATGAAGATATCGGTAAATAGGAAAATTTTCAATCCAGAGAATATGGCAAAAATGTGATCATGATCAAACCGAGTATACCCTCAATCCTGTGGATTCCCATAGATCTTGCAATATGGGAGTCCTTTGGGATCTAGGTCGCCGACTCACTATATGAGGTTACTTAATGACATGGCTCACATGATGTCTCTTCCTTAGTTCATCTCCCCTACATGGCTTAAGGTAACTCCCTTTTTGTGGCGAAATCATCACATATGGGTTTACACATATGCCATTTGATACATAGGGGATACCATGGCATTCCTCTCCGAGAATCACCATCGTTCTGTTGTGTAGAAGGTCTCACTCAGTCTTCTATGAAGATGCATTGAATTCTGTGATGGCTAAACTCACAAAATACATGTGACACTGGCAATCATATATTAGCAGTGTTAAACCTTGAGAGTTTGTTACTCTGAGCCTTGAGGAAGTACCTAATAGCTCTTTAATGTTCAGACACAACATTGATTACAATTTCACATCAGAACTATGTTTACAGTTGGTCGAACGACGGAAAAAAGATCGGTTAACATCTCAAATCAAATCGTTATAAGGAGTTAGACCAAATGACCATCTACAAGTATGGTGTAAGAAAGAGTTCCTGTGTTAATGGAAAATAATGAAAATAGTTAAAACTAGCAATAGCAGCCGCAAGTACAAACATGGTGTCGACAATTTTTGAGTCACTACAATGGTCACGGACTGCATAGAAGGTCATAGATTAATGCCAAAAGGGCAATGTTACATTGGCGAGAACAAGTCACAATCGAGAGAAGAGATTGGAATTAGGCCATGCTCGATCCAATTAGGATGGGCCATAGGGAAGAAAGAAATGGAAATGATTCAATGCAGTTGGTCAAATAAGGAAGGGTTGTGGCAAATCAAGGAAATTACTGTCTAAAGGAGACAAGAAAACTGAAAAGATTTGTGTGGCTCTGGATGAAGTTGAAGAGAAATAAAAGAACTTGATGGGGTAACAAATAACCATGGACATGCCAAACTAAAGATCCTTTAGATATCTAGCTAAAGAATGGGTAACGAGGTCGAGGGGTCAAGGACGGTAATATTAAATTTGATGAAAGAAGGCAAACAAGATGCGATGATAAATACATAAGAGGCACCGAAATAGATTGCCATGGCGATGGGGTTAGGCACAGATGCTAGCAGAAAGACGCAATACATGTTTGTTTGATGTCCCATACATTGTAGTGCATGAGAGGTTAGGGGTACTATTCACAGTGTTGTTACTCACAACAAATTCTAATCATAACTACAACGTAGACACAATTCAATCTTGTAAAAGATTTCTGGGTAATGTAAATACAAAAGAACTAGTTCTATGGGTAGGTGGTTCCAGAGGTACACGAATGTATTCATACATCGACCATGTCAGCACTCTGCCCACCATCTTTTTGTCTCTCTTACCATACATGAGCAAGCCTATGCCATCATTCACATTTGGTAGTGTCAACACTAACTACTGCTATTGGTGGCACTAGATTCTTCCTACTAAGCTTGACCCACGGGCCTGACAAACATGTCGAAACCATTCTTACTCATGGGTAGCACCACTGGTGGAGAGCCATGACGAAGCCCAATTGTGGTGCCGGTGTTGGAACGACCGTCCACCATGGTTTCCTTATCGAGCAAAATCTTTACACGATGATGAAGACACACATTGTAATGGTGGAGGAAGGTTTGTCAACAAGAGTGGTGGTACAAGCATTTGACCACAAGTCACTATACTTGATCTCTCTCCATGATGGGCCTTTCATAGAAGTTGTATGCATAATATTGTGCTCACATGTCCCTTGTACATGAGATGGACGTGATGAAATCCTAGCCGTTGGATGAATCATCCACCATTTCAATATTCGCAATCGATTTAACCTTAGGAAGTAAGGATCAATATCTCGCTACTAGGAGTCTAGGTGCCTTCTTTGTTAGGCTTGTGTTTGGTCGTGGTGGCCCCATGGTGGTCTCCCAACTCCATCCTCGCCCTAGTGTGACCATCGTGATCTACCTCATAGAGCTAGTGATTCTCAATGCTCGTTAATTTGGGCTTTGCGCCTTCTCTACTAGTTGTATGTCCGAACAACAGTTTGGCAGCCTGCCTTGCAAGGGGTTTTTGGTCATATTAGGTTCTCACCACTTGAGCTAGGCAACTCATGTGGTTGTGCACAACCTATAAGGTTGGCCTGGCTTGTGCGGGTTTCGTCACCGAAGACATGGAGAAACATCAGACATTAGATCAAAAGGACATTGATGTAACTTCCGGTTTTATCATGGATCTTCTTTGTTGGTGGCCTTCCAGTTGTTCCGGTCCATTGTACTATCGTTAATCAATCAATAAAGCTAGCCCATTGTTATGATGGAATCCCTATCTACCATTCTCTAGATTAATTTCCATCCGCAGCTCGGCAGCCAGACACCTTGGTCGCCGATGCTTCATTTCCTTCTACTCTACTACTAGTGATCCATTCTCCAATTAATCACACCAATCCAAATAATCTTCTCTTGTGAACCCAGTAGATTCATTAATTTACTGGAACATACTAGGTGATACCTAACCGCAAACTTAATGGACCGAAAGAGAACCCACAAAAGAGTTCATGATATACATTAAAGAGAACTAGTTCAAATTTCCACACTAGAATTTTGGATAAAGAAAATGCGAGACAACAATATCACACAACGATGCAAGAGAAACCAATAAGATACGTTCACATTGAAAGAAAACAAGAACAGCTAGAAATTTCTCTCCTACAGATTGCAAGTCATGGTGATTTTAAAATTCCCTAAGGCTGAACTGCATGTACCTATCAAGACCCAAACATGCAGGTGTCCTACTTCAATAAACTAATAACACAAATCAAATTAGCGCCACAACTAGAACAAAATAAAATTATCATTGCGCATGCCCTAACTGCGTGAAAGGGTGACAACATTAAATTAGCTGCAATATCTCATATACCATGTTCTTTGTAGTAAATCAGGGGGAAACATGTAATAACCACAAATGACTACAGTGTAATACCTAATTTTAGTAGCCACTGCTACGATGCCGCACTAATGCTTTAGAAAGCCACTGCTACCAGTTGCTAATTATAGCATTTATTTTAAACCAAGTCATTTAGGTCTCAGTGTTATCAACAGTCAAGCAAAGCAGAAAAATCGAAAGAACACACCAGATTCATATGCTATGTTGATAGCAAGTGCATCTGTGTAATCATAACAAGTAGCAAACCAAACATCATGTCACGTTCTCGATAGGACTCACCATTAGTACTACTGGCGTTTCATGAAGAACAATCTACCTACTTCTTATAGCTAGTATATATAAAACTCACTGATCAAAATAAGATCTAAAATCATAAGGAGATTATCAAGAGGGAGCTGAGATAACTGCCTGGTGATGTCTCAACTCAAAAGTTCTGATTTTCTATTGGATTATATTTATCTCGACAACTATTAAACTCATCAATCAGTATGGTGATATCATCTGGGTGAACTATGTAGCTATAGCAAATAATGTCATAAATCATCTCTCATCTCCCAAAACTAAAAGACACATCTAACTTTTTCTCGGGGTCTGTCTAGTTATTGCATATCTAAGTGACTCAATCAAACATAAAAAAAAAGGAAAATACCCACATGAATCTCCATGAAAATCATTGACATAGGATTTAGATGTGCAATACTTAAGGCACATCTAGATGTGCTTTAGCAAAATCCGAGAAAGAAAGAAGACACGTCTAATTTGTAAATTAATCAATTGTCCTGCGTCATAAGTGAGCCCGTTAATTAGACTATAGGTCATGCACAAATCTACAAGAAAAATAACTGCGCGGTATACCTTCGACTCGATTGCTGGAGGAATAAATCAAGTGATCGCCGGGCTCGTGTACTCGATGGCGCATCAATCGGTACCGCGCAGGAAGATCTACACGGGCTGAGACGGCGGGACTCGCTGCCATGGCGTACGTTCTGTGGCGTCTGGCGATCGACTAGCGCAGAATCGATCTGAAGTTCTGAACTGGCGATGGTAGGCCAGGTCAAACTCACGGTGCTGGCCTAAAAATAAGACATGGGCTTGTTTTGGGCTTGGGTATACAGCGCAACAATCCATTAGTGCCACAACTGGAGAGGTTGGTTAACTTTGTTGGGCTTCTACAGATCTAGTACAAGGCTACAACTACTCCATTAGCATCCCCTCAAAAAAAAAATCCCCTAAAAAAAACTACTCCATTAGCATAGTATATACTTCTCCAGTATATTGTTCTAAAAAAAATTCTCCGGTATATATTTTTTGTTTGAAATAACACAAATCAAATTAGTGCCACAACTAGAACAAAATAAAACTATCATTGCGCATGCCCTTGGCGAAAGGGTGACAGCAGCAAATTAGCTGCAGTACCAAATTAGGGAGAAACATACAAAAACCACGAATTACTCGCGGTGTAGCCACTAAATTAGAAGAGGATGCAACACCATGCATGCTGCGCTCTTACTACTAATGCTTTAGAAAGCCACCGCTACCGGTTGCTAATTATAGCATTTATTTTAAACCAAGTCATTTATGACACAGTGTTATTGACAGTCAAGCAAAGCAGAAAATTCCAAAGACCAAATTCATATGCTGTGTTGACAGCAAGTCCATGTGTGTAATTAGTCATAAGAAGTAGCAAACCAAAAACATCTGCAATCGATATAACCATCATGTCACGTTCTCGACTAGACTCACGATTACCATCTGCAAATTACTCACTCCGTTCGGAATAACTACGTACTAGATCTAGATACATCCATTTTCCTGAGGGCATGAGCAACAATAATCTACGCACTTCTTAAAGTTATATATAAAATTCGCTGAACAAATAGAGATGTAAAACCATAAGGAAATGAACAAGAGGGAGCTGACATAACTGCCTGGTGATGTCTTGGGCGTTGACGGCTCCTATCGCACATTCCGGGCACATCCAGCCCTCGTTCACGGCCACCGGAGGCCGCCACACGACTTGGACGCAGGTTTGGTGGAACCCACGTTCGCAGGCGTCGCAAATATGAGTATATATTATGTATAGGAAACTCTTGTAATAGTTCCGTGCTTTGATAGAATACGAAAAATATATTGAAATCATTCATTAATGTATTCTTATTATACGAAATATATAGAAAGCATTTATTAACATATATCATATATCTTGGGAAATCTTGTATTACTTGTGTGCTCTGCTGGAATACGAGAAATATACTATTAAAATTGATCATAAATACATATTTTGGAATGGACAGACGAGTGGCTGCAGACGCATAGGTGGAGATTGGCTGCCTGTGAGTAATGCCATGCCTGGGGCGACGGGATGCGTTGGCCTGCAACACACGGCATGAGCTCTACCGTCGATTGATGTTGGCTGCGTCTACAGTCAGTTGTACAGAGACAAAAACACATTCAGTGTACTGGCTGATAACATATGCAAAAGCAACTTTCAATTGCATGCTTTGCTGTAATACGAGATGTACACGGAAATCATTCATTAATGTCTTTATTTATTAGCATTTATCTTACTATATATATATATAGAAAAATCTTGTATTAATTCCGTACTTTGCTGGAATACGAGATATATATTGAAATCGTTCATTAATGTCGTCCTATTTTAGAAAATATATAGAAACCATTTATTAACATATATCTTGGAAAATATTGTATTAATTGTGTGCTCTGCTAGAATACGAGAAATATATTGAAATCGGTCATTAGTTTGTGTGTGCGTGCGTGCGCGCGCGCGCGCGCGCGCGCGTGTGTGTGTGTGTGTGTTTACATTGTTTTATTTACTACATATATTTCTTCAATTGATGAACTTATCTTAATGTGATCACATTTGTAGTTCTAATGACTTTCTCAGATAATGATTGTTATAGTTGTGACATTTTATTTGTGACTTGAATTAGAGTATATCAAAGCTATAAATAAAAAATATAAAAAATGACGGATATTGTCTACCTTAGTAGTGGCTTGCAGATTTTCTAAAAAGTAATTTTATGACGATAAGGATTGATGTCAACTTACTTTGGTATTGTATATGTTGGCATTTGTTGGGTTTGTCTGTTGGTTTACACACCGCCAAAAGAGGTTCAGTGCACATGTGTGGGTTTCACTAAGCATACCCTTCTTCGCTTATAAACGAGAACCAAATATTAAGGTATTTATTTAAGGGATTTTTACATTTCTGCCCTTAGCCAGTGCACACCAGACAGTTTTGCCCCTACTTTTAAAGGTGCTCAGTTTTTCCCTAAATAATATGACATGTACGGTCAGAGTGAAACGTCTTTGATAAATGGAAATTAAACATAAGGGGCATTTGTATAACCAAGCATAATTGCTTAGTGGCAAACTGAGCATAGTTTAAAACTAAGGGCAAAACCATCCAACAAGGCAAATGTGAAAATCTCTTTATTTACATGTCTTGTGTATGACGTAAAATTGCACCAATAAAATTCTAAAGGTGGAGACATTTTTGACTTGTTAAGCCTTGTGAGTATTTTGGATGAGTACTCACGGTTGCTTTGCTACCCTTTTTTCTTCTCTACCCAATTGGTGCGATCAGATGACGGGCCCCAAAAGCCAGCTGATCCCGCCGCTGCCGACTACTACCCCGCCCTAGCCTACTACTACGTGGAGACCGTCGACGACCAGGAGTAGATAGGAGGCTCCTAGGTTGGAGGCCTGCGCCTTTTTGATCCAGTTATCTTTCATATGCTAGGCTTCTTAAGGCAGACTTGTTTACTTATGTGTGTACTCAAATTTTGATGCTTCCGCTGACTCTTGTGTATTCCAGCTTATGTATTCGAGCCCTCGAGGCCCTTGACTTGTAATATAAAGCTTGTATTATTTTAGTTGTATGTCTATAGTTGTGTTGTGATATCTTCCCGTGAGTCTTGATCTTGATCATGCGCATTTGTGTCTAGTGCATGATCGAGTCGGGGGCGTCACAAGTTGGTATTAGAGCCGACTGCCAGTATGAAACCCCTTTCCAACTCCTTGGCGAAGTTGAGTCTAGTATTTGAAAAACTATTTTACTAACATTGTTGTATGGCTTACGAGCCCACATCGCAAACGGGTGGGATTAGGATCTTTTATTCCTCGCCTTTACTGGGATTCCGATCTCTCTTCTATTCAGGTTTAAATATTTTACTAACTCTAACTCTAGGTTTTCATAATTACTTCCTCCTGGAGAGCCTTTCATTCCAGATGATGGTTTGATTCACCAGAAGATCCCACAAATACTCTTCGATGTTTTTCCCGAAACCTTTGTGCTCATCGCCTTTGCAATTCTCTACCACCGATAGGTCCATATAGATAACTACATACACTTGCCATTCATACAGTCATTTCCATTTGCTCTTGTTATTACAAGATGCCCCGAAATACTCTCCAATGTTCAGAGGATCCTTTATGCCTACTGCCTGGTAGTTCCTTGTCTCGCGAATACACCTACGAATAATTCCTCGCACTTACCAGGGATTCGTTCATACCTAATTATTCATATGTTTTCCAAAATTCTTCCAAATGCAATTTGATCATCCAAAATCCTCAATACCCTATTGCTCTCAATCTTCCTTACCTGCTTGCGTGATGGTTAATTCCATATGTCTAGCAATATTCATTAACATCCTTTGCCATCATCATTTTGAGCCTTTGATTCGATATATTTGTGAATGCTCGCAATCATCAATCGAAACTAGAATTCGTTCCTTCGGCTCAGACATCTTTCCGAACATGAGCTGATTCTCGACAAATCAAACCTTGATTGATTCTCCATCTAAGTCTATTCAACTTACTCGTATTTGATTAGAGCATTTGATTATGATACACTGATCTAGAAATCATAATTCCTTGTATTTAAGCGTAGAACTATTCAGATGTTATAATCCGATGTCCTTGCATTCTGTCTTCCTATGATTGCGTATCGATACTCACATCAGCTCCGTTGTGGATCACCAAATCTATTGTTGGATTATTATACGATAGTGTCCTTCATATTCAATCACCTTGTGAGTTCTTTCCCTGATATATATAATGCCTTGGTAAATTGTATTCTCTGTTTTGGCCAACCATGCTCTGCTTTCGAGCTAATATCTGTTGCTCCTATAAGCGTGTTGTATGGATTTGTAAAATGTCCCAATGGGTTGTATCTATGGATTTGCTATCTATGTGAGCCCGAAAGTTTTCACGGGTCTTACTCTCCTGATATATCACCAGGTAACTCTTCAGACTCAAAGTATTTTTGATAGGGCAGTAAATGAAAGGTTATGCATTGAAGAAGTGGGAGTCGACCTTGAACTTTGTGTTCATGCCCATGGACATGATGTAGTTCTTATCATGGAAGCTTCTCGTAACAATAATCATTCCTTTGGTATAATTTGATCTTGTATCTGTGATTTTGTCCTTTGCAATCGTGGTTCCGACCATGTTGTTCTACTTTGATTTCATTCTCAAACAAGTAAAGTGCTTGTCTTCCACATATCAGTACACTAGTCTAACCTCTATTTTGATCTACCTTCAAGTTTTACTCTCTGGTATCTCGAGAATATCATGGAACTACATAACTTCTTATGAGTTCTTCATCAACTATTATTTCTCACCGATTCCAATTTTCCCCGGGTTCTGAGTTGTTAGACACTCAAGGACACCGATAATTGAATCGAATCCACACTGCGATTCAACAACTCTTTGTAATCTTCATTGCTTACGAGTCTGTACTTGATTATGTCATTCCCAGCTGATTCGCTACATCATCGTCGTCATGCTGAAATCTTGACCATGTTACCTATCTCCTTCATCCCCAGAACACAATTCCAATAGTACAGTAAGCTTACATCAAGCTTTCAACATCATGATGGTTGTCTTGAAAGGCAATTTCGATTCTGAGCTGGCAATCTTATTTGTGTTTCCGATAACCTTACGCTTCACCATTCCTTTTGTTTGATGTCGTCGATGATCGATTACATCTTCATGAAAACTCTCTACAAATGTGACATGATCATCATCAACATTCTGAGCTCTTCCAGGATATCAATCGAATTCATGATGAGAAATACCATCCTTTCCCCGCGATGATTTGTGTTATCATCGACAACATTAATGCCTTCCCTCCAACACAAACTTGTTCATGTTTTGTGTTGTACCTCGAGTTCATTGCTATCCTACTTATGTTATGTTCTACCTTGGAGTATTACCATCTTTGATGTCAAGAATGTCGTGAGAATTTCACCACCTCTTATGAAATTCTTGATACAAGTGATACTTATCACCATCACCATTCTTTTCTTGGTCCCCGTGTTGTTTCTAACCGGAGTGCCAACAAATGGACTTTGATGTGTAAATTCAAAATTTCTAGCAACCCTATTGCTTTGAAGTTAATGACCAGTAATTTCATTTTGGTGTGTTGGTTGCTAAATCGCCATTCTAAGATTGATCGTGCAACCCAGTCGGTATTCCGTGGTTCACCTTTCGATCAATGAGTTGAGATTGTGCCAATCTCTCCATCCTTTGATATACTCGATGATGGTTCCCAACCAGACTCGGTTGCATTTTGATTTAAGGATTCCTTGTGGTCATAATTGAAGGAAATATGCCCTAGAGGCAATAATAAAGTTGTTATTTTATATTTCCTTATTCATGATAAATGTTTATTATTCATGCTAGAATTGTATTGACCGGAAACCTAAATACATGTGTGAATACATAGACAAACAATGTGTCCCTAGTGAGCCTCTACTTGACTAGCTCGTTGATCAAAGATGGTTAAGGTTTCCTAACCATGGACAAGAGTTTTCATTTGATAACGGGATCACATCATTAGGAGAATGATGTGATGGACAAGACCCATCCATTAGCTTAGCATAATGATCGTTCAATTTTATTGCTATTGCTTTCTTCATGTCAAATACATATTCCTTCGACTATGCGATTATGCAACTCTTGGATACCTAGGGAATGCCTTTTGTGCTATCAAATGTCACAACGTAACTGGGTGATCATAAAGATGCTCTACAGGTATCTCCGAAGGTGTTTGTTGGGTTGGCATAGATCAAGATTAGGATTTGTCACTCCGAGTATCGGAGAGGTATCTCTGGGCCCTCTCAGTAATACACATCATAAGCTTGCAAGCAAATGACTAAGGAGTTAGTCTCGAGGTGATGTATTACGGAACAAGTAAAGAGACTTGCCGGTAACGAGATTGAACTAGGTATAGAAATACCGACGATCGAATCTCGGGCAAGTAACATCCCGATGACAAAGGGAATAATGCATGTTGTCATAACGGTTTGACCGATAAAGATCTTCGTAGAATATGTAGGAGCCAATATGAGCATCTAGGTTCTGCTATTGGTTATTGACTGGAGAGGTGTCCCGTTCATGTCTACATATTTCTTGAACCCGTAGGGTCTGCACGCTTAAGTTTGATGACGATTTAGTATTATATGAGTTATGTGATTTGGTGACTGAATGTTGTTCGGAATCCTGGATGAGATCACGGACATGACAAGGAGTCTTGAAATGGTCGAGAGGTAAAAATTGATATATATAGGACGATAGTATTCGGACACCGGAAGTGTTCCGGAGTGTATCGGGTAGTTATCGGAGTACCGGAGGGGTTACCGGAATCCCCCGGGGGAATATCGGGCCATATGGGCCATGAGAGGGGAGCACACCAGCCCACTAGGAGTGGCGCCCCCCCATGGAGGGAGGCCGAGTGGGAGAAGGGAAGAGGGGGTTCGCCCCCTTTCCTTCTCTCCTTCCTCTTCCCTTTCCCCCCTCCGGCAATTATGGAAGGGGGGAGGCCGAATTGGGGAAGACCCCAAGTAGGATTCAGCCTACTTGGGGCGCCCCTTCGCTGCCCCTCCTCCCTTCCCACCTATATATATGTGTGGAGGAGCCCACCTAGAACACACAACATCAATTGTTAGCCGTGTGAGGCGACCTCCTCCACAATTTACACATTCGGCAATAGTTTTGCGGTGCTTAGGCGAAGCCCTGCGAGAATCACTTCACCATCACTGTCACCACGCCGTCGTGCTGACGGAACTCATCTACTACCTCGACACCTTACTGTATCAAGAAGGCGAGGGACGTCACCGAGCTGAACGTGTGCAGAACTCGGAGGTACCGTACGTTCGGTGCTTGATCGGTCAGAGCTAGAAGAAGTTTAACTACATCAACCATGTTGTCAAACGCTTCCGCTTTCAGCCTACGAGGGTACGTTATCCCGAATCCTAGAAATTTGTTATTTATATCCCGAATCCTTTCAGTCTACGGGGGTTCGCCCCCATTTCCTTCTCTCCTTCCTCTTCCCTTTCCCACCTCCGGCAATTATGAAATATGCCCTAGAGGCAATAATAAAGTTGTTATTTATATTTCCTTATATCATGATAAATGTTTGTTATTCATTCTAGAATTGTATTAACTGGAAACTTAGTACATGTGTGAATACATAGACAAACAAAGTGTCCCTAGTATGCCTCTACTAGACTAGCTCGTTAATCAAAGATGGTTAAGTTTCCTGACCATAGACATGTGTTGTCATTTGATGAATGAGATCACATCATTAGAGAATGATGTTATGGACAAGACCCATCCATTAGCTTAGCATTAATGATCGTTTAGTTTTATTGCTATTGCTTTCTTCATGACTTATACATGTTCCTCTGACTATGAGATTATGCAATTCCTAGATACCGGAGGAACATTTTGGGTGCTATCAAACGTCACAACGTAACTGGGTGATTATAAATATGCTCTACAGGTGTCTCCGATGGTGTTTGTTGAGTTGGCATAGATCGAAATTAGGATTTGGTACTCCGTGTATCGGAGAGGTATCTCCGGGTCCTCTCGGTAATGCACATCACTATAAGTCTTGCAAGCAATGTGACTAATAAGTTAGTTGCGGAATGATGTATTACGGAATGAGTAAAGAGACTTGCTGGTAACGAGATTGAACTAGGTATGGTGATAACGATGATCGAATCTTGGGCAAGTAACATACCGATGACAAAGGGAAAAACGTATGTTGTCATGCAGTTTGACCGATAAAGATCTTCATAGAATATGCAGGAGCTAATATGAGGATCTAGGTTCCGCTATTGGTTATTGACTAGAGATGTGTCTCAGTCATGTCTACATAGTTCTCGAACCCGTAGGGTCCGCACGCTTAACGTTCGATGACTATTTGTATTATGAGTTATGTGATTTGATGACCGAAGTTTGTTCGGAGTCCCGGATGAGATCATGGACATGACGAGGAGTCTCGAAATGGTCGAGATGTAAAGATTCATATATTGGAAGGTTACATTCAGACACCGGAATGGTCCAGGTCGTTTCGGAGTACCGGGTGTTACCGGAACCCCCCCAGGAGGTTAATGGGCCACCATGGGCCTTAGTGGAGAAGAGAGAGGGCTAGCAAGGAGGTGGCGCGCTCCCCCCTTGCCAATCTGAATTGGACAAGGGGTGGGGGCGGCGCCCCCCCCCTTCCTTCTCTCCTCTTCCTCCTCCCCTCCTTCTCCTAGTGGGAATAGCAGGGGGGGGCGAATCCTACTTGGACCGGGAGTCCAAGTAGGACTCCCCCCTATGGCGTGCCTGAAGGAAATATGCCCTATAGGCAATAATAAAGTTGTTATTTATATTTCCTTATATCATGATAAATGTTTATTATTCATGCTAGAATTATATTAACTGGAAACTTGATATATGTGTGAATACATAGACAAAACAAAGTGTCCCTAGTATGCCTCTACTAGACTAGCTCATTAATCAAAGATGGTTAAGTTTCCTGACCATAAACATGTGTTGTCATTTGATGAACGGGATCACATCATTAGAGAATGATGTGATGGACAAGACCCATCCATTAGCTTAGTAGTTTTATTGCTAATGCTTTCATCATGACTTATACATGTTCCTCTGACTATGAGATTATGCAACTCCTGAATACCGGAGGAACACCTTGTGTGCTATCAAACGTCACAACGTAACTGGGTGATTATAAAGATGCTCTACAGGTGTCTCCGATGGTGTTTGTTGAGTTGGCATAGATCGATATTAGGATTTGTCACTCCATTTATTGGAGAGGTATCTCTGGGCCCACTCAGTAATGATCAGCACTATAAACCTTGCAAGCAATGTGACTAATGAGTTAGTTATGGGATGATGCATTACAGAACGAGTAAAGAGACTTGCCGGTAACGAGATTGAATTATGTATGATGATACCGACGATCGAATCTCGGGCAAGTAACATACCGATGACAAAGGGAACAACGTATGTTGTTATGCAGTTTGACCGATGAAGATCTTCGTAGAATATGTAGGTGCCGATATGAGCATCTAGGTTCCGCTATTGGTTATTGACCAGAGATGTGTCTCGGTCATGTCTACATAGTTCTCGAACCCGTAGGGTCCACACTCTTAACGTTCGATGACGATTTGTATTATATGAGTTATGTGATTTGGTGACCGAATGTTGTTCGGAGTCCCGGATGAGATCACGGACATGACGAGGAGTCTCGAAGTGGTTGAGAGGTAAAGATTCATATAGAGTACAATAGTATTCGGACACCGGGAGTGTTCTAGGGGTACCGGGTACATATCGGGTCACCGAAGGGGTTCCGGGCACCCCCCGGCAAAGATATGGGCCTTATTGGGCCAAGGGCGGGCCAGACCAGCCCCTAGTGGGCTATTGCGCCCCATATATGCAAATAGTTGGAGAAGGAAGGAGGGGACGAGAGAAAGGAAAGAGGAGGATTCGGCCTCCCCTTCCCTTCTCTCCCCCTCTCTTTCCTTCCCCCTCCAGCACTTCTGGAAGGGGGGGAGGCCAAATTGGACAAGGCCCCCAAGTAGGATTCCTCCTACTTGGGCGTGCCCTTGCTGCTCCCCTCCCCCTCCCACCTATATATACGTGGGGAGGGGGCGCCGAGAACACACAACAAACATTGTTAGCTGTGTGCGGCGCCCCCTCCACAGTTTACGAATCCGGTCATATTCACGTAGTGCTTAGGCGAAGCCCTACGCGGATTACTTCACCATCACCATCACCATCCCGTCGTGCTAACGGAACTCTCCCTCGACACTTTGCTGGATCAAGAGTTCGAGGGACGCCATCGACCTAAACATGTGCAGAAGTCGGAGGTGCCGTACGTTCGGTGCTTGGATCGGTCGGATCGTGAAGACGTTCGACTACATCAACCGCGTTCCTAAACGCTTCTGCTTTTGGTCTACGAGGGTATGTGGACACACTCTCCCCGCTCGTTGCTATGCTTCTCCTAGATAGATCCTGCGTGATCCTAGGCAATTTTTTTTGAAATACTACGTTCCCCAATAGTGGCATCCGAGCTAGGTCTATGCATAGATGTTATATGCACGAGTAGAACACAAAGAGTTGTGGGCGATAATAGTCATACTGCTTACCAGCATGTCATACTTTGATTCGGCGATATTATTGGATGAAGCGGCCCAGACCGATATTACATGACCACGTTCATGAGACTGGTTCTACCGCCGTGCTTTGCACATAGGTGGCTAGTGGGTGTCTGTTTCTCCAACTTTAGTTGAATCGAGTGTGACTACGCCCGGTCCTTGTTGAAGGTTAAAACAACACACTTGATGAAAAATCGTTGTGGTTTTTATGCGTAGGTAAGAACAATTTTTGCTAGAAGCCCGTAGCAGCCACGTGAAACTTGCAACAACAAAGTAGAGGACGTCTAACTTGTTTTTGCAGGGCTTGCTGTGATGTGATATGGTCAAGACGTGATGATATATAAATTGTTCTATGAGTTGATCATGTTTTGTAATAGTTATCGGCAACTGGCAGGAGCCATATGGTTGTCGCTTTATTGTATGAAATGCAATAGCCATGTAATTGCTTTACTTTATCACTAAGCGGTAGCGATAGTCGTAGTAGCAATAGTTGGCGAGACGACAATGATGCTTCGATGGAGATCAAGGTGTCAAGCCGGTGACGATGGTGATCATGACGGTGCTTTGGAGATGGAGATCAAAGGCACAAGATGATGATGGCCATATCATATCACTTATATTGAGTGCATGTGATGTTTATCCTTTATGCATCTTATTTTGCTTAGTACGGCGGTAGCATTATAAGATGATCTCTCACTAAATTTCAAGGTACAAGTGTTCTCCTTGAGTATGCACCATTACGACAGTTCGTCGTGCTGAGACACCACGTGATGATCTGGTGTGATAAGCTCTGCGTTCACATACAACGGGTGCAAGCCAGTTTTGCACACGCAGAATACTCGGGTTAAACTTGACGAGCCTAGCATATGCAGATATGGCCTCGGAACACTGAGACCGAAAGGTCGAGCGTGAATCATATAGTAGATATGATCAACATAGTGATGTTCACCATTGAAAACTACTCCATCTCACGTGATGATCGGACATGGTTTAGTTGATATGGATTACGTTATCACTTAGATGATTAGAGGGATGTCTATATAAGTGGAAGTTCTTAAGTAATATGATCAATTGAACTTAATTTATCATGAACTTAGTCCTAAGAGCTGGAATTGGTATTTCAAAAATGGAAATAGATGTTTTAAAAATTGGTATTTCATTAGCAGATATTACGTTATCACTTTACGGCTTAGAAACGGGACTTCAAAAATGTTTTGAACTCCACGGAGCATATAAGATGTTCTAAGAGCTGGAATCGGTATTTCAGACTCATGCCCTAGTCGAGAGGTATGAGACCTCTGACAAGTACTTTGCCTACAAGATGGAGGAGAATCGCTCAACCAGTGAGCATGTGCTCAGATTGTCTAAGTACTATAATCGCTTGAATCAAGTGGGAGTTAATCTTCCAGATAGAATAGTGATTGACAGAGTTCTCTAGTCACTACCACCAAGTTACTGGAACTTCGTGATGAACTATAATATGCGAGGGATGACAGAAACGATTCCCGAGCTCTTCGTGATGCTGCAATCGACGAAGGTAGAAATCAAGAAAAGCATCAAATGTTGATGGTTGACAAGACCACTAGTTTCAAGTAAAAGGGCAAGGGAAAGAAAGGGAACTTCAAGACGAATGGCAAGCAAGTTGCCACTCCCATGAAGAAGCCCAAAGCTAGACCCAAGCCTGAAATTGAGTGCTTCTACTGCAAAGGAAATGGTCACTGGAAGTGGAACCACCCTAGATACTTGGTGGATAAGAAGGATGGCAAAGTGAACAAAGGTATATTTGATATACATGTTATTGATGTGTACTTTACTAGTGTTTATAGCAACCCCTCGGTATTTGATACTGGTTCAGTTGCTAAGAGTAGTAACTCGATACGGGAGTTGCAAAATAAACAGAGACTAGTTAAGGACAAGGTGATGACGTGTATTGGAAATGATTCCAAGGTTGATAAGATCACCATCGCACACTCCTTTTTTACCTTCGGGATTAGTGTTGAACCTAAAATAAATGTTATTTTGTGTTTGCGTTGAGCATGAATATATTTGGATCATATTTATTGCAATACGGTTATTCATTTAAGTCAAAGAATAATTGTTGTTCTATTTACATGAATAAAGCCTTCTATGGTCATACACTCAATGTAAATGGTTTATTGAATCTCGATCGTAGTGATACACATATTCATTATATTGAAGCCAAAAGATGAAAAATTAATAATGATAGTGCAACTTATTTGTGGCACTGCCGTTTATGTCATATTGGTGTAAAGCGCATGAAGAAACTCCATGCTGATGGGCTTTTGGAATCACTAGATTGTGAATCACTTGATGCTTGTGAACCATGCCTCATGGGAAAGACGACTAAGACTCCATTCTCCGGAACAATGGAGCGAGCAACTGACTTGTTGGAAATATTACATACTGATGTATGCGGTGTTGGGTTTCGTAGTAATTTCAAAAAATTTCCTACGCACACGCAAGATCATGTGATGCATAGCAACGAGAGGAGAGAGTGTTGTCTACGTACCTAGGCAGACCAACTGCGGAAGCGTTGACACAACGTAGAGGTAGTAGTCGTACGTCTTCACGATCCAACCGATCAAGCACCGAAACTACGACACCTCCGAGTTCGAGCACACGTTCAGCTCGATGACGATCCCCGGACTCCGATCCAACAAAGTGTCGGGGAAGAGTTCCCTCAGCACGACGGCGTGGTGACGATCTTGATGTACTACAGTAGCAGGGCTTCGCCTAAACTCCGCTACAGTATTATTGAGGACTATGGTGGCTGGGGGCACCGCACACGGCTAAGGAATAGATCACATGGATCAACTTGTGTGTATCTGGGGTGCCTCTGCCTCAGTATATAAAGGAGCCAAGGGGGAGGGGGCCGCCGGCCAGGAGGAGGGCGCAGGAGGAGTCCTACTCCTCCCGAGAGTAGGACTCCCCCCCAATCCTAGTTGGACTAGGATTCCCCGAGGGGGAAAGAGAGAGAGGGGGGCCGGCCATCTCTCCTAGTCCTAATAGGACTAGGGGAGGGGGGAGGCGCATGGCCACCTTGGGCTGCCCCTTTCTCCTTTCCACTAAAGCCCATTAAGGCCCATATGGCTCCCGGGGGGTTCCGGTAACCTCCCGATACTCCGGTAAAATCCCGATTTCACCCGGAACACTTCCGATGTCCAAATATAGGCTTCCAATATATCAATCTTTATGTCTCGACCATTTCGAGACTCCTCGTCATGTATGTGATCACATCCGGGACTCCAAACAACCTTCGGTACATCAAAATGCATAAACTCATAATATAACTGTCATCGTAACCTTAAGCGTGCGGACCCTACGGGTTCGAGAACAATGTAGACATGACCGAGACACGTCTCCGGTAAATAACCAATAGCGGGACCTGGATGCCCATATTGGCTCCTACATATTCTACGAAGAGCTTTATCAGTCAGACCGCATAACAACATACGTTGTTCCCTTTGTCATCGGTATGTTACTTGCCCGAGATTCGATCGTCGGTATTCCAATACCTAGTTCAATCTCGTTACTGGCAAGTCTCTTTACTCGTTCTGTAATACATCATCCCACAACTAACTCATTTAGTTGCAATGCTTGCAAGGCTTAAGTGATGTGCATTACCGAGAGGGCCTAGAGATACCTCTCCGACAATCGGAGTGACAAAACCTAATCTCGAAATACGCCAACCCAACATGTACCTTTGGAGACACCTGTAGTACTCCTTTATAATCACCCAGTAATGTTGTGACGTTTGGTAGTACCCAAAGTGTTCCTCCGGTAAACGGGAGTTGCATAATCTCATAGTTATAGGAACATGTATAAGTCATGAAGAAAGCAATAGCAACATACTAAACGATCGGGTGCTAAGCTAATGGAATGGGTCATGTCAATCAGATCATTCTCTTAATGATGTGATCCCGTTAATCAAATAACAACTCATTGTTCATGGTTAGGAAACATAACCATCTTTGATTAACGAGCTAGTCAAGTAGAGGCATACTAGTGACACTTTGTTTGTCTATGTATTCATACATGTATTATGTTTCCGGTTAATACAATTCTAGCATGAATAATAAACATTTATCATGATATAAGGAAATAAATAATAACTTTATTATTGCCTCTAGGGCATATTTCCTTCAGTCTCCCACTTGCACTAGAGTCAATAATCTAGTTCACATCGCCATGTGATTTAACAGCAATAGTTCACATCACCATGTGATTAACACCTATAGTTCACATCGATATGTGATCAACACCCAAAGGGGTTACTAGAGACAGTAATCTAGTTCACATCGCTATGTGATTAACACCCAAAGAGTACGAAGGTGTGATCATGTTTTGCTTGTGAGATAATTTTAGTCAACGGGTCTGTCACATTCAGATCCGTAAGTATTTTGTGAATTTCTATGTCAATAATGCTCTACACGGAGCTACTCTAGCTTATTGCTCCCACTTTCAATATGTATCTAGATTGAGACTTAGAGTCATCCAGATCTGTGTCAAAACTTGCATCGACGTAACTTTTTACGACGAACCTTTTTGTCATCTCCATAATTGAGAAATATTTCCTTATTCCACTAAGGATAATTTTGACCGCTATCCAGTGATCTACTCTTAGATCACTATTGTACTCCCTTGCTTAACACATTGTAGGGTATACAATAGATCTGGTACACAGCATGACATACTTTATAGAACCTATAGCTGAGGCATAGGGAGACTTTCATTCTATTTCTATCTTCTGCCATGGTCGAGCTTTGAGTCTTGCTCAATTTCACACCTTGCAACACAGGCAAGAACTCTTTCTTTGACTGTTCCATTTTGAACTACTTCAAAATCTTGTCAAGGTATGTACTCATTGAAAAACTTATCAAGCGTCTTGATCTATCTCTATAGATCTTGATGCTCAATATGTAAGTAGCTTTACCGAGGTCTTTCTTTGAAAAACTCCTTTCAAACACTCCTTTATGCTTTGCAGAATAATTCTACATTATTTCCGATCTTACAATATGTCAGACACATATACTTATCAGAAATGATGTAGTGCTTCCACTCACTTTCTTGTAAATACAGGCTTTACCGCAAGTCTGTATAAAACTTATATGCTTTGATCAACTTATCAAAGCGTATATTCCAACTCCGAGATGCTTGCACCAGTCCATAGATGGATCGCTGGAGCTTGCATATTTTGTTAGCACCTTTAGGATTGACAAAACCTTCTGGTTGTATCATATACAACTCTTCTTTAATAAATCTATTAAGGAATGTAGTTTTGTTTATCCATTTGCCAGATTTCATAAAATGCGACAATTGCTAACATGATTCGGACAGACTTAAGCATAGATACAAGTGAGAAACTCTCATCGTAGTCAACACCTTGAACTTTGCCGAAAACCTTTTGCGACAATTCTAGCTTTGTAGATAGTAACACTACTATCAGCGTCCGTCTTCCTCTTGAAGATCCATTTATTTTCTATGGCTTGCTGATCATCGGGCAAGTCAACCGAAGTCCATACTTTGTTCTCATACATGGATCATATCTCAGATTTCATGGCCTCAAACCATTTCGCGGAATCTGGGCTCATCATCGCTTCCTCATAGTTCGCAAGTTCGTCATGGTCTAGTAACATGACTTCCAGAACAGGATTACCATACCACTCTCGTGCGGATCTCACTCTGGTTTACCTACGAGATTTGTTAGTAACTTGATCTGAAGTTGCATGATCATCATCATCAGCTTCCTCACTAATTGGTGTAGTAGTCACAGGAACAGATTTCTGTGATGAACTACTTTTCAATAAGGGAGCAGGTACAGTTACCTCATCAAGTTCTACTTTCCTCCCACTCACTTCTTTCGAGAGAAACTCCTTCTCTAGAAAAACTCCGAATTTAGCAACAAAAGTCTTGCCTTCGGATCTGTGATAGAAGGTGTATCCAGTAGATTCCTTTGGATATCCTATGAAGATTTACTTCTCCGATTTGGGTTCGAGCTTATCATGTTGAAACATTTTCACATAAGCATCGTAGTCCCAAACTTTAAGAAACGACAACTTTGGTTTCTTGCCAAACCACAGTTCAGATTGTGTCGTCTCAACGGACTTAGATGGTGCCCTTTTAAACGTGAATGCAGCTGTCTTTAATGCATAACCCCAAAACGACATTGGTAGATCGGTAAGAGACATCACAGATCGCACCATATCTAATAAAGTACGGTTATGATGTTCGGACACACCATTATGCTGTGGTGTTCCAGGTGGCGTGAGTAGTGAAACTATTTCACATTGTTTTAACTGAAGACCAAACTCGTAACTCACATATTTGCCTCCGCGATCAGATCGTAGAAACTTTATTTTCTTGTCACGATGATTTTCCACTTCACCCTGAAATTCTTTGAACTTTTCAAATGTTTCAGACTTATGTTTCATCAAGTAGATATACCCATATCTGCTCAAATTATCTGTGAAGTTCAGAAAATAACGATACTTGCCATGAGCCTTAACACTCATCGGACCGCATACATCAGTATGTATTATTTCCAATAAGTCAGTTGCTCGCTCCGGAGAACGGAGTCTTAGTCATCTTGCCCATGAGGCATGGTTCGCAAGCATCAAGTGATTCATAATCAAGTGATTCCAAAATTCCATCAGCATGGAGTTTCTTCATGCGCTTTACACCAATATGACCTAAACAGCAGCGCCACAAATAAGTTGCACTATCATTATTAACTTTGCATCTTTTGGTTTCAATATTATGATTATGTGTATCACTACGATCGAGATCCAACGAACTATTTTCATTGGGTGTGTAACCATATAAGGTTTTATTCATGTAAACAGAACAACAATTTATTCTCTTACTTAAATGAATAACCGTATTACAATAAACATGATCAAATCATATTCATGCTTAATGCAAACACCAAATAACACTTATTTAGGTTCAACACTAATCCCGAAAGTATAGCGAGTGTGCGATGATGATCATATTAATCTTGGAACCACTTCCAACACACATCGTCACTTTACCCTTAACTAGTCTCTGTTTATTCTGCAACTCCCGTTTCGAGTTACTAATCTTAGCAACTGAACTAGTATCAAATACTGAGGGGTTGCTATAAACACTAGTAAAGTACACATCAATAACATGTATATCAAATATACTTATGTTCACTTTGCCATCCTTCTTATCCGCCAATCACTTGGGGTAGTTCCGCTTCCAGTGACCAGTCCCTATTGCAGTAGAAGCACTTAGTCTCAGGCTTAGGATCAGACTTGGGCTTGTTTACTTGAGCAGCAACTTGCTTGCTGTTCTTTTTGAAGTTCCCCTTCTTCCCTCTGCCCTTTTCTTGAAACTAGTGGTCTTGTCTACCATCAACACTTGATGTTTATCTCGATTTCTACCTTCATCAATTTCCGCATTACGAAGAGCTTGGGAATCGTTTTCGTTATCCCTTGCATATCATAGTTCATCACGAAGTTCTACTAACTTGGTGATGGTGACTAGAGAATTCTGTCAATCACTATCTTATCTGGAAGATTAACTCCCACTTGATTCAAGCGATTGTAGTACTCAGACAATCTGGCCACATGCTCACTAGTTGAGCGATTCTCCTCCATCTTTTAGCTATAGAACTTGTTGGAGACTTCATATCTCTCAACTCAGGTATTTGCTTGAAATATTAACTTCAACTCCTGGAACATCTCATATGCTCCATGATGTTCAAAACGTTTTTGAAGTCCCGATTCTAAGCCATTAAGCACGGTGCACTAAACTATCAAGTAGTCATCATATTGAGCTAGCCAAATGTTCATAACGTCTGCATCTGCTCCTGCAATAGGTCCGTCACCTAGCAGTGCATCAAGGACATAATTCTTCTATGCAGCAATGAGGATAAACCTCAGATCACGGATCCAATCTGCATCATTGCTACTAACATCTTTCAACACAATTTTCTCTAGGAACATATCAAAATAAACACAGGGAAGCAACAACGCGAGCTATTGATCTATAACATAATTTGCAAAATACTACCAGGACTAAGTTCATGATAAATTTAAGTTCAATTAATCATATTACTTAAGAACTCCCACTTAGATAGACATCCCTCTAATCCTCTAAGTGATCACGTGATCCAAATCAACTAAACCATGTCCGATCATCACGTGAGATGGAGCAGTTTCATTGGTGAACATCACTATGTTGATCATATCTACTATATGATTCACGCTCGACCTTTCGGTCTCCGTGTTCCGAGGCCATATCTGTATATGCTTGGCTCGTCAAGTATAACCTGAGTATTCCGCATGTGCAACTGTTTTGCACCCGTTGTATTTGAACGTAGAGCCTATCACACCCGACATCACGTGGTGTCTCAGCACGAAGAACTTTCACAACGGTGCATACTCAGGGAGAACACTTCTTGATAATTAATGAGAGATCATCTTAAAATGCTATAGTCAAACTAAGCAAAATAAGATGTATAAAAGATAAACATCATATGCAATCAAAATATGTGACATGATATGGCCATCATCATCTTGCGCCTTTGATTTCCATCTCCAAAGTACTGTTATGATCTCTATCGTCACCGGCATGACACCATGATCTCCATCATCTTGATCTATATCAATGTGTCGTCACGTGGTCGTCTCGCCAACAATTTCTCTTGCAACTATTGCTATCGCATAGCGATAAAGTAAAGCAATTATTGGACGCTTGCATCTTATGCAATAGAGAGACAACCATAAGGCTTTTGCCAGTTGCCGATAACTTCAACAAAACATGATCATCTCATACAACAACTTATATCTCATCACGTCTTAACCATATCACATCACAACATGCCCTGCAAAAACAAGTTAGACGTCCTCTACTTTGTTGTTGCAAGTTTTACGTGGCTGCTACGGGCTTAAGCAAGAACCAATCTCACCTACGCATCAAAACCACAACGATAGTTTGTCAAATAGACTCCGTTTTAACCTTCGCAAGGACCGGGCATAGCCATACTTGGTTCAACTAAAGTTGGAGAGACAGTCGCCCGCAAGCCACCTATGTGCAAAGCACGTCGGGGAAACCGGTCTTGTGTAAGCGTACGCGTAATGTTGGTCCGGGTCGTCTCGTCCAACAATGCCGCCGAACCAAAGTATGACATGCTGGTAGGCAGTATGACTTATATCGCCCACAACTCACTTGTGTTCTACTCGTGCATATAACATCAACATAAATAACCTAGGCTCTGATACCATTGTTGGGTTTCGTAGTAATTTCAAAAAATTTCCTACGCACACGCAAGATCATGTGATGCATAGCAATGAGAGGGGAGAGTGTTGTCTACATACCTACGCAGACCGACTGCGGAAGCGTTGACACAACGTAGAGGAAGTAGTCGTACGTCTTCACGATCCAACCGATCAAGCACCGAAACTACGACACCTCCGAGTTCGAGCACCACGTTCAGCTCGATGACGATCCCCGGACTCCGATCCAGCAAAGTGTCGGGGAAGAGTTCCGTCAGCACGACGGCGTGGTGACGATCTTGAAGTACTACAGCAGCAGGGCTTCGCCTAAACCCCGCTACAGTATTATCGAGGACTATGGTGGCTGGGGGCACCGCACACGGCTAAGGAATAGATCACGTGGATCAACTTGTGTGTATCTGGGGTGCCTCTGCCTCAGTATATAAAGGAGCCAAGGGGGAGGGGGCCGCCGGCCAGGAGGAGGGCGTAGGAGGAGTCCTACTCCTCCCGGGAGTAGGACTCCCCCCCCCCAATCCTAGTTAGACTAGGATTCCCCGAGGGGGAAAGAGAGAGAGGGGGGCCGGCCACCTCTCCTAGTCCTAATAGGACTAGAGGAGGGGGGAGGCGCGCGGCCACCTTGGGCTGCCCCTTTCTCCTTTCCACTAAAGCCCATTAAGGCCCATATGGCTCCCGGGGGGTTCCGGTAACCTCCCGGTACTCCGGTAAAATCCCGATTTCACCCGGAACACTTCCGATGTCCAAATATAGGCTTCCAATATATCAATCTTTATGTCTCGACCATTTCGAGACTCCTCGTCATGTATGTGATCACATCCGGGACTCCGAACAACCTTCGGTACATCAAAATGCATAAACTCATAATATAACTGTCATCGTAACCTTAAGCGTGCAGACCCTACGTGTTCGAGAACAATGTAGACATGACCGAGACACGTCTCCGGTAAATAACCAATAGCGGGACCTGGATGCCCATATTGGCTCCTACATATTCTACGAAGATCTTTATCGGTCAGACCGCATAACAACATACGTTGTTCCCTTTGTCATCGGTATGTTACTTGCCCGAGATTCGATCGTCGGTATTCCAATACCTAGTTCAATCTCGTTACCGGCAAGTCTCTTTACTCATTCTGTAATACATCATCCCGCAACTAACTCATTTAGTTGCAATGCTTGCAAGGCTTAAGTGATGTGCATTACCGAGAGGGCCTAGAGATACCTCTCCGACAATCGGAGTGACAAAACCTAATCTCGAAATACGCCAACCCAACATGTACCTTTGGAGACACCTGTAGTACTCCTTTATAATCACCCAGTAACGTTGTGACGTTTGGTAGTACCCAAAGTGTTCCTCCGGTAAACGGGAGTTGCATAATCTCATAGTTATAGGAACATGTATAAGTCATGAAGAAAGCAATAGCAACATACTAAACGATCGGGTGCTAAGCTAATGGAATGGGTCATGTCAATCAGATCATTCTCTTAATGATGTGATCCCGTTAATCAAATAACAACTCATTGTTCATGGTTAGGAAACATAACCATCTTTGATTAACGAGCTAGTCAAGTAGAGGCATACTAGTGACACTTTGTTTGTCTATGTATTCACACATGTATTATGTTTCCGGTTAATACAATTCTAGCATGAATAATAAACATTTATCATGATATAAGGAAATAAATAACAACTTTATTATTGCCTCTAGGGCATATTTCCTTCATGCGGTCCGATGAGTATTGAGGCTTGTGGTGGGTACCATTGTTTTCTGACCTTTACAGATGATTTGAGCAAATATGGGTATATCTACTTGATGAAACATAACTCTGAAACATTTGAAAAGTTCAAAGAATTTCAGAGTGAAGTGGGAAATCATCATAACAAGAAAATAGAGTTTCTACGATCTGATCATGAAGGTGAATATTTGAGTTACGAGTTTGGTCTTCATTTGAAACAATGTGGAATAGTTTTGCAACTCACGCCACCTGGAACACCACAGCGTAATGGTGTGTCTGAACATCGTAACCATACTTTATTGGACATGGTGCGATTTTTTATGTCTCTTACCGATTTACCACTATCATTTTGGGGTTATGCATTAGAGAAAGCTGCATTCACGTTAAATAGGGCATCATCTAAATCCGTTGAGACGACACCATATGAACTGTGGTTTAGCAAGAAACATAAGCTGTCATTTCTTAAAATTTGGGGCTGTGATGCTTATGTGAAATTTATTCAACCTGATAAGCTCGAACCCAAATTGGAGAAATGCGTCTTCATAGGATACCCAAAGGAAACTGTTGGGTACACCTTCTATCACAGATCCGAAGGCAAGTTCATTTCTAAGAATGGATCCTTTCTAGAGAAGAAGTTTCTCTCGCAAGAAGTGAATGGGAGGAATGTAGAACTTGATGAGGTAATTGTACCTTCTGCCGAATTGGGAAGTACTTCATCACAGAAATCAGTTCCAGTGATTCCTACACCAATTAAGTGAGGAAGCTAATGATGATGATCATGAAACTTCAGATCAAGTTACTACCAAACCTCGTAGGTCAACCAGAATGGTCCGCACCAGAATGGTACGGTAATCCTTTCTGGAAGTCATGTTACTAGACCATGACGAACCTACGAACTATGAGGAAGCGATGATGAGCCCAGATTCCACGAAATGGCTTGAGGCCACGAAATCTGAGATGGGATCCATGTATGAGAACAAAGTATGGACTTTGATTGACTTGCCCGATGATCGGCAAGCCATTGAGAATAAATGGATCTTCAAGAGGAAGACGAACGCTGATAGTAGTGTTACTATCTACAAAGCTCGAATTGTCGCAAAAAGTTTTCGACAAGTTCAAGGTATTGACTATGATAAGATTTTCTCACTCGTAGAGATGCTTAAGTCTGTCTGAATCATGTCAGCAATTGCCACATTTTATGAAATCTGGCAAATGGATGTCAAAATTGCATTCCTTAATGGATTTCTTAAAGAAGAGTTCTATATGATACAACCAGAAGGTTTTTGTCAATCCTAAAGGCGCTAACAAAATATGCAAACTTCAGTGATCCATCTATGGACTGGTGCAAGTATCTCGGAGTTGGAATATACGCTTTGATAAGTTGATCAAAGCATATAGTTTTATACAGACTTGCGGTGAAGCCTGTATTTACAAGAAAGTGAGTGGGAGCACTACAACCTTTCTGATAAGTATATGTGAATGACATATTGTTGATCGGAAATGATGTAGAATTTTCTGGAAAGCATAAAGGAGTGTTTGAAAGGAGTTTTTCAAACAAAGACCTCGATGAAGCTGCTTACATATTGAGCATCAAGATCTATAGAGATAGATCAAGACGCTTGATAAATTTTTTCAATGAGTACATACCTTGACAAGTTATTAAAGTAGTTCAAAATGGAACAGTGAAAGAAAGAGTTCTTGCCTGTGTTGCAAGGTGTGAAGTTGAGTAAAGACTCAAACCCGACCACGGCATAAAATAGAAAGAGAATAAAAAGTCATTCCCTATGCCCTAGTCATAGGTTCTGTAAAGTATGCTATGCTGTGTACCAGACCTATTGTGTACCTCACCATGAGTTTGGCAAGAGGGTACAATAGTGATCCAGGAGTGGATCATTGGACATCGGTCAAAATTATCCTTAGTGGAATAAGGACATGTTTCTCGGTTATGGAGGTGACAAAAAGTTCGTCGTAAAGGGTTACATCGATGCAAGCTTTGACACTGATCCAGATGACTCTAAGTCTCAATCTGGATACATATTGAAAGTTGGAGCGATTAGCTAGATTAGCTCCGTGCAGAGCATTGTAGACATAGAAAATTTGCAAAATACATACGGCTCTGAATGTGGCAGACCCGTTGACTAAACTTCTCTCACAAAGCAAAACATGATCACTCTTTGGGTGTTAATCACATAGCGATGTGAACTAGATTATTGACTCTAGTAAACCCTTTGGGTATTAGTCACACTAGCAAACATGCCCGTGCGTTGCAACGGGAGAAAAAAGTTCACATGCTTCATTGCAAAGTTATCATTAATCAGGCTGGACAAATAGAGGGTAAGTTTGATGATGACAAAGATGATAGATCAATTAACAAATATGATTCTTTGGGGCAAAAGTGTTATGACGTTGTAGGGCAGATCATCGATGCTTAGTGACAAAGCATATCACATCGACATATTACTCATTGTACTACCATCAGATAATCCAAATACTATGCATGCAACACTTTCAAAATAATTTTACCTGGATGCAATTGTTGTTGTTCGTCCATAGCATCAATGTTTGGGGCAAAAGTGTGTATAAGTTGGCTGCCAAGTTCCTCCATACCACGCCCAACTTGTCCATTTCAGGGACGTTAGTTATAGCATCATTTTCATGATCCACCGTGATAGCTTCACTAGGATCAATTAAAGACTCAATTGCCATGACACATAAACGTCTGTATTTTGGCACCGATGATTTATTGTGCACTCATGTGAAACCGGATTAATACTGCTTGAAGACTATCTGCATTTGTGTTTAAAAAAGTGTGCATAGTTCGGAGAATAAACTCATGTGTACACGCTAACACGTCCGCGTGACGGACTCAAAGATATTTTTCCTTTTTGCGGATAGGACTCAAAGATATTTACCGGTCCATTAAGGATATTAGGCCGGACATCATCCATGATGCTTTTTTTGGATTTCTTAGATTGCCTCCCTTTAGGATAGTAGTAGGCTGCTTTTTTGGATTTGATCTGCCTCTCTCACATCTTTGATCGGTCGTGATCTTCAATTCGGGGCTAAGGACTCAACTGTTTTCGATTGGTGATGCATGGCATACATATCTCATCCTCTTTTTGCTGACTTGTTGATTCTGGCAACTCGAAACGTATATAATTTTCTAGAATTTAATGTAAAAAGGCGGGATGGGACTATTAATTAGAATCTGAAATTCTAGCACAGGCATAAGGAAACCTTTTTTTGTTTGCTACCTCCTTAAGGGAGGGGAGGGCAGGTCGTGATGTTGAACGTTTTAAGTGGCCCATAAAATTTTGGCACATTGACTTATCAACCTGTATACAGAACCGTACAAAAATTATGAGAGCAACAGGTGGACGGACCAAAACGGATGAAATTATGGTGGTAAGAAGTGATCGGTTCTTTATTATTAGGTAAAGACATATGAAGATTCATCTTGCATCCATGCTTAAAATAAACCAAACCTAAAATTTAGGTTTACAAATTAACAAGCATACATCCCACATTAGAGAATCATCTAATGAACCAAAATGTTGACTTTTACTCGATACAAAGTTGTACGTCATAAATAAGAATGCTAAGGCATAACTAATGTCATAACCATTGTTTAAACTATATTTTTTTCAAACCCCACACTAATGTAAAAAGCTTTCTGCTATAACTTATAATCAAATTGGGATCATTTTGGTTAAGCAGCCTGGATCAGGTTTTCGAGTTTGTACATACCAAGCGAACCTTTTGTAGAAGCAGTACACCGTTGATACAAGAACATTGTCTAATCATTGGCCTTCTCCTACATGCACGTATCATGCAAGGAATTTTGACGCTGCTTGATTTGGCATCTGGTCGTATAACTCATGCCTTCATTATGTTTATCTTCAGCTCTCCTACAATCCCGCACCTCATCATTTATATTTGTTTATTACCAAACGGGCACATCAATTATGTACTCGCTGACATATATAAATTGACTGGATTCTTATTTTGAAGGCAAATTGATTGGATTCTATAGGAAGCATCAATGTGGGACTATTAATTCAAAGGTGAGTTCTCAATTTTTGACAAGCAAAACAGCATGTGTACGCTGTTTCCCCACATGAGCAATACTTTTTGGCCCGGTTGGCCCATCACGTGCGTCTCTGTCCATCCAATCATTGCGTATATAATTAGTCTTTCTTTAATTTGTGAGCAAAACAAATGACTGGTGTTTTGGCTGGTATATTTTGCTCTAATCTATTAGGCCTGTGTCCGATTTGCGTCACAGCCTAGCGAATTTATTTTTTCCGCCCTAGGCGTCAACAAGGTGACGGACGAAAACATTGTGATGCAAGAAATCTATATATACCTACTTTAATAAAATATAATATTGTGAATGAATTAAAAATTCTCAACGATAATTTTGACTTCAGAACTGGAAACATTTTATGAAAAAGGTGTTTTTTTAATAGATGGATTTTTATAAAAATTCCAAACATTTTTTTGAAAAATAAAAATAATTAGAAAATAGGAACGAAAAAAAGGGAAAATATAATACTTGTAGAAAACCTTCTAGAAGGTTCTCAAAACCAGTAAAACCCGGCCGGGAAACCTCTAAAACATGCCACATGAAAGCTGTACTTCTATGTATAGATGGGTCGGCCCAAAAGGCATAATGTGTTGCGTACAGATTTTACCAATTTCATCTCTTAGAAAGCACAAAGCAGTCGGTAGGTGGGTTGGGTGGTTCTTGCACTGTTGACCACATGGTGCATGGTTCGAATCCTACTTGATTAATTTGTTTAAAACACGTAGCGACGAGCCCAGTACCATCTCGAATAACAAAAAATCAAAATTAATAATATAAGTGAACGGATGAAAAAGATATGAACTATTGGTGTTAAATCACAAGACGATGTGAACTACTCCCTTCGTTCCTAAATATTTGTGGAGCAAAATGAGTGAATCTATATTCTAAAATATGTCTATATACATCCGTATGTGGTAACCATTTGAGATCTCTAAAAAGACAATTGACTGAAGGAAATATGCCTTAGAGGCAATAATAAAGTTGTTATTTATATTTCCTTATACTACGGTTGCCGGGGCGCAGGGTTGCGAGAAGAGCAGGATTAGTAATCAGCACAAGGATCGTTTACCTAGGTTCGGGCCGTGAGGATGCGTAAAACCCTAGTCCTATTTTGGTGGATGTATTGAGTGTTCTTGAGAGGTGGAAAGGCGTACAATGCTATGAGCTTATCGCTCGTATTACAGGCCAAGACACATTTAATGCATCACTTAGGTGTCCCCTTGCTTTATTGAGGACGGGAGCGAGGCCCATCCCGCCCGTCGCCGCTCCTCCTCGTTTCGACACGCGCCCTGGCCAGTGATGCGTGCAACGCCATGTAGGCAAGCAGGCAACTGAAGTGGCGCGGTGGTAGGGTCTTCACGAAGATCTGCATGCCGCCACGTGGGTGCTTGATGAGTTGGCCTGGGAGCTGCATGTTGCCACGCAGGTGCCTGCCCAGCTGGTTGGGCTGGCAGCTGCATGGAAACGGCGATGGAGGCTTGGCTGGTGCCGGCCTGGAGGTGGCCTCGCTGGAGCCCTTGGCGAGGGCCTTGCCGGGTGGCCCGGCAAGGGCCTCGCCGTGGCGTGCTGTTGTCCCTGGCAAGGATCTTGCCAGGGGTCTTGTGGCTCCCCTCGGCAAGGATCTTGCCGAGGATCGTCGTCTTTTAATCCTCATCTGATCTTGAATATTCCTAGTCTTCATAAAGATCTGCTTGCCACCATGGAGGTGCCTCCCGAGCCTTGGCCCAACGTGGTTGATGCCATTGGAGACCGTGGGCTCAAGGGTGGTGCGCTCCGCTGGTGTTGGACGAGCCGCCCCGACAAGGGCCTTGCCGGGGCCGCGGATGAGGGAGTCCTGGATTAGGGAGTCCTCGGACAGCCCGACTATATCCTTCTGCTGGACTGTTGGACTATGAAGATACAAGATTGAAGACTTCGTCCCATGTCCGGATGGGACTCTCCTTGGCGTGGAAAGCAAGCTTGGCAACATGGATATGTAGATCTCCTCCCTTGTAACCGACTCTGTGTAACCCTAGCCCCCTCCGGTGTCTATATAAACCGGAGGGTTTTAGTCCATAGGACAACAACAATCATACCATAGGCTAGCTTCTAGGGTTTAGCCTCTACGATCTCATGGTAGATCAACTCTTGTAAATACTCATATCATCAAGATCAATCAAGCAGGAAGTAGGGTATTACCTCCATCGAGAGGGCCTGAACCTGGGTAAACATCGTATCCCCCGCCTCCTGTTACCATCCGCCTTAGACGCACAGTTCGGGACCCCCTACCCAAGATCCGTCGGTTTTGACACCGACATTGGTGCTTTCATTGACAGTTCCACCGTGCCGTCACCATAAGGCCAGATGGCTCCTTCGATCATCGGCAACGATGTGATCCAGGGTGAGGTTTTCCTCCCCGGACAGATCTTCGTATTCGGCGGCTTCGTACTGCGGGCCAACTCGCTTGGTCATCTGGAGCAGATCGAGAGCTATGCCCCTGGCCATCAGGTCAGGTTTGGAAACTTGAACGACACTACCGACATCCGCGGAGACTTGATCTTCGACGGATTCGAGCCCATGTCAGGTGCGCCGCACAATCACGACGAGCATGATTTAGCTCTGCCATCGGACAGTGTTCGGGATATCACACCTGCAACCACTCCGGTCCTCAATCAGGAACAAATTGCGCCATCTGAGGGTGGGTGGATGGACCCCGCCATGGAGGCCGCACATTCAGTGGCGATAGAGCCGAATATTGACTTCACCTCCTACGAGACCCGTGTTGCCGAACCATTGGATTCGTCCCCGGCCATGGACTCTGAGCCGCCTGCGTCCGTGCCCATCAAATCCGATTGGGCACCAATCATGGAGTTTACCTCCGCGGATATCTTTCAGCACTCGCCTTTTGGCGACGTACTAAACTCGTTGAAGTCTCTCTCCCTGTCAGGAGACCCTTGGCCGAACTATGTCCGGCTAGAATGGGATGCAGACGATGAAGAAATTCGCTCCCCACCCACCACCCACTTAGTAGCCACTGTCGACGATTTAACCGACATGCTCGACTTCGGCTCCGAAGACATCGACGGTATGGACAACGATGCAAGAGACGAACAAGAACCACCGCCCACAGGGCGCTGGACTGCCACCTCATCGTATGATATATACATGGTGGACACCCCCCAAAGAAGGTGATGGCGACAAGACAACGAAGGATAATCCCTCCAAGAAGCAATCCAAGCACCGACGTCAGCGGCGCCGCTCTAAGTCCCGCCATAGCAAAAGCAGCGATATCGGCACAAGAGACAATAAGGCTCCATATAGTGCCGAAGACGACGACAATCCCCTCCAGCCAGACCTCGAGCGGGAGGATGAACAAGCTAGCCCTCCGGAATAGGCAGCAAACAGAGAATCAGAAGATGACAATTACATGCCTCTCTCCAAAGACGAAGTGAGCCTCGGCGACGAATAATTTATCGTGCCTGAGGATGCCGTCGAGCAGGAGCGCTTCAAGCGCCGGCTTATAGCCGCAGCAAACAGCCTGAAGAAAAAGCAACAACAGCTTCGAGCTGATCAAGATCTGCTAGCGGATAGATGGACTAAAGACCTGGCAGCCGAGGAATACGAACTCGAGCGCCCAACCAAGAGTTACCCAAAGCGTAGGTTGCTACCTCAACTCGAGGAGGAAGCATTGAAACCTACATCACCAGCGTATGATGCGGATGATCGGCCACCTCGTGGCCGAGACAGAGAGGCATATCAGCCCGAAGTCCAACCCGCACCCCGCCGCCATTCAAACAAAAATACCAAGGCCTGGGGAAACACACGGGACCTGCGAGACATACTGGAAAACAAAATAAAACATGCAAGATCGATCTACGGATCACGGGGTCGCGCCCCAACACGTGATGATGGTCGTCACGCCAGATACACTAAAAGCAAATCCGGCGGGGCCGAATACAGCAGACAAGACTCGTATGAACTGCGTCGTGATATAGCCCGGCACAGAGGCACAGCACACCCCTTATGCTTCACTGATGAAGTAATGGATCATGGATTCCCAGAAGGGTTTTAACCCGTAAACATTGAATCATATGATGGTACTATAGACCCCGCGGTATGGATAGAAGACTTCTTCCTCCACATTCACATGGCCCGCAGGGATGATTTACATGCCATCAAGTATCTCCTGCTAAAACTCAAAGGGCCTGCTCGACATTGGCTCAATAGCTTGCCGGCAAACTCGGTCAGAAGTTGGGAGAGCCTGGCAGATGCATTCCTGGACAATTTCCAGGGCACTTATGTGCGACCGCCGGACGCTGACGATTTAAGTCATATAACTCAGCAGCCAGGGGAATCTGCCACGAAATTCTGGACCCGGTTCCTAACCAAGAAGAACCAAATTGTCGACTGTCCGGATGTAGAGGCCTTAGCGGCATTTAAGCATAATATCCGCGACGAATGGCTCGCCCGGCACCTCGGCCAAGAGAAGCCAAAATCCATGGCAGCCCTCACGACACTTATGACCCGCTTTTGCGCGGGCGAAGATAGCTGGTTGGCTCGTAGTACCAATACAACAGGCAAACCTTGCATATCAGAAGCCAGGGATAGCAACAGCAAACCATGACGCAACAAACATAAGCGCCGCAAATATGGTGAAAATGCCGAAAATACGGCAGTTAATGCCGGGTTCAGGGGCTCAAAGTCCGGTCAGCGGAAAGGGCCACCCAAAAATAACAATCCGGGTCCATCCAGTCTGGACCGCATACTCGATCTTCAATGCCAAATTCATGGCACCCCCGGAACGCTAGCCACCCATACCAATAGAGAATGCTGGGTCTTCAAATAAGCCGGCAGGACAGGCACCAAAGACGAAGGGGGGTCTCGAAGCGATGATGGCGACGAAGAGCCCAGATCACCGAACAGAGGAGGGCAAAAGAAATTTCCCCTGCATATTCAATCGGTGAATGTGGTAAATACAACCCAAATTACCAACTCGGACCGGATATGCACCCTTAGGGATGCCGACTTAACAGAACTAGTCGTCCCACAATATAAACTAGGGCCGGTCACCTTCAACCGCACGGATCGTCCGGTTAATGCCAATCAGGGCAATCCAGCCGCACTAGTCCTCGACCCAATAATAGACGCGTTCCACCTCACTCGAGTCCTTATGGACGGAGGCAGCAGTTTAAATCTGCTTTATCAGGACACAATGCGCAAGATGGGCATCGATCATTCGGCGATCAAACCCACTAGAGCCACTTTCAGAGGCATTATACCAGGTGTGGAAGCCAGCTGTATAGGCTCCATTGCCCTCGAGGTAGTCTTCGGATCACCAAAAAATTACCGTACCAAAGAGTTAATCTTCGAAATCGTCCCTTTCCGTAGTGATTATCAGGCACTGCTCGGACGGACCGTGTTTGCTCAAAAAAATTCAACGCGGTGCCACATTACGCCTACCATAAGCTCAAGATGCTCGGTCCACGCGGCGTCATCACGGTAAATGGCAAGGCCGAACCTTCCCTTGACACCAGCAAATACACCACTGCCTTAGCAGCAGAAGCAACGAGCAGCACCTTGTAGCCGAACCTCGAGTCGACGTCCAGGCTCCCGAACACCGTCAAGGGACTCCGAACTACTTCGTGGAAGGATAACCCGGCTCCTCTAGAGCTCAATTAAACACTCCGGCGAAGGCCAGGACAGGCCGCATTCAGCGGCTCAACCGCTCTCCGGTGCGCAAATATTTCTTACATTTCCTTCACAGGTTCACCTTCGCACCGACCAGGACGGGCTATACGGAGGCAGCTTGAATGCGCAAGGGAATCCTTAGACATTCCCCGCAATGGCCATCTGGCTATATTACGGATCCGCACTCAGTCTCTTCCCCCTGGTCTCAGCAGGTTCCGCAATCATATTCCTTTTTTATCACATTACTTGTACCCATACGCATAGACGTACTATTTAAATACAACATGTGGATTTATATGATGTCTACCTGCTGTTATTTCTTATTGAAATTCTTTCGTCAAGTGGCATCCGCACATAGCGATATGCCTTAAAATATGCCAGGGGCTTCGTTTTACCCATAACACGGCAATAAAGTCCGAACACCTTCATGGAAGTTCGGCACCCCAAACCCATAGCATTATATGCATCAGCTCTGAATCATGTCTTGGGTCAATAGTTGGGTTTGCCCGGCTCCCATATTTTGGTACCTTATGTTCCGCTATATCGGCTAAGGTAGCACTAGGAGAACTACTGCGATTGTGTCCCGGTTCTTCTGGACGAGCACCTCAGTAGAGAAAGATGAAAACTAACTGTCAGCTGTTCGAGAGGTCACAAAATCTTTAAGGATTTCTCCCGCATAATGCCATAACCAATGCAGCGTGCGACAGATCGGTTTTTCCTCCGATCAGGTGCTTATAGAGCCCCTAGTATGGTCTTCCGAACACCAGGGGCTGCACCTACCTTACTAAAGCTCCTATGGCTAAGTGAGAGTGATAAAGCCCTATAGTCCGATTGCCTGGTTCGTCGTGCTGAGCACCTCCTTCGAAGGACCTAAAACTGGGATAAAGAGTGCTCAGGTTTATCCCAAACACCCCCGTACTTCTTATGTGGGGGCAGAAGCCGACGACTAGCCAACTCTCAGGTTTAACATATAAAACAGCCGCACAGGAGGGTAAACTTTTATATAACAGGAAGTCAATAAATGACCTTGTTCAAACATTACAAAGGACAACATAATTGGCATTCATGGAACTATAATGTCCTTGGCGCATAGCTCCGCTGCAAGGTAGGATCCTTTTAGGACACTCTCATAATACAATCCGGGCTTGCGGTGCTCCTTCCCCTCTGGCGGTCCTTCGGTCATCATCTTTTCAGCATCCATCTTCCCGCAGTGCACCTTTTTGCGGGCGAAGGCCATTCGCGCACCTTCTATACAGACCGACCGCTTGACGACGTCAAGTCGAGGGCAAGCGCTTACAAGCCGCTTCACGAGCCTGAAGTAGCTGCTGGGAATCGGCTCGGCAGGCCATAGCCGGATAACCAAATCTTTCATGGCTAGTTCCGCCGCCTTATGCAGTTCGATCAGCTGTTTCAGTTGATCGGCAAAAGGCACCGGATAATTCGGTGCCAAATACCGCGACCAGAAGAGCTTATCTATAGTGTTCCTTTCTTCGGCTCGGTAGAATTGGGCGGCATCGGATATGCTGCGGGGTAGCTCGGCAAATACCCATGAGAAATCCGGATTCAAACTTAGAAACATAGTTTTCCCCTCAAATACTTACTTTACATGGAAAAAAACCTTACCCGCCGCGATCTTTCTCGCCTCTTGGATCCCCTGCGGGGCGCTTTGGGTTTCCCCCAGGTATCGCTCGTGGCCTGATGTGCCTTGGTGAATTCGGATTCTTTCTCCATTAAACTCTGCTCCAAGGTCTCGCACTTCCTCACGGCCTCTTGCAGCTCCTACTCAGCTCTAATAACCCTGGCCTCGTGCTTCTCACGAAGAGCCTGCTCTGTGGCTGCCTTTTTCTCGGCCTCGACCACAACCTTCTTAAGGGCTTCAACTTCGGTCACAATCCCTAGCGCAAATCACGCGGCTTAGTTCATATTGAAAATTCATTCGCAATAAACGCGAAAAAGACTTGTGCATACCTTGTTTATTTCTCAACTGCATTCTCAATTGGCCAATTTCTTCTTTGGCCCGCTCCAGACTTTGATTCAGCTTGGAGATCTCCACAGTATGAGAAGCAGTAGCTGCTACAGACGTCTGCTTATAACAAAAGAGAAATAGATGTCATTCAATGAGTCTTCCTACGAACATAAGTTAGATCCTCTGTCCAGTTCTTTTTTTCACCGAACAGTGTATCAGGGGCTACTACCTATACTATGACACTCTTCGAAAACTCATAAAACATACTTCAAAGCCTTTTATAAGGCTGATACAGGTTTAGTTCAGTCCACTCTCAGCTAACTGAATCTTCTCAATCACCGCACCCATAAGGGCATGGTGTTCATCAACGATGGAGGCGCTCTTCAGTGCCACCAACAAAGCATCCGACACCTCTGGTTGGACAGAGGTTGCCGATGGAACAGGCACGCCCCCTCCAACCGAGGGAGGCTGCCTGCTTGATTCTGGAGCCATATAGATCTCCGGAATTGCATCCGGCTGGGAGCCCAACTCAGGATGGCCCCCGCTGTCAGCCCCCATGGGAATCTTCTCCCCCATGTGTCCGGCCCCTGAGGTTTGACCTCCAGGCACTGCCTTCATGGTCTTTTCCTCTCCCCCTTGGCCTGGGTCCTTCTGGGACAAAGCCTCGTTGTTATGCACCTGTTTCGAGGAAGGGGCCTTTGGGGGCGTCCCGCTCTCCATAGCATCTGAGCTCAGCGAATCCTCTGATGAGGATTGTTTGGTACGGACCTCGCCGGACTACAAAAAATATGGCTTAGGTTAAAATACTATGCCAAGATGAGTCTAGACGCCTAAAAACGTACTCGGATTTTATACTTAAGAGTTCACCAGGGGCTGGGCCCTGGGATCCCATGCCGGGCCGCTGTCGGCGGCGGCGGTGGACTCCTCCGGAAGAGGAGCCTTTCCCATTTTGGGTAGCTCGGCCTCCAAGTGTACGGAGGCCGTCCTCTTCTTTCTTGCCCCGCAGGGGATTCATCTTCCTCCTCCTCCTCGTCCTCTTTGGAGGCGGAATGGGCATCAGAGCCTTCGGATATTGTGTCCGAAGTGCCGCGGCGACGAAGGCCGCCCCGGGTCTTTTTGGCCTCCTTCCCGGCTGACGAAGCTATGAACCTAGGGTAGGGTCATGGACCTGCCCTAACTGCCCTACCCAAGGACATCTCTAGAAGAAATCACCTTTCAATCGACTTGAAGGTGTCCCACTTGACAGACTCGAAGACACTCGACCAAGAAGCAATCACTCGACCAAGACCCAACCACTCGACGGCCAGGAGACCTAAAGGCGCCCCGCACTCTAACGGTCGGTCATTAAGTAGCTTTTATGATCATCATAGCACTTTATTACTAGAGTTACCAGAAACGCCCTGCCTTAATGCACATTGAACCCTTCGTAACGTGGGCTGGCCGGGGTCCTGGTGCACTCTATATAAGCCACCCCCTCCTCCGAGACAAGGGTTCGCACCTCTGTAACTCACACACACACATAATCCAGTTGACCGCCTCCGGGCTCCGAGACGTAGGGCTTTTACTTCCTCCGAGAAGGGCCTGAACTCGTAAACCTTGCGTCCTTACAACCTCTCCATAGCTAAGACCTCACCTCTCCATACTTACCCCCCTACATTACTGTCAGAGTTAGAACCACGACAGTTGGCGCCCACCTTGGGGCAAGTGTTTTAGCGTTTTGTTGGAGGAGTTGCGATCTTTTCTGACCCAAATCATCATGGTTTTCGACGGAGTTTTGGTGGAGGGCCGCGAGATCCGTCTCGGCGCGCTCATGTTCATCGCCGACGACTCCGCCTGGCTTCAGGAGGCTCCGCTCGACGTGGACGCACTCCCTATCCGCGGGGCAACGCACTTTCGCGCGTGTGTCTGTGGTGTTCTCCTGCGGCAACCGTCGACCCCTTATCGGTCGACTCCTGTGCTGTCCTCCTTCCCCGTTTCCCGCCGTCGCAAGCGCTTCGGTCGGTCGAGACTTCAGCGGTGGGTGAGACACGCGGTGGCCCGTCAGTCGGCCATCTCGCGGCGATCGAGCCCGACGGATCCCTCTACGACCTATTCGACTGGCTCCGAAGAGACCGCATCCGAGTGCGATAGCAGCGATCCGGCGGTGGAGGTTCTGATGGTCGATGGACCGCCCAGCCCCCCCAGTTTTACCCGCACCGACGGATGCGCAGGAGGAGGCGACCCGTCGCGTCCCCATGAGGAGTAACTTCCCGAGCCTCTCACGTCGCTGCAGAGAGAAGAACTTCGCCGCCGGAACATGGATGCACTGCACACTCCTATCGTTGGAGAAACCCCCGAAGCTCGCGCCTTGGAGGACGCGTGCCTGGCAAACTTGGCTGAGCGCACTCGACTGGAGAACCTCCAACGAGCACTCGACGAGCGGGCGCGACAACGGGTTCCCGAATCCAGTCGACGTCAGCTCTTCCCGCCCCCACAGGTATATCGGACTCCGATTCAGAATTTAGCAGCTGCGGCCCGTATAGCGGAGTCGATTCAGCCTTCCCAGTCGGAGGCTGGCAGAGGCTTGCTGCAGATCAGAGTGTTACTCCGGGCAGCAGGAGATCAGAATTCCGCTGTTTCTCAGTCGCGGAACAGAATTCACAGCAGATCCGTTGCTGCGGACACGGTCCAGTCGGCTCACAGCCCGAGATCGCCCCCGAGGCGTGAGGGACGTGGAGACCGGCGTGACCAGTATGGGAACCATGAGCAGTATGTGAAGGAAATATGCCCTAGAGGCAATAATAAAGTTATTATTTATTTCCTTCTATCATGATAAATGTTTATTATTCATGCTAGAATTGTATTAACCGGAAACATAATACATGTGTGAATACATAGACAAACAGAGTGTCACCAGTATGCCTCTACTTGACTAGCTCGTTAATCAAAGATGGTTATGTTTCCTAACCATGAACAATGAGTTGTTATTTGATTAACAGGATCACATCATTAAGTGAATGATCTGATTGACATGACCCATTCCATTAGCTTAGCACCCGATCGTTTAGTATGTTGCTATTGCTTTCTTCATGACTTATACATGTTCCTATAACTATGAGATTATGAAACTCCCGTTTGCCAGAGGAACACTTTGGGTGCTACCAAACGTCACAACGTAACTGGGTGATTATAAAGGAGTACTACAGGTGTCTCCAAAGGTACATGTTGGGTTGGCGTATTTCGAGATTAGGTTTTGTCACTCCGATTGTCGGAGAGGTATCTCTGGGCCCTCTCGGTAATGCACATCACTTAAGCCTTGCAAGCATTGCAACTAATGAGTTAGTTGCGGGATGATGTATTACAGAACGAGTAAAGAGACTTGCCGGTAACAAGATTGAACTAGGTATTGGAATACCGACGATCGAATCTCGGGCAAGTAACATACCGATGACAAAGGGAACAACGTATGTTGTTATGCGGTCTGACTGATAAAGATCTTCGTAGAATATGTAGGAGCCAATATGGGCATCCAGGTCCCGCTATTGGTTATTGACCGAAGACGTGTCTCGGTCATGTCTACATTGTTCTCGAACCCGTTGGGTCCGCACGCTTAAGGTTACGATGACAGTTATATTATGAGTTTATGCATTTTGATGTACCGAAGGTTGTTCGGAGTCTCGGATGTGATCACGGACATGACGAGGAGTCTTGAAATGGTCGATACATAAAGATTGTTATATTGGAAGCCTATATTTGGACATCGGAAGTGTTCCGGGTGAAATCGGGATTTTACCGGAGTACCGGGAGGTTACTGGAACCCCCCGGGAGCCATATGGGCCTTAATGGGCTTTAGTGGATAGGAGAAAGGGGCAGCCCAAGGTGGCCGCGCGCCTCCCCCCTCCCCTAGTCCTATTAGGACTAGGAGAGGTGGCCGGCCCCCCTCTTTCTCTTTCCCCCTTGGGGAATCCTAGTCCAAATAGGATTGGGGGGGGGGGGGAGTCCTACTCCCGGGAGGAGTAGGACTCCTCCTGCGCCCTCCTCCTGGCCGGCGGCCCCCTCCCCCTTGGCTCCTTTATATACTAAGGCAGAGGCACCCCAGATACACACAAGTTGATCCACGTGATCTATTCCTTAGCCGTGTGCGGTGCCCCAGCCACCATAGTCCTCGATAATACTATAGCGGAGTTTAGGCGAAGCCCTGCTGCTGTAGTACATCAAGATCGTCACCACGCCGTCGTGCTGACGGAACTCTTCCCCGACACTTTGCTGGATCGGAGTCCGGGGATCGTCATCGAGCTGAACGTGTGCTCGAACTCGGAGGTGTCGTAGTTTCGGTGCTTGATCGGTTGGATCGTGAAGACGTACGACTACTTCCTCTACGTTGTGTCAACGCTTCCGCAGTCAGTCTGCGTGGGTACATAGACAACACTCTCCCCTCTCGTTGCTATGCATCACATGATCTTGCGTGTGCGTAGGAAATTTTTTGAAATTACTATGAAACCCAACAGTGGCATCCGAGCCTAGGTTATTTATGTTGATGTTATATGCACGAGTAGAACACAAGTGAGTTGTGGGCGATATAAGTCATACTGCCTACCAACATGTCATACTTTGGTTCGGCGGCATTGTTGGACGAGACAACCCGGACCAACATTACGTGTACGCTTACGCTAGACCGGTTCCCCCGACGTGCTTTGCACATAGGTGGCTTGCGGGCGACTGTCTCTCCAACTTTAGTTGAACCAAGTATGGCTACGCCCGGTCCTTGCGAAGGTTAAAACGGAGTCTATTTGACAAACTATCGTTGTGGTTTTGATGCGTAGGTGAGATTGGTTCTTGCTTAAGCCCGTAGCAGCCACGTAAAACTTGCAAAAACAAAGTAGAGGACGTCTAACTTGTTTTTGCAGGGCATGTTGTGATGTGAGATGGTCAAGACATGATGCTGAATTTTATTGTATGAGATGATCATGTTTTGTAACCGAGTTATTGGCAACTGCCAGGAGCCTTATGGTTGTCGTTTTATTGTATGAAATGCAATCGCGATGTAATGCTTTACCTTTATCACTAAGCGGTAGCGATAGTCGTAGAAGCACAAGCTTGGTGAGATGACAACGATGCTACGATGGAGATCAAGGTGTCACGCCGGTGACAATGGTGATCACGACGGTGCTTCGGAGATGGAGATCACAAGCACAAGATGATGATGGCCATATCATATCACTTATATTGATTGCATGTGATGTTTATCTTTTATACATCTTATTTTGCTTAGTTTGACGGTAGCATTTTATGATGATCTCTTACTAATTATCAAGAAGTGTTCTCCCTGAGTATGCACCGTTGCGAAATTTCTTCGTGCTGAGACACCACATGATGATCGGGTGTGATAGGCTCTACGTTCAAATACAACGGGTGCAAAACAGTTGCACACGCGGAATACTCAGGTTATACTTGACGAGCCAAGCATATACAGATATGGCCTCGGAACACGAAGACCGAAAGGTCGAGCATGAATCATATAGTAGATATGATCAACATAGTGATGTTCACCAATGAAACTGCTCCATCTCACGTGATGATCAGACATGGTTTAGTTGATTTGGATCACGTGATCACTTAGAGGATTAGAGGGATGTCTATCTAAGTGGGAGTTCTTAAGTAATATGATTAATTGAACTTAAATTTATCATGAACTTAGTCCTGGTAGTATTTTGCAAATTATGTTGTAGATCAATAGCTCGCGTTGTTGCTTCCCTGTGTTTATTTTTATATGTTCCTAGAGAAAATTGTGTTGAAAGATGTTAGTAGCAATGATGCGGATTGGATCCGTGATCTGAGGTTTATCCTCATTGCTGCACAGAAGAATTATGTCCTTGATGCACCGCTAGGTGACAGACCTATTGCAGGAGCAGATGCAGACGTTATGAACGTTTGGCTAGCTCAATATGATGGCTACTTGATAGTTTAGTGCACCATGCTTAATGGCTTAGAATCGGGACTTCAAAGACGTTTTGAATGTCATGGAACATATGAGATGTTCCAAGAGTTGAAGTTAATATTTCAAGCAAATACCCGAGTTGAGAGATATGAAGTCTCCAACAAGTTCTATAGCTAAAAGATGGAGGATAATCGCTCAACTAGTGAGCATGTGCCCAGATTGTCTGAGTACTACAATCACTTGAATCAAGTGGGAGTTAATCTTCCAGATAAGATAGTGATTGACAGAATTCTCTAGTCACCATCACCAAGTTAGTAGAACTTCGTGATGAACTATGATATGCAAGGGATAATGGAAACTATTCCCAAGCTCTTCGTAATGCGGAAATTGATGAAGGTAGAAATCGAGAAAAACATCAAGTGTTGATGGTAGACAAGACCACTAGTTTCAAGAAAAGGGCAGAGGGAAGAAGGGGAACTTCAAAAAGAACAGCAAGCAAGTTGCTGCTCAAGTGAAGAAGCCCAAGTCTGATCCTAAGCCAGAGACTAAGTGCTTCTACTGCAAAGGGACTGGTCACTGGAAGCGGAACTACCCCAAGTGATTGGCAGATAAGAAGGATGGCAAAGTGAACATAAGTATATTTGATATACATGTTATTGATGTGTACTTTACTAGTGTTTATAGCAAGCCCTCAGTATTTGATACTAGTTCAGTTGCTAAGATTAGTAACTCGAAACGGGAGTTGCAGAATAAAGACTAGTTGAGGGTGAAGTGACGATGTGTGTTGGAAGTGGTTCCAAGATTGATATGATCATCATCGCACACTCCCTATACTTTCGGGATTAGTGTTGAACCTGAATAAGTGTTATTTGGTGTTTGCGTTGAGCATGAATATGATTTGATCATGTTTATTGTAATACGGTTATTCATTTAAGTAAGAGAATAAATTTTTGTTCTGTTTACATGAATAAAACCTTATATGGTTACACACCCAATGAAAATAGTTCGTTGGATCTCGATCGTAGTGATACACATAATCATAATATTGAAACCAAAAGATGCAAAGTTAATAATGATAGTGCAACTTATTTGTGGCACTGCCGTTTAGGTCATATTGGTGTAAAGCGCATGAAGAAACTCCATGCTGATGGGATTTTGAAATCACTTGATTATGAATCACTTGGTGCTTGCGAACCATGCCTTATGGGCAAGATGACTAAAGACTCCGTTCTCCGGAACAATGGAGCGAGCAACTGACTTATTGGAAATAATACATACTGATGTATGCGATCCGATGAGTGTTGAAGCTCGCGGCTGGTATCGTTATTTTCTGACCTTCACATATGATTTGAGCAGATATGGGTATATCTGCTTGATGAAACATAAGTCTGAAACATTTGAAAAGTTCAAAGAATTTCAGAGTGAAGTGGAAAATCATCATGACAAGAAAATAAAAGTTTCTACGATATGATCGCAGAGGTAAAATATTTGAGTTACGAGTTTGGTCTTCAATTAAAACAATGTGAAATAGTTTCACTACTCACGCCACCTGGAACACCATAGTGTAATGGTGTGTCCGAACGTCATAACCATACTTTATTAGATATAGTGCGATCTATGATGTCTCTTACCGATCTACCACTATCATTTTGGGGTTATGCATTAGAGACAGTTGCATTCACGTTAAATAGGGCACCATCTAAGTCCGTTGAGACGACACAATCTGAACTGTGGTTTGGCAAGAAACCAAAGTTGTCGTTTCTTAAAGTTTGGGGTTGTGATGCTTATATGAAAAAGTTTCATCCTAATAAGCTCAAACCCAAATCGGATAAATATGTCTTCATAGGATACCCAAAGGAGACTGTTGGGTACACCTTCTATCACAAATCCGAAGGCAAGACTTTTGTTGCTAAATTCGGAGTTTTTCTAGAGAAGGAGTTTCTCTCGAAGGAAGTGAGTGGGAGGAAAGTAAAAAACTTGATAAGGTAATTGTACCTTCTCCCTTATTGGAAAGTAGTTCATCACAGAAATCTGTTCCTCTGACTACTACACCAATTAGTGAGGAAGCTAACGATAATGATCATGTAACTTCAGATCAAGTTACTACCAAATCTCATAGGTAAACCAGAGTGAGATCCGCACCAGAGTGGTACAGTAATCTTGTTCTGGAAGTCATGTTACTAGACCATGACGAACTTGCGAACTATGAGGAAGCGATGATGAGCCCAGATTCCGCGAAATGGTTTGAGGCCATGAAATCTAAGATATGATCCATGTATGAGAACAAAGTATGGACTTTGGTTGACTTGCCCGATGATCGGCAAGCCATAGAAAATAAATGGATCTTCAAGAGGAAGACGGACACTGATAGTAGTGTTACTATCTACAAAGCTAGAATTGTCGCAAAAGGTTTTCGACAAGTTCAAGGTGTTGACTACGATGAGATTTTCTCACTCGTATCTATGCTTAAGTCTGTCCGAAGCATGTTAGCAATTGCCACATTTTATGAAATCTGGCAAATGGATAAACAAAACTGCATTCCTTAATGGATTTACTAAAGAAGAGTTGTATACGATGCAACTAGAAGGTTTTGTCGATCCTAAAGGTGTTAACTAAATATGAAAGCTCCAGCGATCCATCTATGGACTGGTGGAAGAATCTTGGAGTTGGAATATACGCTTTGATAAGTTGATCAAAGCATATAGTTTTATACAGACTTGCGGTGAACCCTGTATTTGCAAGAAAGTGAGTGGGAGCACTACAACATTTCTGATAAGTATATGTGAATGACATATTGTTGATCGGAAATAATGTAGAATTATTCTGCAAAGCATAAAGGAGTGTTTGAAAGGAGTTTTTCAAAGAAAGACCTCGGTGAAGCTGCTTACATATTGAGTATCAAGATCTATATAGATAGATCAAGACACTTGATAAGTTTTTTCAATTAGTACATACCTTGACAAGATTTTGAAGTAGTTCAAAATGGAACAGTCAAAGAAAAGGTTTATTGCCTGTGTTACAAGGTGTGAAGTTGAGTAAGACTCAAAGCCCGACCACGGCAGAAGATAGAAAGAGAATGAAAGTCATTCCCTATGCCTCAGCCATAGGTTCTATAAAATATGCCATGATGTGTACCAGATCTATTGTATACCCTACACTGTGTTAAGCAAGGGAGTACAATAGTGATCTAAGAGTAAATCACTAGACATTGGTCAAAATTATCCTTAGTGGAATAAGGAAATATTTCTCGATTATGGAGGTGACAAAAGGTTCGTCGTAAAAAGTTACGTCGATGCAAGTTTTGACACAGATCTGGATGACTCTAAGTCTCGATCTAGATACATATTGAAAGTGGGAGCAATTACCTAGAGTAGCTCCGTGCAGAGCATTGTAGACATAGAATTCACAAAATACTTACGGATCTGTATGTGACAGACCCGTTGAGTAAAATTATCTCACAAGCAAAACATGATCACACCTTAGTACTCTTTGGGTGTTAATCACATAAATGATGTGAACTAGATTATTGACTCTAGTAAACCCTTTGGGTATAGGTCACATGACGATGTGAACTATGGGTGTTAATCACATGGTGATGTGAACTCTTACTGTTGAATCACACGGCGATGTGAACTAGATTATTGACTCTAGTGCAAGTGGGAGACTGAAGGAAATATGCCCTAGAGGCAATAATAACGTTATTATTTATTTCCATATATCATGATAAATGTTTATTATTCATGCTAGAATTGTATTAACCGGAAACATAATACATGTGTGAATACATAGACAAACAGAGTGTCACTAGTATGCCTCTACTTGACTAGCTCGTTAATCAAAGATGGTTATGTTTCCTAACCATGAACAATGAGTTGTTATTTGATTAACAGGATCACATCATTAAGTGAATGATCTGATTGACATGACCCATTCCATTAGCTTAGCACCCGATCGTTTAGTATGTTGCTATTGCTTTCTTCATGACTTATACATGTTCCTATAACTATGAGATTATGCAACTCCCGTTTGCCAGAGGAACACTTTGGGTGCTACCAAACGTCACAACGTAACTGGGTGATTATAAAGGAGTACTACAATTGTCTCCAAAGGTACATGTTGGGTTGGCGTATTTCGAGATTAGGTTTTGTCACTCCGATTGTCGGAGAGGTATCTCTGGGCCCTCTTGGTAATGCACATCACTTAAGCCTTGCAAGCATTGCAACTAATGAGTTAGTTGTGGGATGATGTATTACAGAACGAGTAAAGAGACTTGCCGGTAACGAGATTGAACTAGGTATTGGAATACCGACTATCGAATCTCGGGCAAGTAACATATGACAAAGGCAACAATGTATGTTGTTATGCGGTCTGACCGATAAAGATCTTCGTAGAATATGTAGGAGCCAATATGGGCATCCAGGTCCCGCTATTGGTTATTGACCGGAGACGTGTCTCGGTCATGTCTACATTGTTCTCGAACCCATAGGGTCCGCACGCTTAAGGTTACGATGATAGTTATATTATGAGTTTATGCATTTTGATGTACCGAAGGTTGTTCATAGTCCCGGATGTGATCACGGACATGATGAGGAGTCTCGAAATGGTCAAGACATAAAGATTGATATATTGGAAGCCTATATTTGGACATCAGAAGTGTTCCGGGTGAAATCGGGATTTTACCGGAGTACCGGGAGGTTACCGGAACCCCCCGGGAGCCATATGGGCCTTAATGGGCTTTAGTGGAAAGGAGAAAGGGGCAACCCAAGGTGGCCGCGCGCCTCCCCCTCCCCTAGTCCTATTAGGACTAGGAGAGGTGGCCGGCCCCGCTCTCTCTCTTTCCCCCTCGGGGAATCCTAGTCCAAATAGGATTGGGGGGGGGGGAGTCCTACTCCCGGGAGGAGTAGGACTGCTCCTGCGCCCTCCTCCTGGCCGGCGGCCCCCTCCCCCTTGGCTCCTTTATATACTGAGGCAGAAGCACCCCAGATACACACAAGTTGATCCACGTGATCTATTCCTTAGCCGTGTGCGGTGCCCCAGCCACCATAGTCCTCGATAATACTGTAGCGGAGTTTAGGCAAAGCCCTGCTGCTGTAGTACATCAATATCGTCACCACGCCGTTGTGCTGACGGAACTCTTCCCCGACACTTTGCTGGATCGGAGTCCGGGGATCGTCATCGAGCTGAACGTGTGTTCGAACTCGGAGGTGCCGTAGTTTCGGTGCTTGATCGGTTGGATCGTGAAGACGTACGACTACTTCCTCTACGTTGTGTCAACGCTTCCGCAGTCGGTCTTCGTGGGTACGTAGACAACACTCTCCCCTCTCGTTGCTATGCATCACATGATCTTGCGTGTGCGTAGGAAAAGTTTTGAAATTACTACGTAACCCAACAGTATGATCACCAAGTCGATCGTGACGGTCGACGTCGAATGCCCACGCCTCCCCCGAGGAGTGGGTCGTATGTGCCTCGCCAGCAGGATGACAGGAGCTCTCATAGTGGTGGGCGAAGGATTCCAGTTGACCCCAGAGGGCCAGGCTTTGACGCGAGATCCATCCTTGTCCAAGGTATGGTCGACAGGAACAGGGCTCACCGAGAAGGCCACGACAGAGATGCGCCTGAGCAGCAGAGTACATGTTTCGGAGCCAGAGTGCTTTAGTAGAGCCATCAGGGCTGCTGTGATTCCTCCCAATTTCAGGTTGGCGACTGGAGTCAGTAAGTTCACTGGCGAGTCCAAGCCTGATACTTGGCTTGAGGACTACCGAGTGGCCGTCCAGATTGGTGGCGGCAATGATGAAGTGGCCATGAAGCACCTGCCTCTCATGTTGGAGGGCTTGACCAGAGCGTGGCTAAACCAGTTAGCACCTGGCAGCATTTACACTTGGGAAGATCTCTCCCGAGTGTTCATCACCGCATTTGAGGGCACATGCAAGCGACCAGCAGGACTGACGGAACTGCGGTCTTGTGTGCAGAAGCCAAATGAAACTTTGAGGGATTACATCCAGAGATGGATCACGTTACATCACTCAATGGAAAATGTGCCTGACCACCAAGCAGTTTGTGCCTTCAAGGAAGACGTCGAGTACAGAGAGCTAAATTTGAAATTCGGTCGAACCGGAGAAATGTCCCTGAATTGGATGATGGAGATTGCCACCAAGTACGCTAATGGTGAAGACGAGGATCGACTCAGAAGTGGCAAGCTCAAGTCAGTCACCCAAGAAACCGGAGGCAATTCCAATCGGAAGCAGAAGCGGAAGGCCGAGCCAGCAGCTCTCGGGGAAGCTTTAGCTTTGGCCCAAGGAAAGTCTAAAGGGAAACCTAAAGGGCCTTGGAACCCCAAAAAGGTTAAAGACCAGGAGGGAAATGATGTGTTGGACTTACCGTGTCTCATCTACACGAAGAAAGATGAAGAGGGTAATTTTATTTACCCGAAACATACCACTCGACAGTGTCGACTCTTGATCCAGCAGTTCTAGGGCAAGTAGACCAAGGGAAAGGAAAAGGAGTCAGACAAGGTCGAGGACAAGGAGGACAGTGATGACGGATACCCTCAAGTCAATTCCACCCTGATGATTTTTGCTGATGTTGAGAGCAAAAGTTGACTGAAAGTTATTAACCGAGAGGTGAATATGGTCGCTCCGGCAACACCTAGTTACCTGAAATGGTCTCAGACTGCCATAACATTCGACCAGTCCGACCACCCAACACACATCGCCACCCCTGGGAGGCAAGCTTTGGTGGTCGACCCAGTTGTTGAAGGCACTAGACTGACCAAAGTCCTGATGGATGGTGGCAGTGGTTTGAACATATTATACGCCGAGACGTTGAAGGGGATGGGCATTCCGATGTCTAGACTCAGTGCCAGCAACATGAGCTTCCATGGAGTCATTCCTGGGAAGAAGGCTAAATCACTCGGCCAGATTGCTCTTGATGTGGTTTTCGGTGATTCCAAGAATTACCGCAAAGAAAAGTTGACATTTGAAGTTGTAGACTTCCAGAGTTCCTATCACGCTATTTTGGGCAGGCCGGCTTATGCACGCTTCATGGCCCGACCATGTTACGTGTATCTCAAATTGAAGATGCCTGGCCCCAAAGGTGTGATCACCATTACGGGCAATCAGAAGAAAGCGGAAGAATGTTTTCAGAAGAGTTCGAAGATCGCCGACGCACAGATGGCAGTGGTGGAGTTGCAGGAATACCAGAAGACTACAGACCCGAGTGATCTGTTGCGAGCCAAGAAGCCCGCTACAGAGTCAGCTTTCCAGTCGACTGGCGACACGAAGATTGCTCACATCCACCCGACCGACCCCAGCGCCGCCCCGACTCATATCTCTACAACACTTGACTCCAAATAGGAAGAAGCGCTCGTCCAGTTCCTCTGTGAGAACTGGGACATCTTCGCATGGAAGCCTTCCGACATGCCTGGTGTTCCCAGGGAGCTAGCTGAGCATCGCCTGAGAGTCGACTCAAAAGTAAAACCTGTCAAGGAACATCTTCGACGGTCCGCCGTCCAAAAGAGAAAAGCTGTTGGCGAAGAGGTGGATCGACTCTTAGCAGCGGAGTTCATCTGGGAAATCTACCACTCCGAGTGGCTCGCCAACGTTGTCATGGTCCCCAAAAAGGACAGGTCACTTCGCATGTGCATTGACTTTAAACATATCAATCGGGCCTGCCCGAAAGATCATTTTCCTCTCCCCCGCATCGACTAGATAGTCGACTCGACTGTGGGATGTGAGCGACTGTCTTTCTTAGATGCCTATTCCGGGTACCATCAGATCCGTCTGTATGGACCTGACGAGATCAAGACAGCCTTCATCACTCCATTCGGGTGCTTCTGTTATGTTACCATGTCGTTCGGCCTCAAGAATGCCGGAGCCACATTCATGAGGATGATTCAGAAGTGTTTACTCACTCAAATCAGTTGGAACGTGGAAGCATACATGTATGATATTGTGGTCAAGTCACGAAAGGGTTCCGACCTGCTGACTGACCTTGCTGAAACCCTTTGCCAACCTTAGGAGGTATGATATCAAGCTTAATCCATGAAAGTGTACATTCAGAGTCCCTGGCGGAAAGTTACTCGGTTTTCTCGTTTCCGTACGGGGAATCAACGCCAATCCAGAAAAAGTTGGCACTATACTCTGAATGAAAAGCCCTGTGCGAGTGCACGACGTCCAGAAGCTTACTGGTTGTTTGGCCGCCCTAAGTCGATTCATATCTCGTCTCGGTGAAAAGGTATTACCTCTTTACCGATTGATGAAGAAGTCGGACAAGTTCGAGTGGACTCCTGAAGCTGATGCAGCGTTTGCAGAGCTCAAAGCTCTGCTCTCCACCCAGCCGGTGCTTGCTGTCCCAATCAGCAAAGAGCCTTTGCTGCTTTACATTGCAGCCACAGGACAAGTCGTGAGTACGGTACTTACCGTCGAGCGGGAAGAAGAAGGGAAAACCTTCAAAGTTCAGCGCCTAGTATACTATATTTCCGAAGTCCTGACCCCATAGAAGCAAAGATATCCTTACTATCAGAAGCTTGTATATGGGATTTATATGACCACCAAGAAAGTTGCTCACTGCTTCTATGATCATTCCATTATCAGAGATCCTGCATAACAGGGATACAACTGGTCGAGTGGCAAAATGGGCGATTGAACTCCTTCCCCTTGATATCAAGTTTGAGGCAAAGAAAGCTATCAAGTCCCAAGCAATCGCAGATTTCGTCGCCGAATGGATTGAACAGCAGCTGCCGACTCAGATTCACTCGGAGCATTGGACTATGTTCTTCGACGGCTCCAAGATGCTGAGTGGTTCCGGTGCCGGAGTGGTGTTGGTCTCCCCCAGAGGAGATAAACTCAGATATGTTCTTCAAATCCATTTTGATTCCTCCAATAACGAGGCAGAATATGAAGCACTTTTATATGGGTTGCGCATGGCCATCTCACTTGGCGTCCGTCGCCTCATAGTCTATGGCGACTCAGATTTGGTGGTTAATCAGGTGATGAAGGAATGGGATGTCAGAAGTCCAGCCATGACTGGTTATTGCAACGCAGTGAGAAAGCTGGAGAAGAAATTCGAGGGGTTAGAGCTTCATCACATACCCCGACTGAAAAATCAAGCAGCTGATGATTTGGCAAAAATAGGTTCCAAAAGAGAAGCCATTCCCAGCAATGTGGTTTTGGAGCACATTCACACACCATCAGTCCAGGAGGATCCCTTCACGGAAGAGGCCCCGCAGCCAAAGAGCGCCACGGATCCGACTGAAGTTGAAGTTCCACCTGTGGTCGATCTGATAATGGAAGTGCTGGTTACCACTCCCGTCTGGACAGAACCGTACATCGCGTACATCCTAAGGAAAGAACTCCCAGAAGACGAGGAAGAGGCTCGACAGATTGTCCGTCGATCCAAGGCCTTTACAGTCATAAAGGGACAATTATATAGGGAAAGCGCGACTGCGGTCGGCCAGAAGTGTATCACACCAGAAGAAGGTCAGATGATCCTTAACGATATCCACTCAGGGACCTGCGGTCATCATGCGTCCTCTCGGACCATTGTGGCTAAAGCATACCGAGCGGGGTTCTACTGGCCAAGGGCCAATGAGATGGCTAAAGAGATAGTCGACAAATGTGAAGGGTGTCAGTATTACTCCAATATGCAGCACAAGCCCGCGTCAGCCCTGAAAACCATTCCGCTCGTCTGGCCCTTCGCTGTTTGGGGGCTGGACATGGTTGGGCCACTGAGAACAGGCAGGAGCGGCTTCACTCATGTGCTGGTAGCAGTCGAGAAGTTCACCAAATGGATTGAAGCCAAGCCTATCAGGAATCTCGATGCTTGCACCGCTATCAGTTTCATCAGAGTGTTGATATTCAGATATGGAGTTCCGCACAATATCATCACGGACAATGGGTCAAACTTCGACTCCGACGAGTTCAGAGCCTTTTGCGCCTCTCAGGGCACTCGGGTCGACTATGCTTCGGTCGCTCACCCCCAGTCGAATGGACAAGCAAAAAGGGCAAATGGCCTAATTCTCAAAGGACTGAAACCCCGATTGATGCGCGATCTCAAGCATGCAGCAGGTGCATGGGTCGACGAGCTCCCATCAGTCCTTCGGGGATTGAGGACAACCCCGAATCGATCGACCGGAAGAACCCCATTCTTTCTGGTCTATGGAGCCGAGGCAGTCTTACCGAGTGACCTGCTTCACAATGCTCCCAAAGTCAAGCTCTACTCAGAAGATGAAGCAAAACAAGCCCGGCAGGACGCAGTCGACCTCCTAGAAGAAGAAAGAGAAATGGCCCTGATTCGATCGACCATCTACCAGCAAGACTTGCGTCGATTCCATGCCAGAAACGTGAAGAACCGAGCCTTCCAAGAAGGAGACTTAGTCCATCGAGTGGATCAGCAGAAACCACAGAAGCTTGCTCCTACTTGGGAAGGCCCCTTCATAGTCACCAGAGTCCTCCACAATGGAGCATACCACCTCTACAATGTCGATCGCAAGATTGATGAGCCACGAGCCTGGAATGCGGAGCTTCTCCGCCCCTTTTATACTTGAATTCTCACTCGGACGAGATGTAATTAGGAAAACTCCTGTAGTTTATTTATCAAAGACAAGAGCGTTATAATTTTCGCAGTGATTATTATTGTTTTTGTTTGCGTAAGAAATCCCCCAGTGGGTGTCTTAGCTGCGAATCCGCTTCGCCTAAGTTTGAAAAATCCTACCGAGTGGAGAGCAATCCTCCCACTCGGGGGCTTAGCTGCAGTCCAGTACTCGCCTAAGTTCTCCCACTCAGAGACTTAGCTGCAGTCAGGCACTCGCCTAAGTTTGAAAAATCCTACCGAGTGGAGAGAAATCCTCCCACTCGGGGGCTTAGCTGCAGTCCAGTGCTCGCCTAAGTTCTCCCACCTAGAGACTTAGCTGCAGTCAGGCACTCGCCTAAGTTTGAAAAATCCTACCGAGTGGAGAGCAATCCTCCCACTCGGGGGCTTAGCTGCAGTCCAGTGCTCGCCTAAGTTCTCCCACCTAGAGACTTAGCTGCAGTCAGGCACTCGCCTAAGCTTGAAAAATCCTACCGAGTGGAGAGCAACCCTCCCACTCGGGGGCTTAGCTGCAGTCCAGTGCCCGCCTAAGTTCTCCCACCTAGAGACTTAGCTGCAGTCAGGCACTCGCCTAAGCTTGAAAAATCCTACCGAGTGGAGAGCAACCCTCCCACTCGGGGGCTTAGCTGCAGTCCAGTACTTGCCTAAGTTCTCCCACCTAGAGACTTAGCTGTAGTTAGGCACTCGCCTAAGTTCAAAAAATCCTACCGAGTGGAGAGCAACCCTCCCACTCGGGGGCTTAGCTGCAGTCCAGTACTCGCCTAAGTTCTCCCACCTAGAGACTTAGCTGCAGTCAGGCACTCGCCTAAGTTTGAAAAAAAACCCTACCGAGTGGAGAGCAATCCTCCCACTCGGGGGCTTAGCTGCAGTCCAGTACTCGCCTAATTTCTCCCAAACACATCTCAATCCTCAAGGACGACGAGGGGCAGGTCGACTGCCACCTTATCCTAGAGAGCTTTGCCACAAATACAATGCGCGATTCATCCCGCTCTATAGTAATGAAGTACAGGTCGTCTGCCCCCCACCCTTCTCCTGGAGAGCATCGCCACAAATACAATGCGCGATTCATCCCGCTCTACAGTAACAAAGTATGGGTCGACTGCCCCCCCACCCTTCTCCTGGAGAGCTTCGCCACAAATACAATGTGCGCTCCGTCCCACTCTGCAGTAACAGGGTGTGGGTCGACCGCCGCCCGCCTCTGGGGAGCTTCGCCACAAATACAAGGCATGGGTCGACTACTTCCCCCTCCTTCGGAGCTGTGCTGCGAATACAGAAAGTTGTCTCGGATAAAGGTTGGGTTCACTCAGCAGGAGATTCATAAAGATATTCAACGGTAAACCAAGTTCAGATAAAATCCTAAAGGTTCTGGATCACGGATCGAGGTACTCGGGCATGAGACCCGAAAAAGTTTAACGGTTACAAAAACCACTCGACATTCCGAGGCAAATTTAAGGTGGGACATAAGAGTTTGTTCACTCTGCGGGAGGAGGGCTGGCAGGCTTGACGAACTCATCCAGGTCGACACCGTCGGCTATCCGAGTGGCTGCAGCGATGAAAGTCTCCATAAAGATTCGGAAGTCATGCTTCTGGGTGTTGGCGACCTTGATTGCTGCCAGCTTGTCTTGTCGCACCTCCTTGCAGTGGACACGAACCAAGGACAGAGCCACATCAGCGCCGCACCGAGTAGAAGACTTCTTCCACTCCTGCACTCGGTCAGGAATTCCGTTAAGACGAGTCATCAGAGACTCGAGATCGTGTTGGAGCGTAGCCTCTGGCCAAAGTGCCGGGTCGATCTGTGACATGGCGACCTTCAGTCGATCCAAGTAGTCCACAGCACCGTCAATGTGAGATTCCAGTCGGAGAAAATTCATGGAAGCTTCATCTTTCACGGGAGAGTTGATTGGATCCAAACCTGGTTCGATCCGCCCAGTCTCCTCTTCAAAGTTCTAGCAAAACTCTGCATTCACGATCCAAGGATAAGTCAATTTTCATACACTGAGTCGACACAAAAACAATCAGTCGGAACTAAATGTGCACCTTCAAGCTTGATATACAACTTCTTGGCAAGGCTCCCGAGGTAGCTCTCCAGATCGTCCCTCCTACGAGCAATGCCTTCCATCTTTTCGGTCAGGTTGAGGTTCTCCGTCTTCCAACGTGTGCACTCCCTGTTGGCTTCATTCAGAGCAGTCTTCAGCCTGGTATTCTCTTCTTCCAACTGGCTGACTGAAGCCAGCTTCTGTTCGGCCAGAGCGGTCCTATCGTCAGCCTCCTTCCGGGCAGCAGACAAATCCTGATCCTTTTTTGCCAAAGCCTCTCTCAATTTTTCTGCAAAGAAATGATGATTGATTCAGAAATAGCAGAAGGGGGCTCGGGCCTAAAACTGACCAGTCGACAGACTTGTCTTACCGGCGGCGCCGTCTCTAACCGTCTGCAGTTCTGTCCTGGCCAGCTCCAAGTCAAGTTTCAGTTGAATCTGCTAACTTTCCAAATCAGCGAAGCGAGCTCCAAGATCACAAGATTTCTGAAATCAAAGGGGAGAAATTATTCCATAGCAGAAAACGACAAATACTAAGACTATAGTCGACTGCCCGCAGTCCACCATAGTCTCGGGGACTACACCCAGTGGGTGCACTTTGCGTGCCCCCACCGGTTCTGATCCCACTCGACCGGCCCGCCAGAGTCGAGTAGTAAAAAAAAGAGAGGCAAAGTAGAACTCAGACCACAGTCGACTGCCAGCAGTCGACCGCGGTCTCGGGGAGTACACCCAGTGGGTGCACTTTGTGTGCCCCTACCGGTTCTGATTCCACTCGACCAGATCGAGCGAAAGAAACAAACTACCAGTTCGGCTTTACTCGACAAAATACAAAGACTACGGTCGACTGCCAGCAGTCCGCCGTAGCCTCGGGGACTACCCCCAGTGGGTGCACTCAGCGTGCCCCCACTAGTCCAAAAAATTCAATCGACACACCCAGTGGGTGTACAGATAAAAAGATTTTCGGAAAGAATCTTCAGATAGCATATCCTAACAGAACAAGCGGCGACCAACTAACCTGAACATTGCTCTGGAGAGCCGAGCTGGCATCATAGGCGGCTTGGCTGGCATCCCACACTGTCTTCATCTTCTCCATCATAATGCCCACCTGGCGTATGGCTTCCCAAGCAGCATTCACCTCGTCCTCCGGGACATGATGAGTTGCAAAAAGTGAAGGCGGGTCGACAGGGGCCTGAGCAGTCGAAGAAGAAGGCAAGGCGCTCGACAGGGGCTCCGCGAAGGTAACAGAACCCCGATTGACGTCACCAGTGTCCTGAACGACTGGTTCCGCCCTCGGCGTCGACTGCAGCGCCTCACTTACAGGAGCTCGCCTACTCTTCCTCGTCAAAGACCTCTCAGGATGTTCATCATCATCAGGGAGGTCAATAATGTTGGGAGCTGTACAAAGTTCAAGTTGCCAAAATCACGTCACCCAATGATGCATGATGCAGTTGAATCGACCAAAGAAAGATAATATGGCAGAAATCATACCCAGATTAGAAGTGACCGCATCCTCCATCACCTCATCATCATCCCTGTAAGCTGAGGTCCCGGAAGTGGCAGCGCTAACAATTCCAAAGCTCGTCCAGTTAAAACAAGAAAAATAAACAGCGCGGAGCGTCGAGTGAATACAAGGAGAAACACTCACGCGGAGGCGACGGGGATATCGATCTTGATCTTCGGCAGCGCATTCCGAGTCTTCGGTTCTGCAATTTTGGGGTGCTTTGGCGCCTTCTCAGTCGTGGTTGGTGAAGAGATACGAGGACGCTTCGAAGACTGACTAGCCTGAGCAGTCGCCTTGTCGCGGGCACTCGGCCGATCCTGGTCAAGCTTGGATCGCCTCTCTATGCGAGGAGGCGGCTCGACTTCTTCCTCATCACTCGAGTCGTCGCTTCCTCCATCCCCTTCACCATCGGAAGTCCACTCGCCACTTTCGCCACCACTCGCCTCGCCTTCCTGAGCTTGCTCTTGCTTCCCGTTGGGCATCGAATACATTTGAATAATGGCCTGAAAGAAAGCAGGGAGAACAAAGTCAGTCGACGCAATACAGACATCTGCGCGAGTGAATTCAGATTACAAGCAAAAACTCAGAATCAGAGCTTCTCTGGTGCATGAGACTGGTCGAATGGAGGGACTCTCCTGGCTCCCCTGGGGTTGTCCTTGTTCCCGGTAATGCTCGACAGCCACTTCTCCAGCATGTCGTCATCGACCTCCTCCGGTTGGATCCGAGTGGAGTCTTCTAGACCCGAATACATCCACATCGGGTGGTCTCGGGCTTGGAGAGGCTGGATGCGCCGTTGAAGGAAGACCTCCAAGAGATCCATACCGGTGACCCCGTCACGAATGAGCTGGACCACTTGGTTGACCAACACCTTCACGTGCGCCTTCTCCTCCGAGAGCACCTTCAAAGGGGAGGGTTTTTCCACTCGGTCCATGGTAAAGGGAGGGAGGCCGGTCGATTGCCCTGGCGTCGACTGGTCTTTGCAGTAGAACCAGGTCGACTGCCATCCGCGAACTGAATCGGGAAGAATCATGGCCGGAAAGGAGCTTTTCCCTCGTCCGGATGCCAAGACCGCCACACATCTGGATCACTTGGGTCCTCTCGTCACTTGGATTAGCCTTTTTCACTGTCTGGGAGCGACAAGTGAAGATATGCTTGAAAAGACCCCAGTGAGGTCGACAACCCAAGAAGTTCTCACACAAGGAAATGAACGCGGCAAGATAAACGATTGAGTTGGGGGTAAAATGGTGGAGTTGAGCCCCAAAGAAGTTCAGAAACCCTCAGAAGAAAGGATGAAGGGGCAGGGAAAACCCATGGTCGACGTGGGTGGCAAGAAGAACGCGCTCACCCTCCCTGGGTTGCGGCTCGGATTCCTTCCCCAGAAGCCGCGCCGAGTCGTAGGGGTTCAGCCCTCCCTCGGCCAGGTCGTCGAGGTCCTCTTGGGAGATCCTCGAGTGGATCCAGTCGCCCTGGATCCTGTTGGGGAACGTTGCAGAAAACAAAATTTTCCTACGGTTTCACCAAGATCCATCTAGGAGTTCATCTAGCAATGAGTGATTGGATTGCATCTACATACCTTTGTAGATCACGTGCGGAAGCGTTCAAATAACGGGGATGAGGAAGTCGTACTCGAGGTGATCCAAATCACCGGAGATCCTAGCGCCGAACGGACGACACCTCCGTGTTCAACACACGTACGGTCAGCGTAACGTCTCCTTCTTGATCCAGCAAGGGGGGATTTTTTTCAAAACTATGATGTATTTTGTAGCAATTTCGGAAACTATAGCACATAATGAAAAAAAATGCAAAACTATGACCCTGTCGGCCACGTGCAGGCCGAAAAGGTAGTTTTCAGCCAACTGTTGGCCGAAGTAGGGTTTTCGGCCTTGCCATGGGCGAAAAGTGGTTGAGCTGGCCAAAATGGCTATTTTCGGCTGCTGTTTGGCAGAAAAGGTCTTTTTGGTCAAATGTAGGCCGAAATGTACTTTTTGGTCTACACTAGGCCGAAAAGTACTTTTTGGTCTAGTGTAGGCCAAAAAGTCTCTTGGGCCCACCTTTCCGTTATCTGTTGGCCAATGTATTTTCCCACCAACCCCTTCCCGCCAATTCTTTCCCACCAACCCCTTCCCGCCAACTTAGCAAATAATCCATCTTTATGGATTGAGGAGAGCCAGGACGAAGATGATATCTTCATGCCCCGCTTCCGGGTTCTGCATCGTCGAAGGGCAAGAGTTCTTCATCGTCCAAGGGCAAGAGTTCTCCATCCTCGAAGGGCAATAGTTCTGCATCGACGGATGGCAAAAGGACCACATCGTCGAAGGGCAAGAGGGCTGCATCAACGAAGGGGTTGGCGGGAAAATACATTGGCCAACAATTAACGGAAAAAGGTGGCCCAAGGGACTTTTTGGCCTAAACTTGACCAGAAAGTACTTTTCGGCCTACGATTGACCAACAAGTACTTTTCGGCCTACACTAGGCCAAAAAGACCTTTTCGGCCAAAGGGTGGCCGAAAACACCCCTCTTCGGCCAGCTTTGCATCTTTTCGGCCAAGGCATGGCCGAAAAACCTATTTCGGCCTAGTGGTGGCCGAAAACACCCTTTTCGGCCAACACCTGGCCGACAGGGTGCTAGACTTGATATTTCTCCAAAGCATGCTATAGTTTCCGAATTTGCTTCAAATAACGAGATAGTTTTGAAAAAAAAAATCAGGTTGAGGAAGATGGCTCTAGCAGCAGCATGACGGTGTGGTGGTGATGGAGCTGCAGTACTCCGGCAGGGCTTCGCCAAGCTCTATGGAGGAGGAGGAGACCTCGAAACTTGTCCCGACGGCCGAAATAGCACTTCCTATATATAATTCTTTACCTCCGGACCATTCCGGAACTCCTCGTGACGTCTGGGATCTCATCCGAGACTCCGAACAACATTCGGGTTACTACATATACATATCCCTACAACCCTAGCGTCACCGAACCTTAAGTGTGTAGACCCTACGGGTTCGGGAGACATGTAGACATGACCGAGATTGCTCTCCGGTCAATAACCAACAGCGGGATCTGGATACCCATGTTGGCTCCCACATGCTCCTCGATGATCTCATCGGATGAACCACGATGTCGAGGATTCAAGCAACCCCGTATACAATTCCCTTCGTCAATCGGTATGCTACTTGCCCGAGATTCGATCGTCGGTATCCCAATACCTTGTTCAATCTCGTTACGGGCAAGTCACTTTACTCGTACCGTAATGCATGATCCCGTGACCAGACACTTGGTCACTTTGAGCTCGTAATGATGATGCATTACCGAGTGGGCCCAGTGATACCTCTCCGTCATACGGAGTGACAAATCCCAGTCTTGATCCGTGTCAACCCAACAGACACTTTCGGAGATACCCGTAGTATACCTTTATAGTCACCCAGTTACGTTGTGACATTTGGTACACCCAAAGCACTCCTATGGTATCCGGGAGTTACACGATCTCATGGTCTAAGGAAAACATACTTGACATTGGAAAACTCTAGCAAACGAACTATACGATCTTGTGCTATGTTTAGTATTGGGTCTTGTCCATCACATCATTCTCCTAATGATGTGATCTCGTTATCAATGACATCCAATGTCCATAGTCAGGAAACCATGACTATCTGTTGATGAACGAGCTAGTCAACTAGAGGCTTACCAGGGACATGTTGGTGTCTAAGATTCACACATGTATTACGATTTCCGGATAACACAATTATAGCATGAATAAAGACAATTATCATGAACAAGGAAATATAATAATAATGCTTTTATTATTGCCTCTAGGGCATATTTCGAACAGTCTCCCACTTGCACTAGAGTCAATAATCTAGTTACATTGTGATGAATCGAACACCCATGGAATTCTAGTGTTGATCATGTTTTGCTCTAGGGAGAGGTTTAGTCAACGGATCTGCTACATTCAGGTCCGTATGTACTTTACAAATATCTATGTCTCCATCTTGAACATTTTCACGAATGGAGTTGAAGCGACGCTTGATGTCCCTGGTCTTCTTGTGAAACCTGGGCTCCTTGGCAAGTGCAATAGCTCCAGTGTTATCACAGAAGAGTTTGATTGGCCCCGACGCATTGGGTATGACTCCTAGGTCGGTGATGAACTCCTTCACCCAAATTGCTTCATGCGCTGCCTCCGAGGCTGCCATGTACTCCGCTTCACATGTAGATCCCGCCATGATGATCTGCTTGCAACTGCACCAGCTTACTGCCCCACCATTCAAAATATACACGTATCCGGTTTGTGACTTGGAGTCATCTAGATCTGTGTCGAAGCTAGCATCGACGTAACCTTTTATGACGAGCTCTTCGTCACCTCCATAAACAAGAAACATTTCCTTAGTCCTTTTCAGGTACTTCAGGATATTCTTGACCGCTGTCCAGTGTTCCTTGCCGGGATTACTTTGGTACCTTCCTACCAAACTTACGGCAAGGTTTACATCAGGTCTGGTACACAGCATGGCATACATAATAGAACCTATGGCTGAGGCATAGGGGATGACACTCATCTCTTCTATATCTTCTGCCGTGGTCGGACATTGAGCTGAGCTCAATTTCACACCTTGTAACACATGCAAGAACCCCTTCTTAGACTGCTCCATATTGAATTTGTTCAATATCTTATCAAGGTATGTGCTTTGTGAAAGACCTATGAGGCGTCTTGATCTATCTCTATAGATCTTGATGCCTAATATATATGCAGCTTCTCCAAGGTCCTTCATTGAAAAACTCTTATTCAAGTAGGCCTTGATGCTGTCCAAGAGTTCTATATCATTTCCCATCAAAAGTATGTCATCTACATATAGTATGAGAAATGCTACAGAGCTCCCACTCACTTTCTTGTAAACGTAGGCTTTTCCATAAGTCTGCGTAAACCCAAACGCTTTGATCATCTCATCAGAGCAAATGTTCCAACTCCGAGATGCTTGCACCAGCCCATAAATCAAGCGTTGGAGCTTGCACACCTTGTCAGCATTCTTAGGATCGACAAAACCTTCCGGCTGCATCATATACAATTCTTCCTTAAGGAAACCATTAAGGAATGCCGTTTTGACATCCATTTGCCATATTTCATAATCATAGAATGCGGCAATTGCTAACATGATTCGGACGGACTTCAGCTTCGCTACCGGTGAGAAAGTCTCATCGTAGTCAACCCCTTGAACTTGTCGATAACCCTTAGTGACAAGCCGAGCTTTATAGATGGTCACATTACCATCCGCGTCTGTCTTCTTCTTAAAGATCCATTTATTTTCTATGGCTCGCTGCTCTACGGGCAAGTCAGTCAAAGTCCATACTTCATTTTCATACATGGATCCTATCTCGGATTTCATGGCTTCCAGCCATTTGTCGGAATCCGGGCCCGCCATCGCTTCTTCATAATTCGAAGGTTCACCGTTGTCTAACAACATGATTTCCAAGACAGGGTTGCCGTACCACTCTGGTGCGGAACGTGTCCTTGTGGACCTTCGAATTTCAGTAGCAACCTGATCTGAAGTTTCATGATCATCATCATTGACTTCCTCTCTAGTCGGTGCAAGCACCTCAGGAACATTTTCCTGAGTTGCGCCATTTTCCGGTTCAAGAGGTAATACTTCATCAAGTTCTACCTTCCTCCCACTTACTTCTTTCGAGAGAAACTCCTTCTCTAGAAAGGATCCATTCTTGGCAACAAAGATCTTGCCTTCGGATCTGAGGTAGAAGGTATACCCAATAGTTTCTTTAGGGTATCCTATGAAGACGCATTTTTCCGACTTGGGTTCGAGCTTTTCAGGTTGAAGTTTCTTGACATAAGCATCGCATCCCCAAACTTTTAGAAATGACGGCTTAGGTTTATTCCCAAACCATAATTCATACGGTGTCATCTCAACGGATTTCGACGGAGCCCTATTTAAAGTGAATGCGGCAGTCTCTAAAGCATAGCCCCAAAAAGATAGCGGTAAATCGGTAAGAGACATCATAGATCGCACCATATCTAATAGAGTGCGATTACGACGTTCAGACACACCATTATGCTGAGGTGTTCCAGGCGGCGTGAGTTGTGAAACTATTCCACATTTTCTTAAGTGTGTGCCAAACTCGTGACTCAAGTATTCTCCTCCACGATCTGATCGCAGGAACTTGATTTTCCTGTCACGTTGATTCTCAACCTCACTCTGCAATTCCTTGAACTTTTCAAAGGTATCAGACTTGTGTTTCATTAAGTAGACATACCCATATCTACTCAAGTCATCAATGAGGGTGAGAACATAACGATAGCCACCGCGAGCCTCAACACTCATTGGACCACACACATCAGTATGTATGATTTCCAATAAGTTGGTTGCTCGCTCCATTGTTCCTGAGAACGGAGTCTTGGTCATTTTACCCATGAGGCATGGTTCGCACGTGTCAAATGATTCGTAATCAAGAGACTCTAAAAGTCCATCAGCAAGGAGCTTCTTCATGCGTTTGACACCTATGTGACCAAGGCGGCAGTGCCACAAGTATGTGGGACTATCATTATCAATCTTACATCTTTTGGTACTCACACTATGAACATGTATAGCATTACGCTCGAGATTCATTAAGAATAAACCATTCACCATCGGAGCATGACCATAAAACATATCTCTCATATAAATAGAACAACCATTATTCTCGGATTTAAATGAGTAGCCATCTCGAATTAAACGAGATCCTGATACAATGTTCATGCTCAAAGCTGGCACTAAATAACAATTATTAAGGTTTAAAACTAATCCCGAAGGTAAATGTAGAGGTAGCATGCCGACGGCGATCGCATCGACCTTGGAACCATTCCCGATGCGCATCGTCACCTCGTCCTTCGCCAGTCTCCGCTTATTCCGCAGCTCCTGCTTTGAGTTACAAATGTGAGCAACTGCACCGGTATCAAATACCCAGGAGCTACTACGAGTACTGGTAAGGTACACATCAATTACATGTATATCACATATACCTTTTGTTTTGCCGGCCTTCTTGTCTGCTAAGTATTTGGGGCAGTTCCGCTTCCAGTGACCACTTTCCTTGCAATAAAAGCACTCAGTCTCGGGCTTGGGTCCATTCTTTGGCTTCTTCCCGGCAGCTTGCTTGCCGGGCGTGGCAACTCCCTTGCCGTCTTTCTTGAAGGTTTTCTTACCCTTGCCTTTCTTGAACTTAGTGGTTTTATTCACCATCAACACTTGATGTTCCTTTTTGACTTCTACCTCTGCTGATTTCAGCATTGCAAATACCTCAGGAATGGTCTTTTCCATCCCCTGCATATTGAAGTTCATCACAAAGCTCTTGTAGCTTGGTGGAAGCGACTGAAGGATTCTATCAATGACCGCGTCATCCGGGAGATTAACTCCCAGCTGAGTCAAGCGGTTATGCAACCCAGACATAGTGAGTATGTGCTCACTGACATAACTGTTTTCCTCCATCTTACAGCTAAAGAACTTGTCGGAGACTTGATATCTCTCGACCCGGGCATGATCTTGGAAAACCATTTTCAGCTCTTCGAACATCTCATATGCTCCATATCTCTCAAAACGCTTTTGGAGCCCTGGCTCTAAGCTGTAAAGCATGCCGCACTGAACGAGGGAGTAGTCATCGGTACGTGCCTGCCAAGCGTTCATAACATCTTGTTCTGCAGGGAGAACAGGTGCGTCACCCAACGGTGCTTGTAGGACATAATCTTTCTTGGCAGCTATGAGGATGATCCTCAGGTTCCGGACCCAGTCCGTGTAGTTGCTGCCATCGTCTTTCAGCTTGGTTTTCTCTAGGAACGCGTTGAAGTTGAGGACTACATTGGCCATTTGATCTACAAGACATATTGTAAAATTTTAGACTAAGTTCATGATAATTAAGTTCATCTAATCAAATTATTCAATGAACTCCCACTTAGATAGACATCCCTCCTGTAATCTAAGTATAACATGATCCGAGTTAACTAGGCCATGTCCGATCATCACGTGAGACGGACTAGTCAGCATTGGTGAACATCTTCATGTTGATCGTATCTTCTATACGACTCATGCTCGACCTTTCGGTCTTCTGTGTTCCGAGGCCATGTCTGTACATGCTAGGCTCGTCAAGTCAACCTAAGTGTTTGCATGTGTAAATCTGTCTTACACCCGTTGTATGTGAATGTTAGAATCTATCACACCCGATCATCATGTGGTGCTTCGAAACAACGAACTGTCGCAACGGTGCACAGTTAGGGGGAACACTTTCTTGAAATTATTATGAGGGATCAAATTATTTACTACCGTCATTCTAAGTAAACAAGATGCAGAAACATGATAAACATCACATGCAATCAAATAATAATAGTGACATGATATGGCCAATATCACATAGCTCCTTTGATCTCCATCTTGGGGCTCCATGATCATCTTGTCACCGGCATGACACCATGATCTCCATCATCGTGTCTCCATGAGTTGCTCGCCAACTATTACTTCTACTACTACGGCTAACGCGTTTAGCAATAAAGTAAAGTAATTTACATGGCGTTTCTCAATGACACGCAGGTCATACAAAAAATAAAGACAACTCCTATGGCTCCTGCCGGTTGTCATACTCATCGACATGCAAGTCGTGATTCCTATTACAATAGCATGAACATCTCATACATCACATATATATCATTCATCATTCATCACAACTTTGGCCATATCACATCACAGAACACTTGCTGCAAAAACAAGTTAGACGTCCTCTAATTGTTGTTGCAAGTTTTTTACGTGGCTGCAATAGGGTTCTAGCAAGAACATTTTCTTACCTACATGAAAGCCACAACGTGATTTGTCAACTTCTATTTACCCTTCATAAGGACCCTTTTCATCGAATCCGCTCCAACTAAAGTGGGAGAGACAGACACCCGCCAGCCACCTTATGCAACTTGTGCATGTTAGTCGGTGGAACCGGTCTCACGTAAGCGTACGTGTAAGGTTGGTCCGGGCCGCTTCATCCCACAATACCGCTGAAGCAAGATAAGACTAGTAGCGGCAAGAAAGTTGACAACATCTACGCCCACAACAAATTGTGTTCTACTCGTGCAAAGAGAACTACGCATAGACCTAGCTCATGATGCCACTGTTGGGGAACGTTGCAGAAAACAAAATTTTCCTCGGTTTCACCAAGATCCATCTAGGAGTTCATCTAGAAACGAGTGATTGGATTGCATCTACATACCTTTGTAGATCACGCGCGGAAGCGTTCAAATAACGGGGATGAGGAAGTCGTACTCGACGTGATCCAAATCACCGGAGATCCTAGCGCCGAACGGCCGGCACCTCCGTGTTCAACACATGTACGGTCAGCGTAACGTCTCCTCCTTCTTGATCCAGCAAGGGGGAAGGAGAGTTTGAGGAAGATGGCTCCAGCAGCAGCACGACAGCGTGGTGGTGATGGAGCTGCAGTACTCCGGCAGGGCTTCGCCAAGCTCTATGTTGGAGGAGGAGATGTTGGAGAGGGAGAGGGAGGCACCAAAGGCAAAGGTAAGAGGTCCTCCATCCCCCCCACTATATATAGGGGGGCCTAGGGGGGGGGGCCCTAGGAGATGCAATCTCCTAGGGGGGCGGCGGCCTAGGGGTGGGGGCTTGCCCCCAAGCAAGGGGGCGCCCCCCCTTTAGCGTTTCCCCCACCCTAGGCGCATGTGCCCTAGGGGAAGTGGCGCCCTAGCCCACTTTGGGCTGGATACCTTCCCACTTCAGCCCATGGGGCCCTCCGGGATAGGTGGCCCCACCCGGTGGACCCCCGGGACCCTTCCGATGGTCCCGGTACAATACCGGTGACCCCGAAACTTGTCCCGACGGCCGAAATAGCACTTCCTATATATAATTCTTTACCTCCGGACCATTCCGGAACTCCTCGTGACGTCTGGGATCTCATCCGGGACTCTGAACAACATTCGGGTTACTACATATACATATCCCTACAACCCTAGCATCACCGAACCTTAAGTGTGTAGACCCTACGGGTTCGGGACACATGTAGACATGACCGAGATCGCTCTCCGGTCAATAACCAACAGCGGGATCTGGATACCCATGTTGGCTCCCACATGATCCTCGATGATCTCATCGGATGAACCACGATGTTGAGGATTCAAGCAACCCCGTATACAATTCCCTTCTTCAATCGGTATGCTACTTGCCCGAGATTCGATCGCCGGTGTCCCAATACCTTGTTCAATCTCGTTACCGGCAAGTCACTTTACTCGTACCGTAATGCATGATCCCATGACCAGACACTTGGTCACTTTGAGCTCATAATGATGATGCATTACCGAGTGGGCCCAGTGATACCTCTCCGTCATATGGAGTGACAAATCCCAGTCTTGATCCCTGTCAACCCAACAGACATTTTCGGAGATACCCGTAGTATACCTTTATAGTCACCCAGTTACGTTGTGACATTTGGTACACCCAAAGCACTCCTATGGTATCCGGGAGTTACATGATCTCATGGTCTAATGAAAAGATACTTGACATTGGAAAACTCTAGCAAACGAACTATACGATCTTGTGCTATGTTAAGTATTGGGTCTTGTCCATCACATCATTCTCCTAATGATGTGATCTTGTTATCAATGACATCCAATGTCCATAGTCAGGAAACCATGACTATCTGTTGATCAACAAGCTAGTCAACTAGAGGCTTACCAGGGACATGTTGGTGTCTAAGTATTCACACATGTATTACGATTTCCGGATAACACAATTATAGCATGAATAAAGACAATTATCATGAACAAGGAAATATAATAATAATGCTTTTATTATTGCCTCTAGGGCATATTTCCAACAGATCCAACCCCACGGCAGGCCAGTCCGTGAAGAAGATCCGCCCCGGCTCGTCACCTTCCCCATTGATTTCTCCGTCGCCTTGTTTGCCCGCTCCAGAGCTGCTGTCCTCTCCTTCACCATTGTCGCCGATGAGACGCGTGCGGTGCGGTGGCGCTGGGGCGAGAGCGAGCGCAGCAGAGAGGCGTGAGGAGGAGAAGAAGTAATGGGGCGCATTGTTCGGGGGACTCTGGTCCAACGCCTTATATGAGGCCGCTTCCGAGTGGCTGACTAGTAGGCCCAGACGGCTTCATCAAATCACGTAACGACTGCGCGAGCGATACGTGGCGAAAAAGGCGGCGCAGGGATCGAGGCGATTCCGCTCTATCCCATCCGATTACTGCGGCCTCCCCCGTCCCGCGCGCTTCCCAAAATTCAGATCCCACTAAATCTGCGGGCAACAAACAAACTTGTCATACTAAAAGATCTCCTCCGCACCGTCACTCAGAGCCTTATAGGTAAAGAAACTCACTCGACGAAGAACTAAGAATGGATCAAGGCGACTGAAAAGGAAGTTGCTGTCATCACTTGGGTCCGTTGATCCGAAGCAAGACATGCTCACGGCATGAAAAACGAGTCGGAGAGGTCCTCAACTCCTTTCCCACTCAAACCTCGATCCATTTGGGGGCTAATGACGAAGCTATGAACCTAGGGTAGGGTCATGGACCTGCCCTAACTGCCCTACCCAAGGACATCTCTAGAAGAAATCACCTTTCAATCGACTTGAAGGTGTCCCACTCGACAGACTCGAAGACACTCGACCAAGAAGCAATCACTCGACCAAGACCCAACCACTCGACGGCCAGGAGACCTAAAGGCGCCCCGCACTCTAACAGTCGGTCATTAAGTAGCTTTTATGATCATCATTGCACTTTATTACTAGCGTTACCAGAAACGCCCTGCCTTAATGCACATTGAACCCTTCGTAACATGGGCTGGCCGGGGTCCTGGCGCACTCTATATAAGCCACCCCCTCCTCCGAGAGAAGGGTTCGCACCTCTATAACTCACACACACATAATCCAGTCGACCGCCTCCGGGCTCCGAGACGTAGGGCTTTTATTTCCTCCGAGAAGGGCCTAAACTCGTAAACCTTGCGTCCTTACAACCTCTTCATAGCTAAGACCTCACCTCTCCATACTTACCCCCCTACATTACTGTCAGAGTTAGAACCACGACACTGGCCGTCTTCTTCGACACCTTGTAAGGCGCCGGGACCAGCATCTTCGTCAGAAGTGGGATGGCCGGTTCTTCGGGAAGCGGGGTCGGACAATGGATCCGCTCCGCCTTCTTCATCCAGCCCTGGGAGAGTTGTATAAAACACGCTAAGCACTTCCTTTGGGTTACGCAGATAAAAAGTTTGATGACTTAGGGAACTTGCAGGGCGGGAAAGTTGGTGCCCGCGGTCCTCGGCAGAGTCCAGCCATGATTTGCTGGACTTGAAAAGCACCTTCCATATGTCCTTGTGCGAAGAGCCAAAAAGCTCTTGCAAGGTTTGGTGCCTGGCCGGATCAAATTCCCATAGATTGCAAGTCCGATGCTGACAAGGCAGGATTCGGCGAACTAGCATCACCTGGACCATATTGACAAGTTCAATGTTCTTGTCTCCCATATCTTTAACGCGCATCTGGAGCACCGACAATTCGTCGAACGAGGACCAGTCCAGACCTTTCTTGACCCAGGATGTAAGCCGCAGGGGGGCACCGGATCGAAACTCGGGGGAGGCGGCACATTCTGTGCCGCGCGGCTCAGTGATATAAAACCACTGCTGTTGCCACTCCTTGATAGAATCATTAAAGGTTCCCGTTGGCCATATGACATTGGGCATCTTGCTCACCATAGCGCCCCCGCATTCGGCGTGCTCGCCGCCCACCACCTTGGGCTTCACATTAAAAATCTTCAACCATAAACCAAAGTGCGGCAAGATGCGGAGAAAAGCCTCGCACACAACAATGAATGTCAAGATGTTGAGGAAGGAATTAGGGTGCGGATCGTGAAGATCGATCCCATAATAATACATGATGCCATGAACGAATGGGTGGAGGGGAAACCCTAGAGCGCGAACAAAGTGAGGGAGGAATACAACCCTCTTGTGGGGTTCCGGAGTAGGGACGATCTGTCCCGCCGTCGGGAGTCTGTGGCTGATTTTCTTGGCCAGGTACCCGGCCTGCCGAAGCTTTTTGATATCCTTCTCTCGGACGGTAGAGGCCATCCATTTGCCTCCTGCTCCGGATCCGAACATCTTCGGAGGGCCTTTTGTGGGTAGAGAAGATGAACGCTTGGGCGCTGGAGTTTGGGCAGAGGGGAATGAATCGGGAAGTAGAAGGCGTGGGTGCGAAAGGGAGCCCTTATCCCCTTATAAAGGCAGCAGGGATTCTGCGCCTCCCCACTTACCTGGTAAAACCGCTTATTCCCCAAGCGCCATAATTGATGGCGCAGTTGGGTTGCCCACACCCGTATTGATGAGAATCCTGTGATAAGGGGACACGATCTCTGCTTCGACAAGATGTGCCAATAAAACCGCCTCGCGAAACATGCAGTGGCAGGCTGGGAGGAACGGTTCGAATAATGACCGGGCTGTGGTGTGATGCCACGTCATGAAAAGTTGTCAGCGGATTAGATTTGTGGAAGTATTATTCTCTCTACGGTGGTATGTGGAATTTGTTTTGCCGAGCCGGACACTAACCTTCTGTTCAAAATCTTCTATGAAATATTCGGAGGAGGAACCCGCCTTGCAATGCCGAAGACAATCTGCACGCTGGACTCATCGTCATTGAAGCCTGGTTCAGGGGCTACTGAGGGAGTCCTAGATTAGGGGGTCCTCAGACAGCCGGACTATATCCTTCTGCCGGACTGTTGGACTATGAAGATACAAGATTGAAGACTTCGTCCCCGTGTTCGGATGGGACTCTCCTTGGCGTGGAAGGCAAGCTTGGCAATACAGATATGTAGATCTCCTCCCTTGTAACCGACTCTGTGTAACCCTAGCCCCCTCTGGTGTCCATATAAATTGGAGGGTTTTAGTCCGTAGGACAACAACAATCATACCATAGGCTAGCTTCTAGGGTTTAGCCTCTACGATCTCGTGGTAGATCAACACTTGTAATACTCATATCATCAAGATCAATCAAGCAGGAAGTAGGGTATTACCTCCATCGAGAGGGCCTGAACCTGGGTAAATATCGTGTCCCCCGCCTCCTGTTACCATCCGCCTTAGATGCACAGTTTGGGACCCCCTACCCGGGATCCGCCGGTTTTGACACCGACAGCGGAGGCTGCCCCGACAAGGGTTTTGCCGGGGGAGCCTGCTTCGTCCTTCTGCTCCTTTGTGTTCTTGGCCTTGGCATTGCCTTGGCTGTCTTGGGCTTAGGTTTTACCTCGGTTCACCTCCCCTGTTCTGCTTGGTGCGGTCGTGGGCGCGACTCTGACTGTCCGTGCACAAGTAAAGGGGTACAATGGTGCGCCCCTTCTTTTGTACACCGACAGGAGCCCCCGTGCCTGGGCCACACATAAGTGTGACACGTTGTTGGGCCAGGCCCAAAATGGTGCGTGGGCAGGAGGGGCGGTTTTTACCACGGTAATTTTCCGTCTGCTACGCTTCCCCATGACCCGTGTTGAATGCGGGACGTGGATGGGTGCGTACGTGACGTGGGCGGCAAGCATGGGGCGGTTTCCGCAGGCATGCGTCACATCGTGATACAGGGGCAGCTCGCGCCTTCCCCATGAAGAGGGAGAGGCATAAAGGCACGTCCCATTTACTGAATGGGGCTGGGTTGCGGTCTTCAAGGCGTCCACACCCCATGATCACGGGGTGGGGAGAGGTCGCTTCACTCATCCCCTCGGTTCTGCATGTTCGCCACGCGTCCTCCATGCACTTGGGGTGGCAAGCGGTGGAGATAGGAAACTGGGCCGTCGCTGGTTGGGGCAGCGGGTCGGTCTCGATTCCCTGCGCCTCTGGTGGCTAGATTGGCCGAGCGTGGCGGCCGAGCCCCAACCCCGTCCCTTTATAAGGAGAGGGAAGGGGAGATGGCACCCCGCATTCTTCTATCTTCTATCTCCTCCTGCTTCTACTTTTTCCTCTCACCCGCCATGGAGAAGGGGAACCCCGGTCCCTCGACGGTGGCGAAGAGGGTCGCCGCTCGACAACGCATCCCTCCTCCTCCTGAGCCTGCGGTGGTGGAACCGGATGCGAGGGGAAGGGGGGGCGAGGCTGTGGGAGAAGTCGTGGCAGAGGTCGTGGTGCTCGGGGAAGAGGCGGACGAGGCGGTGCGCCGGTCTCCCCCCGCCAATGATGCCTTTCCCGACGGGGGGCCACGTTGGAGACCAACCCCGCGAGTTCTTCATCAGGCCGCGTAGGTCTTTGTCTTCCCGCCCCGTTTGCTCGGGAGATGGAGCGTGACCCGCCCCAGACACTCAGGTTGCACATGAGGGGCTGCGGGAATGGGGCACGCGGGTCTACGTCGACTTCCCGGCTCCTCGGGTCATGTACCTTCGCCATGGATGGAAGGCGTTCACTCGCATCCACAGCATGATGGCGGGGCTCGTCCTCTACAAATTAATGGAGGACGGGTTGCTCTCCGTCAAGGTCTACGGAGATTTTGGAACTCGCATGAACTGCTGCGTGGAGAGCTCCTCCGACGGAGACTCCGACGATGGAAGCTCTTCCTCGAGCGAAAGTGACGAGGAGGATAGTAGGGCAGATGACGGGGATGAGTCCGACTAGGCGTCGGACGCCCCGCGTCTGGGTGGGTGCGGCAGCAGCAGCATCTGCACAAGGCCGCTGCTCTGATGGAGTTTTGCCGGGGGAGGGTCCAGCTCCTTGAACTTCTTAGGGCCGTCTCCTTGGGCGGCTGGCGTCGGGAGGCTGCGGAAGAGGAAGAGGGCGGGCGGCAAGGCCATCAACTCAGAGTACGCGGACACCGACGCCTTCGTCGCGTGTTCGGCGACCTGCCGCCTCGCCTTCCAGCTCCTTTCCCGGCACTGTCATCACCGGCCCACCCTTGGGTAGCCTCCGAGGTGTTCTCTTGGCACTTTCTGCTGCTCGTAGCTCGCCTAGGCGCCCCTTCTGCCCTTTCGCCTTCTTGACCTGCCTCCTGAGGAGAGGGACAAGAAAGGGATTACGGGCATCTCATCTCTTTTTTAGTTTCTAAGCCTTCGGGCCTTCATTAAATTTAGAACTTGTATCCCCTTGCTCATGTTTTTCACTCCGAATGAACTGTACCTGTGTGGGATGCTTTTAATGAAAAAGGGATGTTTGCCGAGTTTTTCATTCGTGGGTGGACCCCACGACAAGGAGCGAATCCTTGTTACTATTTAAGATAAACGTTTTTCGTCCGGCAACAGGTGTAACGCCCTCGATGCGGCTATATCTCCTACGTGTCGAAGCAGGACTTAGAGGCATAACCGCATTGAAAGCAATGTCGCAAGTCAAGCAATCTTCACAACATCCCATGTAATATAAATAATAAAAGGGGAAGGTACATAGTTGGCTTACACTCGCCACGTCGAACAAAGTACATAAATAGCATTACATCATCCAATAACTCATGGCCCGACTACGGTGCCAAAATAAAAGACCAACCCAACATGCGACACGGTCCCGATCGCCCCAACTGGGCACCACTACTGATCATCAGGGAAAGACATATAGTAACGGCGGGAGTCCTCGTCAAACTCCCACTTGAGCTCAAGCGCGTCATCTGGAACGGAGTCATCAGGCCTTGCATCTGGTTTGGAAGTAATCTGTGAGCCATAGGGACTCAACAATCTCGCACCCTCGCGATCAACACTATTTAAGCTTATAGGTAAGGCAAGGTAAAATATGTGGAGCTGCAGCAAGCGACTAGCAAGATATGGTGGCTAACCTATTCGAAAATGAGAGCGATAAGAGAAGGCAAAGCGCGAACGCATAACGAGATAACAACCTGCGGCAAGCATTACTCCAACACCATGTTCACTTCCCGGACTCCGCCGAGAAGAGACCATCACGGTAACTCACATAGTTGATTCATTTTAATTAAGTTAAGGTTCAAGTTATCTACAACTGGACATTAACAAATTCAAATCTGCCCATAACCGCGGGCACGACTTTCGAATGTTCAAATCCCTGCAGGGGAGTCCCAACTTAGCCCATGACAAGCTCTCGCAGTCAACGAAGGATATACCTTCTCCCGAGACATTCCGATCAGACTCGGTATCCCGGTTCTACAAGACACTTCGACAAGTTAAAACGAATCCAGCAACACTGCCCGAATGTGCCGGCAAAACCTGATAGGAGCTGCACATATCTTGTTCTCAGGGCACAATTGGATAAGCAATCCATACAACTAAAACCAGCCCTCGAGTTTCCCCGAGGTGGCGCTACAAGGGGCTCTAGGTTGGACCAACTCTCAGAAGAGCACTGGCCCGGGGGGGGGGGGGGGTTTAAATAAGATGACCCTTGGGCTCCGGAAACCCATGGGAAAAAGAGGCTAGGTGGAAAATGGTAAAACCAAGGTTGGGCATTGCTGGAAGAGCTTTATTCAAGGTGAACTATCAAGGGGTTCCCATTATCACCCAACTGCGTAAGGAACGCAAAATCCGGGAACTTAACACCGATATGACGGAAACTAGGGCGGCAAGAGTGGAAGAAAACACTAGGCGAGAGGCCGAGCCTTCCACCCTTTACCAAGTATATAGATGCATTCAGATAACAAGATAATATAATGATATCCCAACAAGAAAATAATGTTCCAACAAGGAACGGTCTCCAATCTTCACCTGCAACTAGCAACGCTATAAGAGGGGCTGAGCAAAGCAGTAACATAGCCAATCAACGGTTTGCTAGGACATGGTGGGTTAGAGGTTTGACATGGCAATTAGGGAGGCATGATAAGCAAGTGGTAGGCATCATAGCATAGGCATAGCAAAAGAGTGAGTATCTAGCAAAGCAAAGATAGAAGTGATTTCGAGGGTGTGATCACCTTGCCTGCAAAGTTGTCAGAGTTGACTGGATTGTCGAAAGCAAACTCAACTGGCTTCCCGTTAGCGAACTCGTCTCCCGGCTCTACCCAAACAAGACAAACAAGTAACAAGAACACAATCAACCATGGGCCGGGGCGGTCGGAGCTTGGGTCGGGGCCGCCGGATCTGGCCGGATCCGGGGCAGGCGCGGCTCCATCGGGGACCTGGGCGGCGGGACGGCGACTGGAGAGGCGCGGTGGCCGGAGTCGAGGCTCGCCATCCGGACGACGAGACAGGGCGGCACGGGACGCCGGACTTGGGGAAGACGGCGGCGGGGCAGTGGCGGGCGAAGTCGGGCGGCGGCGCGTGGAAGCGGGCCGCGGGGGCTCGCAGCGGGCCGCACGGGCCGGCAGCGCAGGAGGCGGTGCGGCGACACGTGGCGCGCGGGGATTTGTCGGGCGGCAGCGGACGCTGTCCGGCGGCCGGTGGACGTGTCCGGCCGCGTGGAGAGGGGTGGATCTAGGGTTTCGGGAGAGGAAAACGAGAATTTCGGAGGGGAGCTATATATAGGCATAGAGGGAGCTAGGAGAGTCCAAATGAGGTGCGGTTTTTGGCCACGCAATCGTGATCGAACGCTCTAGATGATGGAGAGGGTTTTGGTGGGATATGGGCCAAATTGGAGGGGTGTTGGGCTGCAACACACACGAGGCCTTTTCGGTCCCTCGGTTAACCGTTGGAGCATCAAGCGAAGTCCAAATGGTACGAAACTTGACAGGCAGTCTACCGGTAGTAAACCAAGGCCGCTTGGCAAGTCTCGGTCCAATTCGGAAATGTTTAATCCCCACACACGAAAGAAAGGTAGAAATGGCCACTAGAGGAGAACGAAGCGTCAGAATGCAAAACAGACAACGGGGAAAATGCTCGGATGCATGAGACGAACACATATGCAAATGCAATGCACATGATGACATGATATGAGATGCAAGACAACAACAACAACACACGGAGACAAAAACCCGAACCCGAGAAAATAAAATAACTTAACGCCGGAAACGGCAAGAGTTGGATTACATATTAGGTAAATCATATCCGGGGTGTTACAACACTCCACCACTACGAAAGGATCTCGTCCCGAGATCTAGGACTGGAAGAACGCCGGGTACTCAGAACAGAGGTGATCCTCGCGTTCCTAGGTGGCTTCACAGTCGGAATGGTGTGACCACTTGACTTTGAGGAATTTGATTGACTTATTGCGAGTCTTGCGTTCAGTCTCTTCAAGAATAGCAACGGGGTGCTCACGATAAGAGAGATCTTCCTGGATCTCAATGTCTTCAAAGTTGACGGTGCGTTCCGGAGTCTTGAAGCACTTGCGGAGCTGAGAGACATGGAACACGTCATGCACATTTGCAAAGTTTGAAGGAAGCTCGAGTTGATAGGCGAGATCGCCTCTCTTGCTGACGATCTTGAAAGGTCCCACATATCTAGGGGCAAGCTTCCCTTTGATACCGAAGTGACGAGTACCTTTCATTGGAGAGACGCGGAGGTAAACATGATCTCCGATCTCGAAGGCCAAATCACGGTGCTTACTATCATAGTAGCTCTTCTGGCGCGATTGCGCTGCTTTGAGGTTATCTTGAATGACTTTGCACATTTCCTCTGCCTCTGTGATTAAGTCATTACCCAAAAGTTGACGTTTGCCGGTTTCAGACCAGTTGAGAGGGGTACGGCACTTCCTGCCATACAGAATTTTGAATGGGGCCTTGCCCGAACTTGCTTGAAAACTGTTGTTGTAGGAGAATTCAACATATGGAAGACAATCCTCCCACTTCATGCCAAGGGAGATCACACAAGCCCTAAGCATATCTTCAAGAATCAGGTTGACACGCTCGACTTAACCGCTAGTTTGAGGATGGAAAGCTGTGCTGAAGCGGATGTTGGTGCCCATGGCCTTCTGAAAAGAATCCCAAAACTTGGAGGTAAAGATGTTGCCACGGTCTGAAGAGATCACCTGTGGAATACCGCGCAGAGAGACAATCCGAGAGGTATACAGCTCCGCCAATTGAGCTGCAGTGATAGACTCTTTCATAGGCAGAAAGTGAGCCACTTTAGTGAGTTTGTTGATGACAACGAATATAGCATCATTGCCACACTTGGACTTTGGAAACCCAGTCACGAAGTCCATCTCAATGTGGTCAAACTTCCATTCTGGAATGGCAAGAGGTTGGAGGAGACCAGCTGGCCTTTGGTGTTCTGCCTTCACTCTTCTGCAGACATCACACTCATTCACGAACTGAGCAATCTCGCGCTTCATTCGAGTCCACCAATAAGCCTACTTGAGGTCCTGATACATCTTCGTGCTCCCAGGGTGGATGGAGAGGACTGAATTGTGAGCCTCGTTCATGATCACTTTACGAAGGTCACCTTTGGGCACAACAATACGATCCTCGAAGAAGAGAGTATCCTTGTCATCAAGGCGATAGCACTTGTACTTGGCTCACAGATTACTTCCAAGCCAGATGCAGGGCCTGATGACTCTGATACCAACTTGTAACGCCCTCGATGCGGCTATATCTCCTACGTGTCGAAGCACAACTTAGAGGCATAACCGCATTGCAAGCAATGTCGCAAGTTAGGCAATCTTCACAACATCCCATGTAATATAAATAATAAAAGGGGAAGGTACATAGTTGGCTTACACTCGCCACGTCGAACAAAGTACATAAATAGCATTACATCATCCAATCACTCATGGCCCGACTACGGTGCCAAAATAAAAGACCAACCCAACATGCGACACGGTCCCGATCGCCCCAACCGGGCACCACTACTGATCATCAGGGAAAGACACATAGTACCGGCGTGAGTCCTCGTCAAACTCCCACTTGAGCTCAAGCGCGTCATCTGGAACGGAGTCATCAGGCCCTGCATCTGGCTTGGAAGTAATCTGTGAGCCACAGGGACTCAGCAATCTCGCAACCTCGCGATCAAGACTATTTAAGCTTATAGGTAAGGCAAGGTAAAATATGTGGAGCTGCAGCAAGCGACTAGCAAGATATGGTGGCTAACCTATTCGCAAATGAGAGCGAGAAGAGAAGGCAAAGCGTGAACGCATAACTAGAGAACAACCTGCGGCACACATTACTCCAACACCGTGTTCACTTCCCGGACTCCGCCGAGAAGAGACCATCACGGTAACTCACACAGTTGATTCATTTTAATTAAGTTAAGGTTCAAGTTATCTACAACCGGACATTAACAAATTCCCATCTGCCCATAACCGTGGGCACGGCTTTCGAAAGTTCAAATCCCTGCAAGGGAGTCCCAACTTAGCCCATGACAAGCTCTCGCGGTCAACGAAGGATATACCTTCTCCCGGGACATTCCAATCAGACTCGGTATCCCGGTTCTACAAGACACTTCGACAAGTTAAAACAAATTCAACAACACCGCCCAAATGTGCCGACAAAACCCGATAGGAGCTGCACATATCTCGTTCTCAGGGCACAATCGGATAAGCAATCCATACAACTAAAACCATCCCTCGAGTTTCCCCGAGGTGGCGCTGCAAGGGGCTCTAGGTTGGACCAACACTCATAGGAGCACTGGCCCGGGGGGGGTTTAAATAAGATGACCCTTGGGCTCCGGAAACCCAAGGGAAAAAGAGGCTAGGTGGCAAATGGTAAAACCAAGGTTGGGCATTGCTGGAAGAGTTTTATTCAAGGCGAACTATCAAGGGGTTCCCATTATCACCCAACCGCGTAAGGAACACAAAATCCGGGAACATAACACCGATATGACGGAAACTAGGGCGGCAAGAGTGGAACAAAACACTAGGCGAGAGGCTGAGCCTTCTACCCTTTACCAAGTATATAGATGCATTAAGATAACAAGATAATATAATGATATCCCAACAAGAAAATAATGTTCCAACAAGGAACGGTCTCCAATCTTCACCTGCAACTAGCAACGCTATAAGAGGGATTGAGTAAAAGCGGTAACATAGCCAATCAACGGTTTGCTAGGACATGGTGGGTTAGAGGTTTGACATTGCAATTTGGGAGGCATGATAAGCAAGTGGTAGGAATCATAGCATAGGCATAGCAAAAGAGCGAGCATCTAGCAAAGCAAAGATAGAAGTGATTTCGAGGGTGTGATCACCTTGCCTGCAAAGTTGTCAGAGTTGACTGGATCCTCGAAAGCAAACTCAACGGGCTCCTCGTTAGCGAACTCGTCTCCCATCTCTTCCCAAACAAGACAAACAGGCAACATGAACACAATCAACCACGTGCAAAGCTCAAAGAACATCATGCAAACACGGTATGCTATGCGGGATGCGATATGTGATGCATATGCAAGATTTGACAAGGAATGAATGAACCTGGCCTCAACATGGAAATCCAAGTGTGCCACTGAAAAGGTGAGATGATTTCGCTTGAAAACGATATAAAGAACGCCGGAAACGGAGACACGGTTTGGAAATGGCAAGCAATTCAAATATGGCACCGGTCTGTGATATACAGCAAGTAGCCATCTAAATGCAACAAGCTAAACATGCTACAGCACCCAAATATGGCAACAAAATACATGGCAGGGATCCATTCATGATGCTTAACAAAATATGAACATTGAGCTACGGCCAATTCATCCATTAACCGGTTCAAACAAGCATGGCAAAAGTGCAATTGGTAAACAGATTTCAGACTTAGTGAAATTAACACTTGTCTGGAATTTCAGATCAGATAGCACACTTTGGAGCAAGAAAACTATAGGCTACAGGAACTTAACATGGCAAAGTAAAGCATGGCATGGAGCTACTCAAAGAGCCTAACAAAAGTCCCTTAGTGACCTTGTGCCAAAAGGGATCAGAAAATACAATTGCAAGCATGTGAACATGGCAAAACTTAAACAGATCACAGATTTAGTGAAAAACTGGAGCATGCAAATCAGATTTCAAGTAGGCATGTTTACGAGCTCCATACACTCACTACAGAGCATGTCATGACAATCTAAGCATACACCCATCAAGAATACACATTATACAAGCTAGAAATGGCAAGAACAACAACATAGCATGCACGGATCAACTACAACATCCTCGGCAAAATCGCTAACAAGTAGACAATCTGCCCAGTTTCACGAAATAGCAAAAGTAGAGCTCGATCGACTCAAGCTAGGGTGCTCCATAAATGCAAACAAAGACATGGATGGATAGAGCACTACAAGATTAACAAAACATCCTTACTGATCATCCTAAAAAGAGGCACGGATCACTAGGAAACAACATGAACATATGGCATATTGATAAAAACAGATCAAGGACTTAGTGGAATTGCTAAGTCCCTGAAATCGGCATTAACGAATGCTCCACTTGGCAAGCTTGTGCTAGTCACCACACACATCACAAAAATACATGGATGGCACCTATGGAAATATGACAAAGCATATTACAAAACACATGTAGAGCTCATGGGCATATCATGCACACAATAATTATGGCAAAAATGACAAATAGCTATTTGGAGCAGCAGATCTGACAATTATCTCAAATAGCACTCTTCCAACAGAATTTCGGGCATCATGATGAACTCAAATGAAACTGATGCAATGAGATGAAATGATGTGCTCTCTGAAACAAACATTTCGATATGCTATACGCGCAAAACAGAGTTATGGGTGCAAAGTTAGGGCACGATGAACAAGGGCATTTGAATCTGGAAAACAGGGACTTAGAGAAATTCATCACCTCGCGGATCTAGGGTTTACTGTAGCACGGGGCCGATGCGGCGGTGGATTCCGCCGGAAAACTCGCCGGAGAGCTCGGGGAAGCACGGGCCGGCCGGGGCGGTCGGAGCTAGGGTCGGGGCCGCCGGATCTGGCCGGATCCGGGGCAGGCGCGGCTCCAGCGGGGACCTGGGCGGCGGGGCGGCGACTGGAGAGGCGCGGCGGCCGGAGTCGAGGCTCGCCGGCCGGACGATGACACGGGGCGGCGCGGGACGCCGGACTCGGGGAAGACGGCGGCAGGGCAGCGGCGGGCGAAGCCGGGCGGCGGCGCGTGGAAGCGGGCCGCGGGGGCTCGCAGCGGGCCGCGCGGGCCGGCGGCGCGGGAGGCGGTGCGGCGACACGTGGCGCGCGGGGATTCGTCGGGCGGCGGCGGACGCTGTCCGGCGGCCGGCGGACGTGTCCAGCCGCGCGGAGAGGGGTGGATCTAGGGTTTCGGGGAGAGGAAAACAAGAATTTCGGAGGGGAGCTATATATAGGCATAGAGGGAGCTAGGAGAGTCCAAATGAGGTGCGGTTTTCGGCCACGCGATCGTGATCAAACGCTCTAGATGATGGAGAGGGTTTTGGTGGGTTATGGGCCAAATTGGAGGGGTGTTGGGCTGCAACACACACGAGGCCTTTTCGGTCCCTCGGTTAATCGTTGGAGCATCAAACGAAGTCCAAATGGTACGAAACTTGACAGGCGGTCTACCGGTAGTAAACCAAGGCCGCTTGGCAAGTCTCAGTCCAATTCGGAAATGTTTAATCCCCACACACGAAATAAAGGTAGAAATGACCACCGGAGGAGAACGAAGCGTCGGAATGCAAAACGGACAACGGGGAAAATGCTCGGATGCATGAGACGAACACGTATGCAAATGCAATGCACGTGATGACATGATATGAGATGCAAGACAACAACAACAACACATGGAGACAAAAACCCGAACCCGAGAAAATAAAATAACTTAACACCGGAAACGGCAAGAGTTGGATTACATATTAGGTAAATCATATCCGGGGTGTTACAACAGGCCTTGCCGTCGCCCTCACTTCGCTTGACCGTTCTTGCGCCCTCGGCGGAGGCAGGGATGAAGTGGGCTTAGGCTCCTCATTCTATCTCCTTGCCGCCGCGGCTACAACCAAATCCGAACCCAGGAGGTAATCCTTAGGTATAGGAAAAAGGGGAGCACGGTAGCCTGGAGATAAAACGAGGTTTCACATGTCCTAGTTCCGTACCGAAATGCATGGGAGAGGATGAAAGACTTATCTGGATCTGCAGCCCCCGGCAACCTTGTTTTGCCATGGTTGGATCCTTGTACTTGCAGCCCCCGGCAACTCTGGTTTTTCGGGGTCGGGACGCCGGTGCATTCCCTTTCTTCCAAGTAGCTTAGCAGAAGTGCCCATGTGCCCTGCAAACCAAAGGAGGGCAGAAAAGAACAGAGAGACGCGCACTCATCTCTAGGCTAGGGTGATACGTTTCCAACGTATCTATAATTTTTGATTGCTCCATGTGATATTATCTACTGTTTTGTGTTGGGGAACGTTGCAGAAAACAAAAAATTTCCTACGGTTTCACCAAGATCCATCTACGAGTTCATCTAGCAACGAGTGATAGGATTGCATCTACATACCTTTGTAGATCACGCGCGGAAGCGTTCAGAGAACGGGGATGAGGAAGGCGTACTCGACGTGATCCAAATCACCGGAGATCCTAGTGCCGAACGGACGGCACCTCCGCGTTCAACACACGTACGGTCAGCGTAACGTCTCCTTCTTCTTGATCCAACAAGGGGGAAGGAGAGGTTGAGGAAGATGGCTCCAACAGCAGCACGGCGGCGTGGTTGTGGTGGAGCTGCAGTACTTCGACAGGGCTTCGCCAAGCACTATGGAGGAGGAGGATGTGTTGGAGAGGGAGAGGGAGGCACCAAAGGCGTGTCTTGAGAGGCCCTCCTTTCCCCACTATATATAGGGAGCCTAGGGGGGGCGCCGGCCCTAGGACATCCAATCTCCTAGGGGGCGGCGGCCAAGGGAGGAATCCCTCCTCCCCAAGGCACCTAGGGGTGCCTTCCCCCTTTGGGACTCTTCCCCTTTTTTATCTCTTGGCGCATGGGCCCCTTGGGGCTGGTGCCCTTGGCCCATATAGGCCAAGGCGCACCCCCTACAGCCCATGTGGCCCCCCGAGGCAGGTGGCCCCACCCGGTGGACCCCCGGGACCCTTCCGTGGTCCCGGTACAATACCGGTGACCCCGAAACTTGTCCCGATGGCCGAAATAACACTTCCTTTATATAATTCTTTACCTCTGGACCATTCCGGAACTCCTTGTGACGTCCGGGATCTCATCCGGGACTCCGAACAACATTGGGGCTACTGCATATACATATCCCTACAACCCTAGCGTCACCGAACCAAGTGTGTAGACCCTACGGGTTCGGGAGACATGTAGACATGACCGAGATCGCTCCCCGGTCAATAACCAACAGCGGGATCTGGATACCCATGTTGGCTCCCACATGCTCCTCGATGCTCTCATCGGATGAACCACGATGTCGAGGATTCAAGCAACCCCGTATACAATTCCCTTTGTCAATCGGTATGCTACTTGCCCGAGATTCGATCGTCGGTATCCCAATACCTCGTTCAATCTCGTTACCGGCAAGTCACTTTACTCGTACCGTAATGCATGATCCCGTGACCAGACACTTGGTCACTTTGAGCTCATTATGATGATGCATTACCGAGTGGGCCCGGTGATACCTCTCCGTCATACGGAGTGACAAATCCCAGTCTTGATCCGTGTCAACCCAACAGACACTTTCGGAGATACCCGTAGTATACCTTTATAGTCACCCAGTTACATTGTGATGTTTGGCACACCCAAAGCACTCTTACGGTATCCGGGAGTTACACGATCTCATGGTCTAGGGAAAGGATACTTGACATTGGAAAACTCTAGCAAACGAACTATACGATCTTATGCTATGTTTAGGATTGGGTCTTGTCCATCACATCATTCTCCTAATGATGTGATCTCGTTATCAATGACATCCAATGCCCATAGTCAGGAAACCATGACTATCTGTTGCTCAACGAGCTAGTCAACTAGAGGCTTACTAGGGACATGTTGGTGTCTATTATTCACACATGTATTACGATTTCCGGATAACACAATTATAGCATGAATAAAGACAATTATCATCAACAAGGAAATATAATAATAATGCTTTTATTATTGCCTCTAGGGCATATTTCCAACAGTCTCCCACTTGCACTAGAGTCAATAATCTAGTTACATTGTGATGAATCGAACACCCATGGAATTCTGGTGTTGATCATGTTTTGCTCTAGGGAGAGGTTTAGTCAACGGATCAGCTACATTCAGATCTGTATGTACTTTACAAATATCTATGTCTCCATCTTGAACATTTTCACGAATGGAGTTGAAGCGACGCTTGATGTGCCTTGTCTTCTTGTGAAACCTGGGCTCCTTGGCAAGTGCAATAGCTCCAGTGTTGTCACAGAAGAGCTTGATCGGCCCCGACGCATTGGGTATGACTCCTAGGTCGGTGATGAACTCCTTCACCCAAATAGCTTCATGCGCTGCCTCCGAGGCTGCCATGTACTCTGCTTCACATGTAGATCCCGCCACGACGCTCTGCTTGCAACTGCACCAGCTTACTGCCCCACCATTCAAAATATACACGTATCCGGTTTGTGACTTTGAGTCATCCAGATATGTGTCGAAGCTAGCGTCGACGTAACCCTTTACGACGAGCTCTTCATCACCTCCATAGACGAGAAACATTTCCTTAGTCCTTTTCAGGTACTTCAGGATATTCTTGACCACTGTCTAGTGTTCCTTGCCGGGATTACTTTGGTACCTTCCTACCAAACTTACGGCAAGGTTTACATCAGGTCTGGTACACAGCATGGCATACATAATAGAACCTATGGCTGAGGCATAGGGGATGACACTCATCTCTTCTATATCTTCTACCCTGGTCGGACATTGAGCTGAGCTCAATTTCACACCTTGCAACACATGCAAGAACCCCTTCTTAGACTGATCCATATTGAACTTCTTCAATATCTTATCAAGGTATGTGCTTTGTGAAAGACCTATGAGGCGTCTTGATCTATCTCTGTAGATCTTGATGCCTAATATATAAGCAGCTTCTCCAAGGTCCTTCATTGAAAAACTCTTATTCAAGTAGGCCTTAATGCTGTCCAAGAGTTCTATATCATTTCCCATCAAAAGTATGTCATCTACATATAATATGAGAAATGCTACAGAGCTCCCACTCACTTTCTTGTAAACACAGGCTTCTCCATAAGTCTGCGTAAACCCAAACGCTTTGATCATCTCATCAAAGCGAATGTTCCAACTCTGAGATGCTTGCACCAGCCCATAAATCGAGCGTTGGAGCTTGCACACCTTGTTAGCATTCTTAGGATCGACAAAACCTTCCGGCTGCATCATATACAATTCTTTCTTAAGGAAACCATTAAGGAATGCCGTTTTGATGTCCATTTGCCATATCTCATAATCATAGAATGCGGCAATTGCTAACATGATTCGGACGGACTTTAGCTTCGCTACCGGTGAGAAAGTCTCATCGTAGTCAACCCCTTGAACTTGTCGATAACCCTTAGCGACAAGGCGAGCTTTATAGATGGTCACATTACCATCCGTGTATGTCTTCTTCTTAAAGATCCATTTATTTTCTATGGCTCGCCGCTCAACGGGCAAGTCAGTCAAAGTCCATACTTCGTTTTCATACATGGATCCTATCTCGGATTTCATGGCTTCTAGCCATTTGTCGGAATCCGGGCCCGCCATCGCTTCTTCATAGTTCGAAGGTTCACCGTTGTCTAACAACATGATTTCCAAGACAGGGTTGCCGTACCACTCTGGTGCGGAACGTGTCCTTGTGGACCTACGAAGTTCAGTAGCAACTTGATCTGAAGTTTCATGATCATCATCATTAACTTCCTCTCTAGTCAGTGCAGGCACCTCAGGAACATTTTCTTGAGTTGCGCCATTTTCCGGTTCAAGAGGTAATACTTCATCAAGTTCTACTTTCCTCCGACTTACTTCTTTCGAGAGAAACTCTTTCTCTAGAAAGGACCCAATCTTGGCAACATAGATCTTGCCTTCGGATCTGAGGTAGAAGGTATACCCAATAGTTTCTTTAGGGTATCCTATGAAGACGCATTTTTCCGACTTGGGTTCGAGCTTATCAGGTTGAAGTTTCTTGACATGAGCATCGCATCCCCAAACTTTTAGAACGACAGCTTAGGTTTCTTCCCAAACCATAATTCATACGGTGTCGTCTCAACGGATTTCGACGGAGCCCTATTTTAAGTGAATGCGGCAGTCTCTAAAGCATAGCCCCAAAAAGATAGCGGTAAATCGGTAAGAGACATCATAGATCGCACCATATCTAATAGAGTGCGATTACGATGTTCGGTCACACCATTACGCTGAGGTGTTCTAGGCGGCGTGAGTTGTGAAACTATTCCACATTTTCTTAAGTGTGTGCCAAACTCATGACTCAAGTATTCTCCTCCACGATCTGATCGCAGGAACTTGATTTTCCTGTCACGTTGATTCTCAACCTCACTCTGAAATTCCTTGAACTTTTCAAAGGTCTCAGACTTGTGTTTCATTAAATAGATATACCCATATCTACTCAAGTCATCAGTGAGGGTGAGAACATAACGATAGCCACCGCGAGCCTCAACACTCATTGGACCGCACACATCAGTATGTATGATTTCCAATAAGTTGGTTGCTTGCTCCATTGTTCTTGAGAATGGAGTCTTGGTCATTTTACCCATGAGGCATGGTTCGCACGTGTCAAATGATTCGTAATCAAGAGACTCTAAAAGTCCATCTGCATGGAGCTTCTTCATGCGTTTGACACCTATGTGACCAAGGCGGTAGTGCCACAAGTATGTGGGACTATCATTATCAACCTTACTTCTTTTGGTACTCACACTATGAATATGTGTAGCATTATGCTCGAGATTCATTAAGAATAAACCATTCACCATCGGAGCATGACCATAAACATATCTCTCATATAAATAGAACAACCGTTATTCTCGGATTTAAATGAGTAGCCATCTCATATTAAACGAGATCCCGATACAATGTTCATGCTCAAAGCTGGTACTAAATAACAATTATTGAGGTTTAAAACTAATCCCGTAGGTAAATGTAGAGGTAGCATGCCGACAGCAATCACATCGACCTTGGAACCATTCCCGACACGCATCGTCACCTCGTCCTTCGCCAGTCTCCGCTTATTCCGCAGCTCCTGCTTTGAGTTACAAATGTGAGCAACTGCACCGGTATCAAATACCCAGGAGCTACTACGAGTACTAGTAAGGTACACATCAATTACATGTATATCACATATACCTTTTGTTTTGCCGGCCTTCTTGTCTGCTAAGTATTTGGGGCAGTTCCGCTTCCAGTGACCACTTTCCTTGCAATAAAAGCACTCAGTCTCGGGCTTGGCTCCATTCTTTGGCTTCTTCCCGACAGCTTGCTTGCCGGGTGCGGCAACTCCCTTGCCGTCTTTCTTGAAGGTTTTCTTACCCTTGCCTTTCTTGAACTTAGTGGTTTTATTCACCATCAACACTTGATGTTCCTTTTTGACTTCTACCTCTGCTGATTTCAGCATTGCAAATACCTCAGGAATGGTCTTTTCCATCCCCTGCATATTGAAGTTCATCACAAAGCTCTTGTAGCTCGGTGGAAGCGACTAAAGGATTCTGTCAATGACCGCGTCATCCGGGAGATTAACTCCCAGCTGAGTCAAGCGGTTATGCAACCCAGACATAGTGAGTATGTGCTCACTGACAGAACTATTTTCCTCCATCTTACAGCTGAAGAACTTGTCGGAGACTTGATATCTCTCGACCCGGGCATGAGCTTGGAAAACCATTTTCAGCTCTTCGAACATCTCATATGCTCCGTATCTCTCAAAACGCTTTTGGAGCCCCAGCTCTAAGCTGTAAAGCATGCTGCACTGAACGAGGGAGTAGTCATCGGTACGTGCCTGCCAAGCATTCATAACATCTTGTTCTGCAGGGAGAACAGGTGCGTCACCCAGCGGTGCTTGTAGGACATAATCTTTCTTGGCAGCTATGAGGATGATCCTCAGGTTCCGGACCCAGTCCTTGTAGTTGCTGCCATCGTCTTTCAGCTTGGTTTTCTCTAGGAACGCGTTGAAGTTGAGGACTACGTTGGCCATTTGATCTACAAGACATATTGTAAAATTTTAGACTAAGTTCATGATAATTAAGTTCATCTAATCAAATTATTCAATGAACTCCCACTTAGATAGACATCCCTCCTGTAATCTAAGTATAACATGATCCGAGTTAACTAGGCCATGTCCGATCATCACGTGAGACGGACTAGTCAACATCGGTGAACATCTTCATGTTGATCGTATCTTCTATACGACTCATGCTCGACCTTTCGGTCTTCTGTGTTCCGAGGCCATGTCTGTACATGCTAGGCTCGTCAAGTCAACCTAAGTGTTTGCATGTGTAAATCTGTCTTACACCCGTTGTATGTGAACGTTAGAATCTATCACACCCGATCATCACTTGGTGCTTCGAAACAACGAACTGTCGCAACGGTGCATAGTTAGGGGGAACACTTTCTTGAAATTATTATGAGGGATCATCTTATTTACTACCGTCGTTCTAAGTAAACAAGATGCAAAACATGATAAACATCACATGCAATCAAATAATAATAGTGACATGATATGGCCAATATCACATAGCTCCATTGATCTCCATCTTGGGGCTCCATGATCATCTTGTCACCGGCATGACACCATGATCTCCATCATCATGATCTCCATCATTGTGTCTCCATGAAGTTGCTCGCCAACTATTACTTCTACTACTACGGCTAACATGTTTAGCAATAAAGTAAAGTAATTTACATGGCGTTTCTCAATGACACGCAGGTCATACAAAAAAATAAAGACAACTCCTATGGCTCCTGCCAGTTGTCATACTCATCGACATGCAAGTCGTGATTCCTATTACAATAGCATGAACATCTCATACATCACATATATATCATTCATCATTCATCACAACTTTGGCCATATCATATCACAAAGCACTTGCTACAAAAACAAGTTAGACGTCCTCTAATTGTTGTTGCAAGTTTTACGTGGCTGAAATAGGGTTCTAGCAAGAACGTTTTCTTACCTACGTGAAAGCCACAACGTGATTTGTCAACTTCTATTTACCCTTCATAAGGACCCTTTTCATCGAATGTGCTCCAACTAAAGTGGGAGAGACAGACACCCGCCAGCCACCTTATGCAACTAGTGCATGTTAGTCGGTGGAACCGGTCTCACGTAAGCGTACGTGTAAGGTTGGTCCGGGCCGCTTCATACCACAATACCGTTGAAGCAAGATAAGACTAGTAGCGGCAAGAAAGTTGACAACATCAACGCCCACAACAAATTTGTGTTCTACTCGTGCATGAGAACTACGCATAGACCTAGCTCATGATGCCACTGTTGGGGAACGTTGCAGAAAACAAAAAAATTCCTACGGTTTCACCAAGATCCATCTATGAGTTCATCTAGCAACGAGTGATCAGATTGCATCTACATACCTTTGTAGATCACGCGCGGAAGCGTTCAAAGAACGGGGATGAGGAAGGCGTACTCGACGTGATCCAAATCACCGGAGATCCTAGCGCCGAACGGACGGCACCTCCGCGTTCAACACACGTACGGTCAGCGTAACGTCTCCTTCTTCTTGATCCAGCAAGGGGTAAGGAGAGGTTGAGGACGATGGCTCCAACAGCAGCACGATGGCGTGGTGGTGGTGGAGCTGCAGTACTCCTGCAGGGCTTCGCCAAGCAATATGGAGGAGGAGGATGTGTTGGAGAGGGAGAGGGAGGCACCAAAGGCGTGTCTTGAGAGGCCCTCCTTTCCCCACTATATATAGGGAGCCTAGGGGGGGGCGCCGGCCCTAGGAGATCCAATCTCCTAGGGGGGCGGCGGCCAAGGGAGGAATCCCTCCTCCCCAAGGCACATAGGGGTGCCTTCCCCCTTTGGGACTCTTCCCCTTTTTTATCTCTTGGTGCATGGGCCCCTTGGGGCTGGTGCCCTTGGCACATATAGGCCAAGGCGCACCTCCTACAGCCCATGTGGCCCCCCGGGGCAGGTGGCCCCACCCAGTGGACCCCCGGGAACCTTCCGGTGGTCCCGGTACAATACCGGTGACCCCAAAACTTGTCCCGATGGCCGAAATAACACTTCCTATATATAATTCTTTACCTCCGGACCATTCCGGAACTCCTCGTGACATCCGAGATCTCATCCGGGACTCCGAACAACATTCGAGTTACTGCATATACATATCCCTACAACCCTAGCATCACCGAACCTTAAGTGTGTAGACCCTACGGGTTCGGGAGACATGTAGACATGACCGAGATCGCTATCCGGTCAATAACCAACAGCGGGATCTGGATACCCATGTTGGCTCCCACATGCTCCTCAATGATCTCATCGGATGAACCACGATGTCGAGGATTCAAGCAACCCCGTATACAATTCCCTTTGTCAATCGGTATGCTACTTGCCCGAGATTCGATCGTCGGTATCCCAATACCTCGTTCAATCTCGTTACCGGCAAGTCACTTTACTCCTACCGTAATGCATGATCCCGTGACCAGACACTTGGTCACTTTGAGCTCATTATGATGATGCATTACCGAGTGGGCCCAGTGATACCTCTCCGTCATACGGAGTGACAAATCCCAGTCTTGATCCGTGTCAACCCAACAGACACTTTCGGAGATACCCGTAGTATACCTTTATAGTCACCCAGTTACGCTGTGACGTTTGGCACACCCAAAGCACTCTTACGGTATCCGGGAGTTACACGATCTCATGGTCTAAGGAAAGGATACTTGACATTGGAAAACTCTAGCAAACGAACTATACAATCTTATGCTATGTCTAGGATTTGGGCTTGTCCATCACATCATTCTCCTAATGATGTGATCTCGTTATCAATGACATCCAATGCCCATAGTCAGGAAACCATGACTATCTGTTGATCAACGAGCTAGTCAACTAGAGGCTTACTAGGGACATGTTGGTGTCTATTATTCACACATGTATTACGATTTCCGGATAACAGAATTATAGCATGAATAAAGACAATTATCATGAACAAGGAAATATAATAATAATTCTTTTATTATTGCCTCTAGGGCATATTTCCAACATTTTGGACTATATTGGGCTTTTTCCACTTTTATATTATTTTTGGGACTAACCTATTAACCGGAGGCCCAACCCAGAATTGTTGTTTTTTTGCCTATTTTAGTATTTCGGAGAAACATAATATCAAATGGAGTCCAAACGGAATAAAACCTTCGGGAACTTGATTTTCTCACCGAACGTGATCCACGAGACTTGGACCCTACTCCAAGGAGTCAGAGAGGCGGTCACGAGGGTGGGGGCACCCCCCTAGGGCGCGCCCCCTGCCTCGTGGGCCCCTTGCCTTGTGGGCCCCTTGGTTGCGAGTAGCTACCGTTTTGTGCAGGTACGAGGGACTTGAGCGTGGCCTCCTACTGGATTGATACCTCGGTTCTCAAAAACTGAGGGAAATACTTATGCTACTCTGCTGCATCATCCCTTCCTCTTTGGGGAAATCCAACGCAAGCTCAAGAGGTAGCAAGAAGGATTTCGGGCGCCGTTGCCGGGGAGTCTACGCAAAAGTCAACATACCAAGTACCCATCACAATCCCTATCTCTCACATTACATTATTTGCCATTTGCCTCTCGTTTTCCTCTCTCCCACTTAACCCTTGCCATTTTATTCGCCCTCTCTCTCTCTATCCTCCCTCTCTATTTGCCTCTTTTGCCCGTTTGCTCTTGTCTGCTCGTGTGCTAGTTTGCTTGTTTGTCGCGATGGCTCAAGATACTACCAAATTGTGTGACTTCACTAATACCAACAATAATGATTTCCTTAGCACTCCGATTGCTCCTCTTGCTAATACTGAATCTTGTGAAATCAATACTGCTTTGTTGAATCTTGTTATGAAAGATCAATTCGCCGGCCTTCCTAGTGAAGATGCTGCTACTCATCTGAATAGCTTTGTTGATTTATGTGATATGCAAAAGAAAAACGATGTCGATAATGATGTCATTAAATTGAAGCTATTTCCTTTTTCGCTTAGAGATCGTGCTAAAGCTTGGTTTTCATCTTTGCCTAAAAATAGTATTGATTCGTGGAACAAGTGCAAAGATGCTTTAATCTCTAAGTCTTTCCCTCCTGCTAAGATCATCTCTCTTAGAAACAATATTATGAACTTTAAGCAACTTGATCATGAACATGTTGCACCAGCTTGGGAGAGAATGAAATTAATGATACGTAATTGCCCTACTCATGGTTTGAATTGGTGGATGATTATACAAAACTTTTATGCCGGATTGAATTTTTCTTCTAGAAATCTTTTAGATTCGGCCGCGGGAGGCACTTCTATGGAAATCACTTTAGGAGATGCTACTAAACTCTTAGATAATATTATGGTTAATTATTCTCAATGGCATACTGAAAGATCTTCTAATAAAAAAGTGCATGTGATAGAAGAAATCAATGTTTTGAGTGGAAAGATGGATGAACTTATGAAATTATTTACTACTAAGAGTGTTTCTTCTGATCCTAATGATATGCCTTTGTATACTTTGATTGAGAATAACAATGAATCTATGGATGTGAATTTTGTTGGTAGGAATAATTTTGGTAACAATGCTTATAGAGGGAATTTTAATCCTAGGCCATATCCTAGTAATCCTTCTAATAATTATGGGAATTCCTACAACAACTCTTATGGAAATTATAATAAGATGCCCTCTGAATTTGAGAATAGTGTTAAAGAGTTTATGAATTCACAAAAGAATTTCAATGCTTTGCTTGAAGAGAAATTGCTTAAAGTTGATGATTTGGCCAGGAACCTTGATAGAATTTCTCTTGAGGTTGATTCTTTAAAGCTTATATCTATTCCTCCTAAGCATGATATCAATGAGTCTCTATAAGCCTTGAGAATTTCCATTGATGAGTGCAAGGAAAGAACCGCTAGGATGCGTGCTTCCAAAGATGCCTTTATTAAAGCGTGTTCTTCCCATTCCTATGAAAATCAAGATGAAGATCTAAAAGTTATTGATGTGTCTCCTATTAAATCTTTGTTTTGCAATATGAATCTTGATGAAACTAAATATGATCTTCCTTTACCTAGAAGGCGTTCTAAAAATTCGGAGTATTTAGATCTTTATGATGAAATTGATGAAAGTGGGATTGAAAGAAAAATAAATCTAGATGCTGCTAAACCCACTATATTGGATTTCAAGGAATTTAATTATGAAAGTTGCTCTTTAATTGATTGTATTTCCTTGTTGCAATCCGTGCTAAGTTCTCCAGATGCTTATAGTCAAAAGAAAGCCTTCACTGAACATATTATTGATGCCTTGATGCAATCTTATGAGGAAAAAACTTGAGTTGAAAGTTTCTATCCCTAGAAAACTCTATGACGAGTGGGAACCAACTATTAAAATTAAAATTAAAGATCATGAGTTTTATGCTTTCTGTGATTTGGGTGCTAGTGTCTCTACTATTCCCAAGACTTTGTGTGATTTGCTAGATTTCCGTAATTTTGATGATTGCTCTCTAAACTTGCATCTTGCGGATTCTACTATTAAGAAACCTATGGAACGGATTAATGATGTTCTTATTGTTGCAAATAGGAATTATGTGCCCATAGATTTCATTGTTCTTGATATAGATTGCAATCCTTCTTGCTCTATTATTCTTGGTAGACCTTTCCTTAGAATGGTTGGTGCGATTATTGATATGAAGGAAGGGAATATTAGATTTCAATTTCCATTAAAAAAGGGCATGGAAAACTTTCCTACAAAGAAAATAAAATTGCCATATGAAACTATCATGAGAGCCACTTATGGATTGCCTACCAAAGATGGAGACTATGATTCCCCCATAAGTCGGGATAAGACTCCGGACGAAAAATAAATAAAAGAGGCCAAAGAAGCCCAAATAAAAAAAGAGGCCATAAAAAAAGAGAAAAGGCCCAAATAAAAAAATGAGAGAAAAAGAGAGAAGGGACAATGTTACTATCCTTTTACCACACTTGTGCTTCAAAGTAGCACCATGATCTTCATAGTAGAGAGTCTCTCATGTTATCACTTTCATATACTAGTGGGAATCTTTCATTATAGAACTTGACTTGTATATTCCAATGACGGGCTTCCTCAAATTGCCCTAGGTCTTCATGAGCAAGCAAGTTGGATGCACACCCACCTAGTTTCTTTTTGAGCTTTCATATACTTATAGCTCTAGTGCATCCGTTGCATGGCAATCCCTACTCACTCACATTAATATCTATTGATGGGCATCTCCATAGCCCGTTGATACGCCTAGTTGATGTGAGACTATCTTCTCCTTTTTGTATTCTCCACAACCACCATTCTATTCCACCTATAGTGCTATATCCATGGCTCACGCTCATGTATTGCGTGAAGATTGAAAAAGTTTTGAAAAAGTTAGAGTATGAAAAAATTGCTTGGCTTGTCATCGGGGTTGTGCATGATTTAAATACTTTGTGTGGTGAAGATAGAGCATAGCCAGACTATATGATTTTGTAGAGATAACTATCTTTGGCCATGTTATTTTGAGAAGACATAATTGCTTTGTTAGTATGCTTGAAGTATTATTATTTTTATGTCAATATAAACTTTTGTCTTGAATCTTTCGAATCTGAATATTCATATCACAATTAAGAAGATTTGCATTGAAATTATGCCAAGTAGCACTCCACATCAAAAATTCTCTATTTATCATTTACCTACTCGAGGACGAGCAGGAATTAAGCTTGGGGATGCCTGATACGTCTCCAACGTATCTATATTTTTTAATTGCTCCATGCTATATTATCAACTGTTTTGGACTATATTGGGCTTTATTTTCCGCTTTTATATTATTTTTGGGACTAACCTATTAACCAGAGGCCCAGCCCAGAATTGTTGTTTTTTGCCTATTTCAGTATTTCGGAGAAACAGAATATCAAACGGAGTCCAAACGGAATAAAACCTTCGGGAACGTGATTTTCTCACTGAACGTGATCCAGGAGACTTGGACCCTACTCCAAGGAGTCAAAGAGGCAGTCACGAGGGTGCCCCCCCCCTAGTGCGCGCCCCCTGCCTCATGGGCCCCTCGGTGCTCCACCGACGTACTCCTTCCTCCTATATATACCTACGTACCCCCAAACGATCAGAACAGGAGCCAAAAACCTAATTCCACCGCCGCAACTTTCTGTATCCATGAGATCCCATCTTGGGGCCTGTTCCGGAGCTCCCGTGGAGAGGGCCGTCATCACGGAGGGCTTCTACATCATCATAGCCTCTCCGATGAAGTGTGAGTAGTTTACCTCAGACCTTCGGGTCCATAGTTAGTAGCTAGATGGCTTCTTCTCTCTTTTTGGATCTCAATACAAAGTTCTCCCCCTCTCTCGTGGAGATCAATTCGATGTAATCTTCTTCTTTTTGCGGTGTTTTTGTTGAGACTGATGAATTGTGGGTTTATGATCAAGTCTATCTATGAATAATATTTGAATCTTCTCTGAATTCTTTTATGTATGATTGGTTATCTTTGAAAGTCTCTTCAAATTATCCGTTTGGTTTAGCCAACTAGATTGGTAGTTCTTGCCATGGGAGAAGTTCTTAGCTTTGGGTTCGATCTTGCGGTGTCCTTTCCCAGTGACAGAAGGGGCAGCAAGGCACGTATTGTATCGTTGTCATCGAGGATAACAAGATGGGGTTTATTTCATATTGCATGAATTTATCTCTCTACATCATGTCATCTTGCTTAAGGCGTTACTCTGTTTTTGACTTAATACTCCAGCTGCATGATGGATAGCGTTCGATGAGTGGAGTAATAGTCGTAGATGCAGAATCGTTTCGCTCTACTTGTCACGGACGTGATGCCTATATACATGATCATGCCTAGATATTCTCATAACTATGCTCAATTCTGTCAATTGCTCAATAGTAATTTGTTCACCCACTGTAGAATACTTATGCTCTTGAGAGAAGCCACTAGTGAAACCTATGGCCCCCGGGTCTATTCTCATTATATTAATCTCCATCACTTTAATCTTGCTTTGCTTTTTTTACTTTGTCTTTACTTTTTAATTTGCATCTCTATACCAAAAATACCAAAAATATTATATCTATTAGATCTCACTCTCGTAAGTGACTGTGAAGGGATTGACAACCCCTAATCTCATTGCTTGTGAGTAGCTATCGTTTTGTGCATGTACGAGGGGCTTGAGCGTGGCCTCCTACTGGATTTATACCTTGGTTCTCAAAAACTAAGGGAAATACTTACGCTACTCTGCTGCATCATCCCTTCCTCTTCCGGGAAATCCAACTCAAGCTCAAGAGGTAGCATAGGGTTAGTCGCCGCTAAGCACTATCAACCCTAACCAGGGAAGAGACTCGACCTAGCATGCATGCTATAACTTACGGTGCCAGCGCTTCATTTATTTGTGCTCAGGGTCTATGCCTGACTTTGTACAATGGGTTACATGCCTTGCCGGCAAGGCTTGTACAAAAGGTGGCTTGTCGGGGGGCCCGGCAAGCCGCGCCTTATGGGTAAAACTTGCGAAGATGCTCGATGTTCCAGGAGTTGCTCACTAGAACAGCATCTTCGGTCTCTAGGTGGACCGCGCCAGGCCTGGCGACTCGTATTACCCGATAATGGCCTTCCCACTTCGGCGTCAACTTGTTGGAATTCTTGGCCGATTGAACGCGCCGAAGAACAAGGTCGCCTTCCTCAAAGCTTCGGGCATGAACCTTGCGACTGTGGTAGCGGCGCAAGGCTTGCTGGTAGCGTGCTGCTCTCACAGCCGCCCGAAGACGATCGTCCTCAAGGAGCGTCGCGTCATCTTGCCGCAACCGCTCTTGCTCAAGCTCATCATAAGTGAGCACTTGAGGTGACACGTATATGAGTTCTGTGGGGAGAACTGCCTCCGCCCCATATACTAGGGCAAAGGGTGTCTGACCGGTGGCTTGATTTGGCGTCGTCGTGATCGACCAAAGAACCGCCGGGAACTCATCAATCCAGCGCCTTCTGCTCTTGTGCAGCCTTTCAAAGGTCTTCGTTCTCAGGCCTCGCAACACTTCAGCATTCACCCTCTCTGCTTGGCCATTGCTCTGGGGGTGTGCCACGGAAGCAAAACAGACCTTGCTGCTGAGGTCTTGAATGTACTACATGAAGGTGTGGCTTGTGAACTGTGTACCATTGTCGGTGATGACTCTGTTTGGCACACCAAAACGGCAGACCAGTCCCTTGAAGAACTTGATGGCTGACTGTGCTGTCACCTTCCTCACTAGTTCCACCTCTGGCCACTTTGTGAACTTGTTGATTGCAACGTACAAGTACTCAAAGCCCCCAACAGCACGGGGGAAAGGGCCCAGTATGTCGAGCCCCCGGACCAAGAATGGCCAGGAGAGAGGGATCGTTTGAAGGGCTTGAGCTGGTTGATGAAGCTTCTTTGAATGGAACTGACACGCTTCACACTTTGTTACTAGTGTCGTCGCATCTTGGAGGGCGGTGGGCCAGAAGAAACCTTGCTGGAACGCCTTGCCGGCAAGGGCCCTCGACCCTATGTGGGATCCACATATGCCTCCATGTATCTCTGCCAACAGCTCCAGTTCTTCCTCCCGGGGGATGCACTTCGATTTCACACCGTTCGGCCTTCTCCTATACATGACATCATCGATGAACTGGTACAGGGGAGAAATCCTTCTTGCTACGTCTTGAGCTTGTGTTGGTTTTCCCCAAAGAGGAAGGGATGATGTAGCAGAGTAGCGTAAGTATTTCCCTCAGTTTTTGAGAACCAAGGTATCAATCCAGTAGGAGCCTACACTCAAGTCCCTCGTACCTGCACAAAGTGATAGCTACTCGCAACCAACGCGATTAGGGGTTGTCAAGCCCGTCACGGTCACTAACGAGAGTGAGATCTGATAGATATAATATTTTTGGTATTTTTGGTATAAATATGCAAAGTAAATAGTAAAAGCAAAGTAAAAAGCAAAGCAAGATTAAAGTAATGGAGATTGATATGATGAGAATAGACCCGGGGGCCATAGGTTTCACTAGTGGCTTCTCTCAAGAGCATAATTATTCTACGGTGGGTGAACAAATTACTGTTGAGCAATTGACAGAATTGAGCATAGTTATGAGAATATCTAGGCATGATCATGTATATAGGCATCACGTCTGTGACAAGTAGATCGAAACGATTCTGCATCTACTACTATTACTCCACTCATCGACCGCTATCCAACATGCATCTAGAGTATTAAGTTAAAAACAGAGTAATGCCTTAAGCAAGATGACATGATGTAGGGAGATAAATTCATGCAATATTAAATAAACCCCATCTTGTTATCCTCGATGGCAACGATACAATACGTGCCTTGCTGCCCCTTCTGTCACTGGGTAAGGACACCGCAAGATCGAACCCAAAGCTAAGCACTTCTCCCATGGCAAGAACTACCAATCTAGTTGGCCAAACAAAACGGATAATTCGAAGAGACTTGCAAAGATAACCAATCATACATAAAAGAATTCAGAGAAGATTCAAATATTATTCATAGATAGACTTGATCATAAACCCACAATTCATCGGTCTCAACAAACACACCGCAAAAAGAAGATTACATCGAATAGATCTCCACAAGAGAGGGGGAGAACTTTGTAATGAGATTCAAAGAGAGAGAAGAAGCCATCTAGCTACTAGCTATGGACCCGAAGGTCTGAGGTAAACTACTCACACTTCATCGGAGAGGCTATGATGATGTAGAAGCCCTCCGTGATGACGGCCCTCTTCCGGCGGAGCTCCGGAAGAGGCCGCAAGATGGGATCTCGTGGATACAGAAAGTTGCGTCGGTGGAATTAGGTTTTTGGCTCCTGTTCTGATCGTTTGGGGGCATGTGTGTATATATAGGAGGAAGAAGTACGCCAGTGGAGCAACGAGGGGCCCACGAGGCAGGGGGACCCGCCCTAGGGGGGGGGGGGCGCCCCCACCCTCGTGACTGCCTCTTTTGTTCCTTGGAGCAGGGTCCAAGTCTCCTGGATCACGTTGGGTGAGAAAATCACGTTCCCGAGGATTTTATTCTGTTTGGACTCCGTTTGATATTCCGTTTATCTGAAACACTGAAATAGGCAAAAAAACAACAATTCTGGGCTGGGCCTCCGGTTAATAGGTTAGTCCCAAAAATAATATAAAAGTGGAAAATAAATCCCAATATAGTCCAAAATAGTAGACAATATAGCATGGAGCAATCAATAATTATAGATACGTTGGAGACGTATGACTCCACAAGAGAGGGGGAGAACTTTGTATTGAGATCCAAAAAGAGAGAAGAAGCCATCTACCTACTAACTATGGACCCGAAGGTCTGAGGTAAACTACTCACACTTCATCGGAGAGGCTATGATGATGTAGAAGCCCTCCGTGATGACGGCCCTCTCTGGCGGAGCTCCGGAACAGGCCCCAAGATGGGATCTCGTGGATACAGAAAGTTGCGGAGGTGGAATTAGGTTTTGGCTCCTGTTCTGATCGTTTGGGGGTACGTAGGTATATATAGGAGGAAGGAGTACGTCGGTGGAGCTCCAAGGGGCCCACGAGGCAGGGGGCGCTCCCTAGCGGGGGTGCGCCCCCCACCCTCGTGACCGCCTCTCTAATGCCTTGGCGTAGGGTCCAAGTCTCCTCGATCACGTTCGGTGAGAAAATCACGTTCCCGAAGGTTTCATTCCGTTTGGACTCCGTTTGATATTCCGTTTCTTCGAAACACTGAAATAGGCAAAAAAACAGCAATTCTGGGCTGGGCCTCCGGTTAATAGGTTAGTCCCAAAAATAATATAAAATTGGAAAATAAAGCCCAATATACTCCAAAACAGTAGATAATATAGCATGGAGCAATCAAAAATTATATATACGTTGGAGACGTATCAGGCATCCCCAAGCTTAATTCATGCTCGTCCTCGAGTAGGTAAATGATAAAAAGAGAATTTTTGATGCGGAGTGCTACTTGGCATAATTTCAATGCAAATCTTCTTAATTGTGATATGAATAATCAGATTCGAACGATTCAAGACAAAAGTTTATATTGACATAAAAATAATAATACTTCAAGCATACTAACAAAGCAATTATGTCTTCTCAAAATATCATGGCCAAAGAAAGTTATCCCTACAAAATCATATAGTCTGGCTATGCTCTATCTTCACGACACAAAGTATTTAAATCATGCACAACCCCGATGACAAGCCAAGCAATTGTTTCATACTCTAACTTTTTCAAAACTTTTTCAATCTTCACGCAATACATGAACGTGAGCCATGGATATAGCACTATAGGTGGAATAGAATGGTGGTTGTGGATAAGGATGGCAATGGGTAGGGTATGGGCAGGGTTGAGCAATACCATACCCATACCAGTATAGTCAGTGGGTACAAATTTCTACCCATACCCGCACCCTTGGGTATGAAACTTTACCCATACCCATACCCATCGGGTACCCGTACCCATTGGGTATCCAACGGGTAGAACAAATAGTACATAAGTTATTCACAATTTTACGCTCATTGATAGCACATTTGACAAGAAAATCAATTATCTCAGCTGAATAACAGATAAATGAGTAAATGACTAATCTGAAAATTTAGAAACTACAACATACTCTTAAGTCAATAGGAGTAGATGAGTCACATGACAAATTAATGACTAATTGATGATAAATTAACATTAATTCACAAATGGGCAGGGTATGGGTATACCCGCGGGTACAAGGCTATACCCGTACCCTACCCATGACTTAACGGGCAGGGTATGGGTACTACCCATGGGTATAAAAGTGTGCCCATACCCTGCCCATGCGGGTACGGTACCCGCGGGTACCCATACCCATGGGTAAAATTGCCATCCTTAGTTGTGGAGAAGACAAAAAGGAGAAGATAGTCTGACATCAACTAGGCGTATCAACGGGCTATGGAGATGCCCATCAATAGATATTAATGTGAGTGAGTAGGGATTGCCATGCAACGGATGCACTAGCACTACAAAAAAAATACACTTCCGTGATGATACGTGTTTGTCACAGTAGGTCGCTTTTTTTGTCATGCATGTACATCCATGACAAATTTATGACAGAATCAAGATAGTCGTACCTATGCTGTCGTAGAAGTTTTCCATGACATTACCAAAATTATCATCACGGAAGTGTCCACTTCCATGACAATAAATCACGCGTCATAGAAGTGCTTTCGTCAAGGGTGACCGACACGTGGCATCCACCGTAACAGAACTCCATTAAGCTATCGGGTCGGGTTTTGGATCCGATAACCCGTTAACAACCACGATCAATGGGTATTTTCCACGTGTAAAATCATCATTGGCTGGAGGAGACACGTGTCAACTCATCCAATGGGCGAGACACGCCTATGATATGTTGACATGTGGATTGGCCCATCAAGTTTAAATGGGCCGGCCCAACTGAAGGCCCACAAGATTTTGCGGACCATAATGGGCCGGCCCAGCTAAAGGCCCACGAGATTTTGCGGACCATAATGGGCTGGCCCAGCTAAAGGCCCACAAGATTTTGCGGGCCATAATGGGCCGGCCCAGGTAAAGGCCCATAAGATTTTTGTGTGCCGTAATGGGCCGGCCCAGGTAAAGGCCCACAAGATTCTTGCGGATCATAATGGGCCGGCCCAGCTAAAGGCCCACGAGATTTCGCCGACATTAATGGGTCGGCCCAGCTGTAGGCCCACAAGATTTTGAGTACCCTAGTAGGCCGGCCCATTAACTGCCTGCCATGTTTTGGGCCAAATGCCGGCCCATATTTGATCTAGTCCATTAATGGCCTGCCACGCTCTAGGGCTAATAGTGGCCCATATGAGATCCGGCCCGTTAAAGGCCTACCACGTTCTGGGCCAAATTACGGCCCAGATCAGGTCCGGCCCTTTAAGACGCTTTGGGCTCAAATATGGCCCATATCAGATTCGGCCTATCAACTGGACACTATGCTTTTGGGCCCACTTGCTAAAGGCCCACTTAGTAATTCGGCCTGATATTAGTTTTGGCCTATTAAGGGCCCGTTTAACATTTCGGCCCTATATTAATTTCATCATGTTAAAAGCTCGTCATATAGTTGGGCCTAACTACGGCCCGGTTTGCATCCGGCCTGCTCACAGCCGATATCTGATTGGGCCAAACAAGGACCGAGACAATTTTTCGGCCTGTTAAAAGCCCGTGATTTGGTTCCCACAATCATGGGCCAGGGTTCATTTCGGGCTGCTGTCGGCCCGTGAGCTGATCGGCACGTTTCAGGCCCAACCTACATCGTGATTGCATGACGGCCTGATTTTGTACCGTAATTTTACGGTTTGGCCAGTTTACTGCGAAGACAGGATATATATACAGTAAAATAACTGCAGCATCGTGAATAAGAAAAAACCTAGACTATACAATAAAGATATTACGGCATATTACATCCACTGGGCATCAAAGTTTGCCACTATGATAATAAAGCACAACCAGACAGCAGATTACATACACCTGGCATCAAAGATCGCCACCAGTGCAAATAAACACGCCGACAAAATAATATACAAAACCGATAGCACTTCAATAGAGTTAAAGAAAGGTTAGCCCTGCTGGGGAGCTGCAGGGCAAGAAGCTGAGCAAGATGATGAGACTGCGCTTGTTCAACACTTGTATCTTACTCACTCTGAAAGATAAACAAGTAGACAGATGACAGGTTTTGCACATAAAAGTATCAGTGCTGACAATTCATCACATTTCTTACTGACGAATAAAGTGACATAGTTTAAATTTGCATTAACACAATATGGTATTGTTCAGGTCAACACATGGCAGGAAATGACATTGTGAAGGAGTTGGCAGCTTCACGACACCACTGGATTACAGATCAAGAACTCATAAGTATCAATGGTTAGAGTGCTGTCAATTTATACCATTTCAGATTGGCAAACAAAGAGACGGTTTAAATAATAGTAGAATGATATGACATTGTTCATAGTTAAGACATTGCAGAATATGACATTGTGCTGTAGTGGGTAGGTTCACCACACCACTAGATTATAGATGAAGAACAGAAGCATACATGCAGTGCAAAAGAAGATCACTTGCTCTGTATAGTTTAATTTACATGGTATGAAGAAGGAACTTGGTTGTACAACTGAAAACTTAAATTGAGAAAGGACGAACTTTTGTTTATGAACTACATATAATAAAGTTTAAACAAGCAATTTGATGCAAACACCAAAAATAAACAGCTGTTGCAGTCATGCCTAACCAAATATATACAACAAAGTTTGAAGGCTTGAGATGGACAAACTTACATTATTGGTGAAGACAGGCTCTATAAAAGCCTTGTCCATGCTGATGGGGGGGGGCAATTCAAGAAGTTTACCACATAATCTTCTTCAAAAGCATTGCCTTTATTCTACATTTTATTAAGAGTAAATATAGATGTGATAATATACAAAAAAATGGAGAATATTTAAGATAAGATGAAGAGTGATGCTACATAACCAAGTAGCTATAAATGTAAGTGCAGCGATACAGGCAAAAGGTACAGCCAAGAGCAATGCACAGCTAAACTTCTTCAGTACCAACCTTATGGTAAGAGTAAATATAGATCTGATGTGTAGAAAATGGAGGGCAAAGGAAAATAAGTTGCAGAGTTATGGTACATGAACAACTACCTATCATTATAAGTACACTGATAAAGGACAGCATGTACTTACAAGAGCAATGCAGAGCTAAAAAAACATTGGCATTCGATATATTCTACACTAATGTAACCATTCATACATATCAGATAATTTGGGCGAACAATTGATAAGCAAGCTATCATGCATACTGCTGTCACATAATGAACCAGGTATGTATGCAAGTACAATGATACAGGACAACAGGTACTAACAAGAGCAAAGCAGCGGGCAGCATATTTGCGATATCCTGTCGTTCTTGTCAAATCGGAGTTCTTCCTCGAGCAGATTTCCTGTAAAAAAGATCCGTAAGGCACATGCAGAAAAGTAGAAGTTCAAATTGTCTTGTGATTTCATAGACAGTGCCTCATCCTGGGAACGAGACCAGTGCATAACAAGGTTTTTCCATTCAACGTCTGCTAAATTTAGCACAGGAGACTTCACCGGAAATTCGTTTATAGACTTGCCATCAAAGTGTGATTTCCTCAGGTAACACTGATACTGCTGCAATGCTTCCTTGAAAAGCACAAGCAAGCTTTGCTCGTCATGATTATCCAGATTGACCCTCGCCTAGTTACAACAATGTAATGTAAATCATTGATGTGTTCAATCAGCAGAAAACAGGAAAATAATAACCATGAATAATAGCACTTACACGTAAGTTGGACAGGAAGATGTGAAAATGGTGTTTGTCTACACAATAATCTTCCCATGATGGGAATATATGCACGTAGTCCCTAAGAACATTGAAAGCATTGTCTTTTAAACTGGGAATAAATGGAATGGGGTTCCAATCTGTAGGAATTGGCCATCTCTGCAGTTGGGATAGGTCTTCGGCCGGTGGACTTGCTGTACTTTTTGCTGGAGTGGGATTTTTCTGTGGTACAACTGGTGTTATGGAAAATGAAATCGGTATACCTTTTGCTGGAGTGCAGGTCCTGTGTGGTGGGGCTAGTGGTGTGGCCAGTGAAGTATGGGTACAGTCTGCTGGAGTCGGTCCTACGTTTTGTGTCACTGGTTGTACAACCAATATAAGTGGGGTGCTGTCTGATTTCTCTGGCACCACCATGTTTTTCAAGGACTTTGTTGGTGCTACTTCTGGTTCGGCAATCGGCCTCTTCCTTTTTGATGTCTGATGCACCAGAATAGCATTTGAGTGGAAAAACATGGTACGATGACAGATGGAATATGTATTGATAATGGATGGGCATGGCATCTCGACATATATGATGAGTAAACTAAGCAGATGGCGGTGCAACAAAGTAGAAGAAATGCAAGACAACATATGCAAGATACGCGCAATCAATAACACCTTGCCAAATTAGAACATGCACCTTGATGGGTGAACAGGACAGGCCATCTGCCTTTGACTCCTCGAGGTTAGAATAGTCATTAGGACGATATTCTGAACAAGAATCAATAGGTGGGGAGCGTACGAGTTTCATTGCTTCCAGAATGGCACTCAATGCCTTAGTGCCAATTTTGTAAGTCATTGCAGTGTTCCACAATATTCTTCTGATGCGCGGATTCTGATATTCACTGTAATTGCGTATGATATCTGAGAATCATGAAAACATAAATAGTTGTGAGATTATATTTGTAATGCAGATGATATTCTAATATAGGGGCGCCCCTGTAAACACTTGTGTGCTATCACTGGATTCTGATGAGAGAGCTCATGTGTGTTGTAATATGGTGCGTGCATTTATATAATCTGGCACAAGTACACAAAAAATAGGCTCCAGAAGCAAGGATAGCTGGCAGATGATAGGTTCATAATATACTGTATAGAGAGTTTATTGCCAAACCATGATAACAAGAGCACACAGCAACTAGGCAGATCATAGTGTACATAACAGGGGTACACCATAACCAGGATATATAAATCAGGAAAGTGGAACTGGCTGGAAATTACGGTGTTGTATTGCCGCTAGTAATTGAAAGCCTATCGATCACGTATAGGCCAGCTCTATCAGCTATTAGACTGCAGATGTCCCTGCTCCCCTTCCTAACAAGGAACATACTATGCTTCCCATACAGAACACCGCACGGGCCGCCGGCCGAACCACCGGCCCCACCGCCTGTGTTCCTCCGCCACCCCCACCCCCACCCCTGCCCCCACCCGCGTTGAGTTTTCTTCGTTTGACGAGGCCCCACCACCGCCCCCACAACCACCGTCCCCACCTGATCCCCTTCGATTGCACCGGCGAACTCCGGCGAGCTCTGCAAAATTGACTGACCCAATTTTGAAATTTAGTCTACTGTGATTTAACTAGTGTGGAATATAAAAGGGGAAAACCATGAGCATTGCGAGTATGGTGTTGAGCGTGCCATGGCGGATCTGAAGGTGCAAACCGGACAAAGGCAACTTCACAACCAAGACAAGAAATCAGAGTAAAGCAGTGACGATCTATTTTCTTGCTGCGATAAATAAGTTGAGCAGATACAAAAGAGTACTGCCTCTGATGCGGCGCCATGTACGCATCTGCTGAGAATTTGACGGTGCTAAAGTAGCGATGGCTGTCGACGGCATGGAAGCATATCTAGGAGGGTAGATGGTGGCGACGGGGCGCGGTAGACGAGACGGTCGTAGGAGCGGCGCCGGCAAGGTGGACGACGGCGGGGATGAAGCGACAGGACGGGATGCAAGGATCTCGGTCCGAAGCCGTGGATGAGAGAGGTCGATCTCTTGTAATGGACGGCGGCGTCGGGGTATCAACTCTGGCATGGTGGAGGAGAACGGCGATGGATGGGGTGGCGGACGGCGGTGGCGGACGGAGGAGGGTGGGGTGGAGAGGGTGTTTTGGCGCCCACAGAGTACGAATGGGGAAAAGGGAGGTAGAGAGGAAGGGGGAACCATGTATTCAGGGCGCGCTTGTCTCAAATGCGAGGAAATTTACAAACTTAGCCCCCATTTCAAATTTCTACTACATCACAACAACACTAGTCGGTTGGGGATAGGACGATAATCTCGCATACACCGAATATTTGCTGACAAGAGTTTGTTTTTCGCGCCCACCGTGTATGAATATGAATCGGGGAGGGAGTCGATTTCGGCCGAGGACACACTGTGTTTTGGCGCCCACCATGTATGAATCCGGGTTAGAGGCAGTTACGTCAGTTTTGGGTGAAATTACAAACCTACCCCTATCGAAACCTATAGAAATCTAGCATATAGGCTTTGCGTGGCAGGGATAGGAAGTACTGATTTCCATCTCGCAGATTTTGGTTACGGGCGGTTACTGCGACTTTCCCCGCTTCATTCAAATTTTGCAGAGTGCACATTTACCGTGCCAACTCAATTCGAATCCCGTTTGTATTCTATTTTTTTCGGGCGGGATCCATTTTCAATTGGAATTACATTCTATATACATCATTTTTTATATATACTTTCAAAAGCACAACAAAGAATTCTGCTCCTTTATATGTATAATATGATTTACAAATACAACGATCTCGAAATCTTAAGGTTGAATTCGAAAATATTTAACCTAATTATGTTCTACTAAAATGTATGGATCAGTAATATCTACATTTTAAATAACATAGATGTGTGTGAATTCATATGAGTATGCATGTTTGATAAATCAATTTTGGTTCGAGTATTGTTGGGGATATTACTACTGGAGGTAAACCGGCCTTATGTAGCCGGGTTAACTCCTTGAAGATTAGAAGCCCATGAAGACGTAAAGATGCTAGCGATTTACGGAGGGCCCAAAGGCGAGTTACAGTATGTAAATGTAAACTGGCCTAGTCATGTAACTTGTATAGTAAGATAGAAAGAGAGAGGCCGAACCGGATATGTTTATAAACCGGCTTCGGGACTCTGTAGCCCAGCCGGCGTCAACCTATATATATAAAGGGACGGCCCGGCCGCGGTTTAGGGATAGACAACAAAAAGTCGAAAGCCAGACAAAGCGGATTCGCTCCCTGGCCTTCGAAACCCTAGCAATACCAATCACAACTAGACGTAGGCTTTTACCTTCATCGAAGGGGCCGAACTAGTATAAACTCCCGTGTCCCCTTGTCTGGTTTAACCCCTTTAAGCTAACCAGTTGCGATGGCTCCACAACTAAGTCCTTTCATGACGACATCTGCCATGACAAACTCACAATAGTTGGCGCCCACCGTGGGGCTATCGCACGATGGTTTCGAGTTCTTGAAGGGCAGCTTCGATGGACTTAAGGGATACGCTATGGGCCGGATGATGAAGAGTCACCGCGGCAAGCTCTACATCGACAACGCAGGATGGGGTCCCAAGGCCGATTCAATCGAATACGGGTACCGGGTCCCCTTTGGTGGGATTCATGTCTTCATCGGCAAGATCGGCGAACCGGCCCCCGAGCCGGACATCTGCACCGACATCATCGAAACGGCTCAGCGTGCAAGTCCTTCGCCGGTTCAGCCTGAGGCAAGGCATGTTTTCGTAGGTGTCGTCCATGGATCAGGGCACGAGGACGGACCGGTGTCCGAAGGAGAAACCGTAGTCTGCTCTAATGACGAGTCTTCTGGAGAAACCGAATCGCTTTACCAGTTGCAGGACGGCCGGATTGAGGGAGGATCCGAGGGCAACAGTATTCCGGATTCCCCCGGTCTGCCAAACCAGGCCGCTATCTTCATGGTCAGCACACAATCGGCGCCTCATTCATCTACCACCGCAGCAATGCTCTCCTGTTCAACAACGGCCACACCAGCAGGGGCAGGAAGCTCGGCGCCACCTCCGGCCCAAGTCTTATCTGATTCGTTCGATGCTCTGGCAACATTGATGTCCGCGGAGGTAGACGCAGCAGCCAGGGATCAGCACGATGCGGAGATTGCAAAGGTCAAAGATCAGATAGCCCAGGCCAAGGCGGACCTGGCAGCAGAGAACGCCAGGATGGCTATGGAGCGGGCTGAGTTGGAAGCACAGGCTTACCGGATTAGACTAGATCAGAATGCTTCAGAAGAAGTCATGAGAAGAAGGTACCGATCATGTCTCCCATCGGTTTATGAGCCGCATAATCTTTTCAACACGCCAGGTGCAGGAGTTGGTAACCAACCCACACTAAACCGGGCGGGGGCGCCGGGAGCAGGAGCGCTGGTTCAGCCGCGCACGACGGACCTGCCTCGCCAGAACAACATTGTACCATCAACGCCGCCCGGGCATTATTCCAACCCGTTGGACAACATTGTGGCTGCTGCGTCACGCCTGGCAGCCCTCCCAACCGACGGCGGGTCACCAGTGGCAGTGGAAGCATGTCGGGCCAGGGATCTCCTTCAGACAGCAGTAAATCAACAGCAAGCATATTCACACAGCCGTGAGATGATTCACTCCACTCCCCGCCCAAGTCGGAGTTATAGAAGACACGTGGAGGACGAACCGGCCGTGTCCAGTAGTGCACGCCGCCGAAATTCGCCACGAGGGAACAACCCGGCTGGGGGAGGTGATAATGCACAAGATGTTGTGGATCATGGCCGAGCACGTCGAGAAGCCGAGTTGACAGCTCGACACGAGGCACGACAGCATACTCTGGTTCACCCCACTGCCTCTATGGAGCCAGGGGCGATGTTCAGTTCCTTAGGGGTACAGTGTTTATCTCCTGCTTTGCGTAATGTGCGACTACCCAAGGATTTCAAGGGACCTCATAAGGTACCAAATTATACTGCCGATCTGCAGCCACAGGCGTGGGTGGAGAGCTATGAGATGGCAATGGAGATGTTAGATGTGGACGAGGCGGTGTGTGCTAAATATTTCACCATGATGTTGGAAGGAACAGCTTGCACTTGGTTGAAGAGCTTGCCGACCAACTCTATTGGATCATGGGCCGAATTGAAGCACCGGTTTATCCAGAACTTCAAGGATACGTGCAAGCAGCCAATGTCAATTGTAGATCTGGCCGCTTGTGTCCAAGAGGAAGGGGAGTCCACGACCCATTGGGTCAAACAGGTCTCGGCGATTTTGCATTCGTTAGATCGTATCAACGCAGACACCACAGTGTTAACGTTAGAGGTTAAGTGCCATTTCAAACCATTAAAACAGAAGTTGGGAAGGCTCAAACGTCACTGCAATGACATGTCAACACTCATGGCTGCTTTGGTTAAATACGCCGATTCAGATAATACCAAGGATCCGGATTCAGAGGAGGACAAACCGGAGAAGGGTAAGAAGACCGGCAATGCCAAAGTCCAACAACACAATCCGCCAGGCCATGGAAACACTGGTAAGCGCAAGGCCGACAGTGGTTTGGACTTTGTCGCAAATACCAACGCACAGGAGAATGGCCAGCGCCGTAAGGGCAAGCAGCCCCAGAGGGGTGGAGGTCCAGGCAACAATTTGGAGCGTTTGTTAAATCAGCCCTGTCCAAAGCATGGATCAAAGGAGAAACCGGCATCACATCTCTGGAAAGATTGTTATATCATGCAGGATTTTAAGAATTCCAATATGTTCCAATATGACAACGGCCCGCCCGGCGGTTCAGGAGGAGGTTTCCATGGGCCGGGTTACGGAGGCGGTGGTTCCGGTTCAGGGTTTCCAGGCAATCAAACCGGACATGTCAATCAAGGACACCAAGGCAACCAGGGAGGTTACAACCATCAGCGGAGTCAGCAGCAGCAACGGCAGTCGGGTTATCAAAGCAATCCCAAACAGCTGAACAACGGGCAATATCATGTCTTCACTACTAGTTTGTGCAAACGTGATTAGAAGCTTCACAAAAGGTTAGTCAACTCTGTTGAGCCGGCAGTACCTCGGTATTTACGCTGGTCGGAGCAACCTATTTTGTGGAGCAGAGAGGATCACCAGCCCCGGGTTGATAATCCAGGTCATTTGGCCTTGGTGCTAGCCCCTCAAGTTGGGGGATACAAGTTCACTAAAGTGCTCATGGATGGGGGAAGTAGTACCAATATTTTGTATTATGATACATTCCGCCGTATGGGGTTGACAGATAAGGATCTTAAACCGTTGAATACGGTATTTCATGGTGTGGTGCCTGGTAAGTCTGCATATCCTGTTGGTAAGATAGCTTTGGAGGTAGCTTTTGGAGATGACTATGATTCAAGGTCAGAAACAGTGACATTTGAGGTGGTGAAGATGAAAAGTCCGTACCACGCTCTGTTTGGGCGGCCGGTTTATGCTAAGTTTATGGCAAGGCCATGTTATGTTTACCTGCAGCTTAAAATGCCAGGTCATAAGGGGACTATCACAGTACATGGAAGTAGAAAGATTGCTTTGGAGTGTGAAGAAGGCGATGCGGCTTATGCTGAGCCGGTTTGTGCCACGGAGGAGTTAACATTCTATAAGGAGCAAGTTGATCCGGCAGACATGACCTCCTTAAAAAAGCCAACCACGGAACATGATCCAGCATTGAAGTTCAAATCAGCTACAGACACTAAGATGGTTGATTTTGTCCCCGGCGATTCATCGAAACAATTCAGCATCAGTGCTAACCTGGATCCCAAATAGGAAAGCGCGATCATTGAGTTCATCCGTGAGAATCGGGACATCTTTGCATGGAAATCTTCTGACATGCTAGGTGTACCGAGAGAACTCGCTGAGCACACACTGAACATTGATCCGAAATTCAAACCGGTCCGACAATTCCTCCGCCACTTCAACGAGGAAAGGCACAAGACTATAGGTGAAGAGGTCGCCCGTTTGTTGGCTGCTGGGTTTATTGTTGAAGTTTTTCATCCAGAGTGGTTAGCCAATCCGGTGCTGGTTCTTAAGAAAAACGGCACTTGGCGCATGTGTGTGGACTACACAGATTTAAACAAGGCTTGCCCTGCAGACCCCTTTGCTCTCCCTCGCATTGATCAGATAATTGATGCTACGGCGGGTTGTGACCGTTTGTGTTTTTTGGATGCTTACTTTGGTTATCATCAGATCAAAATGGCAGTTAAGGACCAGGAGAAGACAGCCTTTATAACTCCCTTCGGAGCCTTCTGCTATGTTTCCATGCATCTTGGACTCAAGAGTGCCCAGGCAACTTACCAGCAACGTGTTCAGAATTGCCTTCATAAGCAAATTGGAAGCAATGTCCACGCGTATGTAGATGATATTGTGGTCAAATCCAGAAAGGAGGAGACTTTGATAGATGATCTACGGGAAACTTTTGACAATCTCCCGGTCTACAAGATGATGCTCAATCCGGAGAAGTGTGTTTTCGTTGTCCCAGCAGGCAAGCTCTTAGGCTTTCTGGTTTCAAACAGAGGCATTGAGGCTAATCCGGAAAAGATTGCAGCGATTACGTCCTTGGCTAAACCGGTGTGTATTAACGATGTGCAACGTCTGGCCGGCCGGATTGCAGCCTTGAGCCGGTTTATCATCCGCCTTGGAGAGAAGGCCATTCCCTTATTTCAGATGCTCAAGAAAACGGATAACTTTGTCTGGAGTGAAGCAGCTGATAAAGGCGTTTGAAGATCTGAAGAAACAGCTCGTGGAACCGCCCGTGCTGGCAGCACCGATCGATAAAGAGCCCCTTTTATTATATGTGGTTGCTAATGCCCGGGCTGTCAGCGTAGCCATTGTGGTAGAGCGCAAAGAGCCTAGCAAAGAGTATCTAGTTCAACGGCCGGTTTATTATATCAAACCAGAGGTATCCGCATTGGCAGAAACTGGTGTATGGGGTGTTTATGGCAAGCCGGAAGCTCAAACACTATTTTCAGGGCCATCCTATCCTAGTAGTCAGTTCAACTCCTCTGGGCGACATCATTCAAAACAGAGAGGCAACTGGCCGGATTGCCAAGTGGACCATTGAGCTTGGACCCCATGGGCTCAGATATATACCCCGCACGGCGATCAAATCCCAGGCACTCGTAGATTTCATCAACGATTGGACGGAGTTACAGGCACCTGAGGAGAAACCAGATAAAACATATTGGACTATTCATTTTGATGGGTCCAGACAGCTAGAGGGTTCGGGGGCTGGAGTCGTATTAACTTCCCCACGAGGTGATAAGTTTTGTTATGTCCTCCATTTGATGTTCCCTTGTACTAACAATGTAGCTGAATATGAGGCTTTACTCCACGGTCTTCGGATGGCTAAAGAGATGAATTTGAGCCGGGTTAAATTCTTCGGCGATTCAGATCTAGTGGCTCAGCAAGTGTCTGGCACTTGGGATTCTAAGGACCCACTCATGGCTGCATATCGGCGAGAGGTGGACACAGTGGCTGGTCACTTTAAAGGTTATCAGGTGGACCATATAGATCGGCAGAAGAATGAAGCGGTGGATGCTTTAAGTCGTCTTGGTTCCCAACGTAAACCGGTTCCGCCCAATGTCTTTCTTGATGTGTTGCACAATCCGTCAGTCAAAATACCAACCGAAGAAGATTTGGCTGTTCCTGATTGGGAGGCTCAATTGGTGGCAGCTTTGCATGCCATACCGGATTGGACGATCCCATATCTGGATTACATGAACCGGGGCGAGTTACCAGCTGAGGAAACGTTGGCTCGACAGATAATCCGGCGTTCCAAGTCCATGACCATACTCAACAGGGAGTTGCATCGTTACAGTGTTTCAGGAGCGATTCAACGATGCGTTTCTCCTCAAGAAGGTTGTGAGATTTTGCGAGAAATTCATGAAGGGGATTGCGGTCATCACGCCGGTTCAAAGTCGTTGGTTGCTAAAGCTTTTCGCCACGGTTTTTACTGGTTGACGGTGCATGCTGATGCGGAGGATTTAGTCAAAAGATGTGATGGATGTCAAAAGTTTGCCCGCCATGCGCATGTTCCGGCTCAAGAGTTGCGGATGATTCCAATTACGTGGCCGTTTGCCACTTGGGGGCTGGATATGGTTGGACCCTTCAAGCGCTCCAAGGACAAGAAGACCCATCTGTTAGTAGCAGTTGATAAATTCACTAAATGGGTAGAGGCAGAGCCAGTCAGCAAGTGTGATGCAGCCACAGCAGTTCAATTCATCAAAAAGGTGATATTCCGGTTTGGCTTTCCACATAGCATTATAATAGATAATGGCACTAACTTGTCAAAAGGAGAGATGGAAGAATTCTGTCAACGTGAGCACATCCGGCTTGATCTAGCATCAGTAGCTCACCCCCAATCTAATGGTCAAGCGGAAAGGGCAAATCAAGAAATTCTGCGGGGTATCAAACCAAGGCTTATGGTTCCCTTAAAGCGGACGCCGGGTTGTTGGGTCGAGGAGCTACCTTCTGTGTTATGGAGCATCAACACCACACCCAATAGGGCTACGGGTTACACGCCTTTCTTCATGGTTTATGGAGCAGAGGCGGTTCTTCCTAGTGACATCCGTCACGATTCGCCCCATGTGGCAGCTTATGTTAAAGATGATAATGAGACGGCACGTCAGGATTCTCTGGACCTGTTGGATGAAGAGCGGGATCTTGCAGTAGCGCGTTCGGCGATTTATCAACAAGATCTTCGACGTTATCACAGCCGTCGGGTTAAAACTAGAACCTTTCAAGAAGGTGATTTGGTGCTCCGGCTCATCCAGGATCAGACTGATATGCATAAGTTATCCCCCTCCTTGGGAAGAACCCTTTGTGGTCAGCAAAAATCTGCACAACGGATCCTACTACCTCATTGATGTTCGAGAGCATGAAGACTCACATCAATCGGAGGAGGAGACAAAGCGGCCATGGAACATAGCTCTCCTTCGGCCTTACTATACTTGAAGCCATAGGCTTTTTCACCTTTGCATATTTATGACAGTGTATATACCATATAATAAACCGGAGCCTCCGTTATAAGCGGGGTATCTGTTCTTTCTTATATCATATGTGTGCTTTTACAAGTTAACGGGCAAAGCGGAGTCTTTGTTAAACCAGATTTAGCAACTGCATAAAGATAAAGAAAATCACTAGGGGGCTTGGTCATGTTTGAACCACAGCTACACCTCTTGATAGGCATTTCAGCCACACAAGGAAAATTTTTTGTGGAGCCAAAGAGAGTATTGTACATGCTGAGCATCGCTAAGCATCGCTCACAAAGTTACTTGGGGGCTCTTTTTTGCAAAGCAACAAAGAGTTTGAAAGGACCCTCGTAATTGGCTATCAAGCCATGGCTTGGAAGCCTGGTGTATTCACCTAAAACCCCGGGTTAACCTGCCTTCATCAAGTAAGCCACTCCTATCCAGGTAATCCTGGCATGACCCATCGAACGTTTGACAAGTCAATCTTTTACAGACCCTGAACTTGTCATAGTTAAAACGGTGATTGGTTAATTGGAGGCCCATCTTAAAAGGCTTTGTTAAATGGTCTAACTCAAAGGCCTGGAAGCCCATGAAAAGCCTCGATTTGGAGCCTGGCAGCTCGTAAAAAGCCTCGCATATTTTCCTATTTGAATTTTGTTTGTTGACAATCATAAGTATTTTTTGATAAACCGGCATCCTTGATCCGACTTGCTTTCCAACCACCAGCTGTTGGCTCGTGATCAGTTATAAACCGGTGGTCACTAACCTGGTATGGTTTGACTAAATCACCATTGTTATGAAGAAAATCCGGTAGGTATACCGGTCCTGTTTAATAGATAGACCAGCATTATGAAGATGAGATTATCAAACAAATCGGGTTGGTGTTAAACACCTTTGCTGTATACACGTTTGCTCACTCAATGAGGTATGTTCTGTACATTATTTTTTGTACAAACACTTGATTATTCAGCTCAAGTACTATATACTTCTTGGATATTATGACATGTTTAGCGGTAAACCACTAGTCACTTTTAAGTTTTTTGTACCCAGGAAGGCAAGTCATCATAGACTATGCATAAAATATATCCTGAAGGGCGGCACAGATTGTCACAAAGGGCTATGAAGCATGCTCGATGGCATGGCAGATAAACAAAGTTTCAGCTATCCTATTACATGAAGCTTTAAAGCGGCTCAACAGTGCCATTGTTTTTCACAGTAGCCATATAAACCGGCGACCAGATCAGGACTCTTCATCACGACGGTTTGACGGTTGCGGATCAGTTGGTGTACGCAATTCTTCATCCCACCCCAGCCGCTGGAAATCAGCCGTTGACCAGTCGATTCCGGTTAAAGCTTGGAATACTGCTTCTTCATGGATAAGATCAGAAGGGTTAATATCAGGGGCATAAGTGTGCTTACGAATCGGAGGCACAAGTTCTTCGACTTCATGGATCTCAGCCGGCTGTCTTTTCCCTTCTGCATCATAAACGGTTGAAAATGGGACAAATCAGTGTCTTCAGCTAATTTGCTGGCCGCTGGCCGCATCTGTTTGGTCAACCGCGAAGATCATCATTGTCAAAGTTTGAACCATCTTCTTTCACGCCTAGATACCCTTTAATGATATCCTCCGCTTCAAGATCTGGAATCCAGGCCTTGGCTCGAATAAGGGTAGTTAATGCTCCGGCTCTTGCAGCAACTCTTTTCAACTCGGCAATACGCGTCGGTAACATGCCCAACTTCTCAAGGGTTTCCTTAATCAACGTTGGCGCCGGTTTGTTATAAGCTGTTGTACTAATGGCTCGCTGAGATCCAGAGTATAGCTGCTCAACCAATGTGTATGCCGCTTTGAGCTTCATCCGCATATCTGCACCAAGATGAGTGATCGGAGTTCCTGCCAAAGATTTTTTTCAACATCGTGCTCAGTTTTAAGATTCATTGACTGATGCAACATACATAAGCAGATACTTACCAAAGATAGCAGACGTCATAGTGTTGATTTGGCGCTTCAAAACGGCTAGTTCTTCAGCCACCGGTTTCAGGGCTTCTTCGGCATCTACGGCTCTTTTGGTCAAACCGGCTTTTTTGGTTTCCCATGCAGCACGATCTTGATTGAAGGATTCTTTCAATTTTTCCATTCCGGCCAGGGCCTGGGTCAGCTCCTCTTTGGCTTTTGCAGCTTCGGCTTGTTGCGATTTCACATTTTCTTGCAAATTAGAGTTTTTGGCATCTTTGCTTCTCAGTTCAGCCTGCAACATTGAAGGTATCTTCAACAAAACAACATATATAGGCACTAAGTATAAAGCATATAACAAGTTATCCACTTCATACTTGGGGGCTAATGCTTATTTGCTCTCAAATACTACCTTCTATGCAAGTCTCCAGAACAATGCAAGCATTATCCTTGACACTTGGGGGCTCATGTACGTTTGTTCTAAACTGGCGGTGTGGAATAAAAACCGGATTAACTTGCCAAGTTAAACCGGCCTTTTGGGGCTATGCTACAGAATGTTATCTAATTTTTCAAACATGAGTTTTATCTATGATTGAAGACACGCCTTGGCAAGGATTAATGATGGGATGCTTAAAGTGTTACAAAGACCCGGTTTATGATTAACAATCATAAAATGGCTCTTGGGGGCTACTTGGAATAGTATTTCAGCTATAAATCAATGTGCAAGAGAGAAGAATTTACCTCATATAGTTCTTTCATCAAATTCACCAAACCGGCTTCATACTCCCGGTTTGAGTGCAGATGGTTCAAGAAGCCGGAATGAAGCTCATCAGCGTTAAGATGAGCATAGTTTGATAAGTCGCTGCTCCATTTACCTTTATCCTTGGCAATTTGCTCTTCTTTGGCACTATGCTGAGCCAAAATGACGGGATGACCAGGAGAACTGTGGCCTGCTCCAGTAATAATAACGTCATCGCCTTGGCCTTCAGGATTTTGGGCGGATGATGATGGAATTTCAGTGTCTTTCATTGGATTAGCCCGGTTTGGTTCTGCCGGTTCAGCATCAGGGGCGGCAGGCTCAACATCTGTGGGTTCGTCAGTATGTTGGCCGTCAAGGGGAGAATCATCAAAAGTTGTTTCAGGATGGAGGCCTTCCAGTTCACCTGTTTGCTCTGATTCAATTCTTGGTTCTTCTTCTTCAGCAACAGGGTCTTCTGGCGGACTGGAGACCCGAGCTTTCTTGCTGGGTCTGGCTTTGGCCCTGCAAACAGAATAAAAAGGGTTAACATCCTGTTCAAAGATGTAGGGCGCATTGAAAGGAAAGGTTTTTCATAACTCATCCAGCCACAGTTTTCAAAGGGGGGAGTTGAGTTGCTGTCGATTCACCAGAAGAGGAAGGAGGTGTCACCTGATAATTTGAATCGGACGGATTAAGAGGCTATCTGAAATAACCTGCCTTGGGGTAAGAATGGTCAGAAGTAGGAGAGACCTCAGACTGACGCTTCCGAACCGGAGTATCAGGTAAACCGGTAGAGGTGACCTGTTGGCCACTGTGCCGAGTTGTCCGGCGAGCCTCATGCTGTTGAGTCTTCAAAATAAATGTTGGATCCAAGAGAGCAAGAGGATGAGAAAAGCTTACTTTCCGGATTGTTTGGTGAGGTTTTTGTGTTGGCATAGAGTCTGAACCGGAGGAAAGGGTAATTACCTCTACGTCCTCAGCCTGACTAGCTTCGGCCTCCTCCTAAGGAAGATCATTGTTATCAAGATGCATAAAAAGAGAGCCAAGTGAGTCAAGTTCTACCTCAGCTTCTGGGTCATCAGTATCATCATCAAGCTCCATATTAGTCCGGTCAGCCGTTTTCCGCTTTGACGTCCGTTTTACGGCTTTGGTCTTCGGGCGGGTTGGCTTGGCCAATTTGTCTCCAGTTGGCTTGGCCACTTTGTCTCCAGTTGGCTTTGCCGCTTTCTCTATGGATTTCCGTTTCCAGAAGGGGTCATCACCCTATACATATAAAGAAGAAGGGTTACAGCTTGTATAAGTCAAAGATATTAGAGATGAAGAGGAAGTGTAATGCTTACAGTAGGCGGTTTGTTCTTGGTGTAGAAGGGACTCAGACCGGTTTGACTACAGACGAATTCCGATTCATTCAGAATCTTCTTTACACCTTCAGTAACTTCTTCCTCAGATAATTGGATGTTGTAGTGGCATTGAGGATCGTCAACCTCGGTATATTCGCACATTAAACCGGGATGCCGGCTTAGCGGCAAGATACTCCAGGATATCCAACAGCGTACAAAATCCACACCTATTAAACCATTTTTCATAAAGGCCGGGAGTTTGGTGATTTGAGGAGCATATTTTGCCCTTTCTTAGGAGCTCAGGCGTTGTGGCATTGGGTGAGTATTGGATAATCTATGATCTCGGAAGCCGGGGAGGGGATTCTCATCTTCAGGTGAAGTGTCTCTGCAATAGAACCATGTTTGGTTCCATTCCTTTGGGTGGCTATGGTGTTTGGCATGAGGAAATTCCACTTCTTTCCGCTTTTGAATCGAAACACCACCAAGCTCTGTATTTGGGCCATTCACAAACTCTATGCGCCGGTTTAAGTGAAAGAAATCCCGGAATAATTCTGCAGTTTATTTCTTCCTGTAAATAGGCTTCACAGAAGACTTGGAAATTGCATAAGTTGGAGACTGAATTGGGACCAATATCTTGTGGATGCAGTTGGAAGCTGGCAAGCACATCTCGATAAAATTTTGACCCTGGCGGTTTGAAACCACGGCCTATATGGTCAACAAAGATTACCACTTCACCTTGTCTTGGGGTTGGAGGATTCTCAGTTCCTGGGGCTCGCCATTTGATCTCCGTTTTCTTAGGCAGAGAGCCGATGCTAACCATCTCATCTAGTTGAGCCTCAGTAACCCGAGAACGAGCCCATTTGCAGGTAGTGAATTGTTTGGCCATTGCAAAGTGAACAAACTAAAAATGAAAGGCCGGTTTATAAATTATGCATGATTATACACAAGAGACAAGGGAGTAAGAAACGTACTGATATAATAAATGGTACAACCCGAAGATTAGTATAATGAGAAAGAAGGTAATGCTAGCGCAGAATTGATCAGACACTGTTAAACCGGAGTGTAATTATGAAGGTAACATGCTCTTCCGGTTTATCAGAGGGCTAATGGCATAGACTATTTATCCAATGTCAAATCATTTATATTGGTGCGAGGAGAAACAGATCTCACAGTGATGTATAAAACTTTCGGATCTAGAGATAAGAAAGAAAAGCAAAAATAATTGGATCTTGAAGGGGTGCAGAACTGAAGCAATATTTGACAGACAGATCAGTTCTTTGCACATAAAGATTGGTGATGATCATGGTAGGTAAGCTATAGTAAGAGATGTATCAAGCATGAAGTGTCCATCTATTAAAGGAAGAACATGGAAGAATAGCACTTCTGAACTTCGGAAGAAATGCGAGGAATATCGAAACCCTAGAACAGATCTATGGTGAAAAAAGCAGAGAACTTACCGGAGCTAGTGAGGAAGCGGAAGGGCGCTGCAGTTTTCTGGTGCGTTCAGGGCGATGCAGCAACCGAGGTCAGAGCAGAAATGATGGTCGACGGTGGCGGCAGAGTTCCAGAGGCTGAGCGGCGCGAGGAAGACGATGCGAAGAGGCACGGGGGGAAACGGTGAAAATGACCCCTCGGTCTTATTTATAAGGCGAAGTGAAAAATGGCAAGTGCGGGAATTGAGGAGTCCAAAAATGGATAAGTTGATAAAGGTGTCGCCTCGACAACTGGATATATATTAAATGAAGGAAATCTCCGATATCAACGGACGGATGACGTCAGGACGGTTTATCGTAATTTTGAAGTATGACGTCACGGCGGTTTACAAGATCAAAAATGAAGACAAGAGAGAAGATTTTTTCTAAAGTGTGGAAGATTGACATGAACAAGTTCAAACCAATCTGGGGCCTAATGTTGGGGATATTACTACTGGAGGTAAACCGGCCTTATGTAGCCGGGTTGACTCCTTGAAGATTAGAAGCCCATGAAGACGTAAAGATGCTAGCGCTTTACGGAGGGCCCAAAGGCGAGTTACAGTATGTAAATGTAAACCAGCCTAGTCATGTAACTTGTATAGTAAGATAGAAAGAGAGAGGCCGAACCGGATACGTTTATAAACCGGCTTCGGGACTCTGTAGCCTGGCGGGCGTCAACCTATGTATATAAAGGGACAACCCGGCCGCGGTTTAGGGACAGACAACAACAACTCGAAAGCCAGACAAAGTGGATTCGCTCCCTGGCCTTCGAAACCCTAGCAATACCAATCACAACTAGACGTAGGCTTTTACCTTCATCGAAGGGGCCAAACTAGTATAAACTCCCGTGTCCCCTTGTCCGGTTTAACCCCTTTAAGCTAACCCGTTGCGATGGCTCCACAACTAAGTCCTTTCACGAGGACATCTGCCGTGACAAACCCACGACAAGTATGGATTACATGTATCATCATCTCAAATTCAAATATTTGAATCCCTTTTTTGTTCACTCCTTTCACGCCCATCTCTCTCGCATGCATGCTCCTTTAGGTAGCTATCACTCTCTTTTCTCTAGCTCACCCGCACGCTCACTTCATGTTGCTCCTATCCTCGCAAACATGGTCTCTCGAGGTCTCCCTTGAGAAGTGTCACACTCTCCCTATCATTATACATTACATGGTTTCCATTATCTCTCACGTCTCTACTGTTCTCTGGTATCACTCGGTACCTAAGCTTTCTTTTTCACCACCAAACACACAGTCTCCACTTGTCTTTCACTTTGTTTTTCTCTCTATGTGATTCTCTCACACACCCTATATGTCTCTACATATGACTCATACCACTAAAATTACTCTCTCTATCTCTCTTGTAGACACAACATTTGTTGCGGTCTCCTTTTCGTCTCCATCCCAGACTAACATTATTCATTTGTTTACCGATCAGACAACCCCGACTACCGTCTCCTCTCTCTCTCTCTCTCACAGACACACACACACACACAACTCCTGCTTCCACTCCCCTTCCCGACTACCGTCTCTCTCTCACACACAAAACTCTCGCTTTCGCACCCCGACTCGTATTTCTCTCACAAACATTTATCGACTAGCTAGCCTCTAGATAGGTTTATACACCCGCACACTCATGCTTCCACCATCGCATACATGTCTCTCTCCCTCTCCTTGTATCTATGTAGATTTTTCGTCCCTTCTTGAGACACGCCCTCTCGATCGTGCACACACACACTATCGCCTCATTTTAAGTTGATACCTATCGCACACACACTCCTTGTGTCTTTGTCACACATGCACTCCGTCCTCCTCCACTCGCCCTCTCTCTCACACACACATGGGCTTTTTGCAACAACTAGCAAGATGCCCATGCGTTGCATGGAACATCAAGATGCATTTGTATGAGTAGTTTATCTTGTGGGGGAAAAGGATGAACGAGGGAAGGCCGTATTTGCAAATGTGGAGAGGGGTGTGGGTATCTTTTTGCAAAATTGCCATAGTTTCCTTCCTATCCGTCAGATATAGATCGGACGGCCTATATTGCAGGATGGCAGGCACACGATCATCATCGACAATGCTTATTATAAGAGTAGGGATAAAAAATAGAGTTGGTGATGATGGTGGGCCTGCCATCCTGCAATATAGGTCGTTTGATTTATATCTGACGGATAGGAAGGAAAATATGGCAATTTACCCACACTCTTCACCAAATTTGCAGATAAGGCCTTCCCTCGTTCACCCTTCTCTCCCACAAGATCCTGATGTTCCATGCAACGCACGGGCATCTTGCTAGTAAGAGTAGAAATTAGACATATACCACTTCTCGAATCTTGAAACCAACAACATTCCTTCCTTATCTCATCAAAACCACCAAAGGAATATATGTTGAGTGAAACATAACATATTTTTAGTGATATATGTATTTCAAAGCTAGACTTTTTTTCTATCAAATCGGTGAATATGTATTAATCCAGTGGCGGAGACAGGCCCGGGGCAGCTAGGGCTATAGCCCTAGGCCTAGAAACAACTTCCTTTGTAATTTCTTCATGCAAAGCATAGAAAATCATAGAAGTTTATCACTCAACATAGCACAGCCCTAGGCGTAATCTGCATCTAGCTCCGCCATTGTATTAATCTACTTTGATCATGTGGCAATGCATTGGCACATTGCTAGTAGTTATTATAATTTTTTGGACACCAGAAAAATGGTGGAGTACATATACGAAGAGAAGAGGCGCATGCACGCAGTCGGCCTCTCGCTGTCTCGCACATATGAGTGTTACGTAAAGGCAACGTTAACAAATAAACTCTAAAACCCTAGGGGCACGATTGCTGCATTCGCGGGTACCAGGTACATGGTGGAGCACCTTTATAGGAATAGTCAGCTCGCGTGATAATTTGATCCGTAGGAGTTGATGGTCGGGACCACAGGTGAACGACTTGGAGCGTGGTGGCTCGCCAGTTGCCACAGATCGAGTAGCCACGTTTAAAATATCGTTTTTAGCAGGGTTAAGAGTTCCGATTTTCAATGGCGCGTTATAAGTAGTAAGTAGTTTTTAGAACGATTGGTATGGAGCGAAAATGGAATTCATAGTACTACGTACCTCCTTGGCGTATGGTTGTATGGTTTGTTTTTTTCGATGGAGGTTGTATGGGTTTATGTTGCGAGATGTTAAACCTGGTAGTTCTAGGGAAAATACTATGGTTTAGATTTAGATGCTGGTTTTCTTTAATGAAAATCGGAAGGGGAAACTGTTGGGGATATTACTACTGGGCGTAAACCGGCCTATCTGGGCCGGGTTAACTTCATCAGTAGTTAGTTATGCTAAAGCCCAAGAAGGCAGATGAGGGCTCAAGGCCCATAGTTGGTTCAAGGCCTGTAGCCGTAAACCGGCGTTGGTATGTAACTTGTATTGTAAGTTGGGAATAAGTAGAGACCAAGCCGGACACATCTATGAGCCGGTGTTGGGACTCTGTAAACCGACGGGCGTCACCCATGTATATAAGGGGACGACCCGGCGGCGGTTCAAGGACAACAGACAACAACTCGAGACATAGGCGAAGCTTGTTTGCTCCCTAGTCATAGAAACCCCATCAATTCCATCACAACTAGACGTAGGCTTTTACCTTCATTGAAGGGGCCGAACTAGTATAAACTATCTTGCGTCCTTGTGTCCGCTTTAACCCCTTCAAGCTAACCCGTCGTGATGGCTCCACGACTAAGTCCTTTCTCTAGGACATCTGCCGTGACAAAACCTTGATAGTTGGCGCCCACCATGGGGCTATCGCATGATGGTTTTCGGTTCTTGGAGGGCCGCTTTGAAGGACTCGAGGCCTACGCTGTAGGCCGAATGATTAAGAGTCGTCGCGGCAAGCTCTACATCGACAACGCAGGCTGGGGCCCCGAGGCCGGCTCAATTGAGTACGGGTATCGGGTCCCCTTTGGTGGCATTCACATTTTCATTGGCAAGATCGGTGAACCGGGCCCTGAGCAGGACATCTGCACCGACCTTGTCGAGATGGCTCAGCGTGCGCAATCCGCCCGGGTTAAACCGGCCATGAAGCATGCCTTCGTGGGAGTCATCCATGGAGAAAGTTATGAGGACGGATCGGAGTTTCACAGGGCGACTGTCGTTTGTTCCGGTGACGAATCTTCGACCGGAGAAACCGAATCTCTTTATCAGCTATAAGATGGCCGGATTGGGAGCTGTTCCGATGGCGAAAGTATTCCAGACCCCTCTGATCTGCCCAACCGGGTTGGAATATTCATGACCGGAACACAAGCAGCGCTTCATTCTTCGACAGCCATGGCAACGATCTCCGGTTCAGCAGCGGCGACGGCTGCCGGGGCAGGAGGCCCTGTGTGCCCGCCGGCTCAGGTTCTATCAGAACTATTTGATGCGTTGGTTGTGCTTATGGCGGAAGTTAATCCGCCAGATCAGGACGTTCACAACACGGAGATTGCAAGGGTAAAGGAACAGATCACCCAGGCCAAGGCGGATCTGGCAGCTGAGGACACTAGGATGGCCGCAGAGCGGGCCACTTTACACGCACAGGCCTACATGCTTATGTTGGACCAAAGCGCGTCGCATGAAGTCAAGAGGAGGAAGCACCGATCCCGCTTACCTCCGGTTTTCGAGGCCAGAGACCTTTTCAACACTCCAGGACCAAGAGCCGGCAATCCGCCAGAGGGGAACTGGGCAGAAGCTCCTGGGACCGGTGCACCGGTTCAGCCTCGTTAGATGGACCCGCCTCGTCAAAACACCGTTATACCTCAGGATGCTTTAACACCTCCGGGTCACTACTCCAACCCAATGGACAATCTTGTTGCCGCTGCTGCACGGCTGGAGGCCATTCCAATTGAAGGTGACTCGCCGCAGGCAGTAGAAACGCGACGGGTCAAGGAACTTCTGAGGACAGCTTTGGCCCAATAGGAAGCGTACTCGTACAGCCGCGACCGGATCCACTCGACCCCCCGTCCAAGACGGAGCTATAGCAGACATATGGATGGACCTGCAGTGTCGAGTAATGAACGACGTGGAGCACCCCGTGGTAACAACCCGACGGGTGGTGCTGATGACACTCAGGAAATGGTGAACCGGGCCCGAGCACGCAGGGAGGCCGAGTTAGCCGCACAGCATCAGGCTCGGCAGCTCACGCCAGTTCATCCAACCATCTCGATCGAACCTGGTGTCACTTCTAGTTCTTTGGGGGTGCCGTGCCTTATCCCCGCTTTACGCAACGTGCGCCTGCCCAAGGATTTCAAAGGCCCGCGCAAGGTACCAAATTACATGGCGGATCAACCTCCAGAGACATGGGTGGATAGCTATGAGATGGCCATGGATAGCTATGACATCGGCGTGTGCGAAATACTTCACCATGATGCTTGAAGGAACGGCCCGTACTTGGTTAAAAAACTTGCCAGCTAATTCTATCAGTTCATGGGCCCAATTACGAGCCCGGTTTATCAACAATTTCAAGGATACCTGTAAACAGCCTATGTCGATAGTGGACTTAGCTGCATGCGTCCAGGAGGAAGGAGAATCAACAACTCATTGGGTGCGCCGGGTTTCACAAGTGTTGCACTCCTCAGACAGCATCAACGCTGACACCGCAGTATTAACCCTAGAAGGCAACTGTCGGTTTGGGCCCCTGAAGTTGAAATTGGGACGGATGAAGCGTCATTGCACCGACATGGGGACCCTCATGGCCTCTTTGGTGAAATATGCTGATTCTGATAGTACCAAGGATCCCGAATCTGATGATGACAAGACAGGGAAAGGGAAGAAGAATGGCAGCTCCAAAGGTCAGCAGCATCACTGGGTAGGCAATGGCGGAGGAGGCAAGCGTAAAGCGGATGGTAACATGGACTTTGTGGCTAATACCAACGCACAGGACAATGGCCAGCGACGCAAGGGTAGGCCAAAAAATCGTAATGGAGCACCCAAACCTAACCCAAACCGCCTAAACTATCTGCTAAGCCAGCCCTGTCCAAGACATGGGACGAAGGAGGAGCCAGCAAACCACCTTTGGAAGGATTGCTTTATTATGCAGGAGTTCAAGAATTCTAATAATTTCCAGTATGATCACGAATCTGGCGGTGGCTCCAGGTCCGGGACGGGTTACGGTGGAGGAAGTTCCGGTTCAGGATTTAATGGTAATCCGGGCGGGCATAATGGTCAAAATAGTCAGAACAACCAGGGTGGTTACAACCAACAGCAGCAACAGTCAGGTTACCAGAGCAACCCAAAGCAGTTGAGTAGTGGGCAGTACCATGTCTTTACCACTAGCTTGGACAAGCGAGACCGGAAGGTTCAGAGGCAGGCAGTCAACTCTGTTGAACCGGCCATACCCCGTTATCTACGTTGGTCTGAACAGCCAATCATATGGAGCAGAGAGGATCACCCGCCCCAGGTCGATAATCCGGGTCAGTTGGCTCTGGTGGTGGCGCCTCAGGTGGGAGGTTATAAGTTCACCAAGGTGCTCATGGATGGAGGGAGCAGCATTAACATCTTGTACTATGAGACCTTCCGTCGCATGGGACTAACAGATAAGAATCTCAAACCATCTAATACAGTATTCCATGGTGTAGTACCTGGCAGATCAGCATATCCCGTTGGTAAGATAGCTCTCGAAGTGGCCTTTGGGGATGATCATGATTCCAGGTCAGAGACATTGACGTTTGAAGTGGTGAAAATCCAAAGTCCATATCATGCCCTGTTTGGGCGGCCGACATATGCCAAGTTTATGGCTCGGCCCTGTTATGTATATTTGCAGCTCAAGATGCCGGGTCACAAGGGGACAATAACGATTCACAGAAGCCGCAAAATTGCTTTGGAATGCGAGGAAGGAGATGCGGCTTATGCAGAGTCGGTTTGTGCCACCGAGGATTTGAAGTACTATAAAGACAATGTTGATCCGGCGGACATGACTCCGTTGAAGAAGCCAACTACGGAGCATGATCCGGCCCTGAAGTTCAAATTGGCAGCAGAAACTAAGCTTGTTGACTTCATACCTGGTGATTCGTCCAAGCAATTCAGCATCAGTGCCAACTTGGATCCGAAATAGGAAAGCGCGCTCATCGAGTTCATCCGTGAGAATCGGGACATTTTTGCATGGAAGCCCTCTGACATGCCAGGTGTACCGAGGCAACTCACTGAGCACACACTTAATGTGGATCCTAAATATAAACCGGTGAAACAGTTCCTCCGCCGGTTTAACGAAGAAAGACGCAAGGCGATTGGAGAAGAGGTAGCTAGGCTCTTAGCAGCTGGCTTTATTGTTGAAGTTTTTCACCCCGAGTGGCTTGCCAATCCGGTGTTGGTCCTCAAGAAAAACGGCACCTGGCGCATGTGTGTGGATTACACAGATCTTAATAAAGCTTGTCCAGCAGATCCTTTTGCCCTCCCCCGTATTGATCAAATTATTGATGCTACGGCGGGTTGTGAGTGTTTAAGTTTTTTGGATGCGTATTCTGGCTATCATCAGATCAAAATGGCAGTTAAGGACCAGGAGAAGACAGCTTTTATAACTCCCTTTGGAGCCTTCTGCTATGTGTCTATGCCCTTCGGGCTCAAGAGTGCCCAGGCAACTTACCAACGGTGTGTACAAAATTGTCTTCACAAGCAGATTGGTCGTAATGTACATGCTTACGTGGATGATATCGTGGCTAAATCCAGGGAAAAGGAGACTCTGATTGATGATTTGAAGGAAACCTTTGATAACCTGAGAACATACAAGGTGATGCTTAATCCGGACAAGTGTGTCTTTGGTGTACCGACGGGCAAGCTATTGGGTTTTCTAGTGTCCAACAGGGGAATTGAGGCTAATCCGGAGAAGATCACGGCTATCACCTCCCTGGCTAAACCGAAGTGTATCAACGATGTTCAACGCCTGGCAGGCCGGATTGCTGCGCTAAGCCGGTTTATCAGTCGCCTGGGTGAGAAGGCAATCCCTTTGTATCAGATGTTGAAAAAGACGGATCAGTTTGTCTGGAGTTCTGCTGCTGATGAAGCATTTGAGGACTTAAAGCGGCAATTGGCCAATCCGCCTGTGCTCGCCACTCCCGTTGACAAGGAGCCGTTACTGCTATATGTTGCTGCTAATGTTCGGGCGGTCAGTGTAGCTATTGTGGTGGAGCAAAAGGAGGCAGGTAAGGAGCATCCGGTTCAACGTCCAGTCTATTATATCAGCGAGGTGCTCATTGAGTCCAAGCAAAGGTATCCGCATTGGCAGAAGCTGGTGTATGGAGTTTTTATGGCAAGCCGGAAGCTTAAACAATATTTCCAAGGGCACTCAATTACGGTGGTCAGTTCTGCTCCTTTGGGAGATATCATCCAGAACCGGGAAGCAAATGGCCGGATTGCAAAGTGGGCCATAGAGCTGGGGCCGTACGGTTTGAAGTATGTGCCTCGGACAGCGGTTAAGTCTCAAGCACTTGTTGATTTCATCAATGATTGGACGAAAATGCAAGCACCTGAAGAAAAGCCGGATCATACGTATTGGACCATCCATTTTGACGGATCCAGGCAGTTGGAAGGCTCGGGGGCTGGAGTCGTATTAACTTCCCCACGAGGTGATAAGTTTTGTTATGTTCTCCGTATAATGTTCCCTTGTACTAACAATGCAGCTGAGTATGAAGCCTTGCTCCATGGTCTCCGGATGGCTAAGGAGATGAATCTAAGTCGAGTTAAGTGCTTCGGTGACTCGGACCTTGTGGCTCAGCAAGTGTCTGGTACTTGGGACTCCAAGGACCCACTCATGGCAGCATATCGTCATGAGGTGGATACTGTTGCAGGTTATTTCAAAGGCTATCAGGTGGACCACGTGGACCGGCGGAAAAATGAAGCGGCAGACGCTTTAAGCCGGCCGGGCTCTCAGCGCAAACCGGTCCCACCCAATGTTTTTCTGGATGTGCTGCACAACTCATCGGTCAAGATCCCTGGTGAAGAGGATTTGGCTATTCCTGATCCGGAGGCTCAATTGGTGGCAGTTCTTCATGTTATTCCGGATTGGACGCTTCCTTACCTGGCGTACAAGAACCGGGGCGAGTTGCCAGAGGATGAGATTCTGGCCCGGCAGATAATCCGGCGATCCAAGTCCATGGCTATCATCAACGGCGAGTTGCATCATTGCAGTGTATCAGGAGCTTTTCAACGTTGCGTGTCTCCTGAAGAAGGCTGTGAAATTTTGCGTGAGATCCACGAAGGAGATTGTGGTCACCACGCCGGTTCAAAGTCTCTGGTGGCTAAAGCGTTTCGCCATGGCTTCTATTGGTTAACTGGTCATGCTGATGCGGAGGATCTGGTCAGACGATGTGATGGTTGCCAAAGGTTTTCAAGACGTGCTCATGTACCGGCTCAAGAATTGAGAATGATTCCAATTACTTGGCCGTTTGCGACTTGGGGGCTGGATATGTTGGGCCTTTCAAAAGGTCCAAAGATAAGAAGACCCACCTCCTGGTGGCGGTTGACAAGTTTACAAAGTGGGTGGAGGCAGAATCTGTTAGCAAGTGTGATGCGGCCACAGCGGTTCAGTTCATCAAAAAGGTGATTTTCTGGTTTGGCTTTCCGCACAGTATTATCACAGATAATGGTACCAATTTGTCCAAAGGTGCTATGAAGGAGTTTTGCAAACGGGAGCACATCCGACTCTGACGTTTCATCAGTGGCACATCCACAGTCCAATGGTCAAGAAGAAAGAGCTAATCAAGAGATCTTGAGAGGTATCAAGCCCTGGCTCATGGTTCCTTTGCAGAGAACGCTGGGTTGTTGGGTAGAAGAATTACCATCTGTGTTATGGAGCATCAATACAACACCCAACAGATCAACAGGATACACACCGTTCTTCATGGTTTATGGAGCGGAGGCGGTTCTCCCCAGTGATATCCGTCATGATTCACCTCATGTCACGGATTATATTGAAGCGGACAACGAGACAGCACGGCAAGATGCTTTGAACCAGTTGGATGAAGAGCGTGACATCGCAGCCGCCTGATCGACGATTTACCAGCAGGATCTTCGTCGTTATCACAGTCGCCGGGTCAGAACCAGAACCTTTCAGGAAGGAGATTTGGTGCTTCGGCTCATCCAAGATCAAACTGATATGCATAAGCTATCCCCACCTTGGGAGGGGCCTTTCGTGGTCAGCAAGAATCTACACAACGGGTCGTACTATCTGATCGATATTCGAGAGCATAAGGACTCACGTACATCAGAGGAGGAGACTAACAGGCCGTGGAATATAGCTCATCTTCGGCCTTACTATACCTGAGCCATTGGCTATACTTATGTACATATTACAACAATGTATATATTATGATTAAATATAATAAACTGGAGCCTCAGCTAAAGCGGGGTATCTGTTTCTTTTACATCATGTGAGGTTACACGGAGTTGCTCTAAAGCGGCCTCCGGTTTACCCCTTGAGTTCGCTTTGCTAAAAGCATCGTGTTATATCACTTGGAGGATTGGTCATGTCCGAACCAATACCATGCCTCTTGATAGGCGAGAGCCACCAGATCACTTGGGGACTTGGTCATGTCTGAACCAATCATGCCTCTTGATCGGCCTAAGGCCACAGAATCACTTGGGGGCTTGGTCGAACCCGAACCATGACCACGCCATTTGGTCGGCATAAATGCCACAGAATCACTTGGGGACCTGGCTGACTAGAACCATAGTTACACCTAACGGGAGCTTGGTCGTGTTTGGCCATGCTAACGCCATTTGATCAGCTTAAATAAACCTTTTTTGGCAAACGTTTTTGTCGTTGCTTTTGCTTCACAGTTTTCTTTGAAGGGGTTTTTTTGCTTTTCATTGTGTTTTTTAAACCGACAAAGTTTTTTAACCAATCAATTGACGGAACCCAGTTCACGTCAGTCCGGAGACTATTTGCCCGGTTTGATCCTTGTTGTTAACATCCTCTTATGCAGTAACACGGTGTTTATCACAACCCGGCACGGTTTTATTATAAACCGGCACAATATGGAAGGAGTTATCAGTACTCAAGATTTGGGTTATCACCCTTACTACAAAAAGTTCGTAAAACCAACGATGTGATTCAATATCACAGGTATGATATATTTCATATTTGATTATTCTTAAGTGCAGCCTTGGTTATAAACCCGGGTTATATGTTGGATATTATGACCTGTCCGGCGGTAAACCGCCAGGACACTTTAAACTTGTTGTATGCAGAAACAGGTTTGTTAAACCGGCCTGGCTTTGGACAACAAGTCGCCAGTATATATTTGGATTGCGCCATTGGAATCATGCGCTTATAAATCATTGGGTTATATTATTCAAATAGCCAAACTTGGCTGAAATTTCATTATGATGTTGAATGAATAAGGTTTTCATACCGGATTATATTATATAGCGCAATGTCTACTCTTTTGTCAAAGGATATGATTTATTCTACAATGGAAGGAATAGTCCCGAGTCGCTGCAGGCTTACAACCCGGCACTTGGGGGCTACATTATTCAAATTGAGATTACATGCAAGTCTCATGTCGCTGCAAGCATGCACCATGACACTTGGGGGCTAATGCAAAGTCATTTTTACTAGTCTTATTGAAGACCCGACTCATCATATTATAATGAGCCGGCCCTTGGGGGCTACCAATTGCTCCTGTCAACAATTCAAGCGTCATATATATATATATACAGGAGTTGTTATCTCCTCCAACAGTGTGGGTTTGCAAAATTCCGCTTCAAGGTTGGCCAAGCCAACTTCACACTCAACGATGGCAGAAAGTGTTTTGGAAAGTTCATTACCACAGGAAGAACAAGTTATGCACGAAGGCATATCAACATCAAAGGTATCAGCTAGACTATTACAACGCAACATGGTGCCCATAATAATATAATTGTTTTTCACAAAGGAGAGGCATTTTTAAACCGGCTTCCGGTTTAAGCTTGGCCACCAGCCCGGCTTGACGGTTGTGGGTCATCCTGCGCTGCTTCAGCTTCCGTTTCTCTACCCAGTGGCTGGAAATCCACAGTTGTCCAGTCGATTACCATTAATGCTTGAAAAATAGCTTCATCATGGATCAGCAATGACGGGTCAATATCGGGAGCGTAAGTATGCTTACGGATTGGAGGGATCAGATTTTCCGATTCATGGATTGGTGCAGCTATTCGCTTGTTTTGACTGTCATATTGGGCTTGATAATGAGACAAGTCTGCTTCCTCAGCCAGTTGACAAGCTAGCGGACGTACCTCCCGGTTTATTGCTCGCAAATCCGCTTCACCAAATTCTGACCCATCTTCCTTCAAGCTGGGATAGCCCTGAGCCGCTTCAATAGGATCAAAATCCGGCACCCAGGCTTTTGCCCGGATTAAGGCATTGATTTCACCGGTTCGAGCAGCAGATTTCTTCAGCTCTTCAACCCGGGCAGGAAGCACTGACAGTTTCATCAAAGTATCTTGAATCAAAGTGGGCACCGGTCTGTTATGAGACGTGGTAAAGATGATCCGCTGGGCACCAGTATACAATTGTTCAACCAATGTATAGGCGGCTTTCAATTTCTTCCGCACATCTGACCCCAAGTGACCAATGCGTGTCCCTGAAATACCATAAAGGGTTAACAAACCGGCGACTATGTAAGAAGGCAGAGCCAATTCAGAAGGCAAGCTGGCTTACCAAAGATAGCAGTGGTCATGGCATGAACGTGCCGCTTTATGCTGGTCAGTTCATCCGTCACTGGTTTTAGGGCAGCCTCGGCATCCTCTGCTCATTTGATCAAAGCGGACTTTTCAGTGGCCCAATCCGCCCGTTTCTTCTTGAAGTTCTCCTTAAGCTATTCCATGGCGCTTAAAGCACTAGCCAATTCCTCTTTTGCTTTGGAGGTTTCAGCCTGTTGGGTTTTCAGGTTTTCTTGAAGATCGATGACTTGGTTTTCTTTCGTCTTCAGCTCCGCCTGCATGTATACAAATATATGTTTCAACAAATCGGTAGAAGGATTCAAGTACCAACCACATAACAAGTTATGCACTTAGCACTTGGGGGCTAATGCATATTCGATCTTCATCTTTCAATTGTTTACAAAGTCCCAAGATCAATACAAGCATTCAACTTGGCACTTGGGGGCTAATGGCTATTTGATCATATATATTCTGATGCGGCAGTTTCAATTCCTTAAAGTACCAGTTTAACTACGCTAAGTTGAACCGGCCCTTGGGGGCTACATTAGCAAATTTCAAAGCATCAAGATTTATGTTATTAAGTCCCGGTTTGAAAGAATATTTCAAACCGGCCCTTGGGGGCTAGGAGAGTCAGCAAGAATGGAAGCATACAAGCAGGAAGGAGCATATGGAAGTTACCTCATATTTATCTTTCATCATATTAACCAGACCGGCTTCGAAATCACGGCTGGTATACAGCCGGTTCAGATAGCTGGAATGGATATCTTGGGCGTTCAGAGCAGTGTAAGTCGTCAGATCAGTGTTCCACTTGCCTTTGCCAAAAGCAGCAAATTCTTCCTTGGCAGAATGTTTGGATAAAGCGAAAGGATTGCCTGGCTCAGTATGGCCAGTGCCAGTAATGACAACCTCATCATCCTTGGTACCGCCGGTTTGCACTGGAGTTGTTGGCTTGTCAGTAGGTTTTGCTGGACCGATGGAGCTTTCAATCCGGATGGAACCTGTGGGCTGATGGATAGGACCTGAGGTATCGGTAGGTCTCTCTTCAGCAATAAGATCATCATCTGGCTGCGGTGGATCGTTGGGAATATCCTCAGGAATAGCCGCTTCAGCATTGGGTGTCTTGTCTGCTTCAAGAACGACATCTTCTTCGGCCGCTTTGTCCAGGCGGGCCTTCTTGCTTGGCCTAGGTTTGGCCCTGAGAAGAATAACAAAATCAAATACAGCATATGTTCTAAGGCAATGTACTACAAACCTCACAATAAATATAGCTTACCCAAGCACCGTTTTGAGCGGTGGGAGCTGAGTAGCCGATGACTCGCCAGAAGATGAGTGGGAAGTAACCTGGTAATCGGAGTCAGACGGATTAAGAGGTTGACGAAAGCAGCCCTCTTTAGGACAAGCACTGACAAGCAAATTAGAGACCTCGGAATGGCATTTCCGAACCGGACTGTTCGGTAAACCGGCGGAGGTAACTACCTGGCCACTGTGCCGGGTGGTGCGGCGAGCTTCGTGTTGTTGGGTCTTCATAAGAAGTTTAGGATCCAAATAAGCAAGAGGATGAGAAAATTTAACTTTCTGGTTTGCCTGATGGATTTTTTGTGAAGGCAAAGTTTCTGAATCGGAAGAGAGAATAATTACCTCTGCAACATCTGCGTGGCTGGCTTCGGCATCGTCCTGACAAATATCATCATCAATAAGACGCATGAAAAATAAACCAAGTGAGTCAAGCTCTACCTCAAAGTCCGGATTGTCCACCTCATCATCAGGGGCCGGATTAGAAGATGCAGTGGTTCTTTTCCTGTGGGCAGTCTTCTTCACAGCTTTAGTTTTTTGTCGGGTTGCTCTTTCCGGTTTTGTCTGGTTTTTCTGGTTTCTCCTGCGGCAGTTTTTTGCTCCAAAACGGATCATTGCCCTGATTATGCAGACACTGATATTAAAAACAATGACCAGACATATCAATAACAGATTCAGCAAAGAGAAAAATCAAAGTCTTACAACTGGCGGTTTGTTGGTGGCACAGAAGGGAAGCAGGCCGGTTCTAGCGCAGACGTGTTCCGGTTCATTCAGTATCTTACGCACAGCTTCTGTGATTTCTTCATCGGAGAGCTGGATTTTTGAATGTCGCAGTGGGTCATCAACACTATCAGTATACTCGCACATCAAACCGGAGCGCTGACTAAGGGGCAGTATGCTCCATGATATCCAACAGCGAGCAAGATCAACCCCTGTTAAACCATTGGTCATAAAGGCTCTGATCTTTGACAGCTGGGGAGCATATTTGCTTCTCTCCTAGGCAGTCAATCTTTGAGGAAAAGGGTGTGTATTGCTCAGCCGCTCCGGACGAAAGCCAGGCAAGGGATTCTCACCAGCAAGGGAGGTGTCTTTGCAGTAGAACCATGTCTGATTCCACTCCTTGGGGTGACTGTGCAGCTTGGCGTGAGGATATGTGACCTCTTTCCTTTTCTGAATCGCCATGCCACCCAACTCCGTATTAGAGCCATCAGTAAACTCAGTACGGCGGTTTAGATGGAAAAGGTCTCTGAACAATTCCACTGTGGGCTCCTCTTTAAAGAACACCTCACAGAGCACTTGGAAGTGGCACATATTTGTAACAGAGTTGGGGCCAGTGTCTTGCGGATGGAGTTGGAAATCGGCTAAAACATCCCGGTAAAATTTAGAACCGGGCGGCTTAAAGCCCCGGGCTAAGTGATCTACGAAAACAACAACCTCTCCTTCTCGAGGGGTGGGAGGGCATTCTTTGCCAGGAGCCCTCCAATGGATGGTATCTTTGCTGCCTAAAGCGCCAATCAGGACTAAATCGTCCAGTTGATCCTCTGTGACGCGAGAAGGAACCCAATTGCACTCATATACTTGCTTGGCCATGATGGAATCTACAAGGTAGAAGATCCCGGTTCAAAAATGCATTTGATCAAGGTACGTTGGTATGGGCACTGTTAAACCGGAGACAGCTCTATCTAAACCGGAGTTTTATGAAGCAACAACATCTGGCGGTTCAACAAGGGGACTAATGGTATATACCGGTTTGGCAATTTTTCTACAAAGTTAAACCGCCGGATCTGAGCATTGAAACAGTTGAGATTGCAGATAGATAAAGGTACAGAAACAGATTTCACAAGATCTCTCTAGAGCGACGGATCTGAAGCAAGTTCAGAAAAGAAGGAAAATATTCAAAGTTCAAAAGAGAACAGTACCGAATTGATGGGCAGAGATACAGATAGGTCTATGTTCTTGAGGTGTATAAGTAAAGGCGGATACTAAGAAATACCGCTACACAGAGCAAAGGTTCACAGGTTCATACAGGATCTATCATATGAATACGAAGAAGACGATGAACTCTGAAGAACTTGGAAACCTAGAACAGATCTACGGAGGAAAAGATGAAGAACTCACCGGAGCCGAGGAAAAAATAGAAGGTTGCCGCGGTGCTCTGGTACAGTCAGGGTGATGCAGCGGCCAAGGTTGGAGCAGAGGTCGTCGACGGCGGCGGAGCTCCGAAGCTGGACGTCGCGGGGAAAATGAAGTAGAAGGGCACGAAGGGGAGAAAAGGAAATGACCCTTCGGCCCTATTTATAAGGCAAGGGACAGGAGTCAGGCGCGAAAATCAAGGAACCGTGGGTCTGGAAACGGAGCTGTCGCCTCGATTGTCGCAGACCTATTAAACAAAGAAGGTATCATGGATAAGTTTCTTTATAACAGGTGACATCACGCCGGTTTACAACGACCAGAGAAGATGACATCACGGCGGTTCAACGAACTACAAGAAGATGTTGAAGGTGAAGATTTTTTCTAAGGATTGACATGAACCTGTTCAAATCAATCTGGGGCCTAATGTTGGGGATATTACTACTGGGCGTAAACCGGCCTATCTGGGCCGGGTTAACTTCATCAGTAGTTAGTTATGCTAAAGCCCAAGAAGGCAGATGAGGGCTCAAGGCCCATAGTCGGTTCAAGGCCTGTAGCCGTAAACCGGCGTTGGTATGTAACTTGTATTGTAAGTTGGGAATAAGTAGAGACCAAGCCGGACACATCTATGAGCCGATGTTGGGACTCTGTAAACCGACGGGCGTCACCCATGTATATAAGGGGACGACCCGACAGCGGTTCAAGGACAACAGACAACAACTCGAGACATAGGCGAAGCTTGTTTGCTCCCTAGTCATCGAAACCCCATCAATTCCATCACAACTAGACGTAGGCTTTTACCTTCATTGAAGGGGCCGAACTAGTATAAACTCTCTTGCGTCCTTGTGTCCGCTTTAACCCCTTCAAGCTAAACCGTCGCGATGGCTCCACGACTAAGTCCTTTCTCTAGGACATCTGCCGTGACAAAACCACGACAGAAACCCTTCTTCGATTAAAAAAACTACTACCTCCATTCTGGTTTACTAGTCCCCATCGTACTTTGGGTCAAAGTTTGTCCACAAACTTTACTTATAAAATGTGAATGGAAAATGAGATTTTGTTATACCCAAACAAAAAACGACTGGAGGGAGTGATTGCTCTAACACGGACGCAACCTCTCATAGCGCACGTGAGGGAGTCCTGGATTAGGGGGTGTCCGGATGGCCGGACTATACCTTCAGCCTGACTCCTGGACTGTGAAGATACAAGATTGAAGACTCCATCCCGTGTCCGGAAGGGACTTTCCTTGGCGTGGAAGGCAAGCTTGGCGATACGGATATGAAGATCTCCTACCATTGTAACCGACTTTGTGTAACCCTAACCCTCTCCGGTGTCTATATAAACCAGAGGGTTTTAGTCCGTAGGACAACATACACATCAACAATCATACCATAGGCTAGCTTCTAGGGTTTAGCCTCTCTGATCTCGTGGTAGATCTAGTCTTGTACTACGCATATCATCAATATTAATCAAGCAGGACATAGGGTTTTACCTCCATCGAGAGGGCCCGAACCTGAGTAAAACTTCGTGTCCCTTGCCTCCTGTTACCATCCGGCCTAGACGCACAGTTCGGGACCCCCTACCCGAGATCCGCCGGTTTTGACACCGACATTGGTGCTTTCATTGAGAGTTCCTCTGTGTCGTCGCCGTCAGGCTCGATGGCTCCTACGATCATCAATAGCGATGCAGTCCAGGGTGAGACCTTCCTCCTCGGACAGATCTTCATCTTCGGCGGCTTCGCACTGCGGGCCAATTCACTCGGCCGTCTGGAGCAGATCGAAAGCTACACCCCTGGCCGTCAGGTCAGATTTGGAAGTTTAAACTACACGGCTGACATCCGCGGGGACTTGATCTTCGACGGATTCGAGCTACTGCCGAGCGCGCCGCACTGTCACGACGAGCATGATCTAGCTCTACCGCCGAATAGTGCCCTGGAGGCCGCACCCGCATAGGCTCGACCCTCAATTCGGAGCCAACTGCGCCGATCGAGGATGGGCGGTTGGACGCCACCTCGGGGGCTGCGACCCCAACGGCGATTGAGCCAAACACCAGCCCCGTACTCTGCGAGACTCGTGACTCCAAGGAGCCAGACTCCTCTCCAGACTCCGAACCCTCCGCACCCCTGCCGATCGAATCCGATTGGGCACCGATCATGGAGTTCACAGCCGCGGACATCTTTCAGCACTCGCCTTTCAGCGATATCCTGAAGTCACTGAAGTCTCTCTCTTTATCAGGAGAGCCCTGGCCGGACTACGGTCAGCAAGGTTGGGGTACGGACGATGAAGAAATTCAAAGCCCACCCACCACCCACTTTGTAGCCACTGTCGATGACTTAACCGACATGCTCGACTTCGACTCCGAAGACATCGACGGTATGGACGCCGATGAAGGAGATGATGAAGAACCAGCACCTACTAGGCCCTGGAAAGCCACCTCATCATATGACATATACATGGTGGACACCCCAAAAGAGGGAGATGGCAATGGAACAGCGGAGGATGACCCCTCCAAGAAACAGCCTAAGTGCCGGCGTCAGCGGCGCTGCTCAAAATCCCGCCAAAACAAATACGGTGATTCCAGCATGGGAGATAATAATACTCCGGAAAGCGCCGAAGAAAACCCCCTCCAGCAAGATTTAGCACAGGAGGATGGAGAAACCATCCCTCATGAGAGAGCAGCAGACAGAGAGGTTGAGGACGATAATTATATGCCTCCCTCCGAAGACGAGGCAAGCCTCGACGACGATGAATTCGTTGTGCCAGAGGATCCCGTCGAGCAAGAGCGTTTTCAACGCAGTCTTATGGCCACGACAAGAAGCCTCAAGAGAAAATAGCAACAGCTTAGAGCTGATCAAGATTTGCTAGTCGACAAATGGACTGAAGTCCTTGCGGCCGAAGAGCATAAACTCGAACGCCCCTCCAAGAGCTACCCAAAGCACAGGTTGCTACCCTGATTAGAGGAGGAAGCATTTGATGCGGCCGACCGGCCACCTCGTGGCCGCGATAGAGAGGCCTCTCGGCCCTCCACTCAAGCCGCACCCCGTACCAAGGCACGGGAATATGCGCCGGACTTACGAGACATGTTGGAGGACAAGGCAAGGCAAACAAGATCGATCTACGGATCGCGTGGGCGCCCCACGGCTCGAGACGGTAACCGTCACGCCGGCCACAAATTTGGCAGGGCCGAACACAGTAGACAAGGCTCATTGGAGCTACGTCATGATATAGCCCAGTACAGAGGCGCCGCACACCCACTATGCTTTACAGACGAAATAATGGATCATCAAATCCCCGAGGGTTTCAAACCCGTAAACATCGAATCATATGATGGCACAACAGATCCTGCGGTATGGATTGAGGATTATCTCCTTCATATCCACATGGCCTGCGGCGATGCTTTCCACGCCATCAAATACCTCGCACTCAAGCTTAAAGGACCAGCTCGGCATTGGCTTAACAGCTTGCCAACAGGATCAATTAGTTGTTGGGAGGACCTGGAAGCCGCATTCCTCGACAATTTCCAGGGCACTTATGGGCGACCCCCAGACGCCGATGACCTAAGTCACGTAATTCAGCAGCCAGAGGAATCGGCCAGGCAATTCTGGACACGGTTCCTAACAAAGAAAAATCAAATAGTTGACTGTCCGGACGCTGAGGCCCTAGCAGCCTTCAAGCACAATATCCGTGACGAGTGGCTGGCCCGACACCTTGGACAGGAAAAGCCGAAATCTATGGCAGCACTCACAACACTCATGACCCGCTTTTGCGCGGGAGAAGACAGCTGGCTTGCTCGTAGCAACAATATGACCAAGAACCCTGGTAATTCGGACCCCAGAGACAGTAGTGGCAGGTCGTGTCGCAACAAGCAGAAGCGTCGCATTAACGGCGACAACACTGAGGATACGGTAGTTAATACCGGATTTAGAGGCTCTAAAAATCCGGTCAGCGGAAAAAGCCATTCAAAAGGAATCCTAGGGGCCCGTCCAGTTTGGACCGAATACTCGACTGCTTGTGTCAGATACATGGCAACCCCGAAAAGCCGGCCAATCACACCAACAGGGATTGTTGGGTGTTCAAGCAGGCAGGCAAGTTAAACGGTGAAAATGAAGACAATGGGCTGCATAGCGATGACGACGAGGAGCCCCGTCCGCCGAACAACAGTGGACAGAAGGGTTTTCCCCCACAAGGGCGGACGGTGAACATGATATACGCAACCCACGTCCCCAAAAGGGAGCGGAAGCGCGCGTTAAGGGACATATACGCGGTAGAGCCAGTCGCCCCAAAGTTCAACCCATGGTCCTCCTGCCTGATCACCTTTGATCGAAGGGACCATCCCACTAGCATCCGTCATGGCGGATTCGCTACATTGGTTTTAGACCCAATTATTGACGGATTTCATCTCACTAGAGTCCTTATGGACGGCGGCAGCAGCCTGAACCTGCTTTACCAGGATATAGTGCGGAAAATGGGCATAGATCCCTCGAGGATTAAGCCCACCAAAACGACCTTTAAGGGCGTAATACCAGGCGTAGAGGCCAACTATACAGGCTCAGTCACACTTGAAGTGGTCTTCGGATCTCCGGATAATTTCCGAAGCGAGGAGCAAATCTTCGACATAGTCCCGTTTCGCAGTGGCTATCACACACTGCTCGGGCGAACCACATTCGCTAAGTTCAATGCGGTGCCACACTACGCATACCTTAAGCTCAAGATGCCAGGCCCTCGAGGACTAATTACGGTCAATGGAAACACTGAACGCTCCCTCCGAACGGAGGAGCACACGGCGGCCCTTGCAGCGGAAGTACAAAGCAGCCTCTCCAGGCAGTTCTCCAGTCCGGCCACTAAACGACCGGACACCGTCAAGCGCGCCCGGAGTAACCTACAACAAGACCGTCTGGCACGATCCGAGTAGGCGTAGCAATGCGGCCCCAACCCCAACCCTCGAGATACCATGGGTACAGGGGGGCACCATCACGGCACGAAAACACGGCTTAAACCGTACCAGGGGCTGCCGATTTTTTAATTTTCTCTTACTTTCAGGACTCCATCCTTCGGAAGGCCTATTCGGCAATTCAATTGCCGCACAAAGGATGCAAGAACCAGGTAAGCAGACAAGCCACGCTGCACTACGGAACTCCCAGGTGGTCTCTATCACGAGCAGTATACCTGCTCCGCATACTATTCCGCAGCTTGCGCCTGGAACGGACATGTTAACTAGTCCAACCTTCCACTTATCGCATTATTTGTATCGTTCTGCTTTGATCGCAGCCCTTTTTAATAAACAATGCATAGCTTTCGTCTATTTTTGCATTACCTTTTTTTCTTTATATATGTTCCTTAACGACATGTTGCACCCGTACACGTTGGTACGGCCAAAATACGCCAGGGGCTTTAGTACCCCTCAATATGGTGTGAGAAGTCTGAACACTTTAACAAGTGCGGCACCCCGAACTTATAGCATTATATGCATCAGCTCCGAATCATGTCTTGGGTCAATAGTTGGGTTTGCCCGGCTCCTATGTTTTGGTGCCTTACGTTCCGCTATATCGGCTAAGGTAGCACTAGGAGAACCACTACGATTGTGCCCCAGTTGAGCTGGGTCGAGCACCTAAGTGGAGAAATCTAAAACTAATTGTCATGATGAAGCGAGAGCTGGTCGCTGTTCGAGAGGTTTTTCGAGTCCCTAAAGACTTATGCCGCTTAGGGCGAGGAGCCGGCTCTGTTCGGCCAAGGCATGGATAGCGCCCCGAACTCGGTCTCCCGAATACCAGGGGCTTCGCCGAAATTTAAAATTATAGAATTCTATGGCTAAGTGAGAGTGTCCACGCATTATAATCCGATTGCCTTGTTCGTTGGGCTGAGTGCCTCCCTCGAAGGACCCAAACATCGGAAAAAGAGCGCTCAGGTTTATCCCCGAACACCCCAGCACTAGCGGCACGGGGGCACAGGCCGACGACTCGCCATCTCTCAGAATTGATAAACAGCCGCACAGAAGGTAATATTTTAAATTCCAATAGAATTCCTTAGCGCATATGAACAAGTTTTCAGCGCACAGGACAAAACGAGCAAGTTTCACTCAAAAATTACATCCCTAGAACATTCATCCGCCACAAGGCAGGCACCCTTCAGAACATCCTTATAGGAATTCTCGGGCTTGCGATGCTCTTTCCCCGGCGGTGGCCCGTCCTTCACAAGCTTCTCAGCATCCAGCTTGCCCCAGTGCACCTTAGCACGGGCAAGGGCCCTACGGGCACCTTCAATGCAGACAGAGCGCTTGATGACTTCGAGCCTTGGACAGGCCTCCACCAGCCGCTGCACCAGCCCGAAATAGCTCCCAGGCAGAGCCCCTCCAGGCCACAGCCGAACAATGAGGCCCTTCATGGCCTGTTCGGCCGCCTTGTGGAGCTCGACCAGTTGCTTCAGCTGGTCGCTCAGGGGCACGGGGTGTCTAGCCTCAGCATACTGAGACCATAACACCTTCTCTGTCGAGCTACCCTCCTCGGCTCGATAGAATGCGGCGGAATCGGACACACTCCGGGGAAGATCTGCGAACGCTCCTGGAGAGCTCTAGATTCGGGTAAGTAACAAGTAACTCACGTTTATGTGTTTGCTTTGCATAAAGAATGCCTTACCCGCCGCTATCTTCTTCACCTCATCCAACTCCTGGAGGGTCTTCTGGGATTCGGCCTTGGCAAACTTGGCATTTTCAATAGCCACCGCGAGCTCGGACGCTCGCGTCTTTGAGTCAAGCTCCAAACTCTCATGTTTTTCCATGAGAGCCTGGAGCTCTTGCCGCACCTTGCCAACCTCGGCCTCATACTTCTCCCGCTCGGTGCGCTCTGAGGCCGCCCTCTTCTTAGCCTTGACCAGTGCTTGCTTAAGGGTCGCCACTTCAGACGTGGCCCCTACAATAGCCACAATAATCCTGTCATTCTTTGCAATTGCACCTTTTTATATATATTTAAAAAACAAGGTACTTCTTACCTTCATTGTCCTCGAGCTGCTTCTTGGCACGCCTGAGCTCTTGCTCGGACCGCTTGAGGTTATGCTTTAGCGTGTCCACTTCCGCAGTCAGTGCGGCGGACGCAAGCAGAGAAGCCTGCATATGCACATTAACTCATTTTTGTTAGACTCCTGCGAATTTCATTTGATCCTCTATTAGGCTTTTCTTCCCGAACGCCAAACAGAGCATTAGGGGCTACTGTCTATGCGGTAATATTATTTACACATTCTTTACTTACCTCAAAGCCTGTTAAAAGGCTAGTACAAGCTTCAGTCAGTCCGCTCTTGGCGGACTGAACCTTCTAGACCACCGCACTCATAATAGTGCAGTGCTCCTCGTCGATGGAGGCGCCTTGGAGCGCCTCCAACACATTGTCCGGCACCTCCGGTTGGACGGGGGCCACCGGCACAGTGGACTTGCTCCTCTTGGAAGGAGGTCCCCCGCCGGACTCTGGAACCTTTGAAGGTTCCGGAGCGGTGTCCGGCCTAGAGCCAGACTTGGAGCCCTGGGGGGGTTTCATCCCCTTTACTCCTGGAGTCCGGGAGGTCGCCTTGCGGCGCCTCCAGGACCACCACCTCCCGGCTTGGAACCTATTGGGACAACACTTCGGTGTCGTCCATAGGGCGGGGGGAGGAAGCCATCGGAAGCGAGTTCACATCCGACGAGTCCAGTGAGCCGCTCGACGACGCGTCGAGCCGGTCTTTGGGTGGGCTGCATAAACATATTCGACATAACGGAAAGTTGTGCAATAAATGAATACTATGAATTACTCTGGTATCCGGATACTTACGATTTTGCCAGGGGCTTGGCCCTGGGCAGCCACTCCTCTCCGCCGTCATCGGCGTCGGTGGAGTAGTCCGGAGGAAGGGTTTTCCCCTTCTTGGACCCTCCGGCCTCCCCAGAGAGGTCGGCCTTCCTTTTCTTCTCTCCTCCTGCTGGAGGGAGAGAGGTCTCTTCTTCTTCCTCCTTGTCTTCACAGGAGGAATGCGCCTCGGAACCGTCGGATGATGGATCCGACACCTCCTGGCGCCGGGCACTCTTTCGAGTCCCTGTGGCCTTTTTCACGGCCTTCTTCTACGGCACCACATAGGGTGCCGGAACCAGCAGCTTCGCCAAGCGAGCATCTGCTGGGCCTTCGGGCAAAGGAGCCGGACAGTTGATCTGTCCGGACGTCACCTGCCAATCCTGTCAAAGGTAAGGGAGCTTAGATCCCGCATGGAGTCAAACTATGAAAAACTGATACCCTGTAAAAGGAAAAAAAATAGCTTACCGCGAGAGCGTGACACTGCGCACTGAATCCGCGATCCTTGGTAACGGATGCGGGAGCCTCGGCGCCCTTGAAAAGCACCTTCCAGGCATCTTCGTACGTCGTGTCGAAGAGCCTACTCAGAGTTTGGTGTCGCGCCGGGTCGAACTCCCACAGGTTGAAAGCCTGTTGTTGACACGGGAGGATCAAGCGGATGAGCATAACCTGGACTACGTTGACAAGTTTGAGCTTCTTGTCCACCAGGGTTTGGACGCATGTTTGGAGTCCGGTCAGCTCTCCCTTCTTGCCCCACGACAGGCCCGTCTCCTTCCAGAAGGTGAGCCGCGTAGGGGGTCCGGATCGAAACACAGGGGGTGCGACCCATTCGGCGTCGCGCGGCTCGGTGATGTAAAACTACCCTGATTGCCACCCCTTATGGGTCTCCACAAATGAGCCCTCGAGCCATAGGACGTTGGCCATCTTTCCCACCATGGCGCCTCCGCGCTCCGCCTGGTTGCCGCGCACCACCTTCGGCTTGACGTTGAAAGTCTTGAGCCATAGGCCGAAATGGGGGCGGATGCGGAGGAAGGCCTCGCACACGATGATAAACACCGAGATGTTGAGGACGAAGTTCGGGGCCAGATCGTGGAAATCCAGGTTGTAGTAGAACATGAGCCCCCGGACAAATGGGTGGAGAGGGAAGCCCAGTCCATGGAGGAAATGGGGGAGGAACACCACCCTCTCATGGGGCCTAGGGGTGGGGATGAGCTGCCCCTTTTCGGGAAGCCGGTACGCGATGTCATTAGATAGGTATCCGGCCTTCCTCAGCTTTTTGATGTGTCCCTCCATGACAGAGGAGACCATCCACTTCCCTCCCGCTCCGGACATGGCTGGAGGAGGTTGAGGTGGGGAGTGCGGACTTGGGCGCTGGAGCTCGAGTGCGCAAGAATGGATAGGAGAAGGAGGAAGAAGGCATAGGTGAAAGGGTGGATCCTTATCCCCTTACATGGGTGGACGCAACTACATGTCCCCACCAGCCTGGTAAAACTCGCTTATCTCCAAGTGCCATAATCAATGGCGCGGTTGGGTTACCCACGCCCGTATTGATGAGAATCCCGGAATAAGGGGACACGATCTCTGCTTTAGCAAGACGTGCCAAGGAAACCGCCTCGCATGACGCGCTGAGGTGGGATAATGAAACGACTCGGATAAAGGCTTGGCCATGGTGTGTCACGCTACGGAATACGTCAGCAGATTAGATTTGTGTAAATATTATTCTCTCTATGGCAATATGTGGAAACTTATTTTGCAGTGCCGGACACTATCTTTGTGTTCAAAATCTTCTATGAAGTACTTAGAGGAGGAACCCGCCTTGCAATGTCGAAGACAATCTGCGCGCCGGACTCGTCGTCATTGAAGCCTGGTTCAGGGGCTACTGAGGGAGTCCTGGATTAAGGGGTGTCCGGATGGCCGGACTATACCTTCAGCCGGACTCCTGGACTGTGAAGATACAAGATTGAAGACTCTGTCCCGTGTCTGGCAGGGACTTTCCTTGGCGTGGAAGGCAAGCTTGGCGATGCGGATATGAAGATCTCCTACCATTGTAACCGACTTTGTGTAACCCTAACCCTATCCGGTGTCTATATAAACTGGAGGGTTTTAGTCCGTAGGACAACATACACATCAACAATCATACCATAGGCTAGCTTCTAGGGTTTAGCCTCTCCGATCTCGTGGTAGATCTACTCTTGTACTACCCATATCATCAATATTAATCAAGCAGGACGTAGGGTTTTACCTCCATCGAGAGGGCCCGAACCTGGGTAAAACTTCATGTCCCTTGCCTCCTGTTACCATCCGGCCTAGACGCATGGTTCGGGACCCCCTACCCAAGATCCGCCGGTTTTGACACTGACAGCAGGCATTGAACCGGCGCGCCGGCCAAGAGGGCCGCACTCGTTGCAGGCCCGGCTAAGCACGCCTCCTCGCCGCGTGTAACCAGCTTAAGACTGCCCCGCCTGCCTTCATTGAATCTGCACGTGTGCCGGCAACACGTCCTTCCGCGAGCCGGCAGGCATTTTAGAACACATAAAATGACTAAAATATAATTAATTTACGCATGGTCTTGACTTGTTGTGCTTGCACTGGTAGCAGGAACTAGTAGAGGATTTTCTTTATTTATAACTCTCCTCACTTTTTTGGCTTTGAAGTGAAACATGGTTGTGGATATTATTTATGAATGTGCAGATATCTGTGAACATGAGTTTGATGTGGAAGTTGAACTTGGAATGTCGGGCTTGCACGTGAACTATACCATGTCCAATGCTTCGTCTGTTATTGTTTGGAAAGTAATTGCTGTTATTACATGACCCAAAAAAACATTTTGTGCCACATCAGTAGATGCACGGACATCACAACAGGCATGCTGACTGGATAAACATTTTAACCTAGCTATTATGAAGGAAATTTTGTATTGACAATAGTTTTAGATAGCAGGAGACGCCTAGCCTGCTCTACCTCTGCTAGCTTATTTCTGGCTTCTTCCATCTCTTCTTTGGCTTGGGTGAAGAGAGCATCTGATTGCTCTTTTCGCTTCTTCAGGAACTCAGCTACATTCTCAAGGGCTGCTGCACGCTTTCTTTCAGCCTTTACTAATGCCACGAGGAAACGAACAGCTGACGACTCCACCTGGCTTGTGTGTAATCCATCATCATCTGGGAATTTGCACCTTGTGTCTAATCCAGCATCATTAGGGAACTGGCACCTTGTGTGTAATCCAGCCTCATTTTGGAAACATGATCTCGAGGTTGACCATACTTCCCTCCTCGCAGGAACTGCATCCTGACATGAAGTTACTTCTTTTTTAGATCAATACTCAGAGCAACCTAGATCCATTTAGTAGAAGCCAGATAAACAGAACTCAGAGAAGTGAATTCAAAAGGAAAAAATAAATAAAAACAGACTACAAGGTGAGAACACCCACTTCCTACATCAAGCTAAAAACGAAAGCATTAGGATGATTAAGACTCTTCTTATTACACATCGAAGAACACCACGCTTAAGAGAAACAGAAACTATAACATATACACATCAAAGAACATGAGGCTACACGAAAGTAATTGAAAGGGTGTTACTTACCAAAGCTCGTTTTACAGGTTCGGTGCAGCTCCTCTTTAACTTGCCACGCTCCTTGAAGATGTCCCGAATATCCCGTGTTTGGTCTTCATTGCTCCTCTGCATGTTCACACTCGTGGTTTTAAAATCTCAACATGGCAAGAAAAATATACTACTAGTAATACTCGCACATCTTGTGGGCAACATTAAAGCACTCGGCTGCCATGTTAGAGCATCTCCAACAAGATAAACTACTCATACAAATGCATCTTGATGCGTGCAACGCATGGGCATTTTGCTAGTTCTAAAAACCTTTCCATCATTTGCCACACTACTGGTTGCAGATGAAAAACCTACCCAAGCACAGCGCGATACAGGAGCGACGCACAATTACAAGCTGATATTCTGTTGGACAATGGAGGCTATAACCAATTACTTTTACGGGAACAATAGCACCCAGGAAATTTGAAGGGTAGGTATGAAACTGCACATGTGCTGCTAAGTGATTCAATACACACATTACCAATCGAGGAGGAGAACGATGGTCGCGGTGGCCTCTTTGAGTCATGGTCCGCAACGGGAGTCAGTTCATTGTCCACGACGGCGGTACTTCTACGCTTGGCGTCGGCTTCTGGGAAGCAGATCCGAGACCGTGGAAGACGATGTTGGGGAAGAGGATCCGTGTACGACGACGACGGTGGACCGGCTCCAGTGCGGCGTACGAGGTCGTCGATGAGGCAGATGCACTGCGGTGGACAAGTGCGTCGATGTAAAGGGGAGGAGCACGAAGGCTGCGGTGCTGTGGAGAAGTCTATTTTGCGGTGGGGATAGAAAATGGGGAGTATTTAGGTGTACTACTCTGGGTGCCGGGGTGGGGTTGGCTGGGTAGGGTGAACCTTAAGTCCCCTACCAAGCGTCATCTGTAGGCCTGTTCCGAAGGCTATGATGGTAACTTCCCACTGCTCGAATCAGGGTCGTGGGAGATTTTCCCGCCGACCTCAAAATTTTGTGACACCGGACTCCCCGTGTGGCGTGTTGAGTGATTCGGCTAAGCATCTAGCGAGTAGTAGTAGTAAACTCTGCATATTAGGTTTGACCGAAGTCAAACTTCCTAAAGTTTGACCAAGTTTATAGAAAAATATAAACATTTACCATAACAAATATGTATGATGTGAAAGTACATTCAATGATGAATCTAATGGTATTTATTTGTTATTGTATATGTTAATATTTTTTGTTATAAGCTTTCTGAGAGTTTACAAAACTTGACTTTGACCAATGCTAATACGCGGACTTAAATAAAAACGGAGGGAGTACACATTTGTTTTCTTAGTTTGTAGTGAACTAATCATTTGTTGAAATTGTGAAATAAATATATTAGGCTATTGACTTCGAATGTAATGGTCTATACAATTCAATAGTTACAATCTTTGTCGAATCCCAAGATGTATACAAGGTCTATAGTACTCCCTCCGTCCGAAAAAACTTGTCATCAAAATGAATAAAAAGAGATGTATCTAGAACTAAAATACATCTAGATACATCCTCTTTTATCCATTTTGATGACAAGTATTTCCGGACAGAGGGAGTACTTCACAACATGCTCAAACTCACATAATCCCAGTCAAATGAGAATCTAAATGCATTTCATAGTTATTACTATGTAGGATGCAACAAGAACAACCATAACTCTACACCAGCCATTATAGAAGCAACATTTTGACATATCCCAATGTGTGAATGAAACGTGCAGAGAGAGCTTTTGAAGATGGAGCAGATAGGGCGGGAAAGATTGTATGTATGTGGACGAGAGAGTAGGAATCAAAGCTAACGAGACAGAGAGAGAGAGAGAAAGAGAGGAAGAAGTTAGGTCTGTGAGAAAGATGCATACATGTAATATACATGAGATGCGTGTGCATCAGGATTCTGTATACGTGGAAGGAGAAGAGACAACATGTTTGATGAGAGAGCGGGAAAAACATGGACGAGAGGGGAAGGATCTCGTGGGTTGAGGGATTGACAATTTTTGCGGGGGAGAGAGGGATTGGTAATTTTGTGCAAGAGAGAGAGGGCGGGGGGAGGAGTCAGTCAGCCGTCGTCACATCACCCTGCTTCCAAATGACCCCACATTCTCTAGCGTGGTGTGGTCGCCGTCTTCGATCTGCTCGTTGCCCTCTTTGAAGATTGAGGTGTTGTGCATGTTGGGGTGCAAAGAAGCACAAGCGAGAGTGGTCGCCGTATAACCTTGGATGGGGATGAATTGTGTGCTCGGGGGAGTGTGTGTGTGTGTGGTGTGTGTGTTGTGCTGCGTGTGTTTGTGTGTGTGTGTGTGTGTCAGATATTGAGAGAAAACAAACCTAAGGAGAGAAATGGGTATTCACGAAGAGATTGTGCGGGCCTTGAGGTGGGCAGGGGCTGGGTGAGGGTGTCAAAATGTGCGCGTTGATGCATGTGTTGCATGCAACCGTGCGAGGGACGGATGAATCGAGAGAGATGGTTGTTGTGTTACGGATGCTCCTCTCTCTCTCTCTCTCTCACACACACACACAAGTAAACTAGAAGACCATTCTCTCATGTATACACAACGTATCGGCATCTGTCTATGTCTCACTCATGCATGATCATTTGCACATTCACACCTCTCTATGTCTGTATCACACGCACACTGTCTCCACATTTCCCTTCCGCCACAACACACATATGGACACATACACACGTTCTCTCTCAGTCACACACACAAAATCAGTATTAAAAAAACTAGGGAGCATCTAAAACGTCCAAATCCAAATAAACACGAACTACCGCTAAATTCAAATATATGGAAATATTGCAGCGTCAAGAACTTTCACAGGAAAAAAAAGTTGAGTAATACTCGAGGATTGTTTTCACACACACAAAAAGGTTCGGTGGATGTCCTTCGAGAGCGCCACGGTGACGCACCGTTCGATCGACCGCGCGGCCGCAGTTCACGCGCTTGCAAAGGATTCCGTATCGTGGCTGTGGTACTAGCTAATACAAGCGTTGTCTAATGTTTACGTGTACTAGTACGGTTTTCTTTTAAGTTTGACCAACATTATCTTTAAAACTAAAGTAAGCTCCCACACGCGCACTCATCAATATGTCGAGCCCGCAAACCGGGTGCGGACGCGGAATCTACCTTCGAGACCTTGAATGCCACGTGGATCCTGCAATCTGAAGGAGCAATTTGGGTCAGTCGACTCATGTGAGCCGTTTGATGCAACATGGATGGCTATAAGGGCTTCTTCCACCTCTTCTGCCGTCTTATTCCTTCGCTCCGTCGAACTTCTTTCACAAATTGACTGACCCAAATTATACTACTAGTACGAACGTATTAAGTACAGTAGGAACACGAAGATACGAGCAGTAGTACCAACTGCAAGAAGAACAGTAGTAAGACATAGTACTAGTACTACTGTACGTACTAAAGAGTTCAAATAACGAGAAAGAACATAAACATAGTTCTGCTGGGGCCTCAGCACAACACACCCATGAAAATAAACTAATAAGCAACTAGTCCGCTTGACACTGGAGTAGAACCAGCATGAGCAACGGTACTGCCACCTATTTGGAGTCCGAGTCCACGTCCTCGACTTCGTCCTCGTCCCTCTTCCTCTTCCTCTTCGCCGATGCTTCTTTGCTTGAACCGGACACTGAGCCCTGCTTCTTCATCCAACCCTTGTAGATATTTAAACAAAGGTAGGCATCCATTGCTGCGTACAGGATGTGATCTTCATCTAATGTCTTTGACTCCCATGCATGATGAAACTCATGATGAGGTTTCTTCAGTTTAGCATACGAAGGATCAATCATGGCTGCTGCCAGGATCAGCATTGAAGGTTGAGAGGAGGACACCAGGCTTGCCTTCTGGTGATCAAAGGGCTGGCCAACAACGAGACCTATCCGACGCAGGACGTCACGGTCGTTCTTATAGCCTACAGTAACGAATTTCACTCTTTTTTCCTTGAGGAAGTTCTTAAAATCCCGACACTCAATGTCAGCATGGCATATGTGGTAGACCAAGCAAACGTTATGTACGCAAACCTAGATCACGGCGGGCTTCTTCCTCTCTTCATCCTTTAGATCCTTCTCTCGTCCCAGGACTGTGGTGTACTCAACATCTAGCCCAGCGACCCACTCATCCATTGAACTGTTGAACATGCGTAGGAAGCGAGCAAGCCATGCTTTCACCGTCTCGGATCCACGTGTGTATATGACAATGAACTGATCACCGGTGATGGCTCTAACCTCGTACTCAGCGGCGACCATGGATGTTTGGGAGGCCATGGATTTTGGAGGAGGGTTAGGAGAAGTTGAACTGTTGTACCCCGCAAAAAAACTGGGAGCGAACTAATGTGAAAGGACGGGACGACTGGGAGCGAACTGTTGTAAGGTAGAAGACGGGGACGAGTAGGGCGTGTGAACGGCATGGGGTTGCTGGCTTGCTTGGTGGATAAACGGCTACAAGCCCCCAAAGAGTTCTCGAGAACTATGCGAGACCCACTAGATGTCATGTCTACTAGACCCATATCGTAGGCCTGACGGTATAGCTTCTGCCTGTTCACACGCCATGCCGGCGCGTGGATGTAACTTCACTTAATTCCGTCAAACGTCACGCCTCCCACGACCTTCGCCTCCCTCGCGCAGTCGCACCCTTGGAGACTTCGACTAGCTATAAATGAGAAAAAAATTGCCTTTTTTAGACAAGCAATTTTTTGCCTACTCCGCATGCATGATACTCCCTCTCATCCTTTTTACTCCCGTCAACCGTTTGCAAAGTGTTTGACCAAATTTATACTTTTTTTGAACACCACCTTATATTAATTGACCAGCCACACCAGTACACTTATTCGATACAATATTCCCAAAACACTTAGGCGCGGTGCATTAACTTCTACCTCGTTTCTTGTTTCTTGACATATCAACCAATAGGAGATGTGGGTGTGCATGCTTTTAATGACTTGAGAATACCAAACACGACATCCAGTGGTTAGTTCATTGCATGCAATGCTATTAATTAGCAAATAAACATTAAGATCTCTCGTTTTCCCCTCCTCCTTGGTCACAGTGCACAATCTAAGATGACTTGCTCTCCTAGACGGAGGGAGTACTGATTATAATGAGTATAATAACTACATTTTATAATGAGTGTAAAATATTGATTTGACATTGTGAATGTTGACACATTGTGGAATAGTTTTTGAAGTCTGCAAAAGTACTCAACTAGTGTTGTCGTTCTCCACAAAAAAAGTGTTTACCAATGCATGCATGAACACTAGTTACTCTAACCCTCCTCTCTTCTTTAATTCTTTGCCACATCAGCATGTTTGCTATTCCCGTGTGCTAAGATACCACCATCATGGCCAGCCTTAATCATCGCATGCAATAATTTAGTGCACCTTGAAATATGAACATGTGTGGGGCGTGTTTGTTTTTAATGACTTGAGACCATACCTAGCCCGGCATGCAAGATGACTTATTATGCACCGTTCCCCATACCTGCAGGAAGCCCGTTCGTCTCCAAATATTTTCCTCTCCATGTGTGGAAATAATATGCCTTCCAAACTCTCCTTCTCCCTCCGGCGGTCCCACCACTCCACCCCGTGTGAAAAAATCTGCATGCATGACTCTCCTCCCCCACGCTCGTCCAATCCGTTGTGACCAGCAATATTTCCACCCCTTTGCTCACCCGTAATTTACTCCAACAAATATGCCCACGTAGTTGTTACTTAACTGCAGGTGCATTCGGTCACTGACATATGGACCCAACATGGGTCTGGCCCACATGTCAGTGACGCAACTGGACCTGCAGTTAAGTCAGTGCAGCTCAGTCCATATCTTACGTAGGTGTGCCATTGCTCGCTATAAATACTGCGCCTCCCACAACATCGCTATCTCCTCCCCCTCCCTCTCACGTCGACTACCATGGCATCGCCCCTCCCAAGCCCTAGGAGCCCCTCGCAGCACCGCGCGGACGGTCACGCGTCGTTGTTCCGTTACTCGCCGCCACTAGTCGAGGAGGATGCGCCGGTGTTCCGCTCCTCGCCGCTACGCGATGCGTCGCCGTTCCGTTCCTCGCCGCACTAGTCGAGGAGGACGCGTCGGTGTTCCGCTCCTCGCCGCGACGCGTCGAGGTGGACACGTCGGCATTCCCAATCTCGCCAGCACGCGCGCCGGAGGACGCGTCAGCTCCCCGCTACGAGAAGAACGCCGCGCCGCCCGCCGAGACCCCAGCCTTGAGGACCTTTGGAACAAAATGGATGTCGCCTTGTGGGAGGCTTTGCCTCCAGCAGAGCGTGCCAAAATACAGGCGGAGAAGAAGGCCGAGGAAGAGAAGTGCACCGCGGAACAAGCTGCCTGGGAGGTCTATGTCGCATCCGAGAGAGTCAGGCAATTGGCACTTTGGTAGAAGGCTCGTGTGAGGGCCATGAGGGTGGCGGAAGACGCCCGTGCCGACGCCCTGAGTGCAGTCGGGCCCAAGCGCATCATCTACGCTTGGCGGTACGTGGACCGGGTGCACGCTTCCGGTGAGGAGGAGTACCTGTTGGCGCCGGATCACCACACCGGTGAGATCGCGCTCGCCCGCTGGCAAGCTGCCAATCAGCACCTCGCGAGTTGCGAGGCTGAGGAAGAGGCGTTGTGTCGGTGTGCTGGGAAACGGCCATGCACCAGAGCACTCGGGGCGCATCGCAAGCGCTCCTGCGAGCGCCATGGCTTATAGGAGGAGTATAATTTTTGTTTTGTAAGGCGATCTCATTAGTTTTGGGACGCGCGCAAATGATAAATCCCGAATGTTCAGGAATTTTTAGCGTCCTTAATTAAGTATGTAAAAGGGAAAGTTTGGAAACCTTGTGTATTCATATGCATTTTGCAAGTACGTGCATATAGCACAAACTTTACTATATACTATCACACTACACATCTCTCTCGATATATGCTTGCAGACTGGGCTACTCCCTCCGTCCAGGTCAATAAGTCATCTTCGGCTATGCACCGTGACCAAGAAGGAGGGAAGACTTATACACCTAGACGGAGGGAGTACTACTATTACTTATGTACGTGCAAATGCACGTTTTAACATTACGATGCGGTTTTTGTAAAAGTGGAAAAACAGCACTAGTCAAGCTTGTGAAACGATTCAATGCAAAACAAATGCAAAAATGCTTGTTTGATTGTTTACTTTTAGCTTCCTTCTCTGTGGTTATTTCTTTGTCGTACTTTGTACGAAGTATCTCACTGGTTGGAAAGGCATGCAAATTCCCAAACCGCTTCCTACACCCTGTATTGAATTTTTTGCCTAACAGGTTGTGCCGTGCAATTGGAATTCCAACTTGAGTACTACTACTAGTACGAGTACCAGGGGCGAGTTCTTTTAGGCTTCTAGATTAGTAATCCCATAACTACTACCTCCGTCCTGGTTTATTGGTCCCCATTGTAATCTGTGTCAAATTTTTGGTCAAAATTTAGCACAAATTACAATGGTGAGTTAAAACTAGTTAAATCTTTGGTAAAAATTTAGCACAAATTACAATGGTGAGGAATAAACCAGGACGGAATAGTAATTTAGAAGCCCAAATAAATGAGTGAGGCGCCTTATTGTTACTCTCCACTATGACTAGTCTTGTGGGAAAAGCTGGGGAAGCCGCCAAAAGAACTGGCCCTAGGAGTAGTAGCTAGGGATCGAGTGTGCAAGATGAACCGGAGAAAGTAAATGCAGAGAGATGAAATGCAAAAAATACGGAGGGATGTGATGGTTGCTTGTCCGTTTATTTTACCAGGCCACTTATTACTGGGAGTGGTTGGGTTTTGTGATATGAAGGCTTTACTGCCGCGCCACGAGCGGGGTGAGAGGTGAGACTCCCGTGCAGTGCCACCCTCTACACGTACTACTACTCCCTACATCCATTTTTACAGGGCCTAACTTGTCAATCTTTCGTACCAAGGCATGTCCGCAAAAAGAGGAACTGGTTTTGGGACTAGTATCTGGATCCCGTGTAATCTTGCATGCAGCCTCCTTTGAATGCCTAGCCGCTGGCCTCCCTTCCTTTAATCCCTCGCATGCAAATTACTATCCTCCCTTTTCTACATGCATGCCCAACCATAATTCCTCAAATCATGTATGCCTTGGCTGAAATATAGAGCTCGCTCCTCCTTTGAAAATATGGTGGTGCTATCCACGCATGCAAATCAATGCGACGGCCAGAGCATTTTCACGATGAAGGGACCACGCACGACTTGCAAGAGAAAATTAAGATGGAGATGCCTCGGTTAGTTCATTTGGATAGGTTTGTTTGGATATTATTTCATCTCTAGAGCTCACAAACATCCCGATGAAATAGATAAAAAGTATCTTTTGCAAACAAAAGCGTTGAACTGTTCAACCTGCATCCAAAACTTGTGAAGAAATAACTCTTATTGTGCTTTGCAGGAAATGATCTTCAAGAATTAGTTTTTGAGTATCCATTGTTATACATGTTGGCTACAGATGACATGGCACTTTCTTGTAGCCAACAGTTGGCTATACTATTTAAGTATTAACCATGCCCTTATACACCTAGACGGAGGGATTAAATCAGGATAACTTGGGAGGGGGCAGAGGATATGTAAGAAATGGTTCATCATAAGTCTTTCACCAGTACTATAGTAAAAATTCATACATGGAAGATTCTAGACTAAACCATAAATGGATACACTTTTATTCATGCGCGATACTCCAATAGAGCAAGATCATGCATGGAAGTCTCCACATGCTTAGACAGCGGATTACATTGAGCGAAGACTAATGATCAACATTTAACTTGAAAATGCAGATGTCCAGGTGAACCTCCTTGGAGTCCCCGTGCACATTGTTGGAGTCCAAATAACACCATGGGTTTTCCATGTCCACATCGGCGGGAAAGTCCCAGCTCCGCAGAGTCCAAGTATGCTCGACGTAGCCAGTGTCGCCGCCCACGCGTGTAGGTATCCTCTTCTCATGCTCATACAAGTGGTAGAAGAGCTCACCTTATAAATGCCTACTAGCAAAATTCCAACATCGACCAGGCCATCCATGAAACGGGAGTGGTTGTAGGGGACGTTGCGCCAGTTGAATATATGAGCAAGTTACTACGAAATTTAATCCGAATAAGCACAAAATAAATCATGATGGCTATAACAGAGCTGAAACTAATAATGTGGACTAGCATAGTAGTAGGATACAGAGTAGAAACATGAATTCTACCACAATTTCAAACAGGAAGGACAGAAACACATACGGTGCAACGGGAGCAGCACCGTTGGCGTTGAGGTTGTCGCCCATGTCCAAACACCATGTAGACACGGTCTTTGAGCACGGTTCGTAGTCGTTCCACGCTCGGGCATTGAAGTTTGTAACTATTTTAGATTAGAATATACTACTCCTCTGGTGCTAGTAGTAGAGCAGAGTCCTACTCTACTACTCTACTCAAGCAAGTTAGGGCATAGCACTGCAAGGAGTACCAGTACTGTGATCACTCAAGCAAGTTGTCTGGCAGCGACATGACCCTACACTGATGGTATATGTCTCGTAAGTCAAGCGGCGTGCTGTAGTCATCATCACCTGTCCACTTCCCGCAGCACATATTCGCTTCTCCATCTTTGTCCGCACATAATCTCGTCCAATGTTCCATCCCCGCTAAGGCGCCTCCCCCCCTCGTCCGAAACCCAAGCACTAACAATGGCAGAACCAAGCAGTGTCCGCCGAAAGAGTGGCTGGAATTCGCTCCCCATAGAGGTAATCAAGCTCATTGTTTCGCATGTGGACAATCTCGGTACCATGCCACTCGCCGCGTGCTCGTCGGGGCTGTACCGTTTACTCAAAGCCCTCAGGCCGGAGCTTTTTAAGCCAGCTCCTTGCTTGCTGATGCCGCCTGATCTTCAGAAACGGCGTGTCACGCAGCATAACGATCGTAGGGTGGCGAGCATCAACCCCCTTGACTGCGATCTGATCCCCGTCAGCCTCAACTACATTAACGGTATGTACTGGGTCGGCATGAACACGTCTTGGATGGTGCTCGTTGACGGTCGTGGCAGCTGGATGCTCGTGGAGTTCTACACCCGAGATTGATCCCCCTTCCTTCGATTAACACTGCACTGCTTTGGCACCGCGGCCCAGAATACTCGAAATCTTATAGTAGCCAACATGATACCAAGTTTGATTTGCTCAAGGTTGTAATCTGCCAAATACCCACAAGATCTGCGAATTATATAGACTTCAGGCTAATTGCGTTCTTCAACCGCGGTCTCGCCTATCTGACAGGTCACTATGGTAAGTGGATAAATCTGCACGTCCATCGCAGGATCATACATCCTCCATGGTTCTCTGATGCAATTGAACACAAGGGCTTCATTTACGCTGTCGACTCCTTCTATGGCTGGACGTATTGCTGGCCTACTCCAGTCATCGCTACAAACGGCTATTACAGTAGTATGTTACTTTCCTATGATATCATGATGGCTTGCTTATATTACTGTCAACATTTGCTGAAAAAATATTCATGCTCATAACATGTTGTTCTTAAGATTAACTAAACCAAGAGCCCTTTTTTATTTGACTCCAACTTGATATGATGTTGTAGGCCGCCTGGTGTCCCTACCCTTCCTGATCCCAGAACCTTTCAAAGAAAAGCGGCATGGCAGTTGCAGGTGGTTCCTGGCTCGATCAGACGACGGCAAAAGATTGATGATCGTTCGCACATACCGAATGTGTTGTTTCGTGGAATACAATCACAGTCACTGCAAGGTCTTTGAGCAGGATCCCAGCTTCTCTGGGCCTTCAGGAATTTTTGAATGGAGGCTGGTAAGTAGCCTTGGTACACGCTCTCTGTTTGTCGGACTGAATTATCCGATTAACTAGGAGATAACCGATGGCAAGGATCATGATGGCAGCGCGGTTTCGTTCATCAGGCAAAACTGTGTGTACACAACATACCATGCGTCTCTGCATGCACCATACCCTGATATGTGCCGCCACGCTCTGCAGCCCAAAGTAGGAGAGAGGGTCGCAAGTATCAGACTTTGACCTGCTGGCTGGAGTTTCCCCCGTCAGGCACCCATCTGGTTCAAGGCGTCAGCCAATCTCCACAGCTTAATAAATAGTAACGTCTAACTGAGCCAGTTAGTTAGATGTGTACACTTGGTGTAGTAGGAACTTTATTTAGTTTGATGCATACACTTGTTCTTTTTTTGGTAGCCCTTTTCTAATGATGGCTGATGTTTGGTTTGGAAGAGAGAGCTGCGTCTTCACTCTTCTGGCCTGCTTACTGCTTCTGTTGCACCTCTAGCCCTGGTTGTTGCTGCTGCTGTTTTCAATGTACAATGAGTAGTATATTTTGTCTGTTGGTTGAATAAATGTGTTGTTAGAACGACAAACACAATGTTTTGGAAGTCGTTGCACGGTTCGATCCTTTAGTGCCCCGTACCGTACGTACCGCATACTATTTATCGTATGGAACACATTTTTTTTGAAACTCGGAACACATTTTCCACTTGTTGATAACATGCAGCCCACGAAGGCCCAATAGAGAAGCCCATAATTAACTGGAAGGGAGGCTCTCACATGAATCCGGCCCAGGTACATGCTCATGGTCCCCTAAACATAAATAAGTAAATAAATAAATAAATAAAGCTAAATGCTCATGCACCAGTTCTTTGGGAAAATAGCTAGCCCAGTATTTCTTTTTGAAGAATACCCAAGCTAGGCCTATTTGTTTTCTCCGAATTACTGGGCTGCAAATCTTTCAAGACGAGGAGGGATGCATTCCGGCCTAGCTTAAGAGTATGGTAAATGTTTGTTAAAAGTAATATCAAAAGGGGTTGAAAATTCCAAAAAATTTATAGCAAATGGGATATAAGTTTCTTTTTTTGTTTTTGTTCTTCACTGATATCTTATACGTATTTCATTGGATTTAACATGACATAGTACTAATTTATTTTTAAATTTGTTTTACTATGGCTATTAATTTTTGGATTAAGAATATTTCGTTCCCCAGCAAAAAGTTGCGAATTTTTAAAATTTCCCACATATTTAGTTAATTTTTTGACCCTGGTACTGACCAGAAAATGGCCAGCAATTCTAAAAATGGAAAACGGGCTGCAATAAATTCCATATGAATTAGAAAATGAGTAAAAAATATAAAAACAATAGCAAATGGGCTGTACACGCCACGGATTTCGAGGCTGACTTGTTTACGAAAGGCTTTGTCAGTGAACACACGATTCTAGCAGCGGTTAGTGATGGATGTCCATCCAACGGCCGACGTGCTTCTTTAATCTCTGATCTTCCTGCTCCAGCCGCCTAAACTAGCGCCCGCGGGACTGCCTGCTCCCTCCTCTTGTGGCCCGCTGTGATGTCGCGCAGGCTTCCCCGGCCCACCCTACTCCCTCCACTGGCCTGGCCGCACGCAATCAACTGCCTCCTTATTACGCGAAAAAATGATTCGTCCCACTGACATCTGGGGTGCACCGGTTGGGAGGCTAACCTGTGGGCCTACTAAGTTGACGCGTACGCGGGGCTTGTCAACTTATTCAACAAACGATTCTAGCAGCAGTAACCGTTGGATTTGAATCGAACGGTCCTGCTGCTTCTTCAATCGTTGCTCTTCTTGCACCAGCCGCCCAAACCAACACCGGGGAGACCGCCTGCTCCTGCCTCCAGTGGCCGGCTGTGCTGCCGATGAGGCCTCATTGCCCCCTACTACTCCCACCGCTAGCCAGGCCCTGCGGCGACCGCAGCCTCACACCGCAGCCGAACCAGTGAATCCTCGTACTCCTCTCCGCATGGGCATCCACTGCCGCGTCTTCCCCGGCTCTGCGTCGTCCCCTTCATAGGCCTCGCCGTCGTCCACCGCCTTGGTGCTATCGGCGCGGCGTGGTCAACGTGGTCAATGACATTCCATCGGAAGAGTACTATATGTGGAGAGGCTGACAGCTGGGTCCACGGCCACAACCCAGTTTTTTTGTGATTTGCCAAGTAAGTCGCTTTGTCAGGCCTGTTGGGCTGCAAATCTTTCAAGACGAGGAGGAGAGCTTTCATTCGGCTGGCCGAGAAAATGGCCCATCGATAATGTGAAATGGGCTGTACATTTTTAAAACACATCAAACCAGCAATTAGTTTCAAATATCTTTTTTTCATTTCGAGATTTGAAATTACATTAATTTTTATGCGTGGAGAATTTGTTGGATTTTATATTGATATACATTTATTTTTAAAATCAGTTTGAATGTGAGTCGAAATTTCGGGATTAAAAACAGTTCGGACCGCACCGAAATATGCAAAATTTCGTATAATTTTTTAACTGTGGCCGCAATATGGGTTGTAATGCTAACAAAAAGAATATGGGCTCCAAAAAAACCTTAATAATTAGCAAATGGGCTGTAAATTATTAGAAATAATGGCAGATGGGTTGTATGTTGTTTCCCACTGATTTGAGGCTTTCCTAAAAAAAGGTTGACGCACAAGCAGTGACTGTTGGATGGCCATCCAACGGCCGTCGTGCTTCTTCAATCTCTGCTCTTCCTGCTCCAGCCGCTCAAACAGGGGCCGGCGGGACTGCCTGCTCCCTCCTCAATGCGGTCGGCTCTGCTGCCACGCAGGCCTCACCGCCCCATTGTACTCCCATCGCTGGCCTAGCCATCCCTCTACTCACCCACACCTGCTGTTATTCTCTGGCGACGGCAAGGCCTCGTACAGTCGAAATGTTCCCCCCGCTGTCAGCTCGGACCCACCGGAAGTGCCTCCTTATTACGCACAAAAAAATGAATACTCCCCCGGCTAGCTGGGACCCACCTTGGTGGGAGGCTGACTTGTGGGCCTACTAAGTTGACGGGGACGAAGTGCTTTGTCAACTTAGTCAATATGAACGATTGTAGCTCCAGTGACCGTATGATGTCCATCCAACGGCCGTAGTGCTTCTTCAACTTCTGGTCTTCTTGCTCCAGCTGCCCAAAGCAGCACCGGTCATGCCGCCTGCTCCTGCCTCCCGTGGCCGGCTGTGCTGCCGCGGAGGCCTCACCGCCCCCTACTATTCCCATCGCTGGCCAGGCCCTGCGGCGACGGCAGCCTCACACCGCAGCCGAACGAGTGAACCCTCATACTCCTCTCCGCGTGGGCATCCACTGTCGTGTCTTCATCGGCTCCGTGTCGTCCCCTTCCTAGGCCTCACCGTCGTCCACCGCCCTGGTGCTCTCGGCGCGGCGTGGTCAACGTGGTCAAGGAATGACTTCCATCAGACGTGGACTGTACGTGGAGAGGCTGACAGCTGGGTCCACGACGGCAGCAAGGAAGTGCCTCCTTATTATGCGAAAAATAATGATTTCTCCACCTGACAGCAGGGACCCACCAGACGGGCCACCGTATTTCACGAAAAAAAGGTTTCCCCCCTGACTGCTGGGACCCACCAGCTACACCTTCGCACGCAAGGAAGTGCGTCCGGGCAAAAAAAACGATTCGCCCCCCTGACTGCTGGGACCCACCAGCTACATCTTCGCACGCAAGGAAGTGCGTCCGGGCAAAAAAAAGAAAACCAAAACGATTCACCCCCCTGACTGCTGGGACCCACCGGCACCCCGACTGCTAAGGCCCACCAGCTACATCTTCGCACGCAAGGAATTGTGTCCGGGCAAAAAAACGATTTGCCCCTGACTGCTGGGACCCACCAGCTACATCCTCGCAGGCAAGGAAGTGCCTGACCGTCGGGACCCACCTGGTCGAAGCGTACGTAGAGTTGTCATTCTGATCGCGAACGTGTTCGTACATACTGGTTGATGTAGAGGCGCGCACGTGTCATAGTAGAGGCGCGCACATGTCGTAGTAGAGGCGCGCACGTAGCATGTACACGTACGTACAGCGACCAGGGTGCAAGAAAGAAAATATAGCCACGTATGTGTACATATGGGCGGGGTCTCGAACGCCTACTCGCGCATACGTACGGCGAGGGCTCGTGTACATGGCTGGGTCAGAACGGAGAAACAGCGTCGTCGTTGTGTTCATGGGTCGGAACGGAATGTGTGGTCGTGTTCATCAGGAGGTCTTGGACATAAGAGGTGATGGAAACGAGGCCTGGCGTACTGCACAACGGAGGAAACGGACCTCCTACAGTCGAAACGGGGGTCTTGTTGATCGGGAGGGGTGTGGCATACCGCAAAACGGAGGAAACGGACCTCCTACGGTCGAAACGGGGGTCCTGTTGATCGGGAGGGGTGTGGAGTACCGCAAAACGGAGGAAACGGACCTCCAACGGTCGAAACGGGGGTCTTGTTGATCGGGAGGGGTGTGGCGTACCGCAAAACGGAGGAAACGGACTTGTGTTGGAGTGCTACGGTCGAAACGGGGGTCCTGTTCATCGGGAGGGGTGTGGCGTACCGCAAAACGGGACTCCACAGGATATTGTTCATCTCCACCGTCGACCCCTCCATCCTCCACGAGCTACTGTTCATTCACCGTCGACCTCCTCCAGCCTCCACGGGCTCCTGTTCATCCAGCCTCCACCGTGCGCTACTCCACCGCCTACTATTCAACCACCCCTCCACCGTCTACTGTTCATCCAGCCCTCCACACCACGGGGTCCTGTTCAACTACCCCTCCACAGGCACCCCTCCACCGTCTACTGTTCATCCTGCCCTCCACACCACGGGGTCCTGTTCATCCACCCCTCCATGGGCACCCCTCCATCGTCTACTGTTCATCCAGCCCTCCACCACACCACGGGGTCCTGTTCATCCAGAGGCAACGCCACCGCTCACTGTTCATCCAACCCCCCCCCCCCCGCAACGCTCACTGTTCATCCCATCGATCGGCTTCAGTTAGCAGCAGTAGCCAAGGAATCGCTCGAACGGTTCAGTTAACAGGCATCGATCGATCGATCGGGTTCAGTAATGCGTAGCCTGCAGTGCAATCGCTTAGGTTCAGTTAGAGCCAACGCTTCGCACACACACGCGTACGTGTACGAGAGAAACGCGCATCGCTCGGCCCCCGACCTCCCACCATAACCGGGAACTCCCCGAAATTTTCCTCCCCCTCGCTTCTACCACGTTTTTTTCCGTCATGGACGGCCCAAAGAATATCATGCAGCTGCGTCTCCGGCCCACCCAAGACGAAAAGCCCATTTTCTGTCATGATTTTTTGTCATAGAAGTAGGAGCCCACCACATCTATGATGATACCGGGTTTTGTCACAATTATGGTCATAGAAGTGTCATATGTATGACAAAAAAAATTCGTTCGGCCCAAAATGTCACCGATGTGTCTTTTTTTTGTAGTGTAGAGCTATAAGTATATGAAAGCTCAAAAAGAAACTAGGTGGGTGTGCATCCAACTTGCTTGCTCATGAAGACCTAGGGCAATTTGAGGAAGCCCATCATTGGAATATACAAGCCAAGTTCTATAATGAAAGATTCACTAGTATATGAAAGTGATAACATGAGAGACTCTCTACTATGAAGATCATGGTGCTACTTTGAAGCACAAGTGTGGTAAAAGGATAGTAACATTGTCCCTTCTCTCTTTTTCTCTCATTTTTTTTATTTGGGCCTTTTCTTTTTTTTATGGCCTCTTTTTGGGCTTCTTTGGCCTCTTTTATTTATTTTTCGTCCGGAGTCTCATCCTGACTTATGGGGGAATCATAGTCTCCATCATTCTTTCCTCACTTGGGACAATGCTCTAAAAATGATGATCATCACACTTTTATTTTTCTTACAACTCAAAAATTACAACTCGATACTTAGAACAAAATATGACTCTATATGAATGCCTCCGGCGGTGTACCGGGATATGCAATATGAAAATGATGAATGTGTCATGATAAACGGAATGGTGGAAAGTTGCATGGCAATATGTCTTGGAATGGCTATGGAAATGCCATGATAGGTAGGTATGGTGGCTGTTTTGAGGAAGGTATATGGTGGGTGTATGATACCGGCGAAAGGTGCGCGGTATTAGAGAGGCTAGCAAAGGTGGAAGGGTGAGAGTGCGTATAATCCATGGAATCAACATTAGTCATAAAGAACTCATATACTTATTGCAAAAATCTAGAAGTTATCAAATCAAAGTATTACGCGCATGCTCCTAGGGGGATAGATTGGTAGGAAAAGACCATCGCTCGTCCCCGACCGCCACTCGTAAGGAAGACAATCAATAAATAAATCATGCTCCGACTTCATCACATAACGGTTCACCATACGTGCATGCTACGGGAATCACAAACTTTAACACAAGTATTATTTAAATTCACAACTACTCAACTAGCATGACTCTAATATTATCACCTCCATATCTCAAAACAATTATCATGCTTCAATCTTTTCTTAGTATTCAACACACTCAAAAGAAAGTTTCACAAATCTTGAATACCAAGCATATTATTATTAAGAAAATTACCATGCTATTAAGATACTCTCAAAATAATTTAAGTGAAGCATGAGAGATCAATAGTTTCTTTAAAATGAATCCACCACCGTGCTCTAAAAGATCTAAGTGAAGCACATAGAGCAAAATTACAACGCTCAAAAGATATAAGTGAAGCACATAGAGCAAAACTACTTATCTCAAAAAAGATATAAGTGAAGCACATAGAGCAAAACTACATAGCTCAAAAGATATAAGTGAATCACATAGAGAAAAACTACTTAGCTCAAAAAGATATAACTAAAGCACATAGAGCAAAACTACATAGCTCAAAAGATATAAGTCAAGCACATAGAGTATTTTATCAAACTTTAATTCATGTATGGCCCTCTCAAAAGGTGTGTACAGCAAGGATGATTGTGGCATACTAAAACACAAAGACACAAATAATACAAGATGCTCCAAGCAAAACACATATCATGTTGGTGAATAAAAATATAGCTCGAAGTAAATTGCCGATGGAAGTGGACGAAAGAGGGGATGCCTTCTGGGGCATCCCCAAGCTTTGACTTTTTGGTGTCCTTGGATTATCTTTGGGGTGCCATGGGCATCCCCAAGCTTAGGCTCTTGCCACTGCTTGTTCCATAATCCATCAAAAGAATTCACCCAAAACTTGAAAACTTCACAACACAAAACTTAAAATAGAAAACTCGTGAGCTCCGTTGGCGAAAGAAAACAAAAGACCACTTCAAGGTACTGTAATGAACTCATTATTTATTTATATTGGTGTTAAACCTACTGTATTCCAACTTCTCTATGGATTATAAACTATTTTACTAGCCATAGATTCATCAAAATAAGCAAACAACACACGAAAAACAGAATCTGTCAAAAACAGAACAGTCTGTAGTAATCTGTAGCTAGCGCAAGATCTGGAACCCCAAAAATTCTAAAGTAAATTGCTGGACGTGAGGAATTTATCTATTAATCATCTGCAAAAATAATTAACTAAATATCACTCTTAAAATAAAAATGACAGAAGTTCTCGTGAGCGCTAAAGTTTCTGTTTTTTACAGCAAGTTCAACAAGACTTTCCCCAAGTCTTCCCAATGGTTCTACTTGGCACAAACACTAATTAAACACAAAAAACACAACCAAAACAGAGTCTATATAATTTATTTATTTAATAACAGGAAGGATAAATATTGGGTTGTCTCCCAACAAGCGCTTTTCTTCAAATCCTTAAAGCTAGGCATTGATAATTTTAATGATGCTCACATGAAAGACAAGAATTGAAGAACAAAGAGAGCATCATAAAACAGGTGACAAACACATCTAAGTCTAACATACTTCCTATGCATAGGAATTTTATAGGAAAACAAATTGTCAAGGCAAGCAAAAACAAGCATATGCAAGGAAGCGGAAAGAAACAATAGCAATCTCAACATAACGAGAGGTAATTTAGTAACATGAAAATTTCTACCACCATATTTTCCTCTCTCATAATAATTGCATGAGGGATCATAAGAAAATTCAACAAAATATCTATCACACAAAATATTTTCAACACGATCCATATGCATGCAAAATTTACACTCTTCCAAAATAGTGGGATTAACATTAACTAGAGTCATGACCTTTCCAAACCCACTTTTATCAAAAATTTCATAAGATTGAACATTTTCCAAATATGTGGGATCTAAAGTTGACACTCTTCCAAACCTACTTTCAATAATATTGCAAACACTATTATCAATCTCATATTCATCATGGGGCTTAAATAAATTTTCAATATCATAAGAAGAATCACCCCAATCATGATCATTACAACAAGTAGTAGACATAGCAAAACTAGCATCCCCAAGATTAGGGTTTTGCATATTATTTGCACAATTGACATCAAGAGAATTTATAGTAAAATCATTGCAATCATGCTTTTTATTCAAAGATCTATCGTGAATCGCTTCATAAAGTAATTCATCACACTTTGCAGATTCACGAATTTCAAGCAAAACTTCATAAAGATAATCTAGTGCACAAAACTCACAAGCAATTGGTTCATCATAATTGGATCTCTTAAAAATATTAGCAAGTGGATGAGGATCCATAGATCTTAGGTTCTCTATTTAGTAATAAATAAACAACTATTCCAACCATACGAGCAAACAAGAAACGGGCAAAAAAGAGGCAAATAGAGAGGGAGGAGATTGGGAAAGAGAGGGCGAATAAAACGGCAAGGGTGAAGTGGGGGAGAGGAAAACGAGAGGCAAATGGAAAATAATGTAATGCGAGAGATAAGGATTGTGATGGGTACTTGGTATGTTGACTTTTGTGTAGACTCCCCGGCAACGGCGCCAGAAATCCTTCTTGCTACCTCTTGAGCTTGCGTTGGTTTTCCCTGAAGAGGAAGGGATGATGCAGCAAAGTAGCGTAAGTATTTCCCTCAGTTTTTGAGAACCAAGGTATCAATCCAGTAGGAGGCCACGCTCAAGTCCCTCGTACCTGCACAAAACGATAGCTACTCGCAACCAACGCGGTTAGGGGTTGTCAATCCCTTCACGGTCACTTATGAGAGTGAGATTTGATATATATATATATATATATATATATATATATATATATATATATAATGTTTTTTGGTTTTTTTGGTATGAAGATGCAAAGTAAAAAGTAAAGGCAAAGTAAAAAAGCAAAACAAGATTAAAGTGATGGAGATTGATATGATGAGAATAGACCCGGGGGCCATAGGTTTCACTAGTGGCTTCTCTCAACAGCATAAGTATTCTATGGTGGGTGGACAAATTACTATTGAGCAATTGACAGAATTGAGCATAGTTATGAGAATATCTAGGCATGATCGTGTATATAGGCATCACGTCCGTGACAAGTAGACCGAACCGATTCTGCATCTACTACTATTACTCCACTCATCGACCGCTATCCAGCATGCATCTCGAGTATTAAGTTAAAAACAGAGTAACGCTTTAAGCAAGATGACATGATGTAGAGAGATAAATTCATGCAATATGAAATAAACCCCATCTTGTTATCCTCGATGGAAACGATGCAATACGTGCCATGCTGCCCCTTCTGTCACTGGGAAAGGATACCGCAAGATCGAACCCAAAGCTAAGCACTTCTCCCATGGCAAGAACTACCAATCTAGTTGGCCAAACCAAACGGATAATTCTAAGAGACTTGCAAAGATAACCAATCATACATAAAAGAATTCAGAGAAGATTCAAATATTATTCATAGATAGACTTGATCATAAACCCACAATTCATCAGTCTCAACAAACACACCGCAAAAAGAAGATTACATCAAATAGATCTCCACAAGAGAGGGGGAGAACTTTGTATTGAGATCCAAAAAGAGAGAAGAAGCCATCTAGCTACTAACTATGGACCCGAAGGTCTGAGGTAAACTACTCACACTTCATCAGAGAGGCTATGATGATGTAGAAGCCCTCCGTGATGACGGCCCTCTCCGGCGAAGCTCCGGAACAGGCCCCAAGATGGGATCTCGTGGATACAGAAAGTTGCAACAGTGGAATTAGGTTTTTGGCTCCTGTTCTGATCGTTTGGGGGTACGTAGGTATATATAGGAGGAAGGAGTACGTAGGTGGAGCTCCGAGGGGCCCACGAGGTAGGGGGCGCGCCCTAGGGGGGGCACCCTCGTGACCGCCTCTCTGATGCCTTGGCGTAGTGTCCAAGTCTCCTGGATCACATTCGGTGAGAAAATCACGTTCCCGAAGGTTTCATTCCATTTGGACTCCGTTTGATATTTCGTTTCTTCGAAACACTGAAATAGGCAAAAAAACAACAATTCTGGGCTGGGCCTCCGGTTAATAGGTTAGTCCCAAAAATAATATAAAAGTGGAAAATAAAGCCCAATATAGTCCAAAGCAGTAGATAATATAGCATGGAGCAATCAAAAATTATAGATACATTGGAGACGTATCAGCGAGCCTCTCTTGCTGGCTGTCCTTGTCGCGGCAGCCTCCTTGGCCGCCATGCATCTTGCCGGATCCCTCGGCACTGTCCTGGCCTTTCTCCTTGTCCTGCTTCTCATACTCGGCCTTTTGCTTTTCAGCAAGCAGCTCGACTTGCCGGCAGTTCTGGAGGTCATGGCCATTGGTGCGGTGGATCTTGCAGTACTACTTGCCAGAGCCCCCTGGCTTGTCGGCAGCTGCTAAGGCCCGGCAGGCGATGCACCCGACAATCTTCTTTCCGGGGTCGTCTGCCTTGACCTTCTTGGCAGCGTCGGTGTCGTCAGACCCTTCAACGGCAAGCACGACCTTACCCTTGCGTTTCCTGTTGCAACGCCGGCCCTTCTTCGTCGGGGCGGCGGTGTCTTCATCAGTAGAGTCAGTTAGTACCCCGGCGTCCTCGCCGGGGTACTTCGTTCCCTCTTCAGCTCGGGCGCACCCTTAACCTTGTTCATCGCTAGCTCTTCGCGCATCTTGCGGTTGCGCATGTTCTGATGGAACGCGCTGATCACAGCGGCGGGATGAATGTCGGGAATGTTCTACTGCACCCAGCTGATTCTCTGGATGTACTTGCGTAGGGTTTCCCCTTCCTTCTGGGGAATGATATGCAGATCACTGTCCTGGCCATGAGCTTGGTGGCCTCCAGTGAAGGAGCCAACGAACTCATGGCACAGATCCGACCAAGAAGAAATGGAATCCGCTGGCAAGTGCATCAACCAAGACATAACATTGGGCTTCAGTGCCAACGGGAAGTAATTGGCAAGCACCTTGTCGTCACGAGCGTCGGCATCCTGCATCGCGATGGTGTAGATGCTGAGGAACTCGGACGGATGGGTCTTGCCAGTATACTTCTTGCCGACGTCGGGCTTGAATGTGCGGTGGGACGGCCACTGGAACTGCTGCAGCTCGCGGGTAAAGGCTGGGCAGCCCACCTCGTAAGGTAGGCCGCCGGAGCCCCCCGGCGCTGGATGGTCCATAGCGGGTCCCGCCTGCTTGTCTGACTGGTGGCGTGTATCACGTCGGCGCTCGATAGTGGTTCGAGCATCTTCGTGAGCTCGTTCTCGAAGAACTTGGCATTGGTCGCGGTGGGTCCACGGGTCGGACGATGCTATAGAGATGTTATCACAACCATCATCATGACGAGCCGACGCCAGCGACGGCTGGCGAGGAGGAGGAGAGTGCACCATGACCGCAGCACCCCTGGTCCGCCCGCGTTGGCATGTGGTGGCTCGGTGGAGCGCCGGCCCAAGGGTCCCGCCGGTCATGGATCATCTTTGTTGGCGACGGCGATGAGGCTCCAGATGGTGGCCCTCCACTCGTCAAGCTTCTCCGCAGCATGAGGGAAGTCGAGGAGCAGCTGCGCACGCGCCAAGGCTTCTGCTGGCGTGGGTGGCGGCGACAGCTGCGTGGACCGTGGCGCGCTTCAACTTCTAACCACGTTAGAAGGAGCTCTATCACGACCCAGCGGCTGCGCGCCATTTTCGCCAGCACTTCGGCGGGCATGCTGAACTCCTTCATCCCGTGGATGACGCACAGGGCTTTTCCCACGGCGGTGTCCAGGGTCACCGGCGTGGTGACGCTCCTCGTCGCGCACATCATGGGAAGAGTGCGCAGTGGTCGCCGGCGTGGGCGTCTTGGAGGTTGCTGCGTCACCCGTGGGTGGCACAACGACACTCCTGGAGGGCCCCGCGCTGCCTGCGGGGGGGGCAGCCCCGTCTTTGGATTTGGCAGCGTGCGGCCCGTCGCCTGGCGCACGAATGGCGCCGCTTGCCAGGCTCTGACTGCCAGGGCGATGCTGGTGCTCGTAGACCGCGGCCCGGGTTCTGTCCCCGGCCGGGCCACTGCTCGCCCGTACTGGCACGGGCCGTTCGGCCCCCGACGAGCCGATCGCCGTGGCCATCTTCTTCTTGGGAGCCATGGCGACGAAGAACCGCTAGGCTAACTAATACGTCTCCAACGTATCTATAATTTTTTATTGCTCCATGCTATATTATCTACTGTTGTAGACATTATTGGGCTTTATTTTCCAATTTTATATTATTTTTGGGACTAACCTATTAACCGAAGGCCCAGCCCAGAATTGTTGTTTTTTGCCTGTTTTAGGGTTTCGAAGAAAAGGAATATCAAACGGAGTCCAAACGGAATGAAACCTTCGGAAATGTGATTTTCTCATTAGATAAGATCCAGGAGACTTGGACCCTCCGTCAAGAAATCCACGAGGTGCTCACAAGGGTAGGGGCGCCCCTGCCTCATGGGCCCCTCGAAGCTCCACCGACGTAGTTCTTCCTCCTATATATATCCACGTACCCCCAAACAATCTGGGACGGAGCCAAAAACCTAATTCCACCACCGCAACTTTCTGTATCCACGAGATCCCATCTTGGGGCCTGTTCCAGAGCTCCGCCGGAGGAGGCATCGATCACGGAGGGATTCTACATCATCATCCAAGCCCCTCCGATGAAGTGTGAGTAGTTTACTTCAGACCTACGGGTCCATAGCTAGTAGCTAGATGGCTTCTTCTCTCTTTTTGGATCTCAATACAATGTTCTCCCCCTCTCTTGTGGAGATCTATTCGATGTAGTCTTCTTTTTGTGGTGTGTTTGTTGAGACCGATGAATTGTCGGTTTATGATCAAGTCTATCTATGAATAATATTTGAATCTACTCTGAATTCTTTTATGTATGATTGGTTATCTTTGCAAGTCTCTTCGAATTATCAGTTTGGTTTGGCCTACTAGATTGGTTGTTCTTGCCATGGGAGAAGTGCTTAGCTTTGGGTTCAATCTTGCGGTGTCCTTTCCCAGTGATAGAAGGGGCAGTAAGGCACGTATTGTATTGTTGCCATCGAGGATAACAAGATGGGGTTTTTATCATATTTCATGAAACTATCCCTCTACATCATGTCATCTTGCTTAAAGCGTTACTCTGTTTTTAACTTAATACTCTAGATGCATGCTGGATAGCGGTCGATGAGTGGAGTAATAGTAGTAGATGCAGAATCGTTTCGGTCTACTTGTCTCGGACGTGATGCCTATATACATGATCATACCTAGATATTCTCATAACTATGCTCAATTCTGTCAATTGCTCAACAGTAATTTTTTCACCCACCGTAGAATACTTATGCTCTTGAGAGAAGCCACTAGTGAAACCTATGGCCCCCGGGTCTCTTTCTCATCATATTAATATCCATCACTTTATTATTGCTTTGCTTTTACTTTATTTACTTTGCATCTCTATACCAAAAATACCAAAAAATTATTTATCATCTCTATCAGATCTCACTTTCGTAAGTGACCGTGAAGGGACTGACAACCCCTAAGCGCGTTGGTTGCGTTGAGCTATTGTTTTTGTGTAGGTATGAGGGACTCGAGCGTAGCCTCCTACTGGATTGATACCTTGGTTCTCAAAAACTGAGGGAAATACTTACGCTACTTTGCTGCATCATCTCTTCCTCTTCGGGGAAATCCAACGCAGTGCTCAAGAGGTAGCAAGAAGAATTTCTGGCGCCGTTGCCGGGGAGTCTGCGCAAAAGTCAACATACCAAGTACCCATCACAATCCCTATCTCCCACATTACATTATTTGCCATTTGCCTCTCGTTTTCCTCTCCCCCACTTCACCCTTGCCATTTTATTCGCCCTCTCTCTCTATCCTCCCTCTCTATTTGCCTCTTTTTTCTGTTTGCTCTTGTTTGCTCGTGTGTTGGACTGCTTGTTTGTCGCGATGGCTCAAGATAATACTAAATTGTGTGACTTCACCAATAAAAACAATAATGATTTCCTTAGCACTCCGATTGCTCCTCTTACCGATGCTGAATATTGTGAAATTAATACTGCTTTGTTGAATCTTGTCATGAAAGATCCGTTCTCCGGCCTTCCCAGTGAAGATGCCGCTACACATCTTAATAGCTTCATTGATTTGTGTGACATGCAAAAGAAAAAAGATGTCGATAATGATATTGTTAAATTGAAGCTATTTCCTTTTTCGCTTAGAGATCGTGCCAAAGCTTGGTTTTCATCTTTGCCTAAAAATAGTATTGATTCTTGGAACAAGTGCAAAGATGCTTTTATCTCTAAGTATTTTCCTCCCGCTAAGATCATCTCTCTTAGAAACGATATTATGAATTTTAAACAACTTGATCATGAACATGTTGCACAAGCTTGGGAGAGAATGAAATTAATGATACGTAATTGCCCTACTCATGGTTTGAATTTGTCGATGATTATACAAAAAGTTTATGCCGGATTGAATTTTGCTTCTAGAAATCTTTTAGATTCGGCCGCGGGAGGCACTTTTATTGAAATCACTTTAGGAGAAGCTACTAAACTCCTAGATAATATTATGGTTAATTATTCTCAATGGCATACTGACAGATCTACTAAAAAGGTGCATGCGATAGAAGAAATTAATGTTTTGAGTGGAAAGATGGATGAACTTATGAAATTATTTGCTAATAAGAGTGTTTCTTCTGATCCTAATGATGTGCCCTTGTCTACTTTGATTGAGAATAGTAATGAATCTATGGATGTGAATTTTGTTGGTAGGAACAATTTTGGTAACAATGCGTATAGAGGAAATTTCAATCCTAGGCCTTACCCTAGTAATCCCTCTAATAATTATGGTAATTCCTACAACAATTCTTATGGAAATTATAATAAGATGCCCTCTGATTTTGAATCTAATATTAAAGAATTTATTTCTTCGCAAAAGAATTTTAATGCTATGATTGAAGAAAAATTACTTAAGATTGATGATTTGGCTAGGAACATTGATAGAATTGCACTTGATGTTGATTCTTTGAAACTTAGATCTATTCCACCTAAGCATGATATCAATGAGTCTCTCAAAGCCATGAGAATTTCCATTGATGATTGCAAAGAAAGAACCGCTAGGATGCGTGCTAAGAAAGATGCCTTTATAAAAGCATGTTCTTCTAGTTCCTATGAAAATAATGATGAAGATCTAGAAGTTATTGATGTGTCCCCTATTAAATCATTGTTTTGCAATATTAATCTTGATAATGATGGGACTGAATATGATCCACCTTTACCTAGACGGCGTTCTAAGAATTCAGAATTTGTTGATCTTGAAGCTAAATTTGATAAAAGTGGGATTGAAGAAATTAAAACCCTAGATGTTGCTAAACCCACTATTATGGATTTCAAGGAATTTAACTATGAAAATTTCTCTTTGATCGATTGTATTTCCTTGTTGCAATCCGTGCTAAAATTTCCTCACGCCTATAGTCAAAATAAAGCGTTTACTAAACATATCGTTGATACCTTGATGCAATCTTATGAAGAAAAATTGAATTGGAAGTTTCTATCCCTAGAAAACTTTATGATGAGTGGGAACCAACTATTAAAATTAAAATTAAAAATTATGAGTTTTATGCTTTGTGTGATTTGGGTGCTAGTGTCTCTACTATTCCCAAAACTTTGTGTGATTTACTAGATTTCCGTGATTTTGATGATTGCTCTCTGAACTTGCATCTTGCTGATTCCACTATTAACAAACCTATGGAAAGAATTAATGATGTTATTATTGTTGCTAATAGGAATTATGTGCCCGTAGATTTTATCGTTCTTGATATAGATTGCAATTAATCCTTCTTGCCCTATTATTCTTGGTAGACCTTTCCTTAAAACGGTTGGTGCAATTATTGATATGAAGGAAGGGAATATTAGATTTCAATTTCCATTAAAAAGGGCATGGAACACTTCCCTAGAAATAAAATAAAATTACCATATGAATCTATCATGAGAGCCACTTATGGATTGCCTACCAAAGATGGCAATACTTAGATCTATTCTTGCTTGTTATGCCTAGCTAGGGGCGTTAAACGATTGCGCTTGTTGGGAGGCAACCCAATTTTATTTTTATTCCTCGATTTTTGCTCCTGTTTAGTAATAAATAAATTATCTAGCCTCTGTTTTGGTTGTGTTTTTTGTGTTTAATTAGTGTTTGTGCCAAGTAGAACCGTTGGGAAGACTTGGGGAAAGTCTTGTTGAACTTGTTGTAAAAAACAGAAACTTTAGCGCTCACGAGAACTGATGTAATTTTTATTTGAAAAGAGCTATTTAGTTAATTATTTTTGAATATGATTAATAGATAGATTCCTCACGCCCAGAAATTTATTTTAGAATTTTTGGGGTTCCAGATCTTGCGCTAGCTACAGATTACTACAAACTGTTCTGTTTTTGACCGATTCTGTTTTTCGTGTGTTGTTTGCTTATTTTGATGAATCTATGGCTAGTAAAATAGTTTATAATCCATAGAGAAGTTGGAATAAAGTAGGTTTAACACCAATATAAATAAATAATGAGTTCATTGCAGTACCTTGAAGTGGTCTTTTGTTTTCTTTCGCTAACGGAGCTCACGAGTTTTCTACCTTAAGTTTTGTGTTGTGAAGTTTTCAAGTTTTGGGTAAAGATTTGATGGATTATGGAACAAGGAGTGGCAAGAGCCAAATCTTGGGGATGCCCATGGCACCCCCAATATAATCTAAGGATACCTAAAAGCCAAAGCTTGGGGATGCCCCGGAAGACATCCCCTCTTTCGTCTACTTCTATCGATAACTTTACTTGGAGCTATATTTTTATTCACCACATGATATGTGTTTTGCTTGGAGCGTCTTTTATGATTTGAGTCTTTACTTATTAGTTTAACACAATCATCCTTGCTGTACACACCTTTTGAGAGAGCCATACATGATTTGGAATTTGATAGAATACTCTATGTACTTCACTTATATCTTTTGAGCTTTATAGTTTTGCTCTAGTGCTTCACTTATATCTTTTAGAGCACGGTGGTGGATTTGTTTTATAGAAACTATTGATCTCTCATGCTTCACTTAGATTATTTTGAGAGTCTTAATAGCATGGTAATTTTCTTAAAATCCTAATATACTTGGTATGCAAGATTAATAATAAAACTTTCGTATGAGTGTGTTCAATACTAAGAAGAAATTGATGCGTGATAATTGTTTTGAGATATGAGGATGGTGATATTAGAGTCATGCTAGTTGAGTAGTTGTGAATTTGAGAAATGCTTGTGTTAAAGTTTGTGATTCCCGTAGCATGCACGTACGGTGAACCGTTATGTGATGAAGTCAGAGTATGATTTATTTATTGATTGTCTTCCTTATGAGTGGCGGTCGGGGACGAGCGATGATCTTTTCCTACCAATCTATCCCCCTAGGAGCATGTGTGTAATACTTTGCTTTGATAACTTCTAGATTTTTGCAATAAGTATATGAGTTCTATATGACTAATGTTGAGTCCATGGATTATACGCACTTCCCTTCCTTCCACCATTGCTAGCCTCTCTAATACCGCGCACTTTTTGCCGGTATCATACACCCACCAAATACCTTCCTCAAAACAGCCACCATACCTACCTATCATGGCGTTTCCATAGCCATTCCGAGATATATTGCCATGCAACTTTCCACCGTTCCGTTCATTATGACACGCTCCATCATTGTCATATTGCTAGCATGATCATGTAGTTGACATCGTATTTGTGGCAAAGCCACCATTCGTAATTCTTTCATACATGTCACTCTTGATTCATTGCACATCCCGGTACACCGCCGGAGGCATTCATATAGAGTCCTATTTTGTTCTAAGAATCGAGTTGTAATTCATGAGTTGTAAGTAAATAAAAGTGCGATGATCATCATTATTAGAGCATTGTCCCAGTGAGGAAATGATGATGGAGACTATGATTCCCCCACAAGTCGGGATGAGACTCTGGACGAAAAAAAAGAGGCCATAAAAAGGAGAAAGGCCCAAATAAAAAAATGAGAGAAAAAGAGAGAAGGGACAATGTTACTATCCTTTTACCACACTTGTGCTTCAAAGTAGCACCATAATCTTCATGATAGAGAGTCTCTCATTATGTCACTTTCATATACTAGTGGGAATTTTTCATTATAGAACTTGGCTTGTATATTCCAATGATGGGCTTCCTCAAAATGCCCTAGGTCTTCATGAGCAAGCGAGTTGGATGCACAGCCACTTAGTTTCTTTTGAGCTTTCATATACTTATAGCTCTAGTGCATCCGTTGCATGGCAATCCCTACTCACTCACATTGATATCTATTGATGGGCATCTCCATAGCCCATTGATACGCCTAGTTGATGTGAGACTATCTTCTCCCTTTTTGTCTTCTCCACAACCACCATTCTATTCCACCTATAGTGCTATATCCATGGCTCACGCTCATGTATTGCGTGAAGATCGAAAAAGTTTTGAAAATGTCAAAAGTATGAAACAATTGCTTGGCTTGTCATCGGGGTTGTGCATGATTTAAATACTTTATGTGGTGAACATAGAGCATAGCCAGACTATATGATTTTGTAGGGATAGCTTTCTTTGGCCATGATATTTTGAGAAGACATAATTGCTTTGTTAGTATGCTTGAAGTATTATTATTTTTATATCAATATGAACTTTTGTCTTGAATCTTTCGAATCTGAATATTCATACCACAATTAAGAAGATTTAAATTGAAATTATGCCACGTAGCACTCCGCATCAAAAATTATGTTTTTATCATTTACCTACTTGAGGACGAGCAGGAATTAAGCTTGGGGATGCTTGATATGTCTCCAACTATCTATAATTTTTGATTGCTCCATGCTATATTATCTACTGTTTTAGACATTATTGGGCTTTATTTTCCACTTTTATATTATTTTGGGGACTAACCTATTAACCGGAGGCCCAGCCCAGAATTGCTATTTTTGCCTGTTTTAGGGTTTCGAAGAAAAGGAATATCAAATGGAGTCCAAACGGAATGAAACCTTCGGAAACGTGATTTTCTCATCAGATAATATCCAGGAGACTTGGACCCTCCTTCAAGAAAGCCACGAGGTGCTCACGAGGGTAGGGGCGCCCCCCTGCCTCGTGGGCCCCTCGAAGCTCCACCGACGTACTTCTTCCTCCTATATAAATCCACGTACCCCCAGACGATCGGGGACGGAGCCAAAAACCTAATTCCACCGCCGCAACTTTCTGTATCCACGAGATCCCATCTTGGGGCCTGTTCCGGAGCTCCGCCAGAGGAGGCATCGATCAAGGAGGGCTTCTACATCATCATCCAAGCCCCTCCGATGAAGTGTGAGTAGTTTACTTCAGACGTACGAGTCCATAGCTAGTAGCTAGATGGCTTCTTCTCTCTTTTTGGATCTCAATACAAAGTTCTCCCCCTCTCTCGTGGAGATCTATTCGATGTAATCTTCTTTTTGCGGTGTGTTTGTTGAGACCGATGAATTGTGGGTTTATGATCAAGTCTATCTATGAATAATATTTGAATCTTCTCTGAATTCGTTTATGTATGATTGGTTATCTTTGCAAGTCTCTTCGAATTATCAGTTTGGTTTGGCCTACTAGATTGGTTGTTCTTGCCATGGGAGAAGTGCTTAGCTTTGGGTTCAATCTTGCAATGTCCTTTCCCAGTGACAGAAGGGGCAGCAAGGCACGTATTGTATTGTTGCCATTGAGGATAACAAGATGGGGTTTTTATCATATTGCATGAAACTATCCCTCTACATCATGTCATCTTGCTTAAAGCGTTACTCTGTTTTTAACTTAATACTCTAGATGCATGCTGGATAGCGGTCGATGAGTGGAGTAATAGTAGTAGATGCATAATCGTTTCGGTCTACTTGTCTCGGACGTGATGCCTATATACATGTCATACCTAGATATTCTCATAACTATGCTCAATTCTGTCAATTGCTCAACAGTAATTTGTTCACCCACCGTAGAATACTTATGCTCTTGAGAGAAGCCACTAGTGAAACCTATGGCCCCCGGGTCTCTTTCTCATCATATCAATCTCCATCACTTTATTATTGCTTTGCTTTTACTTTGCTTTTACTTTATTTACTTTGCATCTCTATACCAAAAATACCAAAAAAAATATTTATCATCTCTATCAGATCTCACTTTCGTAAGTGACCGTGAAGGGATTGACAACCCCTAAGCGTGTTGGTTGCGTTGAGCTATTGTTTTTGTGTAGGTACGAGGGACTCGGGCGTAGCCTCCTACTGGATTGATACCTTGGTTCTCAAAAACTGAGGGAAATACTTACGCTACTTTGCTGCATCATCCCTTCCTCCTCGAGGAAATCCAATGCAGTGCTCAAGAGGTAGCACTAACTACTAGGCCAGATTCTCACAATTGCGCCCCCTACCTGCCGCGCCAAAGATGTCGGTGTGGAGCGACACCTATGGGATCACAAGAATCCCTACTACGGTTGCCGGGGCACAGGGTTGCGAGAAGAGCAGGATTAGTAATCAGCACAAGGATCGTTTACCCAGGTTTGGGCCGCGAGGATGCATAAAACCATAGTCCTGCTTTGGTGGATGTATTGAGTGTTCTTGAGCCCTTCAACTAGCTGTGGTGGCTGAGTAGTTCCCAAGAGCCGAATCCTTCTCTAGTATGCCATGGGCCTCCTTTTATAGTCGAAAGGGGCTGCCACAATGGCAAACAGGAGGTGGAAAGGCGTACAGTGCTATGAGCTTATCGCTCGTATTACAGGACAAGACGCATTTAATGCATCGCTTAGGTTTCCCCTTGCTTTATTGGGGACGGGAGCGAGGCCCGTCCCGTCCGTCGTCGATCCTCCTCATTTCGACACGCGCCCTGGCCAGTGATGCGTGCAGCGCCATGTAGGCAGGCAGGTAGCTGTGGTGGCGCGGTGGTCGGGTCTTCATGAAGATCTGCATGCCACCACGCGGGTGCTTGATGAGTTGGCCTGGGAGCTGCATGTTGCCACACAGGTGCCTGCCCAACTGGTTGGGCTGGCAGCTACATGCGAACGGCGATGGAGGCTTGGCTGGTGCGGGCTTGGAGGTGGCCTCGCTGGCGCCCTTGGCGAGGGCCGGCAACCCAGCAAGGGCCTCGCCGTGGCGTGCTGTTGTCCCCGGTAAGGATCTTGCCGGGGGTCTTGTGGCTCCCCTCGGCAAGGATCTTGCCGAGGATCGTTGTCTTTTAATCCTCATCTGATCTTGAATATTCCTTGTCTTCACAAAGATCTGCATGCCACCATGGAGGTGCCTCCCGAGCCCTGGCCCAACGTGGTTGATGGTGTTGGAGACCGTGGGCTCAAGGGTGATGCGCTCCGCTGGTGTTCGACGAGCCGCCCCGATAAGGGCCTTGCTGGGGCCGCGGAGGCTGCCCCGGCAAGGGTCTTGCCGGGGGAGCCTGCTTCGTCCTTCTGCTCCTTTGTGTTCTTGGCCTTGGCGTTGACTTGGCTGTCTTGGGCTTTGGTTTTACCTTGGTTCAGCTCCCCTTTTCTGCTTGGTGTGGTCGTGGGCGCAGCTCCGACTGTCCGTGCATAGGTAAAGGCGTACAAAGGTGCGCCCCTTCTTTTGTACACCGACAAGACCCATCCGTTAGCTTAGCATAATGATTGTATAGTTTTATTGCTAATGCTTTCATCATGACTTATACATGTTCCTCTGACTATGAGATTATGCAACTCCCGAATACCGGAGGAACACCTTGTGTGCTATCAAACATCACAACATAACTGGGTGATTATAAAGATGCTCTACATGTGTCTTCGATGGTGTTTGTTGAGTTGGCATAGATCGAGATTAGGATTTGCCACTCCATGTATCAAAGAGGTATCTCTGGGCCCACTCGATAATGATCATCACTATAAGCCTTGCAAGCAATGTGACTAATGAGTTAGTTACGGGATGATGCATTACGGAACAAGTAAAGAGACTTGCCGGTAACGAGATTGAACTAGGTATGATGATACCGACGATCGAATCTCGGGCAAGTAACATACCGATGACTAAACGCTTCCGCTTTTGGTCTATGAGGGTACGTGGACACACTCTCGCTGCTCGTTGATATGCTTCTCCTAGATAGATCTTGCGTGATCATAGGCAAATTTTTGGAAATACTACATTCCCCAACAGCACCCCCCCTTGGGCCGGCCTCCTTTTCCCCCTCCTTTATATACGTGGGAGGGGGGCACCCCAAAGGCACACCAAGTATTCTCTTAGCCATGTGCGGTGCCCCCCTCCATAGTTACACACCTCAGTCATATCGTCGTAGTGCTTAGGTGAAGCCCTGCGCCGGTAACTTCATCATCACCGTCACCACGCCATCGTGCTGACGGAACTCTCCCTCGTCCTCAACTGGATAAAGAGCTCGAGGGACGTCATCGAGCTGAATGTGTGCTCAACGCGGAGGTGTCGTACGTATGGTGCTTGGATCAGTTGGATCACAAAGACGTTTGACTACATCAACCGTGTTACTAAACGCTTCCGCTTTCGGTCTACGAGGGTACGTGGACACACTCTCCCCGCTCATTGCTATGCATCTCCTAGATAGATCTTGCATGATCGTAGGTAATTTTTTTGAAATATTGTGTTCCCCAACAGTGGCATCAGAGCCAGGTCTATGCGTAGATGTTATATGCATGAGTAGAACACAATGAGTTGTGGGCGATAATAGTCATGCTGCTTACAAGCAATGTCTTACTTTGATTCGACGGTATTGTTGGATGAAGTGGCCCGGACCGACATTACATGACCGCGTTCATTAGACTGGTTCTACCGACGTACTTCGCACACAGGTGGATAGCGGGTGTCTGTTTCTCCAACTTTAGTTGAATCGAGTTTGACTATGTCCGGTCCTTGTTCAAGGTTAAACCTTCACATTGACGAAAAATCATTGTGGTTTTGATGCGTAGGTAAGAAAGGTTCTTGCTAGAAGCCCGTAGCAGCCACGTAAAACTTGCAACAACAAAGTAGAGGATGTCTAACTTGTTTTTGCAGGGCATGTTGTGATGTGATATGGTCAAGACGTGATGATATATAAATTGTTGTATGAGATGATCATGATTTGTAGAAGTTATCGACAACTGGCAGGAGTCTTATGGTTGTCGCTTTATTGTATGAAATGCAATCGCCATGTAATTGCTTTACTTTATCACTAAGCGATAGCGATAGTCGTAGAAGTAATAGTTGGCGAGACGACAATGATGCTTCGAGGGAGATGAAGGTCTCAAGCCGGTGATGATGGTGATCATGACGGTGCTTTGGAGATGGAGATCAAAGGCACAAGATGATGACGGCCATATCATATCACTTATTTTGATTGCATGTGATGTTTATCTTTTATTCATCTTATTTTGCTTAGTACGGCGGTAGCATCATAAGATGATCTCTCACAAAATTTCAAGGTATAAGTGTTCTCCCTGAGTATGCACAGTTGCTACAGTTCGTCGTGCCGAGACACCACGTGATGATCGGGTGTGATCAGCTCTACGTTCACATATAATGGGTGCAAGCCAGTTTTGCACACGCAAAATACTCGGGTTAAACTTGATGAGCCTAGCATATGCAGATATGGCCTCAGAACACTAAGACCGAGAGGTCGAACGTGAATCATATAGTAGATATGATCAACATAGTGATGTTCACCATTGAAAACTACTCCATCTCACGTGATGACCGGACATGGTTTAGTTGATATGGATCACGTGATCATTTAGATGACTAGAGAGATGTCTATATAAGTGGGAGTTCTTAAGTAATATGATTAATTGAACTTTAATTTATCATGAACTTAGTACCTGATAGTATTTTGCATGTCTATGTTGTTGTAGATCAATGGCCCGTGCTACCGTTCCCTTGAATTTTAATGCGTTCCTAGAGAAAGCTAAGTTGAAAGATGATGGTAGCAACTACACGGACTGGGTCTGTAACTTGAGGATTATCCTCATTGCTGCATAGAAGAATTACGTCCTGGAAGCACCTCTAGGTGCAAGACCCGCTGCAGGAGCAACTCCGGATGTTATGAACGTCTGGCAGAGCAAAGCTGATGACTACTCAATAGTTCAGTGTGCCATGCTTTACGGCTTAAAACCGAGACTTCAACGACGTTTTGAACGTCATGGAGCATATGAGATGTTCCAGGAGTTGAAGTTAATATTTCAAGCAAATGCCCGGATTGAGAGATATGAAGTCTCCAATAAGTTCTACAGCTGCAAAATGGAGGAGAATAGTTCTATCAGTGAACATATACTCAAAATGTCTGGGTACGACAACCACTTGACTCAACTGAGAGTTAATCTTCCTGATGATAGTGTCATTGACAGAGTTCTTCAATCACCGCCACCAAGCTACAAAAGCTTCGTGATGAACTATAATATGCAAGGGATGGATAAGACAATTCCCGAGCTCTTTGCGATGCTAAAGGCTGCGAAGGTAGAAATCAAGAAGGAGCATCAAGTATTGATGGTTAACAAGACCACCAGTTTCAAGAATAAGGGCAAAGGGAAGAAGGGGAATTTCAAGAAAAACGGCAAGCAAGTTACTGCTTAAGTGAAGAAGCCCAAGTCTGGACCTAAGCCTGAGACTAAGTGCTTCTACTGCAAAGGGACTGGTCACTGGAAGCGGAAGTGCCCCAAGTATTTGGCGGATAAGAAGGATGGCAAAGTGAAAGGTATATTTGATATACATGTTATTTATGTGTACCTTACTAATGCTCATAGTAGCGCCTGGGTATTTGATACTGGTTCTGTTGCTCATATTTGCAACTCGAAATAGGGGCTATGGCTTAAAGGAAGATTGGCTAAGGACGAGGTGACGATGCGCGTGGGAAATGGTTCCAAAGTCGATGTGATCACCATCGGCACGCTACCTCTACATCTACCTTCGGGATTAGTTTTAGACCTGAATAATTGTTATTTGGTGCCAGCGTTAAGCATGAACATTATATTTGGATCTTGTTTGATGCAAGACGGTTATTCATTTAAATCTAAGAATAATGGTTGTTCTATTTATATGAGTAATATCTTTTATGGTCATGCACCCTTGATTAGTGGTCTATTTTTGTTGAATCTCGATTGTAGTGATACACATATTCATAATATTGAAGCCAAAATATGCAAGGTTAATAATGATAGTGCAACTTATTTGTGGCATTGCCGTTTAGGTCATATTGGTGTAAAGCGCATGAAGAAACTCCATGCTGATGGACTTTTGGAATCACTTGATTTTGAATCACTTGATGCTCGTGAACCATGCCTCACGGGCAAGATGACTAAGACTCCGTTCTCCGAAACAATGGAGCAAGCAACAGACTTGTTGGAAATAATACATACTAATGTATGCGGTCCGATGAGTGTTGAGGCTCGCGGAGGGTATCTTTACTTTCTGACCTTCACAGATGATTTGCGCAGATATGAGTATATCTACTTGACATAAGTCTGAAACATTTGAAAAGTTCAAAGAATTTCAGAGTGAAGTGTAAAATCATCATAAAAGAAAATAAAGTTTCTACGATCTGATCATGGAGGTGAATATTTGAGTTACGAGTTTGGTCTTCATCTGAAACAATGTGGAATAGTTTCACAACTCAAGCCACCTGGAACACCACGGCATAATGGTGTGTCCGAACGTCGTAATCTTACTTTATTAGATATGGTGCGATCTATGATGTCTCTTACTAATTTACCGCTATCGTTTTGGGGTTATGCTTTAGAGACGGTTGCATTCACGTTAAATAGGGCACCATCAAAATCCGTTGAGACGACACCATATGAATTGTGGTTTGGCAAGAAACCCAACTTGTCGTTTCTTAAATTTTGGGGCTGCAATGCTTATTTGAAAAAGCTTCAACCTGATAAGCTTGAACCCAAATTGGAGAAATATGTCTTCATAGCATACCCAAAAGAGACTGTTGAGTACACCTTCTATCACAGATCTGAAGGCAAGATATTCGTTGCTAAGAATGGATCCTTTCTAGAGAAGGAGTTTCTATTGAAAGAAGTGAGTGGGAGGAAACTAGAACTTGATGAGGTAATTGTACCTTCCCCCGAATTGGAAAGTAGTTCATCACAGAAGTTAGTACCAGTGATTCTTACACCAATTAGTGAGGAAGCTAATGATGATGATCATGAAACTTCTGATCAAGTTACTACCAAACCTCGTAGGTCAACCATAGTAAGATCTCCACCATAGTTGTATGGTAATCCTACTCTGGAGGTCATGTTATTTGACCATGACGAGCCTACGAACTATGCGGAAGCGACGATGAGCCCAGATTCCGCGAAATGGCTTCAGACCATGAAATCTGAGATGGGATCCATGTATGAGAACAAAGTGTGGACTTTGGTTAACTTGCCCGATGATCGGCAAGCCATAGAGAATAAATGGATCTTCAAGAAGAAGACGGACACTGACGGTAATGTTACTGTCTACAAAGCTCATCTTGTTGTGAAAGGTTTTCGACAAGTTCAAGGAGTTGACTATGATGAGAACTTCTCACCCGTAGCGATGCTTAAGTCTGTCCGAATCATGTTAGCAATTGACGCATTTTATGATTATGAAATTTGGCAAATGGATGTCAAAACTGCATTCCTTAATGGATATCTTGAAGAAGAGTTGTATATGATGCAACCAGAAGGTTTTGTCGATCCAAAAGGTGCTAACAAAGTGTGCAAGCTCCAGTGATCCATTTATGGAGTGGTGCAAGCCTCTCGGAGTTGGAATATAAGCTTTGATAGTGTGATCAAAGCATATGGTTTTATATATACTTTTGGAGAAGCCTGTATTTACAAGAAAGTGAGTGGGAGCTCTGTAGCATTTCTGATATTATATGTGGATGACATATTGTTGATCGTAAATGATACTGAATTTCTGAATAGCGTAAAAGGATACTTGAATACGAATTTTTCAATGAAAGACCTCGGTGAAGCTGCTTATATTGGGCATCCAAATCTATTGAGATAGATCAAGATGCTTAATTGGACTTTCACAAAGCACATACCTTGATAAAGTTTTGAAGAAGTTCAAAATGGATCAATCAGAGAAAGGGTTCTTGCCTGTGTTAGAAGGTGTGAAGTTGAGTCAAACTCAATGCCCGGCCACTGCAGAAGATAGAGAGAAAATGAAAGTCATTCCCTATGCCTCAGTCATAGGTTCTATCATGTATATAATGCTATGTAACAGACCTGATGTGTGCCTTGCTATTAGTTTATCAGGGAGGTACCAAAGTAATCCAGGAATGGATCACTGGACAGCGGTCAAGAACATCCTAAAATACCTGAAAAGGACTAAGGATAGTTTATGGAGGTGACAAAGAGCTCGTCGTAAACAGTTACGTTGATGCAAGCTTTGATGCTAAGCTGGATGACTCTAAGTCACAAACCGGATACGTATTTATATTGAATGGTGGAGCTATCAGTTGGTGCAGTTCCAAGCAGAGCGTCGTGGAGGGATCTACGTGTGAAGCGGAGTACATAGCTGCTTCGGAAGTAGCAAATGAAGGAGTCTGGATGAAGGAGTTCATATCCGATCTAGGTGTCATACAAAGTGCATCGGGTCCAAAGAAAGTCTTTTGTGACAATACTGGGGCAATTACCTTGGAGAAGGAATCAAGATTTCACAAGAGAGCCAAACACATCAAGAGACGCTTCAATTCCATCCGCGATCAAGTCAAGGAGGGAGACATAGAGATTTGCAAGATACATATGGATCTGAGTGTTGCAGACCCGTTGACTAAGCCTCTCTCACGAGCAAAACATGACCAACACCAAGAATCCATGGTGTTAGAATCAATCCTATGTAATCTAGATTATTGACTCTAGTGCAAGTGGGAGACTGAATGATATATGCCCTAGAGGCAATAATAAAGATGTTATTTATAATTCCTTATATCATGATAAATGTTTACTATTCATGTTAGAATTGTATTAACTAGAAACTTAGTACATGTGTGAATACATAGACAAACAGAGTGTCCCTAGTAAGCCTCTACTAGACTAGCTCGTTAATCAAAGATGGTTAAGTTTCCTGACCATAGACATGTGTTGTCATTTGATGAACGGGTGTGATGGACAAGACCCATCCGTTAGCTTAGCATTAATGATCGTTTAGTTTTATTGCTATTGCTTTCATCATGACTTATACATGTTCCTCTAACTATGAGATTATGCAACTCCTGAATACCGGAGGAACACCTTGTGTGCTATCAAACATCACAACGTAACTAGGTGATTATAAAGATGCTCTACAGGTTTATCCGATGGTGTTTGTTGGGTTGGCATAGATCGAGATTAGGATTTGTCACTCCGTGTATCGGAGAGGTATCTCTAGGACCTCTCGGTAATGCACATCACTATAAGCCTTGCAAGCAATGTGACTAATAAGTTAGTTGCGAGATGATGTATTACGGAACGAGTAAAGAGACTTGCCAGTAATGAGATTGAACTAGGTATGGTGATACCGACGATCGAATCTCGGGCAAGTAACATACCGATGACAAAGGGAAAACGTATTTTGTTATTATGTGGTTTGACCGATAAAGATCTTCGTATAATATGTAGGAGCCAATATGAGCATCCAGGTTCCGCTATTAGTTATTGACCGGCGATGTGTCTCGGTCATGTCTACATAGTTCTCGAACCCGTAGGTTCTGCACGCTTAACGTTCGATGACGATTTGTATTATGAGTTATGTGATCTGATGAACGAAGTTTGTTCAGAGTCCCGGATGAGATCACAGAAATGACGAGGAGTCTCTAAATGGTCGATAGGTAAAGATTCATATATTGGAAGGTTACATTCGGACACCGAAATGGTTCGGGTCGTTTCGGAGTACCGGGGGTTACCAGAACCCCCCAGGGAGGTTAATGGGACACCATGGGCCTTAGTGGAGAAGAGAGAGGGCCGGCCAGGAGGTGGCGCGCGCCCACCTTGCCATCCAAATTGGACAAGGGGTGGGGGCGGCTCCCTCCTCCTTCCTTCTCTCCTCTTCCTCCTTCCCTCCTTCTCCTAGTGGGAATAGGAAGGGGTGGGGGCGAATCCTACTTGGACCGGGAGTCCAAGTAGGACTCGCCCCTATGGCGCACCCCCCTTTGGGCCGGCCTCCTCTTCCCCCCTCCTTTATATACGTGGGAGGGGGCACCCCAAAGGCACACCAAGTCTTCTCTTAGCCTTGTGCGGTGCCCTCCTCCACAGTTACACATCTCGGTCATATCGTCGTAGTGCTTAGGCGAAGCCCTGCGCTAGTAACTTCATCATCACCATCGCCACACCGTCGTGCTGACGAAACTCTTCCTCGTCCTCAACTGGATCAAGAGCTCAAGAGACGTCATCGAGTTGAACGTGTGCTGAACACGGAGGTGCCGTACGTTCGGTGCTTGGATCAGTTGGATCGCGAAGACGTTCGACTACATCAACCGCGTTACTAAACGCTTCCGCTTTCGTTCTACGAGTGTACGTGGACACACTCTCCCCGCTCGTTGCTATGAATCTCCTAGATAGATCTTTTGTGGTCGTTGGTAACTTTTTTGAAATACTGCGTTCCCCAACACCATTCTCTTAGTAGTGTGTTGACAATGATGTAGGGATGGTGTACTTATGTAGATGATGATGTGGAGTCAGATGACAACTTATGATGCTTTTGGTATATGAATCATGAAGCCTTATATTGCTTGTATATATGTCTTCATGTATGTGGTTTTCTAACACTTTGTTATGTGTTGAAATTTTGGTATTCTCTCTTCTATAGAGATGAGGTGGTATGTGGTGTCACTAGTAGAAAAGGGTGCAACGGTCCAGGCCAGGTCAGCCCATTAGTCCCCGTTCAGTCCAGAACCAGGACCAATGGGGGCATTGGACCTGGTTCGTGAGCCCAGGGGGCCGGCCGGGCCACGTTGGCCATTGGTCCCGGTTCATCTGGACGTTTTGGTCCCGGTTGGTGGGACGAACCGGGACCAGTGGGCCTTGCGCCTGGCCCACCACCATTGGTCCCGGTTGGTGGCTTGAACCGGGACCAAAGGCTCCCCTTTAGTCCCGGTTCATACCACCAACCGGGACCAATGAGGTGCCTATATATACCCCCTCGCATAAGAGCAGAGCACACTGCTCTGTTTTTTCTGGCCTAGGGGGAGAGGGCTTGGTGGTGCTCTAGCTCACCTCCAATGCACACAAGGTGTTCGATGGAATGCCTGAGCCACACTACTTAAGCTTTCTCCTCTCCAAGCTCGACCTCCAAGCTCCATTTTCCTCAATATTTGTCTAGGTTTAGCGTCCGTCACGCCCCGTCCCCGTCTTCACCGCCGTCGATCACCCGCGCCGAGCTCATCACCGGCACCACCGTGGTGAGCCTCTTGTTCTTATCTTCTTTCTCAAAGGAAAAATATTCTTACTTGTATGTTTACATAGATACTTGTATTATTTTCTTACTTTTATTATTGCATCTTATATAGTGCGATGGTTTTGGTATCCGCCCCCGTCGGCCCTCGTCCTGTCTATGATTCGGATGTGGTATATATATTATCTTTATAACTATTGGTTCATTTATTGTTTATGAAAATTGTGCCGACCAACATGACATAGATTTTCTTTATGTAGGATGTATGTGAATCGGAAATTCCAACCGACTCTATTGTCGAGAGGTTAAATTTAGTTGAAGAAGAAAACAATTTGTTGAAGGAAAAAATAAAAAAAATGAGGAGGAGAAGTTGATATTGGAGTTGCATGTTGCGGATGTCATCGATGATCACAAGATCAAGATGGATGCAATGCGCTTGAAGATTAGAAAGATTAGAAAATATGCAATTCATACCGAGGCTTGGTATCATTATGACATTAGATCAATTGTTGCCTTGGTTGTGATTATGATCGCATTTGTTTTTGCATTGAAATGTTTTGCATAGTTTCAATGTATGGTTTAATTAATTAGATGCTCTAGAGAGCTATATGTTGTTAGATGAGAACTATGTATGTACTTTGGTTTTAATGTGATGATGAACTTATATTAATTTGGACACTTAATTATATATAATGCACGCAGATGAACCGGCAATGGATGTACGGTGACAGACACACCTCCGAGTACATTAAGGGCGTGCATGAGTTTCTCGATGCGGCTGAGGCAAACAAGCAGAATGGTTTTATGTGTTGTCCATGCACTGAATGTGGGAATACGAGGTCTTACTCTAACCGGAAAATCCTTCACTCCCACCTGCTTTACAAGGGTTTCATGCCACACTATAATGTTTGGACGAGGCACGGAGAAATAGGGGTTATGATGGAAGACGGCGAAGAAGAAGAGTACGATGACAACTATGTGCCCCCTGAATACGGTGATGCTGCAACGAGGGGAGCTGGTGATGATCAAGAGGAACCAGACGATGTGCCCAATGATGCTGCAACGGGTGAAGCTGCTGAAGATCAAGAGGAACCAGACGATGTGCCCGATGATGATGATCTCCGCCGGATCATTATCAATGCAAGGACGCAATGCGAAAGTCAAAAGGAGAAGCTGAAGTTCGATCACATGTTAGAGGAGCACAAAAAAGGGTTGTACCCCAATTGCGAAGATGGCAACACAAAGCTCGGTACCGTACTGGAATTGCTGTAGTGGAAGGCAGAGAATGTTGTGGCTGACAAAGGATTTGAGAAGCTACTAAAAATATTGAAGAAGAAGCTTCCAAAGGATAACGAATTGCCCGACAGTACATACGCCGCAAAGAAGGTCGTATGCCCTCTAGGATTGGAGGTGGAGAAGATACATGCATGCCCTAATGACTGCATCCTCTACCATGGTGCATACAAGGATCTGAACGCATGCCCGGTATGCGGTGCATTGCGGTATAAGATCAGACGAGATGACCCTGGTGATGTTGACGGTGAGCCCCCCAGGAAGAGGGTTCCTGCGAAGGTGATGTGGTATGCTCCTATAATACCACGGTTGAAACGTCTGTTCAGAAACGAAGAGCATGCCAAGTTGATGTGATGGCACAGTGAGGACCGGAAGAAAGACGGGAAGTTGAGAGCACCCGCTGACGGGTCGTAGTGGAGAAAAATCGAGAGAAAGTACTGGGATGAGTTTGCAAAGGACCCAAGGAATGTATGGTTTGCTTTAAGCGCGGATGGCATTAATCCTTTCGGGGAGCAGAGCAGCAATCACAGCACCTGGCCCGTGACTCTATGTATGTATAACCTTCCTCCTTGGATGTGCATGAAGCGGAAGTTCATTATGATGCCAGTTCTCATCCAAGGCCCTAAGCAACCCGGCAATGACATTGATGTGTACCTAAGGCCATTAGTTGAATAACTTTTACAGCTGTGGAATGGAAACGGTGTACGTATGTGGGATGAGCACAGACAGGAGGAATTTAACCTAAAGGCATTGCTGTTCGTGACCATCAACGATTGGCCCTCTCTCAGTAACCTTTTAGGACAGACAAACAAAGGATACCATGCATGCACGCACTGTTTAGATGACACTAAAAGTATATACCTGGACAAATGCAGGAAGAATGTGTACCTGGGCCATCGTCGATTTCTTTCGACCAACCATCAATGTCGAAAGAAAGGCAAGCATTTCAAAGGCGAGGCAGATCACCGGAAGAAGCCCGCCATGCATACCGGTGATCACGTACTTGCTATGGTCAATGATTTACACGTAATCTTTGGAAAGGGTTCCGGCGGACTAGCTGTTCCGAATGACGCTGAGGGACACGCACCCATGTGGAAGAAGAAATCTATATTTTGGGACCTACCCTACTGGAAAGACCTAGAGGTCCGCTCTTCAATCAACGTGATGCACGTGACGAAGAACCTTTGCGTGAACCTGCTAGGCTTCTTGGGCGTGTATGGGAAGACAAAAGATACACCTGAGGCATGGAAGGACCTGCAACGTTTGCACGAAAAAGACGGCATGCCTCCGAAGCAGTATAAAGGTCCTGCCAGCTACGCTCTTACGAAAGAAGAGAAAGAAATCTTCTTTGAATGTCTGCTCAGTATGAAGGTCACGACTGGCTTCTCGTCGAATATAAAGGGAATAATAAATATGCCAGAGAAAAAGTTTCAGAATCTAAAGTCTCATGACTGCCACGTGATTATGACGCAACTGCTTCCGGTTGCATTGAGGGGGCTTCTACCAGAAAACGTCTGATTAGCCATTGTGAACCTATGTGCATTCCTCCATGCAATCTCTCAGAAGGTGATCGATCCAGAAATCGTACCAAGGCTAAGGAGTGATGTGGCGCAATGTCTTGTCAGTTTCGAGCTGGTGTTCCCACCATTCTTCTTCAATATCATGACGCACGTCCTAGTTCATCTAGTCGACGAGATTGTCATCCTGGGGCCCGTATTTCTACACAATATGTTCCCCTTTGAGAGGTTCATGGGAGTCCTAAAGAAATATGTTTGTAACCACGCTAGGCCAGAAGGAAGCATCTCCATGGGCCATCAAACAGAGGATGTTATCGGGTTTTGTGTTGACTTCATTCCTGGCCTTAAGAAGATAGGTCAGCCTAAATCGCGGTATGAGGGGAGACTGACTGGAAAAGGCACTCTTGGAAGTGACTCAATAATATGTAGGGACCGATATTCTTGGTCTCAAGCACACTACACAGTTCTACAGAACTCTACCTTGGTGACCCCGTATGTCGATGAACACAAGAACAGTCTGCGCTCCAAACACCCGGAGCAGTGCAACGACTGGATTACATGTGAACACATCAGGACTTTCAGCAGTTGGTTGGAAACACGTCTCAGAGGTGACAACACTGTTTGTGATGAGCTGTACTTGTTGTCTAGGGGACCATCTTTGACTGTATTGACTTACAAAGGATACGAGATAAATGGGAATACATTTTACACGATCGCCCAAGATCCAAAGAGCACCAACCAAAACAGCGGTGTCCGCTTTGATGCAGCAAGTGAGAGTGGAAAGGACACATATTATGGTTACATAGTGGACATATGGGAACTTGACTATGGACATGATTTTAAGGTCCCTTTGTTTAAGGTACACGTGCATTGCACGCATGAGATTCTGGTGGTTTGTGCATTATGCTTCTACATGTGGAGCTTTCTGGATTCTAACATGTGGCAAAATCTAGTGGAATGTAAGGTTAGGAAAGTTTGATTAACTTAGGCGAGTGTTTGATTCAAGCCACACCTTAGGCAAGCCACACTAAGGCCCCACATGACATACACACACAAAATGTGGCAAGATTCCCTTAGGCTTGCCAACTTGTTTCTCTCATTTTGAAGAACTAATAACTTTGCCTAAGCTTAGTTGTGGCAAAGTTAGGGTCTGTTTGATTCAAAGGATTTTCATAGGATCTTTGAAGGATTAGAATCCTTAGGAATTTTTCCTACGTTGGTCATTTGATTCGTAGGATTGAATCATGCAGAATATTTTCCTAAGGATTCATTTGTATTACGTTTCACATGAATTCTAACATGCACTCCAACCTCTTGAAAGAAATCCTTTGTTTTTCATGTGACACAATCAAACAAACTCAAATCCTATAGGGATCCAATGAACATGTCATTCCAATCCTACTTTTTTCCTATTCCTATGTTTCTGCAATCCTACGAATCAAAGAGGCCCTTACTCATGAATTAAGTTCAACCATGGAGTCTTCTAGATTATACATGTGGCAGAATCTGGTGGATGATATCCAGCGGCCAGTAGTGCTCGGATTTGCCATCTTTGTACCATCGGATTGGCTTCATCCAACGACCAACTTTCAAAGTTTTCACACACTATATAGGGGGTATAGATATAGATGTGCTGGTCCGTTGCAATGGATCCAAAGTATATATATCTATTTAGTGGAGTGCACTCTAAACACATTATCTATTTATTTTTCTGTAACCTTCCGTAGCCATGCAACCAAGCCACATAAGCTTAATGGGTGCCCCCCACATCATATTATTCATACTACGTTGATTGAAAAAAAGATAAATCACCCAAAACAAGATCTTCCCTTTTTTCCTACGATGTTGTGCCGTGCACGTACCTACTAGTTGTATAGTGGTAGTACTAGTAATATAGTATTAGGAGTACAAACTTGGTACTAGTAGGAGTAGTACTAGTACGGAATGCTCCTACTCTATCAACGAGCCCCGTCTGACACCAAATTTCTTGGCTTCTGTACTACAGCTAGATCTTCCCCTCGTTTCTTTTTTCCAACCCGGCAGTGGGCGGGGTGTCGGTTTGCTCAACGGGGGTCCCACATGAAAGTGAAAATGCTAGGCAACACGCCTTCCCTAAGCCATGTGTCGTGCCGGACGGGCTATGTTGTACTCCCGATTCCCGGGCGTGTGGGGGTGCAACGCGAACGCGGCAGGCCTTTTCCTTTTACCAGCAATGTGCTCGTGCATTGCGACGGATCCAAAGTAGTAGAAAAGTAGTATTTGTTCACAAACTTGAAAGAAATCACTATTGTTTTGATATACTCCTAATATATTACTCCCTCCGTAACTAAATATTTGTCTTTTTTGAGATTTCAAATGGACTATCACATACAGATTATATAGACATATTCTAGTGTTTCTAGCAAGATGCCCGCTCGTTGCACGAAGTTGATGGAAAAGGTAAGCACAACTTATAAATTGACGGATGGAGTACTAGTTACAGTGATGCATATAATTAAGCAAAGGGATCGCACATGTCGGTATTGACTGGAACGGGAATGCAACAGCACAATAAGAATTAAGGCCATGATGATGTGATCGCAATGGTGGTTACAGAAGGCAAGAAGAAAGATGGATCCACGAACGTACGACCTCCTCCTCCTCAACTTAGTGTGTCGGGCCACCGACCGGCAGCTAAGGAGCGGCGGCTTTTGTGGTGAGGTCGAGGTGCTTCTCAGCAAAGGCATCCAAGGCTTCCAGCCGGTTGAGGAAGGCCAACATCGTAGCGTCCTCACTGGCCTTGTAGATACCTATGTACATGATTTCCTCGTACATGTGGATGTGTAGGTCGACGAATTCTTGCAGGGCGAGACGCCTCGCGGCGAGCGCGACCTCCAGGTGGACATTCTTCGTGGCATCGGCGGGCAGTCGCAGGGCCACCAGTGCTTGAAAGAGGTTCCGGCCATGGAGGCCGATTAGGGTGGTAGGCAATGAGGAGCCCGGGCGCATGGGCTGGAGGAGTACGGCGATGTCGTCCGCGAGCTTCTTGAGGACAGTGAACTTGTTGCTGGTGGCAACGATCATCTGGTCCAACTGAGAGTCGTAGTTGGCGTCGAAGGCGGCCATCCACCAGCCGGTCTCCAACACCGTCTGGAGACGATCCTCGGCGCCATGTCGCAGGCCGGCGTCGTGGACCATCTGGCGCAGCCGCTGGCCGTGCACGAGCGTCGCCGCCATGGGTCTGCAGTGAGCTCTTTTGCGCTTAGTGTAGGTGCTTAGGCAAATGCTTAGGTGCGTACGATGTGGTAGATGCATTGGAATGGAGGGGCGCCTTTATATGAGGGCAATGAGGCAAACTGCGTTGCATTCACATCGTGCAGCCTCTTTTCCCGGACCTCCTCCCATTACTTCCCTCATGCATTAATTTCTTTCGAGGGTACCCCTCATGCATTAATTGAAGAAGGATGCATTGGCCGTTCAACATATCGGGAACCGCTACTCGCTCCCTCGTCTGCATTAAAGCCGTATTGGGAACTGCGCCGCCCGCTGTCAAATCGAATACTCCCTCCGTCTAGGTGAGTATTAAGTCATCTTACGAAAACCAAATAGTAAACACATAGGCGTGGTGCATTAACTCTCACGTTGTTTCTTATTTTTTGACATAAATAGAGGAATCAACCAAGAAGAGATGTGGGGCTTGTATGCTTTTAATGACTTGAGACTATCAAACATGACATGCAGTGGTCAGTTTGTTGCACAAGAACAAATACAACCCACGTCAGCACACACGCATCTTATATAGCATCACATCCGATGGCTATAAAAGATGAATGAGACCAAATTATATCTCATCTAGATGAGTTCTAGCAAAACTGTATCAATAATACTTAGTACTCATGCGCCATGTATCATATATTAGTATCATGTAGTACTTTATTTATTTATGAGGTATCCAGATGGCACTGCACCGCCAAGAAAAGAGGGTAACATCAAAATTATGGACTACTCCCTCCTTTCTGGTTTATAGGGCTTATCTCAAAATTTTAGTTTTTCCATTTTATAAGGCTCAATTTGGTTGTTCCCCATCACATGTTCAGACTTCAAGGTGCATTAAATCATTGCATGCAAGTATTAAGAGAAAACTGACCAATGCATGCATGCATTGCAATTAATGCATTCGTAAACATAATTTTTTGAGGAAAACAAGAGCATTAATTGGGTGCTTTTCCAAACTACAAAAAATATTCCACCACTCATCATCTACCTTGGTTAGTGAGATTTTTGAATTGAGCCTTATAAACCGGAAAGGAGGGAGTACTTTTTTGAGTATGTTGGTAAGGTCCGGTCATAGTCACTTGTTGAAATACTCCCTCCGTCCGGAAATACTTGTCATCAAAATGGATAAAAGGAAATGTATCTAGACGTATTTTATTTTTAGATACATCTCTTTTTATCCATTTTGATGACAAGTATTTTCGGACGGAGGGAGTAGAAAACAGAGTTGGTGATGATGGTGTGTGTGCCATCCTGCAATATAGGCCGTCAGATTTATATCTAACGGATAGGAAAGAAACTATGGCAATTTTGCAAAAATATACCCACACGTCTCTCCATGTTCGCAAATAAGGCCTTCCCTCGTTCAACCTTTTCTCTCACAAGATAAACTACTCATACAAATGCATCTTGATGTTCCGTGCAACGCACGGGCAGCTAGCTTATGTCTTTTAAAATAGTTGCTGCGATAATTGGCTTGAAGTGATATATTTTATGTCTGCCCGGAATGATTTCAGATTCACTAGTAGTAACAAAGAAAAGGTTGCCTTGTTAATTAACAGAAAACAGGGTGAAAACTATCACATGAGGCCGGTAAAGACAAAGCACACTGGGTTCAGCATCATCGTCACTACAGCTGTTCGTGCACGAGAAGTCTACATATCGAGGGGGCTACCGAGCGAGGCACCAAGACACAATGTTTGAGAGAGAAACAAATTGACAGATTATGATCAGATTGAGTTGTCACCCTTCTGCTGTCATTGTTGGGGGGAGGGGGAGAAAGACGTATCGAGAGTGTGCGCGGTAGGCATAGAGGCACAACTAGCGGGTGTGTGTGTGTGTGTTTGAAAGAGGAGTAGATAGATTATTATCAAGATCGATGTGCCACCCTACTCCTTCGGTGTCGGGTAGTATGTGTGTGTGTATGTTTGGGAGAGAAGCCAGTCGATAGATTAGTATCAAGATCGAGGTGTCACCCTACTCCTTCAGTGTTGGGAAGTGTGGGTGTGTGGGGGGCAGTGACACTCACATATCTCTACTCTTATAAAAAACAGAGTTGGTGATGATGGTGTTCCTGCCATCCTGCAATATAGGCCATCCAATTTATATCCGACAGACAGGAAGGAAACTATGGCAATTTTGCAAAAAGATACCCACACCCCTCTCCGCATTTGCAAATAAGGCATTCCCTCGTTCATCCTTTTCTCCCACAAGATAAACTTCTCATACAAATGCATCTTGATGTTCCGTGCAGCGCATGGGCATCTTGCTAGTAGGGAGAAGAAGTTTATGTGACACATATCTAGCTATATTAAGGGATAGGTAGATAGCATATGTGTGAGAGACATTAGTGGCTGTGGGTGGGCGGAATTAAAGGGGTGGGCGTGTTAGACATAGAGAGCGTGTGTGTTTCTGTGTGAGAGACTTGTAGGACGGGGTAGAAAGACGAATTTAACCCTGACGGAGGGAGAGAAATACATGAAGTGCGTGTGTGTGATTCCGACGCCCACAGGGAAATGAGATATGTATGCGTGTGAGAGAGATTGCACAATTCATTCACGTATCACTATCTAGCGATCGTGGACGTGCATCGCTTGAACATAAGTCAATATCTACTTCGTATCGTGGCCAAAGGTACAATATCAATTCAATGCTATAAAGATTGGACACTCACATATCACAATTTTTTTCTATTTAAATAAGCCTTTTTAGTTGTGCATGCCAAAGTTATAGTGATGTTTCTTCAAACAACCAATGTAGCTATCATGAACATGCACCATTGTTACTCTTGCATTCAAATTCATTAGTCTTGGATGATTTAAGTTTCTATTTTGAAGTAATATATGTAATATTCATATATGAATTCAACGGGTACGCAATTTATGAAATGGAGGCTATGTAATCATATGAGGTAACACTTTTAAGTAGCTGACTACAATATCCATTTCTTTTTGTGCGCCTCTACACTAACACGTCAATGCATTATGTTTAAAGTAAATAACCAATGGCACTAAATTATCTATTTACACAAGAAATACATAGGCTGAGCGTTTGATCCCTTTTTTGTGAACGCACCATTACACCCGTACGATTGGCCGCGCCCGTGTGAACGTCCAAGTTATCGACGCATCATCCCGAGTTATTGTCTTTTTCTGGGGTGGACTTCACACCAGTTAGGGGTGGACTTCACACCAGTTATTAACTGCTGACGCATGCCCCGTGTACACCCTCTAGCATGACCTTCCCGCTAGCACGGTCCAAAATTAGTTGAAACTGGATACGAACGATCCCGCGGGCGGCAAAATCTCCCGCCTCCTTCTAAAATTTCCGCCACCTTAGTCTTTAGCATGCGAAATCCCCCTTTTGTCCTTGGTGCACGGAGACCAACAGTTACAATACCGCCCTCATCTACATGATAGGTCGGGGCTGCTTTGGTAACTTCCGGTTCCCCCACTACACGGCACCCCCATTTCCTCTCCCCCTCCCGCAAAAACGACTAACTCCACAGCACCAGAGCATCTTACATCATGCCGTACGTACTTCATCGCCCTTTCTCCCCTCACCTCTTGAAACCCTAGACTGCTCATCCACCGGCATACCATAGCCCATTCACTGCCAGCGGCGTCCACCTCGCCGGATCTGCTTCTGCGGCCACATCTACCCCTCCCACCTCCCCTAGAAACAAGTAGACTGCTCATCCACCACTGTACCACAGCCCATTCAGTGCCGGCCTTGTCCACGGCGCCGGATCTGCTTCGCCGATACTCTCGTCAACCGTCGCGCATCTGCAGTGGCTCATTCGTACTCCCCACCGGAGATGCTTCGTCCACACCCCCTAGAGCCGCCCCACCGAAGCCCCCGTCGACGGTCTCTGATCCTCTTCGCCGACACCTTCCTCAACCCTACCAGAGCCGCTTCGCCGACACCTTCCTCAACCCTACCGGAGTAGCTTCGCCTATACCATTCTCAACCCTACCGGGGCCGCTTTGCCAACTCACAAGTCCACGGCCTCAGATCCCCTTCCTCGCACCCTCATCCAACCTACTGGAGCAGCTTATGACACCCCATCCACGGCCGCAGATCCGCATCATCGACACCACCCTTAACCCAACCACCGGAGCAGCTTCTGACGCCCTGTCCATGGCCGCAGATCTGCATCGTCGACACCATCCTTAACCCAACCACCGGAGCAGCTTCACCTACGCCCTCGTCCAAGGCCATAGATCCTCTTCGCCCACACCGTAGTCCACCCTACCGGAGCCGCTCCACAAACACCCTACTTGACGGTTCTAGATCTCCTTACCGGACCCCAACAGCCAGCGCAGCGTCATCACCCTCGTCGTTTCTAACCTGATTCCCACAGTCTGGAGAGATGCCAAGCACCCGCCACGGCCTAGGTACTTGTCACCTTTAAACCCGTCCCGCATCGCCTGCCCGATGTACTTCAAATATACTAACCCGTCACTGTTACCTGTTATGCAGCTGGCAAAAACTACAAGGACGATGTTTCTTCTAGATCTAACAGCTTGGCCAACCAAGATCCTGGACTGAGGCATTGCTATGATCTTGTAAGCGCGTCTCTCTCTCTTGTATTGTTCTATGCCTGCCTGCGTGCTTTGCTAGGATTTTTGACCAGTAATCCCTTTGTGCAGACAATGATTTCTACTACTGGCTGCTAAATTAGATATGTCGATGTCATACATGATACTACCTCGTACCTTCGTTCCTAAATATAAGTCTTTCTAGAGATTCCACTATAGGCTACATATGGAGCAAAATGAGTGAATCTACACTCGAAAATGCATCTATATACATCTGTATGTGGTCCATACTGGAATTTCTACAAAGACATATATTTAGGAACAGGGGCGGTACATTACAAAAAATCGTAGGTGGCATGTAGGAATTCCAGTGCACTACATTAGGCTCCCTTAGAGTGCCTCCTAGTCCAGCATACAGAGTCATGGCTAGTTTATGGTACGCACACAATCGTTAATTGGTGGTTTAAATATGTGCAAGGGATACGCAATGTAGTATCATGTAGAGATGTCTGAAATTAGCTGTGTCAACTTGCAGATAGGGTTACACAATAAAAAGTACAAGATGTATGTGGCAATTTCATGGAACATCACAAAAAAGGAGAGGCTGCGGTGAGCCTATACAGTGTGCCATGGTATGTCACTCTTCCATTGCAATCATCGTGACATGTTATTTGTATGCCAGTTCTATTAGCCAAGTTTCTTAGGGGTAGTTATTACGAGTTATCCTAAGAAAATAAGCACATGTGAATATAAGCTCCATGTAATAAGCCAACCAGTTCTTTTCATTGCGTTTTCAGCTTATCTTTGGTATGATCAGTGGAAAGTCTAAATTGCATTATATTTTTTTCATTTTGCTGCCCATATGAAAATTAATTTGACTTGCAAACATCACAAATTGAACCCAGTGCAGTAACTAATATGATAGGAAAACAGACCATCACTATTTGCTCAAAATGCAAATACAAAGATACCATCTACTTGGCACAATCTACTTTGGTCAATATTTTCCATAGAGATCCCATTGCCTAATTTAAACGAAGAACGCATGACCCACATTTAAATGAAGAACAATTATTTATTGAAATTCGATGGTCCAAGTGGCTGGTTATTATCGTATAGCAGCACCACCTGAAAGCATCATATAGCAGCAGCAGCTCATAGCAACTCATCATACAGCAGCAGCAGTCTGCAATTCATCATATGCCAGCAGCAGCTCATAGCAATTCATCATATAGCAGCAGCAGCAGCAGCTCATAGCAATTCATCATATAGCAGCAGCAGCAGTAGCTCATTGCAATTCATCATATAGCAGCAGCAGGAGCAACTTGTAGCAACTCATCATATAGCAGCAGCAGGAGCAGCTTGTAGCAACTCATCATATAGCAGCAGCAGCAGCAGCAGCTCATAGGAATTCATCATATAGCAGCAACAGCTCATAGCAACTCATCATACAGCCGCAGAAGCAGCAGCTCATAGCAATTCATCATATAGCAGCAGCAGGAGCAGCTCATAGCAATGCATCATATAGCAGCAGAAGAAGCAGCTCATAGCAATTCATCGTATAGTGGATCAGAATGAAAATTTGGCAAAAAATCAGAGGAGATCCTCACCTTGTTGGATGAGCTCATCCTTCAACGGCACCTCAAGGCCATGGCCTGGGAGGAGGGGTGGGGAATAAGGTGCCTTCTGCCCCAGTGTGGCATCAGCCATAGTTGTGCAGCGCCCGCCGGAGTAGTGCGTTGGACGAACCACAGTGGAGCAGCTGCTGGAGACCATGAGAATGAGGGGCGGCACCAGAGGGAGGAGAAGCCAGGGAGATTTACCCCTACCCGCTGGCCATGTAGCCTAGCTAGACATAGCATCGTCGAGGACAAGGCCAGATGGGACCAGTGGCGATGGCTCGCTGGAGGAACCCTAGTGCTGCAGGCAGGGGATCAAGGTAGAGGGAAAGGGGAGAGGAGATGCAAGCGGGCAGGGCAATGAATGCTTGTGTGTTTGTTTTTACTTGAGGGTCAGGTGTGACACGGGTGTCAGCAGTTGCATTTTGAGTGTAATATAGGCAAACAACAGAGTTATTTCACTATTCCCCTTCCCTTCAATTTTTAGTGAGGTTCTACCTGGAACACCCCCCCTCCAAAGCGAAATTAGTTAAGCCCAAGCCCATAACTCAAAAATGACTTCTTTACATCTTTTATGGCTTATTTTGACAATATGCCCTAAAAAGCGGAATCGAACTGGCCCTTAACCTGCAATTCAATTATGCATGCAATGGTGAATCACTCATGCCTGCTATCTGTACATTTAGGCATCATCATGCATGGCATAACCTAATACATGTGCATTCCATTGTAGAATCTGGAATATGCAATGTTTATGTTAGTTCATACGTTGCACATGATGTTTAAATGCCCCTTAAATCTGGTCAGTCAAGTGATGGTCTTTAAGCCTCCTTCTTTGCTTCTTTTCTTGATATGTAAGATTTGCTCGCACATCTGTTCAATTGCTTGTTTGCATCAGCCAGCCATACTAGGACTGTTTGCTTTGATTACTTGATGTTCTTGACATAACACTCTAACAGAGCTTGTCAACGATTTAAACACTAAGGGCTGATGTAGTGGGCCCTTGTCTAACTCATAGGTGACATAAAGGTTTGGTTGTACACTATAGTAGGCTCTCCAAGAGTACCTGGAGATCCAGTTCGAAGGTATGCCTAGTTTTTACATAGTGCAGACATAGTAAATGCTCATTTCATTGTGTGCAAGTGCAAGAGATGCGGCATGTTTCATTATGTGGTGTTGTTTTGTTATAATCTCATTCTTTTGTGTTCACAGACTGGAAAGTATGCATATTTATCTTCCAAGGACACGAGTAACTAGTTTGTGTCACCTTGCAGAGGGGGTGCAATGAAGATAAGATTGAGGATTTCCAAGTACAAGATGTTAGGAAGGAGCCTTGCAAGAGAAGTAGGAGCTGCGCTGAGCCTCTTCAACCTGCTAAGGTAAGTCACTGTATGCAACTCAACAGTTCAATTCCTTGTTTGTTTCAGGCATAGTTAATTTTCTCTTTTCAATTGCTTTATTTGTCCTCAGTTAATGAGATGCCCAAATAATCATGCCTGATGTTCGGTACTTGTATCACTATTAGTTGACATAATTAAAGGCCTTACCATTTAATTACTCTGCCAAAGTGTGCCTGAAGCTTTGAAGTCTATTAACCAACTATTATTGCATGAGGCTCACAATCTAGTTTATACTACGCTAATGATTGCATAGTTTTGCCTGCTGTAGTATGTTTGTATGAAACCCTCTGTTGTTCATTATGCTCCCTAAGACTTTAATTGAGGCACAGAATGGCCAACTGCTTGCTTACTTATACGCAACGTGCTGTCTAAATTTGTAACTTGTCTGTGTTTTCGATTGGGCCCCAACATCATGCTCCTCTGGTGAGCTAAGAGGGATTTCTGTATGCAGGCTGCACAGACTATCTTTTTTATAATTTTTAAAATATCACCTGCTTATGCTTCATGACGTGTAACATTTTTTTGAAAGTGACGTGTAACATTATTGTTAGTCCTGTTTTGCCATGTAGTACAAAATAGTGTCTTGTTCGCTTCACTGTTGTAACTATATTTTTGCCCTAGTCATGTGTACTTACAGAAACATTTCAGGATGAAGTGACATCAACACAAAGATCTGCGAGCAGTGCGGCATGGCCGTTACCGAATGATTATGGATTGGAATTGGAATGTGCTGATGTTCTCGAGCATCAACTAGAGGTGGCAAGACAACGTGTACATGATTGTCAACGTATAATCAACAAGTTGAGACTGGACATGCAGGTATTAGATGCAGGAGTCAAAAAATGAAACAAGACACTGAGGTAACCATGAAGGAATTGGAGATTTTGCAGACTGAAATTTGTGCTATCTGAATCCGGCCAATCCTATTTTCTGAAGAGATTATAGTTCAAATGGAGTTAAGTTGATGCGCGTCCATGATGTATGAGCTGTATTTGCCCAGTGGGTATAATCGGCTGTAATTTCTTTATTGTATAGTGTAGGATTATTATACCTTTCTGTGCCTTGATCTCTTTGTTGTAATAGTGTAGGCTTTTTAGAGGTGGTAGGATTGAGTAGGATAATTCTTTGAATAAGCTATATCGTTCAAACGGGGGCCAATTCGCCCGACCATGGCCCTTCACGGGCCGTCGGATCCATGGGCCTTCTACATCTCGTAGGATCCATGGGCCTTCTATGTCTTGTAGGATCCATGGGCCTTCTACGTCTCGTAGGATCCATGGGCCTTCTACGTCTCGTAGGATCCATGGGCCGCCGGCTCATTTCTGGGTCTTATACGGGCCTTTAATGGGCCGTAGGCGGGCCTTTAATGGAAATCATGTGTTTTATGGGCTGACCATAACGGGTCGTTAATAGGCCGTATTTGGTGATGCTATGAAAATGGCCCGACAGACTAACGGTCCACAAACGGGCCGACTGTAACGACGGGCTGAATTTGGCCCACAAACAGAAAATGACAATAACGGGCCGTAAGTAACCGAATGCTGCAAATGAGCCCAAGAATAAATGGGCCCTCAGAAGGCCGAAAGTTAACTTGGGCTGGAAACGGCCCAACGGAATAACGGGCCGTTAATGGGTATAAAGTGATACACTGTTCATTACGGGCCAGTTTCACCACGGGCCGTTAATGGGTGTAAAGTAATACACTGTTCATTATGGGCCAGTTTCAGCACGGGCCGCTAATGGGCCAGGAGTTACAAAGGGCCTCATATGGGCCGAAAGACGTCATGGGCTATACATGGGCTAGAAGTGAAAATGGGTTGGAATCATATTGGACGGCCCAGATGACGCTACTGGCCTAATTCAGATAGGGCGTAATGGGCCTTGGGTTAGCGGGCTGTAAATGGGCTATATGCGAACAGGCCGTTAACAGGCTTTCCATGGGCCGGCCCGCCAGCTTTTGACCAAGTAAAATGGGCCGGCCTTTTCACAAGAATGGGCCACTGTTGGGTCATGCCACGTGTCGACGTATCATAGGCGCCTTCTGTCCAGTGAGTGGATGACATCTGTCCCAACGATGAGCCGACACGTGTTTCCTCTAGCCAATGATGATTTTACACGTGGAAAATCCCCATTGGCCGGGGCTGTTAATGGGTTATCGGATCCAAAACCCGACCCGATAGCTTAACGGCATTCCGTTACGGTGGATGCCATGTGTCGGTCACCCTTGACGAAAGCACTTCTATGACGCGCGATTTATTGTCATGGAAGTGGACACTTCCGTGATGATAATTTTGGTAATGTCATGGAACACTTCTACGACAGCACAGGTATGACTATCTTTATTCTGTCATAAATTTGTCATGGATGTACATGCATGACAAAAAGCGACCTACTGTGACAAACACGTATCATCACGGAAGTGTATTTTTTTGTAGTGGTGTATGTCTTCTATCTCAGCAAGTGATATGTCTTTCATAATTTCTTGATATAAAGTGTAAGGAAACACTCACACTAGCACACATGTCACATAAACCATGATAACAGTGATCTCCTATTTTAACTGAGATGACGGGCATGCCAACAACAGGTCTATGTTTATTCTTTTCATCAGGTTTGGCCATTCTAGCAGCTTCTTCATAGAAGTAAATAACATGCCCATCCATATCTTCTTCCAAGAGATCTTTAACCATAGCAATACTAGGTTCTACTTTAATTTGTTCATCAGGTTTAGGTGTTCTAATATAGCTTTTGTTCACCACATTTGAAACTTTAGCATGTTCCTTTATCCTAACACGGAAAGGTGGTTTCTCAATTAAAGCAGAAGGAACAACTGGATCAACATTGTAAAGTATAGTTTCTTCTTTAATTGGTACCGGTTCTTTAATTTCTTATTTAATAGGTGGGTGATATTTAAACCACTTCTCTTTAGGGAGTTCAACATGAGTAGCAAATGATTCACAAAAGGAGGCTGCTATTTCAGAGTCAAGTCCATATTTAGTGCTAAACTTTTGAAAAGCATCGGTATCCATAAAAGATTTAACACAATCATACTTAAGTTTAATACCTGACTCTTTACCTTCATCGAGTTCCCAATCTTCAGAGTTGCGTTTAATTCTTTCCAAAAGATCCCACCCGAATTCAATAGTCTTCTTCATAAAAGAACCAGCACAAGAAGTATCAAGCATGGTTTGATCATTACAAGAAAGCCGAGCATAAAATTCCGGATAATAATTTCTCTTGAGATCTCAAGATTGGGACATGAATATAACATTGACTTAAGCCTCCCCCAATCTAGAGTGGTATTTTCTCCTTCAAGAGGCCAAAAATTATATATAATTCTGATCACGATGAACTAGATGCATAGGATAAATTTTTTGGTGGAACTCCAATTTCAACCGATTCCAAATCCAAGATCCAATATCATTGCATAGCCTATACCATGCCAATGCTTCTCCCTTCAAATATAAAGGGAAAACCTTCTTCATAACTTCATCTCCGAGTAAACTTGCAAGCCTGAACAATCCACAAGTTTGTTCTACATATATCAAGTGCATATCGGGATGTTCGGTTCCATCTCCTGCATAAGGATTAGCTAGCAGTTGTTCTATCATACCTGAAGGAATTTCATATTCAATATTTTCAGTAGGTGCAGTAGGTTGAGGGGTAGCTAATTGTAGTTCTGGACGAGGTGAAGATACCCCAAACAAACCCCTCAAAGGATTGTTTTCCATAGTAACAAGTGACAATAAATTTCAGCACACTATATAAATGTTTCCTTACCAAATTCCACTTACCAAAGGCGCTTCACTCCCCGGCAACGGCGCCAGAAAATGGCCTTGATGACCCAAAAGTATAGGGGATCAATTGTAGCTCTTTTCGATAAGTAAGAGTGTCCAACCCAACGAGGAGCAGAAGGAAATGACAAGTGGTTTTCAGCAAGGTAATGTCTGCAAGTGCTGAAATTGTAAGTAGCGGCGTAGTTTGATAGCTAGATAATTCGTAACGAGAAAGTAAAGATAGTAGTAAAAATAAGTGCAGCAAGGTAGCCCAATCCTTTTGAGGCAAAGGACAGGCCAAAACGGTCTCTTATGATAAGCAAAGCGTTCTTGAGGGTACACGGGAATTTCATCTAGTCACTTTCATCATGTTGGTTCGATTTGTGTTCGCTACTTTGATAATTTGATATGTAGGTGGACCGGTGCTTAGGTGTTGTTCTTACTTGAACAAACCTCCTAGTTATGATTAACCCTCCCGCAAGCATCCGCAACTACGAGGAAAGTATTAAAAATAAATTCTAACCATAGCATTAAACTTTTGGATCCAATCGGTCCCTTACGGAATAGTGCATAAACTGGGGTTTAAGCTTTTGTCACTCTCGCAACCCATCATCTAATTGCTACTCCACAATGCATCCCCTTAGGCCAAAATATGGTAAAGTGTCATGTAGTCGACGTTCACACACCACTAAGGGAATCACAACATACATACTATCAAAATATCGAACACATATCAAGTTCACATGATTACTTGCAACATGATTTCTCCCGTGACCTCGGGAACAAAAGTAACTACTCACAAATGATAAATATGCTCACGATCAGAGGAGTATTAAATAGCATATTGGATCTGAACATATAATCTTCAACCAAATAAACCATATAGTAGTCAACTACAAGATGTAATCAACACTACCAGTCACCCACAAGCACCAATCTATATTTCCGGTAAAAAGATTGAACACAAGAGATGAACTAGGGTTTGAGATGAGATGGTTCTATTGAAGATGTTGATGGAGATTTCCCTCCCCAAGATGGGAGAGTTGTTGGTGATGATGATGACGATGATTTCCCCCTCCGGGAGGGAAGTTTCCCCGGCAGAACGCTTCGCCGGAGGGCAAAAGTGCTCCTTCCGAAGTTCTGCCTCGAGGCGGCGGCGCTCCATCCCGAAAGTCCTCACCTTATGTTTTCTAGTGCAAAATGGCCTATATACCATAAGATGGGCACCGGAGGTGGGCTTGGGTGAGCCCAACCCACCAGGGCGCGCCTAGGCTCCCTGGCGTGCCCAGGTGGGTTGTGCCCACCTGGTGGGCCCCTCTAGTAGTTATTTGCTCCAATATTCCTCAAATATTCCATCAAAAATCTCCATGCAGTTTCAGCTTATTTGGAGTTGTGCAGAATAGGTAGCCTGACGTAGCTTTTTCAAGTCCAGATTTCCAGCTGCGGAAATTCTCCCTCTTTGTGTATACCTTGCATATTATGAGAGAAAAGGCATTAGAATTACTCCAAAAGGTATTATTATGGATAAAAAAATTATAAATAATAGTAGGAAAACATGATGCAAAATAGATGTATCAGTGTACTTATCTCCTACATAGCCTAAATCCTTAAGGCCACAATCAGCAAGAGCCATTCGGAATCCCTCCATTTCGGCATCGTGAAGAGCTCGGGAATCGTTTTCGTCATCCCTTGCATAATATAGTTCATCATGAAGTTCTAGTAGCTTGGTGATAGTGACTAGAGGACTCTGTCAATCATTATCTTATCTGAAAGATTAACTCCCACTTGATTCAAGTGATTGTAGTACTCAGACATTCTGAGCACATGCTCACTGGCTGAGGTATTATCCTCCATTTTGTAGGCAAAGTACTTGTCAGAGGTCTCATACCTCTCGATATGGGCATGAATCTAAAATACCAATTTTCAGCTCTTGGAATGTCTCATATGCTCCGTGGTGTTCAAAACGTTTTTGAAGTCCTAGTTCTAAGTCGTAAAGCATGGCGCACTAAACTATCAAGTAGTCATCATATCAAGCTTGCCAAATGTTCATAACGTCTCCATATGCTCCTGCAACAGGTCTGTCACCTAGCGGTGCATCAAGGACATAATTCTTCTATGCAGCAATGAGGATAATCCTCTGATCACGGACTCAGTCTGCATCATTGCTACTATCATCTTTCAACTTAGTTTTCTCTAGGAACATATCAAAAATAGGGAGCTATATCATGAGATATTGATCTACAACATAGATATGAAAAAACTATTAAGACTAAGTTCATGATAAATTTAAGTTCAATTAATCAAATTACTAATGAACTCCCACTTAAATAAACATCTCTCAAGTTATTTAAGTGATACATGATCCAAATCAACTAACCCATGTCCGATCATCACGTGAGATGGGGTAGTCATCAATGGTGAACATCTCTATGTTGATCATATCTACTATATGACTCATGTTCGACCTTTCGGTCTCTAGTGTTCTGAGACCATGTCTGTACAAGCTAGGCTCGTCAAGTTTAACCCAAGTATTCTGCATGTGCAAAACTGTCTTACACCCATTGTATGTGAACATAGAGTCTATCACACCCGATCATCACGTGGTGCTTTGAAACGACGAACTTTGCCAATGGTGCATACTTGGGGAGAACACTTTTATCTTGAATTTAGTGAAGGGGTCATCTTATAATACTACCGTCGTACTAAGCAAAATAACATGCATAAAGGATAAACATCACATGCAATCAAAAAGTATGTGACATGATATGGCCATCATCATCTTGAGCTTTTGATATCCATCTCCAAAGCATCATCATGATCTCCATCGTCACCGGCTTGACACCTTGATCTCAATCATAGCGTCGTTGCTTCGAGGTCGTCACGCCAACTATTGCTTCTACTACTACCGCTAACGCATGGTGATAAAGTAAAGCAATTACATGGTGTTTGCATTTCATACAATAAAGAGACAACCCTAAGGCTCCTGCCGGTTGTCGATATTACAAAACATGATCATCTCATACATCAACATATATCACATCATATCTTGACCATATCACATCACAACATGCCCAGCAAAAACAAGTTAGACGTCCTCTACTTTGTTGTTCCAAGTTTTACGTGGCTGCTACGGGCTTCTAGCAAAAACTGTTCTTACCTACGGCAAAAACCACAATGGTGATTCATCAAGTTTGTTGTTTTAACCTTCTTCAAGGACCTACTAATAAAGCAAGGTGTGTTTCTCCGATTTTTTTCATCCGTTCACCGTTAAAAGAATTTTTTTTTCTATCTGAGGTGATACTAAACTTTCGTATGTCCGTTAGCAAAGGAAAAAACGATTAGTGCAGAATTTCGTATGCCGGCCACGCGCCCAATGGCCCAGTAAAGAAAGCCCAGTTTTTCCTGCCCACACAAAAATTAGAAAAATCCTATTTCCCGCATGATGCGGCAAATAGTTTCAGCTACGCATAGGGCGCCCAACACTCGGTGGCCCATTGTTGTTTTATTTTTAATATTTTCTTTTCTTTTTCTTTCTCTTTTTTTTTCCTGTTTATTTTTTATTTTTCCCATTGCAAGTCTATTTTTTAATTTTTTTCTTAAATTCACAATTTTCATAAAATGTTTGCAATTTCAATTTTTATTCAAAATTTGTAAAAAAATTGAATTATACAAATGTGCTCCTAGTCAAAAAAAAGGTTTGGAATTTTTTGTCGTGCCAAACTTTGTTTAAAAACTAAGAAATATTCCCATTTTAAAAAGTATTTGAATTTTTCAAAATTGTTCAAGGTTTAAACAAATGCATTTTAAAAATATTCCAAATTCGACAAATATTTTTGTTTTAGTGATTTGTTTAAAAATTGAAAAGAAAGTTTGCATTAAAGAAACACATTTTCTAAAATTCTTCTGCATGTTTAAAACATGTTCCCATTTAAAAAAAATGTTCACAACTTAAAAAATGTCCTTATTTTAAAAGAAGGTTCATGTTTTAAGAAATGGTTGTGAATTTCAGGAAATGTTCCGTTCAAAATTTTTACTCTTGCTTTGTCCAAAAATGTATGGAATTTTCAGAAAATTGTTCATGTTGCCAAGTATATTCGGTAGTTCATGTTATGAATTCCAAAATTGTGTTCCTATTTATTAAATGTTTGAAATTTAAAGTTTTTGTCAATCTAATTTTTTCAGAATTTTGAAAAATATTCCCATTTTCTGAAAACTGTTAGGGTATTTCCAAATTGTTCAAGATTTAAAAAATGTTACAAATTTGATAAGTATTCTTGTTTTGGTGATATGCTAAAAAATTGAAAATATTTTTTGCATTAAAAGACACATTTTCTAAATTCTTCTATATGTTCAAAACATGTTCCCATTTCCAAAAACAATCACAACTTAAAAAATCATATTTTATGAAACATTCATGCTTTTAAGAAATGTTTGTTAATTCAAAAAATGTTCTGTTCAAATTTTTGTTCGTCTTTTTTACAATGTGTGGAATATAGAAAAGGGTAGAAAATTCTTCACATTGCCAAGTATATTTGGCATTTCATAGTTATCAGTTTTTGAAAAGTTCAAAAAAAAGTTTTGAATCTGACATTGCATTATATTCTTTAATATTCATGCTGACCGTTGGTTAGCAGAATGCGTTTGTTTGAGTGGCTAGCAATATGTGGTCGGGTCTTTGAGGTCGTGAGTTCGATCACTCCCATACAGGGCCTGCTCCGCATCCGGTGCATCGAGCTAAGTTAGCTTCTTCAGAATAAGGGACGCCATAAATTATTGATAGTGGTAGCTTCCATGTGCCAATAAAAGATAATATGTTGGTTAATTATAATTGAAACAAATTATGGAAATGTGCCTATAAAAAAGAATATACTAGTTTGGCTCTAATTAAAGGGTGCCATGTTCAACAAGAGAATACAGAGATGTGGGGGTCTTTATCCATTCTTATATTGGGCTAGAGGCATGTAATTATATTATCCCGTTGCAACGCACGGGCATGTGTGCTAGTTCAACTAAAGTAGGAGAAACAGACACCCACCAGCCACCTTTATGCAAAACTAGTTGCATGTCTGTCAGTGGAACCGGTCTCATGTGCATGGACATGTAAGGTTGGTCTGGGACGCTTCATCCCACAATACAGTAGAATCAAAATAAGACGTTGGTGCTAAGCAGTATGACTATCACCGCCCACAACTCTTTGTGTTCTACTCATGCATATCATCTACACATAGACCTGGCTCGGATGCCACTGTTGGGGAATGTTGCATGTAAAACAAAAAAATTCTACGAACATGCAATGATCTATCCATGGAGATGCATAGCAACGAGGGGGAGATTGTGTCAATGTACCCTCGTAGACCGTAAGCGGAAGCATTTGACAACGCGGTTGATGTAGTCGAACTTTCTTCACGATCCGACCGATCAAGTACCGAACATACAGCACCTCTGCGTTCAGCACACGTTCAGCTCAGTGATGTCCGCGCCTTCTTGATCCAGCAAGATGGCGAGGTAGTGGATGAGTTCCGGCAGAATGACGGCGTGGTGACGGTGATGGTGAAGTTATCTCCGCAGGGCTTCGCCTAAGCACTACCAAAATATGACCGGGGGTGTAAACGGTGGAGGGGGCGCCGCACACGGCTAAGAAATTGTCTGTTCTGTGCACAAACCACAACGGTGATTCATCAAGTTTGTTGTTTTAACCTTCTTCAAGGACCGGCCATAGTCAAATTTGATTCAACTAAAGTAGGAGAAACAGACACCCGCCAGCCACCTTTAAGCAAAACTAGTTGCATGTCTGTCAGTGGAACCGGTCTCATGTGTGTGGACATGTAAGGTTGATCCGGGCCGCTTCATCCCACAATACCGTCGAATCAAAATAAGATGTTGGTGGTAAGCATTATGACTATCACCGCTCACAACTCTTTGTGTTCTACTCGTGCATATCATCTACGCATAGACCTGGCTCGGATGCCACTGTTGGGGAACATTGCATGGAAAACAAAAAAATTCTATGCACATGCAATGATCTATCCATGGAGATGCATAGAAATGAGGGGGGAGTGTGTCTACGTACCCTCATAGACCGTAAGCGGAAGCATTTGACAATGCGGTTGATGTAGTAGAAATTTCCTCATGATCCAACCGATTGAGTACAGAACGTATGGCACCTCCGCGTTCAGCACACGTTCAGCTCAGTGATGTCCGTGCCTTGTTGACCCAACAAGACGGTGAGGTAGTGGATGAGTTCTGGCAACACGATGGTGTGGTGACGGTGATGGTGAAATTATCTCCGCAGGGCTTCGCCTAAGCAGTACGAAAATATGACCGCGGGTGTAAACCGTGGAGGGGGGCGCCACACATGGCTAAGCAATTGTCTGTTTTGTGCTAGGTGCCCCCACCCCCCCCCCTCCCACATATATATAGGTGGGTGATACGTCTCCAACATATCTATAATTTTTGATTGTTCCATGCTGTTTTATAATCAATCTTGGATGTTTTATAATAATTTTATAGTCATTTTATATTATTTTTTGGTACTAACCTATTGACATAGTGCTAAGTGTCAGTTGGTGTTTTTTCCATGTTTTTTTACATCGCAGGAAATCAATATCAGATGATGTCCAAATGCCACGAAACTCCATAATGATTTTTTATGGGCCAGAAGGAAGGCAATGGGCCTTGTTTGCACCTGGGGGCGTCCCGAGGAGGGGACAACCCACGAAGGCACGCCAGGAGGCCCAGGCGCACCCTGGTGGGTTGTGCCCACATCGGGTGCCCCCCGAACCGCCTCTTTGCTCTATAAATACACCAAAAATACCAGAACCCTAGGGGAGTCGACGAAATATTCATCCAGCCGCCGCAGAGTCCAGAACCACCAGATCCAATCTAAACACCATCTCGGATGGGGTTCACCGCCTCCATTGGTGCCTCTGTGATGATGCGTGGGTAGTTCTTTGTAGACCTTCGGGTCCGTAGTTAGTAGCTAGATGGCTTTCTATCTCTTGTTGAATTCTCAATACAATGGTCTCTTGGAGATCCATATGATGTAACTCTTTTTGCGGTGTGTTTTTTGGGATCTGATGAACTTTGAGCTTATGATCAGTCATATCTTTTTATATCCATGGAAGTTATTTGAGTTTCTTTGATCTCTTATATGCATGATCTCTTATAACCTCATATTTCTTCTCCGATATTTGGGTTTTGTTTGCCCAGCTTGATCTATTTATCTTGCAATGGGAAGAGGTGCCCGGTAGTGGGTTCGATCTTATGGTGCTTGATCCCAGTGACAGAAAGGGAAACAACACGTATGTATTGTTGCTACTAAGGATAAAAAAATGGGATCTATATCTATGCAATAGATAAACGGATCTTGTCTATTGCATTACTCCATTTTTCCATGAACTTAATACACTAGATGCATGCTGGATAGCGAACGATGTGTGGAGTAATAGTAGTAGATGCAGGCAGGAGTCGGTCTACTAATCTTGGACGTGGTGCCTATGTAATGATCATTGCCTGGATATGGTCATAATTATTTGAGGTTCTATCAATTGCCCAACAGTAATTTGTTTACCCACCATTTGCTATCTTTCTCTAGAGAAGCCACTAGTGAAATCTACGGGCCCCGGGTCTTCTTCCTCATATATTTGCTTGCAATCTACTTTTCCTTTGCATTTTTATTCAGATCTATTAAACAAAAAAAGAAAAATACTTTGATGCACTTTATTTTATTTGCGATCTATTATTTCAATCTATTACAGATTTCTGGCATCGTTACCCGAAAGGGATTGACACCCCTTTAACACGTCGGGTTGCGAGGTGTTGTTATTTGTGTGCGGGTGTTGTTTATGTTGTTTTGCTTGGTTCTCCTACTGGTTCGATAACCTTGGTTTCTTCACTGAGGGAAATACCTATCGTTGATGTGCTACATCATCCCTTCCTCTTTGGGGAAATACCAACGTAGTCCTAGTAGACAGGAGCTTTTCTGGCGCTATAGTCAGAGAGCGATCAAAAGGAATTTCTGGCGCCGTTGCCGGGGAGGATCTTCAACATAACTAGGTTCTTAATCACAAATCTCATCTCCTCGCAATTTACATTATTTTCCATTTGCCTCTCATTTTCCTCTCCCCCACTTCACAAAAATTTGTCGTTTTCTTCGCATCTCTTTTTTCCATTAGCCGTTTTCTTGTCGGATCTGCTTTTTAGTGCAATATTGTTGTGTAGTCATCATGACTCAAGAGAACACCAAGTTATGTGATTTCTCAAACACCAACAACAATGATTTTATTGGCACTCCGCTTGCTCCTCCCGCCACTAGTGCGGAGACTTGTGATATAAATACTGCTTTGCTGAATCTTGTGATGAAAGACAAATTTTCCGGTACTCCTAATGAGGATGCCGCGTCCCATCTTAATACCTTCATGGAATTATGCGATATGCAAAAGAAAAAAGATGTGGACAATGATGTGTTCAAGATGAAATTATTTCCGTTTTCTTTGCGTGATTCTGCAAAAATTTGGTTCTCTTCTTTGCCTCATAATAGTATCGATTCTTGGAATAAGTGTAAAGATGCTTTTATCACTAAGTATTTTCCTCCCGCAAAAATTATTTCCCTTAGAACACAGATCATGAATTTCAAGAACATGAGCATGTTGCACAATCTTGGAAAATGATGCTAAGGAATTGCCCAACTCATGGGTTAAATCTTTGGATGATCATACAAAACTTTTATGCGGGGTTGAATTTTGTTTCTTGTAATCTTTTAGATTCCGCTGCGGGTGGAACTTTTATGGAAACTACTTTGGGTGAAGCCACCAAATTGCTTGATAATATCATGGCAAATTATTCACAATGGCATACCAAAAGGGCTCCTACTAGTAAAAAAGTTAATTTGGTTGAAGAAATTTCTTCTTTGAGTGCTAAAGTTGATGCTCTTATGAAATTGGTTGCTAGTAAAAGTGCTCCTATTGATTTTAATGATATGCCTTTGTCTACTTTGATTGAGCAAAATAGTGATGCCATTGATGTGTATTATATTTCTCGCAATAATTTCAACAACAATGCTTATAGAGGAAATTTTAATCATAGGCCTTTTCTAGTAATTCCTCTAATAATTATGGTAATTCCTATGGAAATCAATCTTATAATAATAATAATAGGAATGCCTCTGATCTTGAGAATAATATTAAAGTATTTATCAACACGCAAAAAGTTTTCAACACTTCCATAGAAGAAAAGTTGAATAAGATTGTGATTTGTCTAGAAGTGTTGATAGAATTGCTCATGATGTGGAAAATCTCAAGTTCAAAATTTTGTGCCTAAAGTTGATGAATCAATCAAAGCTGTTTATGTTTCTATGGATGAAAGTAAGAAAAGAACTTCTATGCTTAGAGCTAAAAGTGAATTCTTAGAGAAAGCTTTTTCTAGTGATTATTCTTGCAAAAGTGATTAAGATCTTAAAATGATTGGTGTTTATTCTATTGATTCCTTGTTTAGTACAGATAAGATTGATGAAAAAGGGACTGGAGAAGGGTCAACTTTAGGTAGAAGGCGTCCCAATAATTCGGAGGGTGAAAATCTTGTTGAGAAAAGTGATAAAAGTGGGTTTGGAGAGGTCAAAACTTTCGTTAGAGATGCACCCACTCTTTTGGATTACAAAGACTTTAATTATGATAGTTGCTCTTTGATTTATTGTATTTATTTTTTGCAATCCATGCTAAATTCACCCAATGCTTATGAACAAAATAAAGCTTTTACTAAACATATTGTTGATGCTATGATGAAAGCTTTGGAAGAAAATTTGGAATTAGAAGTTTCAATTCCTAGAAAATTCACTACTAGGAAAAGGGCTATAGATGGAAATGACACTAATGGCGCACCACCTTCTGATGCGCCATTAGTGTTGAAACTACTAATGGCGCACCCTGACCACGGTGCGCCATTAGTACCAAAAAAAAATTGAACTAGTGCGCCTGTCCAAACATACTAATGGCGCATCCCCTGGTGGTGCGCCATTACTAGTTGTAACTAGTAATGGCGCACCATCCAGAAGGTGCGCCACTAATGTTATTTTTTTTATTATTGCTTTTATTCCTTTTTTTGCAAAAGTTCTAATGGCGCACCGCCAGGGGGTGCGCCATTAGTAACCTGGATTACTAATGGCGCATTTGTTGCTGGTGCGCCATTAGTAAGTGGGCAGCAACAAGATATTTTGGACAGCTTCTCCTCCCACACTCACTTTCTCCCCACTTCATTCTCTCCACCGCCTCCTCCTTGTCTCGGGTGCCTCCTCTTTTTCACCTCATTTCCACCATAGATTCATTCAAATTAAGTGGTTAAGTTACCTTGTTTTGCTAGGTAAGTAAGGGGGGAAGCTATATTTATGTTGTTCTCCCTACAAACAATGTGCACATGCACTTTTTATGGCCTAGCTAGATCTATGTATGTTCGTGGTGTTGCATATGTTTGTGGTGTTGCATATGTGTTTGTGTTTGGAGGTGTACCGGTATTTGAAATGCGATAGTTGCCAATATTTTGCCGGAATGTTGATTCATTTCCGTTTCGGCGAGAATTTTGGCATTAAGCATTCTTTTTGGTCCTATTTTTAGGGAAAGTCATGCCAAATTTTTTCTTGGTTCTAAAATATCGTTTTGCTCTACCCCGCAGGCGACCATGGTCCGCACGATGACCGAAGGCATCGTGAATAGGTTTTTGAGGTCCGTGAAGGCCGAGATGCTTCAAAAGAACGAGACGGAGATAAGATGTCTGTGTCGAAGATGCAAGCTGAATAGCCTTATTGCGGACCCGGATTCCGGGCAGGTGCGGGACCACCTGCTCTTGCGTGGTTTCATGGATGGCTATCGGTGGCAAGGTGATGAAGATGACTACGAAGTCGTCCATGGGGCCGGGCAAGAAATGAGGAAGGGCAGCAAGACAACCACCGCGGCTCGGGGGGGCGAGAAGACGAAGAATCCCCAGGAGATGATCACGACGGTGATGTTGTACACAGTCATCATGTAGTAGATGCAGGACATGATGATGATGCCGGCGGAGCAGACGACGTTGGACCATCGATGGGTTGGGTGCAGGACCCTCATATTCAAGAGCTGCTTCTCAAGCAGACGGATAACGCAAGAGCTGCCGCCCGAGAGAAAGCCAAGATGGATCAACTTGAGTTAGACGCGGTTACTCCGTTGTAGGAAGGATGCAGGCCCGAGGATACCCGCCTGAAAGTAACTCTCATGGCTCTGGAGATGAAGGTAAAACACAAAATGACCGACGCATGCTTCGACGAGAACATGTCATTCTGGCACGAACGTCTTCCCAAGGGGAACAAGTGCCCGACCAGTTTGGAGGAGGCGAAGAAAATCGTGTGTCCTCTGGATTTACCACACATGAAATACCATGTGTGCATGAACAATTGCATCATTTATCGGGACGAGCACGCGGAGTCTACAATATGTCCGGTGTGCGGTGTCACTCGATACAAGAAGAGGAAGAAAGCTCCTCGAAAAGTGGTGTGGTACTTTCCGATCACTCCTCGTCTGCAGCGGTATTTCGCGGATCCTAAGGTAGCAAAGCTCCTGCGTTGGCACGCGGATAGGGAGGAGAAGAAGCGAGAAGATGACGCAAATGATCCGGAGATAGATAAAAAAGACAAGATGCTGAGTCACCCTAAGGATGCAAGCCAGTGGCAAGCATTGAACTTCGAATACCCAGAATTTGGGAACGATCCAAGGAACATCGTGCTGGGCGCAAGCACCGATGGAGTCAATCCGTTTGGCAGCCAGAGAAGCACACATAGCACCTGGCCTGTGTTTGTGTGGATGTACAACCTTCCCCCCTGGTTGTTCATGAAGAGGAAGTACATTCACATGAGTATGCTAATTGAAGGGCCGAAACAACCAGGGAACGACATCAATCTGTATCTGGGGCTGCTGAAAGAGGAGCTTCACACGCTGTGGAAAACGCCAGCCAATACGTGGGACGCCGCAGAGAAAGAATATTTCCCTATGAGAGCCGCACTGCTCACGACGGTGCACGACTATCTCGGTTACGGATATCTTGCGGGGCAGGTAGTCCACGGATTTTCTGGATGTGTAAGGTGCATGGATGACACAACGTATCGCCAGCTAGATAGAGATCATGGGTCTTCGAAAACCGTGTTCATGGGACATCGAAGGTGGCTTCGCGACGATGACCCGTGGAGGAAACGCAAGGATCTGTTCGATGGTGAAACCGAACCCCGAAAACGCCCGTGTACGAGGAGCGGCGAGGAAATAGACAAGCTGTTGAAAAATTGGAAAGACTGCCCACTGCCGGGAAAGAAGCAAAAGGCGCCAGAGCCGGGAAAGAAGCGAAAGGCGCCAGAGCCGCTGCTGAAGGTATGGAAAACGAGGTCTGTTTTCTGGGACTTGCCGTACTGGAAGATCCACCGTGTGCCTCACAGCCTTGATGTCATGCATATCACGAAGAACGTGTGCGAGAGTCTGCTTGGTACCCTGCTCAACATGCCAGAGAGGACCAAAGATGGGCCGAAAGCAAGGGCAGACTTGAAATCAATGGGCATCAGGCAGGAGCTTCACACTATATATGATGATGATGATGATGATGATGATGATGATGATGATGATGATGATGATGATGATGATGATGATGAGGCGAAGCGGGACACAGAAAGTCGTCGCAAAGGCAAAAAGGCCAAGAAGACCGGAAATGACTACCCTCCCGCGTGCTTCACTCTAAGTCAGGAGGAGATCGAGCAGTTTTTCACCTGCCTCCTAGGAGTAAAACTTCCTTACGGTTACGTGGGGAAGATAAGCAGATACCTAGACCCAGCGAAGCAGAAGTTCAACGGGATGAAGTCTCACGACTGTCACGTGCTGATGACGCAGATACTTCCAGTTGCAATCTGTGGGATCATGGACGCGCACGTCCGTGAAACGCTATTTGGCCTATGCAACTTCTTCGACGTCATCTCTCGGAAGTCGATTGGCGTGAGGCAACTCAGAAGGCTACAGGAAGAGATCGTGGTGATACTATGCGAGCTTGAGATGTACTTCCGCCCGCATTCTTCGACGTTATGGTGCATCTGCTGGTCCATATAGTGGAGGATATCATCCAACTCGGGCCGACGTTCCTGCACAGCATGATGCCGTTCGAAAGGATGAATGGTGTCATCAAAGGATACGTTCGCAACATGTCACGTCCAGAAGGAAGCATAGCCAGGGGCTTTCTGACCGAAGAGTGCATCTCCTATTGCACGAATTATCTAGGCATCGAGAACCCCGTTGGTCTGCCTGTCAACAGGCACCTCGGCAGGCTCGCTGGATGGGGTCACCGTGAGGGTCGCCGCGAAAGGCATGTCGACTTCGAGGGTCGACTCACCGACTTTGAAAGAGCAAACCTAGTCGCGCTACAACACATAGACGTGGTCGATCCTTGGGTGGTAGAGCACAAAACCTTTATTAAGAAGACGTACAATGACCGAGGCCAACAGAGGACGGACGGAGATATACTCAAAGAGCACAACTCATGTTTCACGCGTTGGTTCAAGCAGAAGCTTTTGTCGTACCCTTTACATGAGGATTCTTCCGCGGAAGAACAACTCATATTCGCCTTGTCACAGGGCGCCGAGCACAACCTGATGACCTATGAGGCGTACGATATCAATGGCTACACATTCTACACTGAGGCCAAGGACATGAAGAGCGATGGTTATCAGAACTCCGGGGTAACGATGGAATCCTACACCGGTAACAACAAGGACAGATACTACGGAAGGATCAAGGAGATCTGGGAGCTGAGCTACGCTGGAGAGAAGGTCCCGATGTTCCGTGTTAGATGGGCCAAGAACGTCATAAAAGAAGACCGGTATTTCACCACCATGGTTATACCCGAAGCCAAATCCAAGACCGCGGGCGCAAACGTCACCGCGAAAAATGAGCCATGGGTACTGGCTTCCCAAGTGGACCAATGCTTCTTCATTACCGACCCGCCAAAGCCCAGTCGTGTTGTCGTGAGGAGAGGCAAAAGGAAGATCATCGGAATGGATGGAGTAGCCAATGAGCAAGACTTCGACAAGTACGGCGACCCGAGGATCGAACATGACGACGATGATGAAGTAGCAGCATACACCACAAGAAGAAGCAGGACCACCCTACCTAAAGGACGTCCGTTCCACAGAAGAACTCCATATGCGAAAAAGAAGGGCAAGAAGATTGTGAACAGATAGCTAGCTAAGATCAATTGTATTTAAATCGTAGCCTTCATTTCTCGATTGTATTTCATGGGTACTTTTTGAACTATCATGAATATTTTTAAATTTCATGGACACTCGATCTCGATCCCGGCCCCCTCCATCTCGATCGCTATCCCACCTCGCCAGATCCGGTCCCCCTCGCCGCCGAGCACCCCCCCAGTCCACCGGCCGCCGCCGCCGACCCCCCGCACCCTCGATTCCCCTACTCAACCACCGCCGCCGACCCCCCGCACCCCGCGCACCGTCTTATAAAAAAAATAAGTATCAAACAGCTTTTTAAATGCTACTGTCTTATAAAAAAATATTACTGTTATTATTTAAACAAGTTTGAACATATTTAAACAGAAATAAGTATGAAACAGCTTTTTAAATGCTAAAAAAATGTGTGGAGCCTGGGAGTCGAACCCAGGACCTCCTGGTGTGAGAACTGGCTGCTGACCAGTCGAGCTAGTAGAGGGGACTTGATGTGGATCGGTTCTGGTGGTACATAACCTGTTGGCTCGAGTTGAAATAAAAAAAATACTAATGGCGCACCACGGTGAGGTGCGCCATTAGTATGGACATGCTAATGGCGCACCACGGTGAGGTGCGCCATTAGTATTGTGCCCGATCCCCCTTCCCTCTCCCCCTTCGCCCGATCCCCCCTTTCCCTCTCCCCCTCGCCAGTTCCCTCTCCCTCTCGATCCACCGCTGCCGCCGCCGCTGCCCTGACCCTCCCCCTCGCCCTCGCCCTCTCCCTCTCCCTCCCTCGCCCTCTCCTCGCCTTCCCTCTCCCTCGCCCTCTCCCTTGCCCTAGATCCCCTTCCCCTCTCCTCTCCCGACGCCGCGGCCACGCCGCCTCGACGCTGCCCCGCCGCCCCGACGCCGCCTCGACACCGCCCTGCCACCCCGACGCCGCCCCGACGCCGCCTCGACCCCGCCCCGACGCCGCTACCCCGCCACCTCGACGCTGCCCCGCCGCCTCGACGCGACCCCGCCGCCCGGGCGCCGCCCCGTCCACACCACCGTCGCCGGAGCACCACCACCACCACCCGTCGCCGGAGCATCCTTATCCTCTCCGACCGCCTCCTCCACCCCGGCCCGCTCCTCCAAGGTAAGCTACCGCCCCGGTGTGCCATTAGCTCTGTATGCGCAGTTGAGCAGCCTCCCGCTCGTTTCCTCCCTTATCTGCTTCAGATAGTTCCTCAACAGTTCTGCATTAGAGAAGTTAAGGGGAGTTAGAATATTCTGCTGTTAGATTTGATCGGTTTCTACCAATTTATAGCTGAACTAGCCTAAGGCTTAAGTAAAATGCTACTGTTTGATTCTCTCTGAAGAAGTAAATTACGTGAAATACCAAGCAAACAACTTATTACTTCTGCAGACAAGAGTTAGCTTAGGGCTTGATGGAATGTTGTTTAGGGCTTTAGGCTACTTCATAAGTGTTATTTAGTATAGTGTGTGCATACAAAATTCCAGCAAATATCATAGATATATGATATATCATGTTCCAGCAAATATCAAACATATATGATGTATCTGTCTAAAAATGAAAGGAACTCCCTGCCTTGCAAAAGAAAGTGTAGTATTTCTGCCATTTTGTTTGGTACTTTGTAAGTAGAGATCACATATTTTTTCATATTTCATTTCAAAGGAACTATTTGGTTCAGTCCTCACATCATAATATTCCACAAATTATGCCTACGCAAATTGCCTATTTTCTTGTATTTTGTACGATCTTCATTTATTTATTTATGTTTAAGGGAGTAAGATATTTTATTTACCGTTCACCTTATATTGCTTCATGTGAAATTTGAAAATGTGACTCGGTCATCTTCACACACAGAACAATACAAATAAAAGGAAAAAAATCAATCCATCTTAACAAAATTATGGAGCTATATTTTGATTAGTACAAAATTTCGTTCCTGCGTGCACTGGGCCCAGACATGCCAGACCTAGGTCAAAAATCTGCTTCATTGTAGGCTATGGGACAACTCAGATGAGTAAGGTACATATCATATTCTTGGGGAGATAATCTTGACAGAGCTGCCATGGTGGAAGACCAGGCAACATCTGTCAACCAAGGGATCGGATGTATTTATCTTCATGGTCCCAAACTCCCAAATCAAACCAAAAGCAAGGCAAAATTAACAGAAACCACCAAAAGGGAACTGACAAGATGCTATGCATAGATCTTAAAGAAACAGAAATAAACAATGAAGCTCAATAGTTATTTCACAAGACACTAGCCATGATCTCTACTTGTTTGAACAGAATGGAGTGAATCAGAACAAAGTATATGTAATATTCACAGAGGCCTAGACTAGCTTCTCGGCACAACTAAACAAAGCTGCACCATGAGTACCCATGTAAAAGCCTCATCATAAGTACCTGTCACATTTCATCATTTTCATCTCCATTCCACTAGACATAACAAAGCTAGGGCAAGAGCAAAACATCATGTTTACAAAGGCAGTAATCCTGAGGACTGAGTTTGCAGTGCTAGACCATGCACCATGATGTGTAGGCATGCAAAAATGTTCCACAAAAACAGATGCCGAAAAAGGCCTTCAAATTGAATATGTCCTGCTGAAAATGCAGCAAATTCTAGCCTTCTAGGGCAAAAATGTTCCACAAAAACAGATGAACAACAAAAGCTTGTTTATAATACAAGTTCAAATATTGCGAAGCATGACATGGCCTTTGTGAGCTCCTTTGTATAAAATGAAATGCAAGGTTGCTGATAATGTAACCCAAATCACACAGATCAATTTTTTTTCAATTTATGCAACTGTAAGAGTACCAACCAGATTACACAAATCATTTTTTCTTCAGAAGTGTGTCATAATTTCCCTGTCCTAATTGTTGTTTTGATTCAGAAATGATGATTTGCTACAACCAGTGCATGCATGCCTTTTTTCTTCTTCATTTTTAGTAAAGTGCTCTGTTCTGGGTCATGGACTTTGTGCCATGGACCAGTGCATGCATGCTGCTGCTGCTGCTGTACTACTTGTCAAGTGATGCTGCTGCTGCTATCTGCGAGCTGCTGCTAGTTGTGATTTTGTCAAGTGATGCTGCTGCTACTTGTGATCTTCTAAAATGACCCCTTTCTCCTGAAACGTTGATTAATTTCCGTTTCGGTTGAGAAATGGGGCACTCCAAGGTCAAGAAAATTAGCAAAGGTCATGCCCAATTTTCTTGACCTAGAAGGTGCCCGATTCTCAACCGAAATAAAAATTAATTTGCTTTAGTGGTTGGATTAGTTTAGTATTTTTTTCACACACTCAGACACCCTTGCTTGCCATGTGTGTGAGAGAGATAGTGAGAGGAGACAAGAAGAAGGGGGTTAGGAAGATGTTGCCTGCTCATCAAAGCTAACCATCTCCCCCTTTTCACCCCTTTTCCTTTGTCTTTTGTGGGTTGCAAGGAAGCTACTGTCTTAGCTAGCTTAGCTTGTGCACAAATCCCAGTGTTACAATCTAGAAAATTAGCCTGCAAAGATGAGGTCCCATGCTGGCTGTACCACTGCATCATGCAACAGTGCCTTCAAGATCCAAGGCAATATCACAAACATCATAGGCAATTTGACCAAACTCACAACCTTGTATCTTTGCAGCAACCAACTTTCTAGACACACCCCTCAAGAACTAGGTTACCCTGAGAACGTGGACTTGGACCTTAGCAACAACACACTAACAGGTTCTATCCCAAAACACCTAGCCAATATCACAAACATCTCTCAATTGTTCCTTGACAATAACCAACTTTTTGGCGACATTCCTCGAGAATTAGGTTATTTGGTCAACTTAGAGATCTTGTTCCTTGACAATAACCAACTTTTTTACCAAACTTTGTTTCTATTTAGAGAGAAACATGGCCCACAACGATGAGGCCGGGGGTTCGGGCGGCAAGGCATTCTGGGAGCTGTCCCAGGAGATGGAGGAACAACCTCACTTCTATGAGGACGCCGCCTTCCCCACCGATCCTAAGACCACGGATGGTGCCGCCGAGGATGACCACACTGATGCCACCACTGATGGTGCCGCCGAGGATGCCACCACTGATGATGGCGGCGCACGCACAGATGGCAGCCAACCGAAGAGGCAACGGAAGGACCGGCGCCCGATCGTGCTCCGCACCCTCAAGGAGGAAGTTACTGAAGTGGACTCCAACGGGAATCCAACGGCGCCCGAACGAATAGTCAAGGGGTACTCGCTTCAGCTCGGGTGCATTGTCCGGAGCACCGTCTCGATCAACACCGAGAACCTGAGGCATCCTGACCGAGGGAATTTGCGCCACCTCCTCTTCACGAAGCTGCACGAACGATACAAGTTCCCCGCTGAATTTGAAAACACAAGCCTCAAAGGGAATAAAGTGAACAATGCTGCCCTCACGAAGATGAGCAAGGCCCTGTCTACTTGGAAAAGCAATGTGAAGAGAATGATCGAGAAAGGTGAGAGTTATCAGAAGATCAAGGAGAAAAATCCTTCGATCACCAAAGATGACTACAACGACTTCAAGATCAATTGCTCGAGCACCGCAAGCTCCCAATCAAGTGAGTGGGGGAAACAAATGCGGGAGCTGAACATAGGGGAACACACACTCGGTCCCGGCGGTTACAGAGTGGCGGAGCCTATATGGGACAAGGAGGAGGCGGACCGTGCTGAGCAAGGCCTACCGCCCCTCTTCGATAAATACGGTGACAAGCAGACCAGGAACTTTGTTAGGGCCCGGTACAAGAAGGACCCGAAAACAAAGGAGCTTACCACGGATCCGAAGACCAGGCAGCTTGAGCTTGTTCTGGTAAGGAATACACCCCCGCGTAATTAGCTCCATATGGTTGCATTCTAATTAGTGAAGCCAAATTTCTAAATGGTTCACATTCCTTCCACAGGCGACTGAAAGCAGTAGCGCGGGGTCGACTAAGAGCAACCCTTGGGACACCACTCTAAATAGGGGGTTGAATGTAATGAAGAACAAGGATAAGCTCAGTAAGCCGACGTCAGCTGGTCGTGTGGCCGGCAAAGGCTTGTCGACAAAATGGGGGTCATACTATACCGCTGGTGTGCGGAAGGAGAAAAAGACCAGCTCGGAAAGCCAGGCGCGAGAGGTTCAAGAACTCAAGGCACAGGTGGCGCGGATTCCGGAGATTGTCCAAGAGCAAGTGGAACAACGACTCGGAGCGACGATCACCGCCCTTGTGCCTACCTTGATCTCGGGGTTGAGTGCGTGGATTGCGGGCGGCCAACAGGGGCCGCCCCCGATTCCTAGCTTCACGGCCAGCAACTCGCATAATGCGATGGCGGGGCCATTGGTGCCTCCGGCGGAGGCGGCATTGGTGTCTCCGATGCCGGCACGGGAGCTTAATGCACCCGGGTGTACGCCGGCCGGCACCTCTTCAGCAAGCGGCCCCTCCGTCAACTGCACGCCCGCCGTTGGCGGTGCCTCGACATTAGCCGATCTCGACGCCATCATCACGGTAACTAATTAAGCCTCTCTCGGCCGAGGACTTCATCTCCTTGCCTTTGACTGGGCATCCCTGACGCCCTACATGTTTTCGCAGGGCGCCGCCGACGTTCCGTGCACTCTCCTCCACTTTGTGAACAACGAGTTGGTCGATGTCGCCAAGGGCAAAATCATTCAAACGGGCAACCCCTTGTTCCACGGTACCCAGATGCCACCCAACTTGTTTAGGGTTCAACTGGTTCGGGTGCTGCCAGGCTACGACGACTTGTTACCTCCGATTCGACCCGTCGGGGCCGACGATGAAGACGTGATGACCCTCAGCGCCTGCCTGAGCTGGCCCCTGCTTTGGCCGAAGAGCCAGATTCGTTTGGGGGCGGGGGACACCACCCCAAAGACAACACCGCCAGTCGTGCCGGCGCTAAGTCGGCCGCATGGCAAGACCGCCGTAACGGTGCCGGACATCCCTATGCCACTGGATCCAAACATGCATATGGCACAGGATCAGAACGACGACGACGACGACGATGATACATTTGGCAACGTCGATCAGTACTTTGCCGAGCATGGGTACGATGGCGACTTCATGGGGCCTCCTTCTCAAGAACCAAACCCAACAAAAGACGTGTGCGATCTAGCTCGTACCGCGGAGAAGCCAAGTTGCAACAGGCGCCGTCTGGCGTTCAGCTCTCAGGAGACGCCTCCAGCTGCCGACTTCACCGAGCCTCAGATAGGCGAGGTGCGAAATATTATCAGCCCCAACACACTCAAGAAGGCGGTCTGTGAGCAGAACTCGGTCCCATTACAGGAGAAGAAGAAGGCACGCAAAAGAAAGACTAAGAAGGGTGCGAGCCAGCCGGCACCGAGTACGATCCGTGCTCAGGACGGGCCACCTTCACCGCAGGATATCTCGAGGAGGGTGCATGTGGCGGGTAGGGCGATGCTACCGACAAATATGCTCAATGCTGCAACCGGTGCTATGCGGAGTCTGCATGACAGTGTTCTTGCTTTGGAGAAGCGGCGTCTCAGGGAGAAGGATGTGGCATACCCGGTTTTCGCGGCCAAGGTGCCAGAGGGCAAGGGCTTTGTGGATAACTCCATCGGGCGTATGATTGTCCTGCGTTTTGATGACATCCACGCTATGTTGAACCTTCATCCGCTGCACTACACCTTCGTTCGGCTATTTTCGCTGAGTATGGAGATGCGGATCATTCGCGACAAGACCCCGGACATCGTGATAGTCGACCCCTTCTACATGCGTGCCAAGATCTTGGGCAGCGCTGGGGACCGGCAAGTCACGAGTTCTTACCTCGAAGGCGTCATTCTGGCAAACCAAGATAAGGATAACTTCCTCGTGCCTTACTTTCCCGAGTAAGTCCTCCCCTCAACCGGCCCGTAACATATGAATTCTTACATTTCGATCGTTTTTCTTTTAACATTCCGTGTTTTCTGCAGTGACACACGTTGCACGCTCATCCTCCTAAGCCCCAAATATTCCATGGCCACGTATTTCGACCCGGACCGTCAGACGAACGCAGACTACACAAATGTCAAGAAGGTTCTTGATGATGTTCTCCCCGGCTACGCCCAATCTGGAGGCACCTTCACCAGGCCTATTCGTAAGTACGGCAAGCACGTGTTCTCCCACAATACGACATTCTGCTGCGTCAAGCAGCCGCCTGGCGGTCAGAAGGGTGCCTACTACGCCATCCATCACATGCGGGCGATCGTACGGGACCATCATCAACTTCTGCTACCGAGTAAACTCAAAGATTGGGCCGCAAGCGTGTCGGCAATCCAGGACGCGGACCTCCGACAAGAATTCTTTCGCATCCAGTCGGAGTTTGCGGAAATCATCCATCAAGATGTCATTCGTACCTCGGGGCAGTTCTACCTCAGAAATCAACCGTCCAACAGTGACATCGACACAATGCTACAAATGCAGGATGACAACGCCCGTTCTTTCATGACTCCCACGATAGACGGCGGCTTCATCCACGCTCCGGTCCCTTGAGTCGAGTTGTCTAGTTCTGAAACATCGATTGGCTCATGTTGTAATTAAACTTTAATGAACTTGTAGTATGTCTCTTTGGTTTCGAGAGTCGTTCAACTTAGATGTAATCGATGCTATTAATGTCTTTCTTTTCTCTTCCGATCGTTCTGTTGCATAATTATATATTGCTTATGTATTGTCTGTGAATTGGTACTAACGTTTCGTTTGGCTAGTGCATAGCGATGCTGACGTATGTCGTGTACAAGGGTAAGGTTCCCGAAGTCTACGATGACTGGGAGGAGTGTCGGAGACAGGTTCACCGATTCAGCGGTAACAGTTACAAAGGGTACACCACTAGGGCCGAGGCCGAATCTAGATACGCCCGCTATCTAGCGGGAGAGGGGAGGGAGCGTTGGAGGAACCGGATGAAGACGAGTTTCATCGTGATGATGCTCATCGTGATGACCGCAACTCTCTTCTATGTGATGGTAGTTTAGATGATCGATATCGACTTGTAATGTGAAGACAAACTCGCTACTCGCGGTCTCGAGACTTGTAATATAATGTTCTATCTTTGTTCGGTCTTTTTAATTCGGAGACTAATATGATGAATTGTATTCGGAGACTAATATGATGAATTGTATTCAAAGACTAATCTTCTATTGTATTCGATGAATCTGTTGTTGATGTGTGCTGTCTATATTTTGTCAAACTATACATTTTGTAACCTGTGCAAAAAACAGAAAATAAAAAGATAAAAAAAACCTAATATTCATACTAATGGCGCATCACAGGACAGTGCGCCATTAGTATGACAGTGCATACTAATGGCGCATCACTGGATAGTGCGCCATTAGTATGCCGCGGTTACTAATGGCGCATCCAGTGGTGGTGCGCCATTAGTATGCCAAAGCACCTGGGTATACATGGCCCCTGGGAGGCATACTAATGGCGCACGCTGGCCTATACTAATGGCGCACCCGCGGTGCGCCATTAGTATACCAGATACTAATGGCGCACCAGGTGGTGCGCCATTAGTAAAAATTACTAATGGCGTGCTGTTAATGGCGCACCACAGATGCGCCATTAATGGCCATATTAGGTGTGCCATTAGTAGGGGTTTTTCTAGTAGTGATTTCATGATGAGTGGGAACCTACTATCAAAGTCAAGATTAAAATTTATGAGTGTTTTGTTTTGTGTGACTTGGGTGCTAGTGTTTCTACAATTCCGAAATCTTTATGTGATGTGCTTGGTCTTACTAATCTTGAAGAATGCTCTTTGAATTTGCACTTGGCAGATTCTACTATTAAAAAGCCTATGGGAAGAATTAATGATGTTCTTATTCTTGCAAATAGGAATTATGTTCCCATAGATTCTATTGTTCTTGATATTGATTGCAATCCTTGTCCAATTATTCTTGGTAGACCGTTTTTATGCACTATCGATGATGTGATTGATATGAAAGAAGGCAATATTAAGTTCCAATTTCCTTTGAGGAAAGGTATGGAACACTTTCCTAGAACAAAAATCAGGCCACCTTATGAATCAATCATGAGGGCATCTTATGGATCTCGAACCAAAGATGACAAAACATAGATCCTTGCCTTATGCCTAGCTAAGGGCATAAAACTATAGCACTTGTTGGGAGGCAACCCAATGAATAAAATTTTATTTTTGCTTTTTGCTTTATGTTCTTGTGTGTTTAATTACACAATTATGCTACTGATATTATATTTTTGTGTTTTAATTAGTGTTTGTGCCAAGTAGAACCAATAGGATCCTCTTGGGTGATAGTTGTTTGATCTTGCTGAAAAAGACAGAAACTTTGTGCTCACGAAAACAATTGTTAAAACTTACTAGAACGAGATAAAATGTCAATTCTTTTTGCAGAAGATTAATATACAAATTACCCAGGATTTCCTAGTTTTTCCGAATTTTTGGACTTAGAGAAGTACTCGAACAAATCAGATTGCTACAGACTGTTCTGTTTTGACACATTTCTGTTTTCTTTGTGTTGTGTGCTTATTTTGATGGCTCTATGGTTTACCTTAATGATTTTTTGCCATAAAAAAGTTGGAATACGGTAGATATAATACAAAAACAAAATAAGAATTGGTTTGATACAGCACTTATAGTAGTGATTTATTTTTCTTACACTAACGGATCTCACGAAGGTTTTGTTGAGTTTGGTGTGATTGAAGTTTTCAAGTTTTGGGTTATCTTACGATGGATGAAAGAAGGATAGAAGAGCCTAAGCTTGGGGATGCCCCGGCATCCCAAGCTATTATTCAAGAATGAGCAACCAACTAAGCTTGGGGATGCCCCCGAGTGCCATCCCCTCTTTCTTCTAACAACTATCGGTATTTTACTCGAGGCTATATTTTTATTTGTCACATGATATGTGTTTTGCTTGGAGCGTATTATATGATATGTTTCTTTGCTTGTTTTATTTTGTGTTTTAAGTCATCAATCCTTTCTGGACACACCTATTTGAGAGAGCCAAAATTATATCATGACTTGTTAGATTTGCTCTCTATGCTTCACTTAAATCTTTTATGAGCCAGGACTTGCTCTAGTGCTTCACTTATATCTTTTTTACCATGGTGTGCTTAGTATTTTTGAAGAAATGCTCTCTTGCTTCACTTAGATTTATTTGAGAGTTAGTAAAGTTTTGAAGAAATTCTCTCTTGATTCACTTAAATTATTTTGAGAGAAAGAAAATTTGTTATGCTCATGATCTTCACTTATATTTGTTTGAGCTTATGAAAAGCAACACATGAAAATTAGTCCTAAAGTGATAGATATACAAGAAGGATAAAGAAAAAAAATGTCATGAATATCATTGGACAAAATAAACTTGATGATGTGATGATGTGATATGTGAGTTATGTTGATGAGTAATTGTGTTCTAGTAAGAATATTGGTGTTAAGGTTTGTGATTCCCTATGCATGCACGAAAGTCAATAATCATGCAATGATATTATATCCTACTTGTGGTGCATTATTTGGTGTTAATTATGCTTAATGCTTGCTTATGAGATTATTCGTTTCTTGGTTGGTCGTTTCTCAATCTTTTTGCTAGCCTTCATTTTGCACTAAGTATGACCTCCACTTGTGCATCCAAAATCCTTTAAACCAGTTTTGCCACATGAGTCCGCTATATCTACCTATATGCGGTATTTTTTGCCGTTCTAAGCAAATTTGCATGTGCCATCTCTAATTTTCAAAATAAACTTCTCTTTTCTGTGTTTGTTTCGCTCGTGGAACAGTAACGGGTGGCTAATATTTTCCATGTTGGATGTGCTATTCTCACGATGATTGTTTATTCACTTGTCATTGCACGAGAGTAAGGCAAAGGTTTTAGGGATGCCCAGTCCCAAAATGCAAAATTGAATTTACTTTATGTTGTCAAATAATAAATTCCTTGGAAAGTGTTGGTATGGAGGGCACTTGTGGATACGGTTAGCCATGGAAACTGAAAGAATGGTGGATAAAGGAATAAACTTTATTTTCTGTTTGGGAACCGCCTATGGCATATCTAACATGGAAAGTGTTGGGAACTCTAAGTCGTTTTCGTTGGTGGGATGGATACACCTCCCAAAATGTTTTTTATCTCTAATTTTTTTGCTTTGAGCTCTGGCACCTCTACAAATCCCTACTTCCCTCTGCGAAGGGCCTTTCTTTTACTTTATGCAATTTTTATTTTGAATTTGAGTCTCCATCTTCTCTTACAAAAGCACCAACTAAGAGGCAATATGATCGTACCTAAGTATTGGGTGTAGCTAATATTCGAGTGTGTTTCATGAATGGATCAATGTTTGAGCAGGATGGACTAGGGATAACTTATTTTGTCATTGATATTTTGAAAGACATGGTTGCTTGTTGATATGCTTGAGTATCTAAATTATTATGTCAAAACTAGACTATTGCTTTGAATCACATAAAAGTCCAAATGTCCATGCTATAAAGAAAAGAATATGATATGACATGATAAACAGCACTCCACATCAAAAATTCTATTTTTATCACTTACCTACTCGAGGACGAGTAGGAGTTAAGCTTGGGGATGTTGATACGTCTCCAATGTATCTATAATTTTTTTATTGTTCCATGTTGTTTTATTATCAATCTTGGATGTTTTATAATCATTTTATAGTCATTTTATATCATTTTTTGGTACTAACCTATTGACATAGTGCCAAGTGTCAGTTGCTGTTTTTCCCATGTTTTTTACATCACAGGAAATCAATATCAGATGGAGTCCAAATGCCATGAAACTCCACGATGATTTTTTATGGGCCGGAAGGAATGCAATGGGCCCTAGTTGCACCAGGTGGGAGTCCTGAGGAGGGGACAGCCCACCAGGGCGCCCCAGGAGGTCCAGGCACGCCCTGGTGGGTTGTGCCCACCTTGGGTGCCCCCCGGGCCGCCTCTTTGCTCTATAAATTCCCCAAAAATACCAGAACCCTAGGGGAGTCGATGAAATATTCATCCAGCCGCTGCAGAGTCCAGAACCACCAGATCCAATCTAGACACCATCTCGGATGGGGTTCACCACCTCCATTGGTGCCTCTCGATGATGCGTGAGTAGTTCTTTGTAGACCTTCGGGTCCGTATTTAGTAGCTAGATGGCTTTCTCTCTCTTGCAAAATTCTCAATACAATGGTCTCTTGGAGATCCATATGATGTAACTCTTTTTGCGGTGTGTTTGTTGGGATCTGATGAACTTTGAGTTTATGATCAGTCATATCTTTTTATATCCATGAAAGTTATTTGAGTTTTTTTGATCTCTTATATGCATGATCTCTTATAGCCTCGTATTTCTTCTCCGATATTTGGGTTTTGTTTGGCCACTTGATCTATTTATCTTGCAATGGGAAGAGGTGCCCGGTAGTGGGTTCGATCTTACGATGCTTGATCCCAGTGACAGAAAGGGAAACAACACGTATGTATCATTGCTATTAAGGATAAAAAGATGAGATCTATATCTACGCAATAGATAAACGGATCTTCTCTACATCATGTCATCGTTCTTATTGCATTACTCCATTTTTCCATGAACTTAATACACTAGATGCATGCTGGATAGCGGTTGATGTGTGGAGTAATAGTAGTAGATGTAGGCAGGAGTCAGTCTACTAATCTTGGATGTGATGCCTATGTAATGATCATTGCCTGGATATCATCACAATTATTTGAGATTCTATCAATTGCCAACAGTAATTTGTTTACCCACCGTTTGCTATCTTTCTCAAGAGAAGCCAATGGCGAAATCTATGGCCCCGGGGTCTTCTTCCTCATATATTTGCTTGCGATCTACTTTTCCTTTGCATTTTTATTTAGATCTATTAAACCAAAAATAGAAAAATACTTTGCTGCACTTTATTTTATTTGTGATCTATTATTTCAATATATTACAAATTTCTGGCATCGTTACCCGAAAGGGGTTGACAACCCCTTTAACACGTCAGGTTGCGAGGTGTTGTTATTTGTGTGCAGGTGTTGTTTATGTTGTGTTGCTTGGTTATCCTACTGGTTCGATAACCTTGGTTTCTTCACTGAGGGAAATACCTACCGCTGTTGTGCTGCATCATCCCTTCCTCTTTGGGGAAATACCAACGTAGTCCTAGCACACAAGAGCTTTTCTGGTGCTATAGTCAGAGAGCGATCAGTGGGAGGGAGGGAGGACCAGCCAAGGGGGCGCCCAAGTAGGGGAAATCGTACTTGGGGTCTCTCCCAAGCCCCCCCCCCCCCCCGCCCCCCCTTTCCCTATGTGGAGCGTGGGGAAAGGCAGGGAGGGGTGCCCCCCCCCCCACCTTTCCTTTCTTCCATGAGAGGGAAAGGCGGGAGGGGCTAGCCCTCCCCATTTTCCTTCCCTAGGGCTAGCCAATGAAGGGAAGGGGCACACCAGCCCCCTTGTGGGCTAGTTTGTCCTCTCCTTTGGTCCATAAGGCCCATAACTTGTCGGGGCGTGCCCGAAACCCCTTCCGGTGACCCGACTACTTCCCGTGCGTCCCGAAACACTTCTGGTGCCCAAATACCATCATCCTATATATGAATATTTATCTATCAACCATTTCGAGACTCCTCATCATGTCCGTGATCTCATACGGGACTCCGACCAACAATCGGTCACCAAAACATATAACTCATATATCACTATATCGTCAACGAACGTTAAGTGTGCGGACCCTATGGGTTCGAGAACTATGTAGACATGATCGAGACACCTCTCTGGTCAATAACCAATAGCGTAACCTCGATGCCCATATTGGCTCCTACATATTCTATGAAGATATTTATCGGTTGAACCGTTATGTCAACATACGTAATTCCCTTTGTCCATCTGTATGTTACTTGTCCAAGATTCGATCGTCGGTATCTCTATACCTAGTTCAATCTCGTTACCAGAAAGTCTCTTTACTCGTTCCGTAATACATCACCTCGTGACTAACTCCTTAGTCATTTTCTTGCAAGCTTCGGCCCAGAGATACCTCTTCGATACTCGGAGTGACAAATCCTAATCTCAATCTATGCCAACTCAAGAAATACCTTCGAAGATACCTGTAGAGCATCTTTATGATCACCTAGTTATGTTGTGATGTTTGATAGCACACAAGGTATTCCTCCGGTATCCGGGAGTTGCATAATCTCATAGTCGAAGGAATATGTATTTGACATGAAGAAAGCAATAGCAATAAACTAAACGATCATTATGCTAAGCTAACGGATGGGTCTTGTCCATCACATCATTCTCCTAATTATGTGATCCCATTATCAAATGACAACACATGTCTATGGTTAGGAAACCTTAACCATCTTTGATCAATGAGTTAGTCTGGTAGAGGTTTACTAGGGACATGGTATTTGTTTATGTATTCACGCATTTATGTAGGTTTCTGATCAATACAATTCTAGCATGAATAATAAAGTTTTATCATGAATAAAGAAATATAAAATAACAACTCTATTATTGCATCTAGGGCATATTTCCTTCGAATTCCTCTAATTAATCCTCTGCTTTCAGCATTGTGTAGCATGGCTGACAACCCTTCCGCACAAAGTAGAAACAGATATGGGGAAAATGAATCCCCTTGACGAAGCCCCCATTGGGGTGTGATTGTTTCAGTTACATCCCCATTCACTTTAATCTTGTATTTGACAATGGAAATGCACTTCATTATCAAATTCATGCACCCTTCATCAAAACCCAGTCTATGCATGATCTCCCTTAAGAAGGTCCACTCAACATGATTGTATGCCTTGCTCATGTCTAGTTTTATTGTTGCATAACCCACTGAGCAATTTCTTTACCTCTGCAAGAAGTGTGGTAGTTTATATGCCGGCAGAGTATTATCAGAAATGAGGCGACCAGGCACGAAGGTACACTTGTTAGGCGAGATTATATCAGGAAGAACTATTTTGAGCCTATTCGTTATTACCTTAGAGACCTGCTTGTATACCACATTACATAGGCTTATTGGTCTCATATCATTAATCTTCATTGGATTGTTATTTTTCGGGATTAGCACAATAAGTGTATCATTCCAGCCCTCTGGCATGTTTCCTCCCCTTAGAATATGAAGCACTTCCTTGACCACTTGTTCTCCGACAATTTGCCAAAACTTTTTGAAAAAAATAGCAGGCATTCCATCAGGACCCGGGGCCTTAAGGTCACCCATACAATTTAGTGCTGCTTTAACCTCTTCTTCACTGTACTCGGCACACAAAATGTTGTTCATGCTCTCAGTCACCCTCAGTTGTACAACATGAATAGCTTGCTTGATGTTGCTCCCTCTCACCGTGGTGGAGAAAATGTTCGAAAAGTAGTTTGCAATATGTTACTTCAGTGCATCTTCCCCTTCTGGCAGCTTCCATCATCCCTTTGTAATTTTTTAATTGTGTTTCTCCTTTTCCTTTCAGAGGCAAAGGCATGGAAAAACGACGTATTTTTGTCCCCAGACTGTAGCCACTTTACGTGGGCTCGTTGTCACTAGTGAGTATCCTACTGGTGTTCAAGGCGGTCCAGTTTCTCTCAAAAGGTGGTTTCTCAATAAAAGCATAAGGAACAACCGGATCAACATTGTAAAGTATAGTTTCTTCTTTAATTGGTACCAGTTCTTTAATTTCTTCTTTAATAGGTGGGTGATATTTAAAACACTTCTCTTTAGGGAGTTGAACATGAGTAGCAAATGATTCACAAAAGGAGGCTACTATTTCAAAGTCAAGTCCATATTTAGTGCTAAACTTTTGAAAAGCATCGGTATCCATAAAAGATTTAACACAATCATACTTAAGTTTAATACCTGACTCTTTACCTTCGTTGGGTTCCCAATCTTCAGAGTTGCGTTTAATTCTTTCCAAAAGATCCCACCGGAATTCAATAGTCTTCTTCATAAAAGAACCAGCACAAGAAGTATCAAGCATGGTTTGATCATTACGAGAAAGCCAAGCATAAAAATTTCGGATAATAATTTCTCTTGAGAGCTCATGATTGGGGCATTAATATAACATTGACTTAAGCCTCCCCCAAGCTAGAGCAATACTTTCTCCTTCACGAGGCCAAAAATTATATATATAATTCCGATCATGATGAACTAGATGCATAGGATAAAAAATTTGGTGGAACTCCAATTTCAACCGATTCCAATTCCAAGATCCAATATCATCGCATAGCCTATACCATGCCAATGCTTTTCCCTTCAAAGATAAAGGGAAAACCATCTTCGGGTAAACTTGCAAGCCTAAACAATCCACAAATTTGTTCTACATATATCAAGTGCATATCGGGATGTTCGGTTCCATCTCCTGCATAAGGATTAGCTAGCAGTTGTTCTATCATACCTGAAGGAATTTCATATTCAATATTTTCAGTAGGTGCAGTAGGTTGAGGGGTAGCTAATTGTAGTTCTGGACGAGGTGAAGATACCCTGAACAAACCCCTCAAAGGATTGTTTTCCATAGTAACAAGTGACAATAAATTTCAGCACACTATATAAATGTTTCCTTACCAAATTCCACTTACCAAAGGCGCTTCACTCCCCGACAATGGCGCCAGAAAATGGCCTTGATGACCCAAAAGTATAGGGGATCAATTGTAGCTCTTTTCGATAAGTAAGAGTGTCGAACCCAACGAGGAGCAGAAGGAAATGACAAGTGGTTTTCAGCAAGGTAATGTCTGCAAGTGCTGAAATTGTAAGTAGCGGAGTAGTTTGATAGCAAGATAATTCGTAATGAGCAAGTAACGATAGTAGTTAAAAAAGTGCAGCAAGGTATCCCAATCCTTTTGAGGCAAAGTATAGGCCAAAACGGTCTCTTATGATAAGCAAAGCGTTCTTGAGGGTACACGGGAATTTTATCTAGTCACTTCCATCATGTTGTTTCGATTTGTGTTCGCTACTTTGATAATTTGATATGTCGGTGGACCGGTGCTTAGGTGTTGTTCTTACTTGACAAACCTCCTAGTTATGATTAACCCTCCCGCAAGCATCCGCAAGTATGAGGTAAGTATTAAAAATAAATTCTAACCATAGCATTAAACTTTTGGATCCAATCGGTCCCTTACGGAATAGCGCATAAATTGGGGTTTAAGCTTCTGTCACTCTCGCAACCCATCATCTAATTGCTACTCCATAATGCATTCCCTTAGGCCCAAATATTGTGAAGTGTCATGTAGTCGACGTTCAAACACCACTAAGGGAATCACAACATACATACTATCAAAATATCAAACACATATCAAGTTCACATGATTACTTGCAACATGATTTCTCCCGTGACCTCAAGAACAAAAGTAACTACTCACAAATGATAAACATGCTCATGATTAGAGGAGTATTAAATAGCATATTGAATCTGAACATGTAATCTTCCACCAAATAAGCCATATAGTAGTCAACTACAATATGTAATCAACACTACTAGTCACCCACAAGCACCAATCTATAGTTCCGGTAACAAGATTGAACACAAGAGATAAACTAGGGTTTGAGATGAGATGGTGGTGTTGAAGATGTTGATGGAGATTGCCCTCCCCAAGATGGGAGAGTTGTTGGTGATGATGATGACGATGATTTTCCCCTCCGGGAAGGAAGTTCCCCCGGCAGAATCGCTCCGTCGGAGGGCAAAAGTGCTCCTGCACAAGTTCCGCCTCGAGGCGGCGGCGCTTCGTCCCGAAAGTCTTCTCCTTATTTTTTTAGGTCAAAATGACCTATATACCAGAAGATGGGCACCGTAGGTGGGCCTGGGTGAGCACAACCCACCAGGGCGCGCCCAGGTGGGTTGTGCCCACCTGGTGGGCCCCCTCTGGTAGTTATTTGCTCCAATATTCCTCAAATATTCCATAAAAAATCTCCGTGAAGTTTCAGCCTATTTGGAGTTGTGCAGAATAGGTAGCCTGATGTAGCTTTTTCATGTCCAGATTTCCAGCTGCGGAAATTCTCCCTCATTGTGTATACCTTGCATATTATGAGAGAAAAGGCATTAGAATTACTCCAAAAGGCATTATTATGGATAAAAACATTATAAATAACAGTAAGAAAACATGATGCAAAATGGACGTATCAACGTACTTATCTCCAACATAGCCTAAATCCTTAAGGCCACAATCAGCAAGAGCCATTCAGAATCCCTCCATTTCAGCATCGTGAAGAGCTCGGGAATCGTTTTCGTCATCCCTTGAATATTATAGTTCATCACGAAGTTCTAGTAGCTTGGTGATAGTGACTAGAGGAATCTGTCAATCATTATCTTATCTGAAAGATTAACTCCCACATGATTCAAGTGATTGTAGTACTCAGACATTCTGAGCACATGCTCACTGGCTAAGCTATTCTCCTCCATTTTGTAGGAAAAGTACTTGTCAGAGGTCTCATACCTCTCGACACGGGCATGAATCTAAAATACCAATTTTCAGCTCTTGGAACATCGCATATGCTCCGTGGCATTCAAAACGTTTTTGAAGTCCCAGTTCTAAGTCATAAAGCATGGCGCACTAAACTATCAAGTAGTCATCATATCGAGCTTGCCAAACGTTCATAACGTCTGCATCTGCTCCTGCAACAGGTCTGTCACCTAGCGTTGCATCAAGGACATAATTCTTCTGTGCAGCAATGAGGATAATCCTCTGATCAAGGACCCAATCCGCATCATTGCTACTATCATCTTTCAACTTATTTTTCTCTAGGAACATATCAAAAATAGGGGAGCTATATCACGAGCTATTGATCTACAACATAGATATGCAAAATCTATTAAGACTAAGTTCATGATAAATTTAAGTTCAATTAATCAAATTACTAATGAACTCCCACTTAAATAAACATCCCTCAAGTTATTTAAGTGATACATGATCCAAATCAACTAACCCATGTCCGATCATCACGTGAGATGGGGTAGTCATCAATGGTGAACATCTCTATGTTGATCATATCTACTATATGACTCATGTTCGACCTTTCGGTCTCTAGTGTTCTGAGACCGTGTCTGTAGATGCTAGGCTTGCCAAGTTTAACCCAAGTGTCCTGCATGTGCAAAAATGTCTTACACCCGTTGTATGTGAACGTAGAGTCTATCACACCCGATCATCATGTGGTGCTTTGAAAGGATGAACTTTGCCAATGGTGCATACTTGGGGAGAACATTTTTATCTTGAAATTTAGGGGATCATCTTATAATGCTACCGTCGTACTAAGAAAAATAAGATGCATAAAGGATAAACATCACGCGCAATCATAAAATATGTGACATGATATGGCCATCATCATCTTGTGCTTTTGATCTCCATCTCCAAAGCATTGTCATGATCTCCTTTGTCACCGGCTTGACACCTTGATCTCTATCATAGCGTCATCGTGTCGAGGTCGTCACACCAATTATTGCTTCTACAACTATCGCTAACGCATAGTGATAAAGTAAAGCAATTACATGGTGTTTGCACTTCATACAATAAAGAGACAACCCTAAGGCTCCTGCCGATTATCGATATTACAAAACATGATCATCTCATACATCAACATATATCACATCATATCTTGAACATATCACATCACAACATGCCCTGCAAAAACAAGTTAGACGTCCTCTACTTTGTTGTTGCAAGTTTTACGTGGCTGCTACGGGCTTCTAGCAAAAACCGGTCTTACCTACGGCAAAAACCACAACGGTGATTTATCAAGTTTGTTATTTTAACCTTCTTCAAGGACCGCCATAGTCAAATTCGATTCAACTAAAGTAGGAAAAACAGAGACCCGCCAGCCATCTTTATGCAAAACTAGTTGCATGTCTGTCAGTGGAACCGGTCTCATGTGCGTGGACATGTATGGTTGGTCCGGTCCGCTTCATCCCACAATACGCCGAATCAAAATAAGACATTGGTTGTAAGAAGTATGACTATCACCGCCCACAACTCTTTTTGTTCTACTCGTGCATATCATCTAAGCATGGACGTGGCTCGGATGCCATTGTTGGGGAATGTTGCATGGAAAACAAAAAAATTCTACGCACATGCAATGATCTATCCATGGAGATGCATAGCAACGAGGGGGAGAGTGTGTCTACTTACCCTCGTAGACCGTAAGCGGAAGCGTTTGACAACGCGGTTGATGTAGTCGAACTTTCTTCACGATCCAACCGATCGAGTACCGAACATATGGCACCTCCGCGTTTGGCACATGTTCAGCTCAATGATGTCCGCGCCTTCTTGATCCAGCAAGACGGCGAGGTAGTGGATGAGTTCCGGCGGCACGACGGCGTGGTGACGGTGATGGTGAAGTTATCTCCGCAGGGCTTTGCCTAAGCACTACCAAAATATGACCTGGGGTGTAAACGGTGGAGGGGGCGCCACACACGGCTAAGCAATTGTCTGTCCTGTGCAAAAACCACAACGGTGATTCATCAAGTTTGTTGTTTTAACCTTCTTCAAGGACTGGCCGTAGTCAAATTCGATTCAACCAAAGTAGGAGAAATAGACACCCGCCAGCCACCTTTATGCAAAACTAGTTGCATGTCTGTCAGTGGAACCGGTCTCATGTGCGTGGACATGTAAGGTTGGTCCGGGCCGCTTCATCCCACAATACCGCCAAATCAAAATAAGATGTTGGTGGTAAGTAATATGACTATCACTGCTCACAACTCTTTGTGTTCTACTCGTGCATATCATCTACGCATAGACCTGGCTCGGATGCCACTGTTGGGGAATGTTGCATGGAAAACAAAAAATTTCTAGACACGCCCAATGATCTATCCATGGAGATGCAAAGCAAAGAGGGGGAGAGTGTGTCTACGTACCCTTGTAGACCGTAAGCGGAAGCGTTTGACAACGCGGTTGATGTAGTCGAACTTTCTTCATGATACAACCGTTCGAGTACCGAACATACGGCACCTCCGCGTTCAGCACATGTTCAGCTCAGTGATATCTGCGCCTTCTTGATCCAGCAAGACAGCGAGGTAGTGGATGATTTCCGGCAGCACGATGGCGTGGTGACGGGGATGGTAAAATTATATTCGTAGGGCTTCGCCTAAGCACTACAAAAATATGACCGAGGGTGTAAACGGTGGAGGGGGCCGCCGCACACAGCTAAGCAATTGTCTGTTCTGTGCTAGCCCCCCCCCCACTCCCACATATATATAGGTGGGAGGGAGGGAGGAGCAGGAAAGGGGGGCGCCCAAGTAGGGGGAATCCTACTTGGGGTCTCTCCCAAGCCCCACCCGCCCCTTCCTTATTTGGAGCGTGGAGAAAGGCAGGGAAGGGTGCCCCCCCCCTTCCTTTCTCCCATGAGAGGGAAAGGCAGGAGGGGCTGGCCCTCCCCCTTTTCCTTCCCTAGGGCTGGCCAACCAAGGGAAGGGGCACACCAGCCCCCTTGTGGGCTGTTCTGTCCCCTCCTTTTGCCCATAAGGCCCATAACTTGCTCGGGGGTGCCCGAAACCCCTTCCGGTGACCCGACTACTTCCCAGTGCGTCCCGAAACACTTCCGGTGCCCAAATACCATCGTCCTATATATCAATATTTATCTACCGGCCATTTCGAGACTCCTCATCATGTATGTGATCTCATCCGGGACTCTGAACAACATTTGGTCACCAAAACATATAACTCATATAACACTATATCGTCAGCGAACGTTAAGCGTGGGGACCCTACGGGTTCGAGAACTATGTAGACATGACCGAGACACCTCTCCGGTCAATAACCAATAGCAGAACCTGGATGCCCATATTGGATCCTACATATTCTATGAAGATATTTAAAGGTCGAACCGTTATGACAATATACGTAATTCCCTTTGTCCATCTGTATGTTACTTCTCCGAGATTTGATCGTCGGTATCTCTATACCTAGTTTAATCTCGTTACCGGAAAGTCTCTTTACTCGTTCTGTAATACATCACCTCGTGACTAACTCCTTAGTCATTTGCTTGCAAGCTTATGATGTGTATTACCGAGACGGCCCAAAGATACCTCTTCGATACTCGGAGTGATAAATCCTAATCTCGATCTATGCCAACTCAAAAAATACCTTCGAAGATACCGGTAGAGCATATTTATGATAACCCAGTTGTGTTGTGATGTTTGATAGCACACAAGGTATTCCTCCGGTATCCGGGAGTTGCATAATCTCATAGTTGAAGGAATATGTATTTGACATGAAGAAAGCAATAGCAATAAACTGAACGATCATTATGCTAAGCTAACAGATGGGTCTTGTCCATCACATCATTCTCCTAATGATGTGATCCCATTATCAAATGACAACACATGTCTATGGTTAGGAAACCTTAACCATCTTTGATCAACGAGCTAGTCTAGTAGAGGTTTAGTAGGGACATGGTATTTGTTCATGTATTCACACATGTATTTAGGTTTCCGATCAATACAGTTCCAGCATAAATAATAAACTTTTATCATGAATAAGGAAATATAAAATAACAACTTTATTATTGCATCTAGGGCATATTTCCTTCAAATTCCTCTAATTAATCCTCTCCTTTCAGTATTGTGCAGCATGGCTGACAACCCTTCCGCACAAAGTAGAAATAGATATGGGGAAAATGAATCCCCTTGACGAAGCCCCCTTTGGGGTGTGATTGTTTCGGTTACCCCCATTCACTTTAATCTTGTATTTGACAGTGGAAATGCACTTCATTATCAAATTCATCCACCCTTCGTCGAAACCCAGTCTATGCATCATCTCCCTTAAGAAGGTCCACTCGACACGGTCGTATGCCTTGCTCATGTCTAGTTTTATTGCTGCATAACCCACTGGGCCATTTCTTTCCCTCTGCAAGAAGTGTGTTAGTTCATATGCCAGAAGAGTATTATCATAAATGAGGCGACCAGGCACGAAGGCACTCTGGTTAGGCGAGATTATATCAGGAAGAACTATTTTGAGCCTATTCATTATTACCTTAGAGACGAGCTTGTATACCACATTACATAGGCTTATTGGTCTCATATCATTAATCTTCATTGGATTGTTATTTTTCAGGATTAGCACAATAAGTGTATCATTCCATCCCTTTGGCATGTTTCCTCCCCTCGGAATATGAAGCACTTCCTTGACCACTTGTTCTCCGACAATTTTCCAAAAAAAATTGAAAAAATAGCAGGCATTCCATCGGGACCCGGGGCCTTAAGGTCACCCATACAATTTAGTGCTGCTTTAACCTCTTCTTTAGTGTACTCAGCACACAAAATGTTGTTCATGCTCTCAGTCACCCTCAGTTGTACAACATGCATAACTTCCTCGCTGTTGCTCCCTGTCACCGTGGTGGAGAAAATGTTCGAAAAGTAGTTTGCAATATGTTCCTTCAGTGCATCTTCCCCTTCTAGCAGCTTCCATCATCCCTCTGTAATTTTTTAATTGTGTTTCTCATTTTCCTTTCAGAGGCAAAGGCATGGAAAAACAACGTACTTTTGTCCCCAGATTGTAGCCACTTTACGTGGGCTCGTTGTCACTAGAGAGTATCCTACTGGTGTTCAAGGTGGTCCAGTTTCTCTCAAAGAAATTGTTCTGTTAAAACTTGGTCTTGGCTGATGTCGCCCCTTCTCACTTCTTCCAAGTCTTTCTTTTAAAAAATTATTCTTTTCTGAAGATCTCCCAACACATTGACATCCCAGTTTTTCAAGTCACCCGCAACCTTGCTCAGCATACCTTGAGTAGTAGTGTCCCCTCTCAGCCTTGTTGTGGCACAGGCATTCTTTACAATGGCCTCACAATATTCCTCTTGTAGCCATCTTGCCTCGAATCTAAAATTATGTGCTCTTTTCCTAAACCTTTGTGCCCCAACGGATCCGTCTATGTGGATAATCACGGGGCTATGATCTGAATGGCGCGGGTCGCCATTCACCACTTTAAAGTGTGGGAACCTTGTACACCAACTTCTCGAACCTACCACTCTGTCTAGCCTTTCCTTTATGTAGGCTAGCCTCCCAACTCTGATTGCGCTAGGTGTACTTATCTCCTACATAGCCTAAATCCTTAAGGCCACAATCATCAAGAGCCATTCGGAATCCCTCCATTTGACTTTGTGCTCTAGCTGGCCCTTCCTTCTTCTCATGGTTAAACAATATTTCATTGAAATCGCCTGCACATAACCATGGAAGGTTCAATTGTTGCTTAACAATGCGCATGAGCCTCCAAGTTACTTTCCTTCTATCAGTAGATGGTTCCCCATAAATACATGTGAAGTGCCATTTGAAACCATCTTTTTCTATCACTTCCGCATCAATATGATATCTCTAGTAGTTATGCAACTCCAACCTTATTTATTTCTTCCAAAACAAAGCTAGTCCTCCACTTTTCCCTTCAAGGTCTCTTACCACCATATTGCTCATTCCCAGCATCCACTTGAATTTCCCATTATCCTCTCATCCATTTCTGTTTCAGACAAGAAGAGGATGTCGGGGTCCTCCTGCTTTTGGAGGACCAGAAGCCCCCAGACGGTCGGGCCATTCCCTAGTCCCTGGCAGTTCCAAGCTATTATTTTCATTTTGATTCATCGGGTTGTCCTTGCAGCCCAGGGTTCTCTCCATCTGTTTGTATGTTTCCTTCATTTCCCTCTTGCGTTGCTACCTCGCCATCAACTTCCATTCTAGCTCTCTTCAGTATCTCTGCTTCCAAGTCTACATTCATCACATCAGCATTTCTCTTCTTCAGAATAGTCTCAAAGGGCTCTTTTTTGTAGCTTCTCCTTCGTTCTTTCACGTCGCTTGAAGGTGTCAAGCTTCGGGATTTTACCTGACCTGATTCCCCTATTTCTTTCCTCATTATGTTCTATTGTGGAACGTGGTAATTTCAAAAAAAAATCATACGCACACACAGGATCATGGTGATGCATAGCAACGAGAGGGGAGAGTGCGTCCACGTACCCTCGTAGACCGAAAGCAGAAGCGTTAGCACAACGCGGTTGATGTAGTCGTACGTCTTCACGATCGACCGATCCAAGTACCGAACGTACGGCACCTTCGAGTTCAGCACACGTTCAGCTCGATGACGTCCCTCGAACTCCGATCCAGCCGAGCTTTGAGGGAGACTTCCGTCAGCATGATAGCGTGGTGATGGAGATGATGATGCTACCAACGCAGGGCTTCGTCTAAGCACCGCTACAATATTATCGAGGTGGAATATGGTGGAGGGGGGCACCGCACACGGCTAAGAGATCAAGATATCAATTGTTTGTCTATGGGGTTCCCCCTCGCCACGTATATAAAAGATGGAGGGAGGAGGAGGCCGTCCCTCACAGGGCGCGCCCAAAGTGTGGAATCCTACTAGGACTCCCTAGTCCTAGTAGGATTCCACCTCCCACATGGAATAGGAAAAAGGGAAGGGAGAAGGAGAAGGAAGGAAGGGGCGCCCCTTTCCCTAGTCCAATTTGTACCAGTCCATGGGGAGGGGGCACGGCCACCCTTGAGGCCTTTATCTCCTTTCCCGTATGGCCCATTAAGGCCCAATATGAATTCCCGTAACTCTCCGGTACTCCGAAAAATACCCGAATCACTCGGAACCTTTCCGATGTCCGAATATAGCCTTCCATTATATCGATCTTTACGCCTCGACCATTTAGAGACTCCTCGTCATGTCCCTGATCTCATCTGGGACTCCGAACAAACTTCGATCATCAAATCACATAACTCATAATACAAATCATCACAGAACTTTAAGCGTGCAGACCCTACGGGTTCAAGAACTATGTAGACATGACCGAGACTCATCTCCAGTCAATAACCAATAGCGGAACCAGGATTCTCATATTGGTTCCTACATATTCTATGAAGATCTTTATCGGTCAAACCGCATAACAACATATGTTGTTCCCTTTGTCATCGGTATGTTACTTTCCCAAGATTCGATCGTCGGTATCTCAATACCTAGTTCAATCTCGTTACCGACAAATCTCTTTACTCGTTCTATAATGCATCATCCCGCAACTAACTCATTAGTCACAATGCTTGCAAGGCTTATAGTGATGTGCATTACCGAGAGGGCCTAGAGATACCTCTCCGATACACGGAGTGACAAATCCTAATCTCGATCTATGCCAACTCAACAAACACCATCGGAGACACCTGTAGAGAATCTTTATAATCACCCAGTTACGTTATGACATTTGATAGCACACAAGGTGTTCCTCCGGTATTCGGGAGTTGCATAATCTCATAGTCTGAGGAACATGTATAAGTCATGAAGAAAGCAGTAGCAATGAGACTGTAACGATCATAATGCTAAGCTAACGTATGGGTCTTGTCCATAACATCATTCTCCTAATGATGTGATCCCATTCATCAAATGACAACACATGTCTATGGTTAGGAAACATAACCATCTTTGATAAACGAACCAGTCAAGTAGAGGCATACTAGGGACACTTTGTTTTGTCTATGTATTCACACATGTACTAAGTTTCCGGTTAATACAATTCTAGCATGAATAATAAACATTTATCATGAAATAAGGAAACAAATAATAACTTTATTATTGCCTCTAGGGCATATTTCCTTCAGTCTCCCACTTGCACTAGAGTCAATAATCTAGTTCACATCACCATGTGATTTAACACCAATAGTTCACATTGCCATGTGACCAACACTCAAAGGGTTTACTAGAGTCAGTAATCTTAGTTCACATCACCATGTGATTAACACCCAAAGAGTACTAAGGTGTGATCATGTTTTGCTTGTGAGAGAAGTTTAGTCAACGGGTATGCCAAATTGAGATCCGTATGTATTTTGAAAATTTCTATGTCTATAATGCTCTGCATGAAGCTACTTTAGCTAATTGCTCCCACTTTCAATATGTATGCAGATTGTGACTTAGAGTCATCCAGACTGGTGTCAAATCTTGCATCGACGTAACTCTTTACGACGAACTCTTTATCACCTCCATAACCGAGAAATATTTCCTTAGTCCTCTAAGGATAATTTTGATCGATGTCCAGTAATCTACTCCTAGATCAAAAATTGTACTCCCTTGCCAAACTCAGGGCAGGGTATACAATAGGTTTGGTACACAGCATGGCATACTTTACAGAACATATGGATGAGGCATAGGGAATGACTTTCATTCTCTCTCTATCTTCTGCTGTGGTCGGGCTTTGAGTCTTACTCAACTTCACACCTTGCAACATAGACAAGAACTCTTTCTTTGTCTGTTCCATTTTGAACCACTTCAAAGACTTGTCAAGGTATGTACTCATTGAAAAAAAACTTATCAAGTGTCTTGATCTATCTCTATAGATCTTGATGCTCAATATGTAAGCAGCTTCACCGAGGTATTTCTTTGAAAAACTCCTTTCAACCACTCCTTTATGCTTTCCAGAAAATTCTACATCATTTCCGATCGACAATATGTCATTTACATATACTTATCTGAAAGGCTGTAGTGCTCCCACTCACTTTCTTGTAAATATAGGCTTCACCGAAAGTCTGTACAAAACTAGATGCTTTGATCAACTTACCAAAGCGTGTATTCCAACTCCGAGATGCTTGCACCAGTCCATAGATGGATCACTGGAGCTTGCATATTTTGTTAGCACCTTTATGATTGATAAAACCTTCTGGTTGCATCATATACAACTCTTCTTTAATAAATCCATTAAGGAATGCACTTTTTCTTAACCATTTGCCAGATTTCATAAAATGCATCAATTTCTAACATGATTCGGACAGACTTAAGCATAGATATGAGTGAGAAACTCTCGTCGTAGTCAACACCTTGAACTTGTCGAAAACCTTTTGCGACAATTCTAGATTTGTAGATTGTAACACTACTATCAGCGTCTGTCTTCCTCTTGAAGACCCATTTAATCTCAATGGCTCGCCGATCATCGGGCAAGTCGATCAAAGTCCATACTTTGTTCTCATACATGGATCCCATCTCAGATTTCATGGCCTCAAGCCATTTTGCGCAATCTGGGCTCATCATCGCTTCCTTATAGTTCGTAGGTTCATCATGGTCAAGTAACATGACCTCCAGAAAAGGATTACCAAACCACTTTGGTGCGGACCTTACTCTGGCTGACCTACGAGGTTCGGTAGTAACTTGATCTGAAGTTTCATGATCATCATCATTAACTTCCTCACTAATTGGTGTAGGCATCACTAGAACTAATTTCTGTGATGAACTTCTTTCCGATTTGGGAGTAGGTACAATTACCTCATCAAGTTCTACTTTCCTCCCACTCACTTCTTTTGAGAGAAACTTCTTCTCTAGAAAGGATCCATTCTTAGCAATAAAGATCTTGCCTTCGGATCTGTGATAGAGGGTGTACCCAACATTTTGGGTATCCTATGAAGACACACTTCTCTGATTTGGGTTCAAGCTTATCATGTTGAAACTTTTTCACATAAGCATCGCAACCCCAAACTTTAAGAAACGACAGCTTAGGTTTCTTGCTAAACCACAGTTCATACGGTGTCATCTCAACGGATTTAGATGGTGCCTTTTTTAATGTGAATGCAGCTGTCTCTAATGCATAACCCCATGATAGTGGTAAATCGGTAAGAAACATCATAGATTGCACTATATCCAATAAAGTATGGTTATGACGTTCAGACACACCATTATGATGTGGTGTTCCAGGTGGCACGAATTTGTGAAACTATTCCACATTGTTTTAATTGAAGGCCAAACTCGTGACTCAAATATTCGTCTCTGCGATCAGATCCTAGAAACTTTATTTTCTTGTCACGATGATTTTCCACTTCATTCTGAAATAATTTGAACTTTTCAAATGTTTCAGACTTATGTTGCATCAAGTAGATATACCCATATCTGCTCAAATCATCTGTGAAGGTCAGAAAATAACGATACCCGCCGCGAGCCTCAACACTCATCGGACCGCATACATTGGTATGTATTATTTCCAAGAAGTCAGTGGCTCGCTCCATTGTTCCGGAGAACGGAGTCTTAGTAATCTTGCCCATGAGGCATGGTTCGCAAGCATCAAGTGATTCATAATCAAATGATTCCAAAAGCCCATCAGCATGGAGTTTCTTCATGCGCTTTACACCAATATGACCTAAACGGCAGTGCCACAATTAAGTTGCACTATCATTATTAACTTTGCATCTTTTGGCTTCAATATTATGAATATGTGTATCACTACGATCGAGATTCAATAAACCATTTATATTGAGTGTATGACCATAGAAGGTTTTATTCATATAAATAGAACAACAATTACTCGTTGACTTAAATGAATAACCGTATTGCAATAAACATGATCCAATCATATTTATGCTCAACGCAAACACCAAATAACATTTATTTTAGGTTCAACACTAATCCCGAAGGTAAAGGGAGTGTGCGATGGTGATCTTATCAACCTTGGAATTACTTCCAACACACACTGTCACCTCGCCCTCAACTAGTCTCTGTTCATTTCGCAACTCCTGTTTCAAGTTACTACTCTTAACAACAAAACTAGTATCAAATACTGAGGGGTTGCTATAAACACTAGTAAAGTACACATCAATAACATGTATATCAAATATACTTTTGTTCACTTTGTCATCATTCTTATCCGCCAATTATTTGGGTAGTTCCGCTTCTAGTGATTAATCCCTTGCAGTAGAAGCACTCAGTTTCAGGCTTCAGTCTAGCTTTGGATTTCTTCACGGGAGTGACAACATGCTTGTCATTCTTCTTGAAGTTCCCTTTCTATCCCTTTGCCCTTTTCTTGAAACTAGTGGTCTTGTTAACCATCAACACTTGATGATCTTTCTTGATTTCTACCTTCGCCGATTTCAGCATCGCGAAGAGCTTGGGAATTACTTTCGTCATCCCTTGCATATTATAGTTCATCACGAAGTTCTAGTAATTTGGTGATAGTGACTAGAGAACTTTGTCAATTACTATCTTATCTGGAAGATTAATTCCCACTTGATTCAAGCAATTGTCATACCCAGACAATATGAGCACATGCTCACTGGTTGAGCTATTCTCCTCCATCTTGTAGGCAAAGTACTGTCAGAGGTCTCATACCTCTTGACACGGGAATGAGTATGAAATACCAATTTCAACTCTTGTAACATCTTATATGCTCTGTGGTGTTCAAAACATTTTTGAAGTCCCGGTTCTAAGCCTTAAATCATGGTGCACTAAACTATCAAGTAGTCATCATACCGAGCTTTGTCAAACGTTCATAACGTCTGCATCTGCTCCTGCAATAGGTCTGTCACCTAGCGGTGCATCAAGGACATAATTCTTCTGTGCAGCAATGAGGATAATCCTAAGATCACGGACCAAGTCCGCATCATTGCTACTAGCATTTTTTAACTTAATTTTTTTCTAGGAACATATCAAAAATAAACGGGAAACTACATCGCGAGCTATTGATCTACAACATAGATATGCAAATACTATCAGGACTAAGTTCATGATAAATTAAAGTTCAATTAATCATATTACTTAAGAACTCCCACTTAGATAGACATCCCTCTAGTCATCTAAATGATCAAGTGATCCAAATCAACTAAACCATGTCCGATCATCACGTGAGATGGGAGTAGTTCTCAATGGTGAACATCACTATGTTGATCATATCTACTATATGATTCACGCTCGACCTTTCGTTCTCCAGTGTTCTGAGGCCATATCTGCATATCCTAGGCTCGTCAAGTTTAACCCGAGTATTCTGCGTGTGCAAAACTGGCTTGCACCCGTTGTATGTGAACGTAGACCTTATCACACCCGATCATCACGTGGTGTCTCAGCACGAAGAACTTCGCAACGGTGCATACTCAGGAAGAACACTTATACCATGAAATTTTAGTAAGGGATCATCTTATAAAGCTACCATCATACTAAGCAAAATAAGATGCATAAAAGATAAACATCACATGCAATCAAAATATGTGACATGATATGGCCATCATCATCTTGTGCCTTTGATCTCCATCTCCAAAGTACCGTCATGATCTCCATCGTTACCGGCATGACACCATGATCTCCATCATGTTGATCTTTATCAACGTGTCTTCACATGGTCGTCTCGCCAACTACTGCTTTTGCAACTATTGCTATCGCATAGCGATAAAGTAAAGCAATTATATGACGCTTGTATCTTATACAATAAAGAGACAACCATAAGGCTCCTACCAGTTGTCGATAACTTTAACAAAACATGATCATCTCATACAACAATTTATATATCATCACGTCTTGACCATATCACATCACAACATGCCCTGCAAAAACAAGTTAGACGTCCTCTACTTTGTTGTTGCAAGTTTTACGTGGCTGCTATGGGCTGAGCAAGAACCGTTCTTACCTACGCATCAAAACCACAATGATTTTTCATCAAGTGTGTTGTTTTAACCTTCAACAAGGACCGGGCGTAGCCACACTCGATTCAACTAAAGTTGGAGAAACAGACACCCACTAGCCACATGTGTGCGAAGCACGTCGGTAGAACCAGTCTCGCGTAAGCGTACGCGTAATGTCGGTATGAGCCGCTTCATCCAACAATACCGTTGAATCAAAGTATGACATACTGGTAAGCAGTATGACTATTATCATCCATAACTCTTTGTGTTCTACTCGTGCATATAACATCTATGCATAGACCTGGCTCGGATGCCACTGTTGGGGAACGTAGTAATTTCAAAAAAATTCCTACGCACACACAGGATCATGGTGATGCATAGCAACGAGAGGGGAAGTGTGTCCACGTACCCTCATAGACCGAAAGCGGAAGCATTAGCACAATGCGGTTGATATAGTCATACGTCTTCACGATCGACCGATCCAAGTACCGAACGTACAGCACCTCCGAGTTCAGCACACATTCAGCTCGATGACGTCCCTCGAACTCCGATCCAGCCAAGCTTTGAGGGAGAGTTTCGTCAGCACGATGGCGTGGTAGCGGTGATGATGATGCTACCAACGCAGGGCTTCGCGTAAGCACCGCTACAATATTATCGAGGTGGAATATGGTGGAGGGGGCACCGCACACGGCTAAGAGATCAAGAGATCAATTGTTTGTCTATGGGGTGCCCCCTGGCCACGTATATAAAGGATGGAGGGAGGAGGAGGCCGGCCCTCATAGGGCGCGCCCAAAGTGTGGAATCCTACTAGGACTCCCTAGTCCTAGTAGGATTCTGCCTCCCACATGGAATAGGAAAAAGGGAAGGGAGAAGGAGAAGGAAGGAAGGGGCGCCCCCTTTCCCTAGTCCAATTCGGACCAGTCCATGGGGAGGGGGCGCGGCCACCCTTGAGGCCTTTCTCTCCTTTCCCGTATGGCCCATTAAGGCCCAATACGAATTCCCGTAACTCTCCGGTACTCCGAAAAATACCCGAATCACTCGGAACCTTTCTGATGTCCGAATATAGCCTTCCATTATATCGATCTTTATGTCTCGACCATTTCGAGACTCCTCGTCATGTCCCTGATCTCATCCGGAACTCCGAACAAACTTCGGTCATCAAATCACATAACTCATAATACAAATCGTCACAGAACGTTAAGCGTGCGGACCCTACGGGTTCGAGAACTATGTAGACATGACCGAGACTCATCTCCAGTCAATAACCAATAGAGGAACCTGGATGCTCATATTGGTTCCTACATATTCTACGAAGATCTTTATCGGTCAAACCACGTAACAACATATGTTGTTCCCTTTGTCATCGGTATGTTACTTTCCCGAGATTCAATCGTCGGTATCTCAATACCTAGTTCAATCTCGTTACCGGCAAGTCTCTTTACTCGTTCTGTAATGCATCATCCCGCAACTAACTCATTAGTCACAATGCTTGCAAGGCTTATAGTGATGTGCATTACTGAGAGGGCCCAGAGATACCTCTTCGATACACAGAGTGACAAATCCTAATCTCGATCTATGCCAACTCAACAAACACCATCGGAGACACCTATAGAGCATCTTTATAATCACCCAGTTACGTTGTGACGTTTGATAGCACACAAGGTGTTCCTCCGGTATTCGGGAGTTGCATAATCTCATAGTCTGAGGAACATGTATAAGTCATGAAGAAAGCAATAGAAATGAAAGTGTAACGATCATAATGCTAAGCTAACGTATGGGTCTTGTCCATCACATCATTCTCCTAATGACGTGATCCCGTTCATCAAATGACAACACATGTCTATGGTTAGGAAACATAACCATCTTTGATAAAAGAACCAGTCAAGTAGAGGCATACTAGGGACACTTTGTTTTGTCTATGTATTCACACATGTACTAAGTTTCCGGTTAATACAATTATAGCATGAATAATAAACATTTATCATGAAATAAGGAAATAAATAATAATTTTATTATTGCCTCTAGGGCATATTTCCTTCATGTTCATCTTCCTTCCGCTGGCTCCTCTCCTTTTGTTCCTGGCCAATCTTCCATTCTGCTAAGTTAGCTTTTGGCATTTCCTTTTCCTGGGACACCAACTAAGAATCTGCAGGATGTGTGGTCTTTTTGCAGGGACTAGGTCTCAGGTTTATATTTGTAATCTCCCTTGACTGCTTGTTTTCCTCAAAACACTAACGCCTTGCCTTTTACAACTCTATTCATATCATCCTGAACTGGCTTTAGGGGGCTAGTGACTTCTTTCTCTTCTCCTCGTCTTTCTAATTTATCTCAATTCATTCCTGTCGGTAGGCTCTTCCTCCAAGATGGACCGTCGCTCCCTTGTTTACTCCCCTTGCTACCTGCACTATGTGTGGTCCAAAACTCTGCCCGATCACTTGAGTTCCTACTCTGTTCATCATTGGAACTTCCGTTGGACATGATTGCGCGCAGCCAAGCACCAAACTGTCTATCACCTTCTCTTCTAGTCCTAGACGGGCAAGCCCTTTCTGTATGACCAATAATACCACAATTGTAGCAAAAATCTTGGAGATGCTCATACTCAAATGAGACAATTTTCTTCTTCTTCTTATTATTATTATTATTCTCTATATCCTCAGAAACTTGCCCCCTGCTCCTCTTCTTGTTCTTCTTCTATTTCTATGGTTATAAACCTCATAATTGTTAAAACAGAAGGTTTGCAGTTCGGCACACCTCAATCAAGTGGCCTTTGATCTCTATTTATACAACAGAGTACATGATGGATAGCTACAAGTGATCGTCACAGATCGTAACAAAATACATAGGCTTGCGCTACAAGTTGTGCAGATTCTAACCTCCTAATCTATCCTATACGAGATACATATTCGGTTGTTTAACACACCCCCTCAATCACAGCCGGAGAGGTTGAGATTGTGTCTAAAGAACCGAAGCTGTTGGATACCAATAGGTTTAGTTAGTCCATCTGCTAACTGGTCTTGCGTGGGAATGAACCATATCTCCAAGGCCTTACTCGCGACACGTTCTCGAACAAAGTGAAAATCAACCTCTATATGCTTCGTCCGTGCATGAAACACAGGGTTAGCAGAGAGGTACGTGGCTCCAAGGTTATCACACCACAGAACTGGTGCGCGTGCCTGGTAGATCCCGAGTTCACCAAGCAAAGACTGTAGCCATATTATTTCCATTGTAGAATTTGCCAAAGCCTTGTATTATGCTTCCGTACTTGACCTTGCCACTGTGACTTGTTTGCGTGAACTCCATGAGATAAGATTACTTCCATAGAACACTGCAAAACCACTAGTGGACCGCCTGTCATCTGAGGAGCCTGCCCAGTCAGCATATGAAAAAGCACTCACTAGAAAAGACTTGGACTTGTGAATATGAAGACCAGTGTGCGTAGATTGCTTCACATACCGAAGGATCCTCTTAACTATTGTCCAGTGTTCATCTGTGGGCTCATGCAAAAACTGACATACCTTGTTGACCGCAAACGAGATATCTGGACGAGTCAACGTGAGATATTACAAGGCTCCAACCATGTTGCGATATCAGGTGGTGTCCTCGGCAGAAAGAATGGTACCTCCACCACGTGAGAGCTTCTTCGTGGTTGCCATAGGTGAAGTAGCTGGCTCATACCTGCTTTGGTTAGCAAGTCAACTGCATACTTGCCTTGAGACAGGACAAGATCCTCCCCTGATCGCCTCACTTCAATGCCCAAAAAGAAGTGAAGATCACCAAGGTCCTTGAGAGGAAACTCGGTGTGTAGATCATCAATCAGACGGGTAACAGTTGAAGGGGATGAGCTAGTAATAATGATGGCATCGACATAAACCAGCATGAACATAGTAACTCCACCAGAATGATACACAAAAAGTGATGTATCAGCACGGGAAGGTGTAAACCCCAATTCCTGTAACCGGGAACTGAGACGGGAGTACCAAGCACGAGGAGACTGCTTGAGACCATAAAGTGCCTTGTCCAACTTGCAAACATGATGCGGAAAGCGTGAGTCAACATACCCAGGAGGTTGTCGCATGAACACATCCTCTTCCACAATACCATGCACGAACGCATTCTGGACATCCAGTTGGCGAAGAACCCAGCCACGAGAAACTGCAAGTGACAAGACCAAACGAATAGTGGCGGATTTAATGACGGGGCTGAAAGTGTCCTCGTAATCAACACCATATCTTTGTTTGAAACCTTTGGCAACCAAACAAGCCTTGTAGCGATCAACACTACCATCAGCATGCCGCTTAATGCGAAACACCCATTTGCAATCAATGAGGTTTTGTCCTGGAGCCGGAGGAACAAGATGCCAAGTGCGGTTTCGCTGAAGCACCTGGTATTCTTCATCCATAGCAGCAGCCCAAGATGGATGCTCCAAAGCAGCAGAAACAGACGTGGGCTCCACATCAGGATTCACGGTGACCAGAAAACCACGTTTGTGTGGATTGTACGAAATCGTACCATCAGTACGGACGAGGGGTTTTTGCACCCCAGCCTACGAGCGTGTGCGTACACCAGGAATGAAAAATCCTATTCGCCGCTCGCTGCGGCAAACTGTCGAGCGATCGCACAGGGGCAGCGCAGCAAGCGACAGAAATGGGCCGGCCCACACATAATGCGTTCAAACCGGTTTTGGGAACCTTCCAGAAGGTTCCCTGAACCGGGTTTTTTTTTCTATATCGTTTTTATGTGGTTCTTTTTTGGCTTTCTATTGTTTTTTTATTTCTCTTTTTTTCGTTTCTGTTTCTTTTTCATTTTTTCGTTTTTTTTTCTTGTTTCACTTTCTTTTTCAAGTTTACTTTTTTTTAGAATATGTTCTTGGTTTTACAAAATGTTTATGATTTTCTTTTTTATTTCCTTTCCTTTTCTTCTCTTCCTTTAAAAAAATCAAAAATTTAAATTTTGTTCGTGTTTCCAAAAAATGTTCTCAAAATTCAAAATTTGTTCTCGTTACATAAAAAAGTACAAAACTTCTAAAATTCAGAAAATGTACTGAATTTCAAAAAAAAATTCACATATTCAAAAAATGTTCGCGCTTCCAAATTTGTTCGGGATTTTTAAATATTTCTCTCCGTTTCAAAATATGTTTTCAAGATTCAAAAAATGTTCGTGCTTTAAAAAATTGTTCGGACTTCCAATTTTGTTCACATTTTCCAAAAAAAATCATGCTTCCAAATTTGTTCGGGATTTTTAAAAATTGTTCTCTATTTCAAAAAAAATCTCGAGTTTAAAAAAATGTTTGTGCTTTAAAAAATTGTTCGCGCTTCCAAATTTGTTCGGGAGTTATCAAAATTTGTTCTCAAGATTCAAAAAATGTTCGTGCTTTAAAAATTGTTCGCGCTTCCAAATTTGTTCTCCATTTCTAAATTTGTTATGAAGATTCAAAAAATGTTTGTGCTTCAAATTTGTCTTCAAGATTCAAAACATTGTGTACAAAAAATATACACTTTTTTTGTACAGAATATGTTCCTGTGTACAAAGTATGTTTAGAAATGAAAAAAATGGTCGCACTTTTTCAAAATATACACTTTCAAAAAAAATCTACAATTTCTTTTAAGATGTTCACTACAGTGTGTAATTATGGTTGCACGGTTGTACTAAGTTATTACGTTTGTTGCTAGTACAAGGAATGCTAGTCAGGTGGAGTGGCTGGGAGCATGTGCTTCGAATTTGTAGGTCGCAAGTTCGAGTTTCCATCGCGTTTCCCTTCCCCCTTTTTGCTTTCTTTTCTTACCACCGGTACAGCACGATGGGCCGGCCCAGTCAGGCTGCGCCCCTGTGCACGGCGACGACATTTTGACGCAAAGCGCGTCCAATAGGAGCTCCCACCAGGAACAGGTGGCTCCACGCGAGAGGCCGCTTCGTGGGTGGGCTGATCGCAGGGCCCACCGTGGTCGGCTACAGTCTACAGAGGAGGCCGCGGGTGGCGCGGCATGTAGGCCCGTAGTGCAGGCGCCAGCGGTGGCTGGCAGGCCACGCACACGGGCGGCAGGGACCGAATCCACTCCGGGATCCGCAGGCGCACAAGGACTGGCGATGGGCGAATCCACGCCGGGATCAGCGCCGGCCAGATCGTCCACGGGATCCGGAGTGGCAGGTGATCCGGGATTTTCTGCGGCGAGGACTTCCTGCACATGAGATACAGTATTGATCGGGAATAGACACGGTATTGCCCGTTTCTTCTGTTGGCGCATGTAAATTTCTACGTCCCATAGATTCAGGGGAGAACACAAGAATTTCATCATGCAATTGATCGGGAGATTTTCTTGGTGTATCAACAGAAAAGGGAAAAGATTTTCATCAAATATCACATCGCGGGAGATATAGATGCGGTCAGTAGAGACATGGAGGCACCGGTAGCCTTTGTGCATCACGTTGTAGCCAAGGAAAACGCACCATTTTGAGCAGAATTGAAGTTTGCGTTAGTTGTATGGGCGTAGGCAAGGCCAACATGCACACCCAAACGTGCGCAAAAAATTGTAGTCAGGTTGCTTTCCAAACAATCGCTCAATGGGTGTAGTGTTTTTAATGGTACGAGAAGGGATGCGGTTGATTAGAAAACAAGCAGTGAGAAAAGCCTCGTCCCAAAAACGAAATGGCATAGACGCATGTGCTAGTAGTGTTAGGCCAACATCAACCACATGGCGATGTTTTCTCTCGGCAGAGCCATTCTGTTGATGAATGTGAGGGCATGAAACATGATGTTCGATGCCAAGTTGACGAAAAAAAGGAGTTGAGTTTTTCATACTCACCCCCACCCCCCAATCTGTTTGCATGCAGAGGATTTTTTTCATTTAGTAGGCGTTCAACATGAACTTGAAACTCAAGGAAAGTGCGATAAACATCAGCTCGAGACTTAAGACAATAAATCCACGTAAATTTACTGAAATCATCAATAAAGTTAACATAGTATTTGAAACCCCCAGAGGAGGTGCACGCAGGCCCCCATACATCAGAGAAGACAAGTTCAAGAGGTTTGGAGGAAGATTTATTGGACGAAACGGAAGCTGATGACTATTTCCCTGTTGACATGCATCACAAACAGGGATTTTATTTTTATTGGACTCGCGAAGAAACTCTAAATTTTGGCGATGAAGGGCTTGATCTACCACCGGAGAAGCTGGATGGCCTAGACAGTAATGCCATCATGTGTGGGTTTGCTTGACAGCGGAGAGAGCTTGTTGTGTCCTGCCATGACTACCGGTGACAGGATAGAGGCCTCCATCAGTGCCCCCTCAAAGAAGAACCTTCCTCGAAGCCCGATCCTTAGCAAGAAAATATGTAGGGTGAATTTCAACACAAACATTGTTGTCATTAGATAGTCTATTGGTAGATAGCAAGCTCCTGGTTGCTTGAGGGACATGAAGAATATTGCGAAGGAGCAGAGGTCTATAGACGTACGAATCTGAGATGAACCAACATGGGAAATTGGCATACCTGATCCGTTCTCTGTGTGGACTTGATCCTTGGCGGTGTACCTCTCATGCATCGTGAGCTTGTCTAGGTCTCCGGTGATGTGGTCCGTGGCCCCAGAGTCCAGGTACCACGCCGGATCGTAGCCTTGGCCGGTGGAGGCATTGTTGGCGGAGCGCTCCTTACGGACGAAGGAGTGGTCGAAGCGCTTGTAGCAGTCGAAGACATCATGGCCGTGGCGCTTGCAGAGCTGGCAAAACACGTCAGCGTTCTTACCACCATTGCGGCCTCCGCCGCCGCTGTTGCAGGAATTGGTGTGGTTGTGATTTGGGTCGCCGCAGTTGTGGTTGTGGCCGGTCGAGCCGCACATGCGGTGATTTCCACCGCCGCCACCACCGACGCCGTTGCGGTTGCGGTTTCCACCCGAGTTGCGGCCGCGCTTGCCATCGCCGCCACCGCCGTTGCCGCCGCCGGAGTTGCGGCTGACGTTGTTCACTGAGGAGCCGCCTGAGCCGGGCAGCTGGAGCACATGATCGTGATGCTGATGACGAATCTCGAAGTCGAGCATGTGGGAGTAGAGATCGTTGAGGGAGATCGCGTCGGCCCTCGTGGTTACCGAGGTCACCAGCGGGTCGTAGCTCGAGCCGAGGCCGGTGAGGAGGTAGATGACGATGTCCTCCTCATCCAGCTGCTTGCCGGCGGCTGCAAGGGCATCCGTGAGCCCTTTGACCTTGGTGAAGTAATCCATCATGCTCATGTCGCGCTTCTGGACCGTAGCAAGTTGGCGACGAAGCTGCATCACATGCGCCCTGGAACGGGTCGTGAACGTCCGCTCCAGAGCACTCCACACGGCTGCAGAAGACGGTAAAAACAGTACCTGCAGAAGCGTGTTGTGGAGAGCGTGGAGAGGAGAAAGCTGAGGCAGTGCTGATCCCGTGTCACCCACGAGATGTACTCCGGGTTGGGTACCGGCGGCGCCCCTTCCTCACCGGCGATGACCTTGTCAGGAGCCGGCTCGGATCCATCTGCGATGGCCATCCAGTGGGCACCGCGGAGCGCTGGGAGGATTTGAGCCTTCCAGAGGAGATGGGTGTCGTGGGAGAGCTTCACCGTGACGAGGCCGGTGAGGGATGGCGAGGCATGGGAAGATGAGGCCATGACGCCGATGGACTGGGTGCTGAGCGCACCGGTGGTGAGTGTCGTGATGGCGGCTGCTATGGTGGACGAGGTTTGGCTGGGGAACGTCGTCATCTACTCCCTCCGTTCCGTATGTAGTAGTCATGTGAAATGTCTAGAAAGACAAATATTTAGGAACGGAGGGAGTAGATGGGAAGAGGGAGGTGTGATACCATGTTAAAACAAAAGGTTTGCAGTTGGGCACACCTCAATCGGGTGGCCTTTGATCTCTATTTATACACCAGAGTACATGATGGATAGGTACAAGCGATCGTCACAGATGGTAACAAAATACATAGGCCTGCGCTACAAGTTGTGCAGATTCTAACCTCCTACCCTATCCTATACGAGATACATATTCGGTTGTTTAACAATAATAGGAACTGTTATGTCCATCTTCACTTTGATTCACATAAATAATACTCCCATTGCACTTCCATTATCGTCCAAATCAACATCCAAAAATTCACCAATTTGATCACCCACACTAGTTCCCCTGTTTTTTTTTCTGTGCTCATCATTCCCATTGGTATGCCATATGCTCTCACCCATATAGGAATCGACTTAAATTCATAGTCACCTATAGTTTTGCTTGGCACAAAATCTTCCATCACAAGTAAATCTTTGCTATGTTAAACATCCAGGGCCCACCTCTCATTGCTTTGTTCTTGCTCACATCATCATGAAACTGAAACAGGAAGCGATTTCTACCCAGACCCTTGCATTCCACTCTAGAGAAAGGGCAGCAAGCACCACTTAACGCTCTTCATAAATACTCTGCTTTTGCTGGTCTTTCAGACAAGAGATTACCCACAGCCTGAAGCTTAATCACCTCCAGGGACCAAGACTGTTTCTTCCCTATCTTGATGCTTTTCTTTTCTGTGTCTGTGAGTTTGAGATTTCTTCACCGCGCCTAAATGTGTGCTCTAACACTCTGACGGGGAACCACCTGAGATGCTTAGATCACACACCTGCTGCTGGGGATTGAGAGGGGACGGAACAAATCTGGAGCTTTTTGGTGGAACAACACGTAACACAGCCTGCTAGTGCTTTGTTCAATCACGAGCCCTAGGAAAAGTTAAAAGGCATTCTCATGGCTTCAGCTCAGGAGGCCGACACACTCCACCAAAGAAGACTCACTCGACAGGATGTGCATAGATACAAGAACACCAACATCAGAAACTCAAACTGATGATCGACACACACGCAAGTTTAAACAAACAGAGCAGCTCCATCAGCTCAAATTTAGTGCAAATCAGAGGATTGTTCAAATATCTTCTACAAATTGTCCAGAATGCTACAACTCGATCATGTTCCAGAGGCAGTAAAACGGGCCTACCTGATCATCTAGCAAAGCACAGCAGCTCAAATTTAGTGCAAGTGAGAGGATTCTTCAGATAACTTCTAGGGACTACTGATCATCCAGTAAAGCACAACAGGCAGTAGAATTACATTTCGCTCAAGATTAGAACGGCCGCGTAACAACACGTAACACAGCCTGCTAGTGCTTTGTTTAATCACGAGCCCTAGGAAAAGTTAAAGGCAGTCTCATGGCTTCAGCTCAGGAGGCCGAAAGCGGGATCGGTCTCACCGCACCCTGTATGCGCCGGAATGCGGTCTTGATCCGTTCTTTCAGCCCAGCGTTCTCGCACTCGACATCACCGCTCCTGCCATCCAAGTGCGCGACGTCTCCATCCACAGTTATAACAAGCTTCCCTTCCTCTGCAACTTTAACGTCGCCGAAGAGCGATACCATCAGAGAATACACCACCTTACGCGCCACCTTCTCTGTTTCTTCTTCCGTCTTCACCGCTTCTTCGATCGGAACAACCTTCGGACCCTCACGGCCAATGTTCAAGATCATGGCCACCACCGAGTCAGACACCATGTCGCTTATGGGATCAGACGACCACTGCAGCGTCACGTACCTCTCTGAATCCAGGCGGATGGCCACCCTCTCGTGAACAGTCAGTGTTGGAACATCTTCTTCAGCTGATGATTCCACGCTCTCGTATATTTGCTTCAGTCTGTACTTGATCACCTCAAAAGAACCAGAATACGGGACAGCTATCCGCTGAGTAATGTTGGCAGTAGACAGCTGAGTGTACACACGGAGGTCCTCAGGGGCCATAATCTGGTATGTGAAGCCCTTCTTCACAAGCAAGCCACTGACCGTGTCTCCCACTTCCGGTACCTTCTCTGCCAGTCTGCCAATTGTCTTGGCCATTTTCTCAGAACTAAAGTACATCTCTACTGATTGGCAGTTCTTGGGAGACACAATTTTTGTGTTTGTCCCATCAAACTGGGTGATAAGTTTCTGCTTAAGCCTACCCATCTCATTTGCTTCTCCGTGTACAAGTATAATGTTGGGTGGGCGAAGCTCTTCCAAGAAGCCGCTTGTCTGTGGAAAATCAGCATGAGCTGAGAAGGAGATGTAGAAGATCTGCATATTAAGAGGAGCAGTGAGCCCGTTTGCTAGCGTCACTTCTCTCGGTTCGTTGATGATGGTCTTTGCAAGCGAGCCTTCCACAGCATAACCTGGAATAACACATGTGTTCTTCTTATCTGTGCACCACTTGTCAAAGAGCTGCCTGGAGAGGCCGCTTTGGAGGCTACCTGGACTTGCCATCACCACTGACGGACCCACATCATGGAAGTTGTCTATGCTATTCAAAGGGTCAATATGCTTGAAATGGAAGGGATTGGACTGTGCAAACTGATTCCTTATCCTTTCATTCATGGAGTTTATGTATGTCTGGTACACAGCCATGCACTTCTTCGCAAGAGGGGAGGCATAATAGATTGGAATCTTATGGAGCTCTGGGTGGTTAGACCAATACTCATCCAGGATAAGCAGCAGTTCCTGTGCTCTACCAAGAGCGAATGCTGGGATAAGAACACGGCCCCCTTGAGAAACTGTGTTGTGGATGGCATCAGTGAAGCGCTTCTCTCTGACATGGCGGGGTTGGTGTTGCTGCACACCGTAAGTTGACTCGATAATGCAAATATCAGGGGAGAACTGGGGTATCTCAGCAGCTTTGAGGTGACGGTCTTCTTCACGGGAGTAGTCACCAGTGTAAAGAATGCGAACACCGGCAATATCCACCATGAACATGGCAGCACCAAGTACATGGCCAGCAGTATAGCACCAGAAGCGTATGCCATTTACTTCCAATGTCTGGTGGAAGTCTATGACCTGCATGACAAATATATGTTAACGCATTGTCAATTCTCCCTGTAAATTAAGACTTCAGTTGGAATCATGCATTATCTGTAAAATCCTGGTATTTTGAAAGAAACAGCCAGGTATTAGAGTTCTTAATTTTAACCAACAGTCCAACGACATTTAAATGTTTGGCCTATTCAGATTCAATGATGAAAAACATAAGCATGCCTAGGTACTAAGTGATAGCAGAACACCTAGCCTTAAGCACTGCTATGTGTGTGCTTGGGCAAGATAGGACAGAGGCATAGGAATTTAGCTGGTAAATTAAGACTTCAAAATCCTCACAGGCAGAATTATGCATTAGCTGGAACCAAAAAAAAAAACTGGTATTTGGAAAGAAATGGCCAGATACTATAAGATTTGTAATTTTAACCAATAGTCCAATGACATTTAAAATGTTTGATTAGTCAGAATCAATGATAAAAAAACGCTGCTAGGCATGCACTTAAGCGTGCCTAGGCGCTAGGCGATGGCAGAACACCTAGCCTTAAGCACTGCTCGTCATGAATTTAAGCGTGTCTAGGCACTAGGCGATAGCGGAACACCTAACCTAACAACCATGCACTTAAATGTGCGAAGGCGTGTACTTAGGCAATATAGGCACTTGGCAGAGGAAAAAACCAGGAATTTCAGTTTAAAATATCAACCAGGCATATAGGCAACAAGTCCAGCTTCTTAAATGACACAGTACTATCGTTCTCTGTTTCTGATTGGATCACTCTTCTTCCTTTTCTTTTTCCTCTACTCAAAAAATGTACAACCAATTTCTCTACCGGCCAGTCACTATCTATCATCATCTAATAAGCAACAAATACATCGTATCAAACAACAGGGATTAAGCCATTCGCATTCATTCGATTCACATCTGCCAGAAAGACAGAGATAAGCGAAAGGAAGGTACCTCGATTTTGTCCATGGAGCGGATGATATCCTGTTCGTCGAACAGCATATCTTCCACAGACACCTTGCTGACCTTGACGTAATCGGAGAGCAGCAGCCTGTAGATGGCCTTGGTGGCGTGGGTCATGAACACGCGGCCCTTGAACGTCGTCTGCAAAACAGGGCAGAGCAGAGCATAGCAAATCAGACACGAAACGGCAATAACATCGGCGGTTGCAATATAAATCAGCAAGCAGCCTAGCATTTTTGCTTACCTTCTCCAGGAAGTAGGGGAGCGAGGCGGCGTGGTCCAGGTGGAAGCTGCAGCACAAATTGAAGGCGGAAAATTAATCAGAATGAACGCCAGGAGAAGGTGGGGGTCAAGAGAGGGCGACTAGTTGGAAACTTACTGGGTGACGAGGAGGACGTCGATGGCGGAGGGGTCGATCTCGTCGAAGTATGGGAGAGCCGCCATGCCAGAGTAAGCCGGGTGGATGCCGCAGTCGAACTGGACCAGCGGTGAGCAAGTCAGATTCCCCGAACAGAACAGAGGAGGAAGGTAGGGTTTGGGGGAGAGGGGGAGGGGGTGCTTACGAGGACCGTGCGGCCCTTGAACGTCATGTGGACGCAGGAGCGGCCGACCTCGCTGCCGGCGCCGAGCGGGGTGATCACCATCTGGTCGCCCTCCCTCCCGCCCGTCGCCGGCCGCTTCCCCGCCGGCGGCGCCGTCGCGCAGGATGCCATTGTTCTGGGCCTTCCCCTTTCCCAACAGAGAATAGGAGGAAGAGGGGCGGCGGCGTCCGGCGGCGGCGACGGCGAGGACGGGTCCGGCGGCGGCGAACCCTAGCGCTCGATTCCGTCGATGCGAACTGGACTGAACTGACCGCCAGGGCGGGCTATGTGGACTCTCTCCCGGACCCGATTCCGAGTCGCCGCGGGGAGACCGAATCGGGCCGGCCCATCAGCGAGTCGCTCGCTCGCACGCTCCGGATTTTCTTTTTCTTTTTTCGTTTTCTCTGGTTTTTCCTATGCTTTTTCATTTGTTTCTCACCGGTTTCCTCGGTTTTCATTTTTTTTCCTTCGTTATACTTTGTTTTCATTGGTTTTTCCAATGGTTTTCTTGGTTTTCTTCTTTCTTTGCTATACTTTTGGTTCTTTTTCTTTCTTTCTTGGTTTTCTTCGTATTCCGTGGTTACTTTGCTTTTCTTTTTTATTTCTTTGTCGGTTTTAACCAGTTTCCTGTTTAGAACACATGTCTAATTTTTGCCAGTACACACTGCACATGCTTAGCGCACACGTGAAATATTTTTTAATACACTTTAGACATTTTCAAACATATGATGTACGTTTTGTTAAATACATGTTTTTGGACACTTTTTTGAATGCATGGTAACATTTTTTTAAATACACGTTGTACATTTTCTAAAATGGCAAAAAATACTTTTTTTCTAGACTACATGAACATTTTTTACATTGTATAAACATTTTAGAAAAAATCACGCGCATTTTTTGGAAACACGCCAATATTTATTTAAAATGTCGTGATATGTATTTTAATGAAAATAAATACTATCTTGAACCTACCAAACATTGTTTTACATTTGTATATATTTTTTTTAACTCCGCCTATGTTGTCTCAACATAGCCGGTCCCAAGTCGGGGTAAAGGAGGAGGGTTGCGATAGACTTGGTGAACCTACGTGAAAACTCGGTCATTTTTATGAAGATGAAACCCAAAAGAAAATAACATGTGTAATTTTCCGTTTTTCAACAAGAAAAGAAATTGGATATTTGATGGTACATGCCTATAGAAAAAATGGAAGTGCTACACTCGGGTCTAACCAAGAAGATAATGCAAATGACCTTTTAAATGATGCAAGAATGAACGAGCAAGATGTGAATGCACGTGCGGCAAGCAACAATTTTGACAACCCCACAAAACCAGTTGCATGTAGTTTATCATCATTTCTATATGTAGATACCAGTCTTGAAGTATACACACTACTATGTTCATATTATATTGGTTACAAGTACTGGCCTTCAGCACCGTCACTGATCCGCCTCGTCTCTTGTGTCCTTAGGGCCTTGGGACGTGGTGGATACCGACTCTTCCTGGTGGGAGGGCTCCGTTCAGGTGTTTTTAAACTTCATTAGGGTTTGTGTCCTATTCAGAAAGACGAGGGGGGGACAACTCCCTGAAGATGGAATAAGATAGTTCTCGCTTAGCTTCCATCCTAGCGGTGCGTCTAGCATCGTCATACATTTATAGATGTGTGTCTTCGGCGGATCTCATGTAATTTAGCTGTGTTTGTCGTCGGTTGATCGACGGCTTCATGAATAGGCATGTGCGGCCCATGAGAAATCTACATGGGCTAGAAAAGGCATGGCAGAAATCGAAGTTGCCAGGTGCTTGCCCTCCCTCTGAATCCTGCTTTTTCGACCATCTCTGTGGCTCTCTACAGCTAGCCGATTTGTAGGTTGTAGCTGATTTTTACCGAAAAAATGTCGTGGTCTGATGAAATTGAAAACTGAAACCTGTCTGTGGGAGTATAGGTCGCGCCATATATCAACATGGCACCTCTTGGAGGGAGTATGATTGATTGCCTTGCCACACACCATATCCACTCCCAAAGTGATTTGTGTTGTGCCCCCGTTGTGAAGCGGGCATGAAGACGGAGGAGGAGCTCGATCTAAGCATGTCGCTGCGCTGGTACTCGCCGCCAAGGCGCTAGGTGGTGTTCGCCTGGTACTAATGCCCGCCGCAAGTTCACGAGCCCTCAAGCGCTCGACGGCCACCAGAACGCGCACAAGCTGCAGCGCAACCTGGACACGACGCTCTGGTTATGGGCGTTGGCAGAGCATGGTAAGGCTGTCGTTCATAACCACAGCGCTCAGCCACGCCCCGGCGCCCGCGCTTGGGGAGCAGGAGGGAATCACAAGCTTTTGATAAAAAACGAGCCGTTTTAGCGAGATTTATAATATAAGTACCCTGCTTTGCCGAAATGTAAGGGGCCATTTAAGGATTCCATTTCTTAATACCATGACCAAAATGAACTCCTGCTTCTATCATCTGTTTCAAATTAATGTTCCAATATCTTGTAGTCATTTTTTCCACGCTTCCTTTTTCCTAATCCTACCATTCCATTACGAATTTAGTTCTTTTTAAAGATTAAGAAAGATCTGAAATAGCTTGAAATAAATAATAATTTCCTCCCTCGTCGACATCACCAGCAGGGCACGGGCACTGGTTCACGGGCAGCCTCGTCCGGGACAAGAAGGGGCAACTACACCTAATCCTCCAGAAGGCCACCGCCCAAGGAAAACTACACCCTCTCGGTGGTCAGGCTATGTCAATTCGGGCCTCCCTCTACGCGGACGATGCAGCTGTTTTCCTTGCCCCCATCAAGTCAGATGTTGAGTTCTTTGTCTGCACTCTTAAGAGTTTTAGGGATGTCACTGTCTTGGTCACGAACTGTGCCAAAAGCTTGGTTGCTCCTATTCGTTGTGAGAATCTGGATCTGGTGGATATCTTACACTCTTTCCCGGCCAGCCATACCTCATTCCTGATGAAGTATTTGGGCCTACCTCTCTCGGTCAAGAATTTGAAAAGAATCCACTATCAACCGCTCGAAGACAAGATCGCAGCCCAACTGGCACCATGGATGGGTAAACACGTTGCCTCTCCGGGACGTGTAGTGTTGGTCAAGTCTGTGCTTACGACCATTGCCATCTACTATATGACGGCACTTAACCTCCCGGTTGAGGTGATGAACAAGATTGATGCTCTCCGACGGGCATTCTTGTGATCTGGATGTGACAAAGTCACTGGAGGAAAATGCAAGATTAATTGGGAGCAAGTGTGCAAGTCAAAACTTCATGGTGGCCTTGGCATCCTGAATTTGAAAAAGTTTGCATCAGCACTACGCATTCGTTGTCTCTGGGGTGAGTGGCTTACACTGTTCAAGCCTTGGGTGGGATTGTAGGGTTTCGTAGTAATTTTAAAAAAATTCCTACGCACACGCAAGATCATGGTGATGCATAGCAACGAGAGGAGAGAGTGTGATCTACGTACCCTTGTAGATCGACAACGGAAGCGTTAGCACAACGTGGTTGATGTAGTCGTACATCTTCACGGTCCAACCGATCCAAGCACCGTTACTCCGGCACCTCCGAGTTCTTGGCACACGTTCAGCTCGATGACGCTCCCCGGGCTTCGATCCAGCAAAGCTTCGGGGAGGAGTTCCATCAGCACGACAGCGTGGTGACGATCTTGATGTTCAACCGTCGCAGGGCTTCGCCTAAGCACCGCTACAATATGACCGAGGTGGAATATGGTGGAGGGGGGCACCGCACACGGCTAAGGAACGATCACGAAGATCAACTTGTGTGTCTAGGGGTGCCCCCTACCCCCGTATATAAAGGATCAAGGGGAGGAGGCCGGCCAGCCTCTATGGCGCGCCAAGGAGGAGTCCTCCTCCTAGTAGGAGTAGGACTCCTACTAGGAGGGGGAAAGAAGTGGGGAGGGAGAAGGAAAGGGGGGCGCCGCCCCCCCTCTCCTAGTCCAATTCGGACCAGGGGGGAGGAGGCGCGCGGCCCACCTTTGGCTGCCCCTCTCTCTCTCCACTAAGGCCCATATGGCCCATTACTTCTCCCGGGGGGTTCCGGTAACCCTCCGGCTCTCCGGTTTTCTCCGAAATCACCCGGAACACTTCCGGTGTCTGAATATAGCCGTCCAATATATCAATCTTTATGTCTCGACCATTTCGAGACTCCTCGTCATGTCCGTGATCACATCCGGGACTCCGAACTAACTTCGGTACATCAAAACTCATAAACTCATAATATAATTGTCATCGAAACCTTAAGCGTGCGGACCCTACAGTTCGAGAACAATGTAGACATGACCGAGACACGTCTCCGGTCAATAACCAATAGCGGGACCTGGATGCCCATATTGGCTCCTACATATTCTACGAAGATCTTTATCGGTCAGACCGCATAACAACATACGTTGTTCCCTCTGTCATCGGTATGTTACTTGCCCGAGATTCGATCGTCGGTATCTCAATACCTAGTTCAATCTCGTTACCGGCAAGTCTCTTTACTCGTTCCGTAATACATCATCTCACAACTAACTCATTAGTTGCAATGCTTGCAAGGCTTTATGTGATGTGCATTACCGAGAGGGCCCGAAGATACCTCTCCGACAATCGGAGTGACAAATCCTAATCTCAAAATACGCCAACCCAACATGTACCTTTGGAGACACCTGTAGAGCACTTTTATAATCACCCAGTTACGTTGTGACGTTTGGTAGCACACAAAGTGTTCCTCCGGCAAACGGGAGTTGCATAATCTCATAGTCATAGGAACATGTATAAGTCATGAAGAAAGCAATAGCAACATACTAAACGATCGGGTGCTAAGCTAATGGAATGGGTCATGTCAATCAGATCATTCACCTAATGATGTGATCCCGTTAATCAAATAACAACTCTTTGTCCATGGTTAGGAAACATAACCATCTTTGATTAACGAGCTAATCAAGTAGAGGCATACTAGTGACACTCTGTTTGTCTATGTATTCACACATGTATTATGTTTCTGGTTAATACAATTCTAGCATGAATAATAAACATTTATCATGATATAAGGAAATAAATAATAACTTTATTATTGCCTCTAGGGCATATTTCCTTCAGTCTCCCACTTGCACTAGAGTCAATAATCTAGTTCACATCGCCATGTGATTCAACACTAAGAGTTCACATCACCATGTGATTAACACCCATAGTTCACATCGTCATGTGACCTATACCCAAAGGGTTTACTAGAGTCAATAATCTAGTTCACATTATTTATGTGATTAACACCCAAAGAGTACTAAGGTGTGATCATGTTTTGCTTGTGAGATAATTTTAATCAACGGGTCTGTCACATACAGATCCGTAAGTATTTTGCGAATTCTATGTCTATAATGCTCTGCACGGAGCTACTCTAGCTAATTGCTCCCACTTTCAATATGTATCTAGATCGAGACTTAGAGTCATCCAGATCTGTGTCAAAACTTGCATCAACGTAACTTTTTACGACGAACCTTTTGTCACCTCCATAATCGAGAAATATTTCCTTATTCCACTAAGGATAATTTTGACCAATGTCCAGTGATCTACTCTTAGATCATTATTGTACTCCCTTGCTTAACAGAGTGTAGGGTATACAATAGATCTGGTACACATCATGGCATACTTTATAGAACCTATGGCTGAGGCATAGGGAATGACTTTCATTCTATTTCTATCTTCTGCCGTGGTCGGGCTTTGAGTCTTACTCAACTTCATACCTTGTAACACAGCCAAGAACTCTTTCTTTGACTGTTCCATTTTTGAACTACTTCAAAATATTGTCAAGGTATGTACTCATTGAAAAAACTTATCAAGCGTCTTGATCTATCTCTATAGATTTTGATGCTTAATATGTAAGCAGCTTCACCGAGGTCTTTCTTTGAAAAACTTCTTTAAAAACACTCCTTTATGATTTGCAGAATAATTCTACATTATTTCTGATCAACAATATGTCATTCACATATACTTATCAGAAATGTTGTAGTGCTCCCACTCACTTTCTTGTAAATACAGGCTTCATCGCAAGTCTGTATAAAACTATATGCTTTGATCAACTTATCAAAGCGTATATTCCAACTCCGAGATGCTTGCACCAGTCCATAGATGGATCGCTGGAGCTTGCATATTTTGTTAGCACCTTTAGGATTGACAAAACCTTCTGGTTGTATCATATACAACTCTTCTTTAATAAATCTATTAAGGAATGCAGTTTTGTTTATCCATTTGCCAGATTTCATAAAATGCGGCAATTGCTAACATGATTCGGACAGACTTAAGCATAGATACGAGTGAGAAACTCTCATCGTAGTCAACACCTTGAACTTGTCAAAAACCTTTTGCGACAATTCTAGCTTTGTAGATAGTAACACTACTATCAGCGTCCGTCTTCCTCTTGAAGATCCATTTATTCTCAATTGCTTGTCGATCAGTGGGCAAGTCAACCAAAGTCCATACTTTGTTCTCATACATGGATCCCATCTCAGATTTCATGGCTTCAAGCCATTTTGCGGAATCTGGGCTCACCATCGCTTCTTCATAGTTCGTAGGTTCATCATGATCTAGTAGCATGACTTCAAGAACAGGATTACCGTACCACTCTAGCGCGGATCTCACTCTGGTTGATCTACGAGGTTCAGTAGTATCTTGTTCTGAAGTTTCATGATCATCATCATTAGCTTCCTCACTAATTGGTGTAGGTGTCGCAGAAACAGGTTTCTGTGATGTACTACTTTCCAATAAGGGAGTAGGTATAGTTACCTCGTCAAGTTCTACTTTCCTCTCACTCACTTCTTTCGAGAGAAACTCCTTCTCTAGAAATGATCCATACTCAGCAACGAATATCTTGCCTTCGAATCTGTGATAGAAGGTGTACCCAACATTTTCTTTTGGGTATCCTATGAAGACGCACTTCTCCAATTTGGGTTTGAGCTTATCAGGTTGAAACTTTTTCACATAAGCATTGCAACCTCAAACTTTAAGAAATGACAGCTTAGGTTTCTTGCCAAACCATAGTTCATACGGTGTCGTTTCAACGGATTTAGATGGTGCCCTATTTAACGTGAATGCAGTTGTCTCTAATGCATAATCCCAAAATGATAGTGGTAGATTGGTAAGAGACATCATAGTTCGCACCATATCTAATAAAGTACGGTTATGACATTCGGACACACCATTATGCTGTGGTGTTCCAGGTGGCGTGAGTAGTGAAACTATTTCACATTGTTTTTAACTGAAGGCCAAACTCGTAACTCAAATATTTGTCTCCGCGATCAGATCGTAGAAACTTTATTTTCTTGTCACGATGATTTTCCACTTCACTCTGAATTTTTTTGAACTTTTCAAATGTTTCAGACTTATGTTCCATCAAGTAGATATACCCATATCTGCTCAAATCATCTGTGAAGTTCAGAAAATAACGATACTTGCCGTGAGCCTTAACACTCATCGGACCGCATACATCAGTATGTATTATTTCCAATAAGTCAGTTGCTCGCTCCGGAGAACGGAGTCTTAGTCATCTTGCCCATGAGGCATGGTACGCAAGCATCAAGTGATTCATAATCAAGTGACTCCAAAATCCCATCAGCATGGAGTTTCTTCATGCGCTTTATACCAATATGACCTAAACGGCAGTGCTACAAATAAGTTGCACTATCATTGCAGTGCTACAAATAAGTTGCACTATCATTATTAACTTTTCATCTTTTGGCTTCAATATTATAAATATGTGTATCACTACAATCGAGATCCAACAAACCATTTTCGTTGGTGTGTATGACCATAGAAGGTTTTATTCATGTAAACAGAACAACAGTTGTTCTCTAACTTAAATGAATAACCGTATTGCAATAAACATGATCAAATCATATTCATGCTCAACGCAAACACCAAATAACACTTATTTATGTTCAACACTAATCTCGAAAGTATAGGGAGTCTGCGATGATGATCATATCAATCTTGGAACCACTTTCAACACACATCATCACTTCACCCTTAACTAGTCTCTGTTTATTCTGCAACTCCCGTTTCGAGTTACTAATCTTAGCAACTGAACTAGTATCAAATACTGAGGGGTTGCTATAAACACTAGTAAAGTACACATCAATAACATGTATATCAAATATACTTATGTTCACTTTGCCATCCTTCTTATCTGCCAATCACTTGGGGTAGTTCCGCTTCCAGTGACCAGTCCCTTTGCAGTAGAAACACTTAGTCTCAGGCTTAGGACCAGACTTGGGCTTCTTCACTTGAGCAACAACTTGCTTGCTGTTCTTCTTGAAGTTCCCCTTCTTCCCTCTGCCCTTTTTTTGAAACTAGTGGTCTTGTCTACCATCAACACTTGATGTTTTTCTTGATTTCTACCTTCGTCAATTTCCGCATTACGAAGAGCTTGGGAATCGTTTCCGTTATCCCTTGCATATCATAGTTCATCACGAAGTTCTACTAACTCGGTGATGGTGACTAGAGAATTCTGTCAATCACTATCTTATCTAGAAGATTAACTCCCACTTGATTCAAGCGATTGTAGTACTCAGACAATCTGAGCACATGCTCACTAGTTGAGCAATTCTCCTCCATCTTTTAGCTATAGAACTTGTTGGAGACTTCATATCTCTCAACTCGGGTATTTGCTTGAAATATTAACTTCAACTCTGGAACATCTCATATGGTCCATGACGTTCAAAACGTCTTTGAAGTCCCGATTCTAAGCCATTTAAGTATGGTGCACTAAACTATCAAGTAGTCATCATATTGAGCTAGCCAAACGTTCATAACGTCTGCATCTGCTCCTGCAATAGGTCTGTCACCTAGCGGTGCATCAAGGACATAATTCTTCTATGCAGCAATGAGGATAAACCTCAGATCACGGATCCAATCCGCATCATTGCTACTAACATCTTTCAACACAATTTTCTCTAGGAACATATAAAAATAAACACAGGGAAGCAACAACGCGAGCTATTGATCTATAACATAATTTGCAAAATACTATCAGGACTAAGTTCATGATAAATTTAAGTTCAATTTAATCATATTACTTAAGAACTCCCACTTAGATAGACATCCCTCTAATCCTCTAAGTGATTACATGATCCAAATCAACTAAACCATGTCCGATCATCACGTGAGATGGAGTAGTTTCATTGGTGAACATCGCTATGTTGATCATATCTACTATACGATTCACGCTCGACCTTTCGGTCTCCGTGTTCTGAGGCCATATCTGTATATGCTTGGCTAGTCAAGTATAACCTGAGTATTCCGCGTGTGCAACTGTTTTGCGCTCATTGTATTTGAACGTAGAGCCTATCACACCCGATCATCACGTGGTGTCTCAGCACGAAGAACTTTTGCAACGGTGCATACTCAGGGAGAACACTTCTTGATAATTAGTGAGAGGTCATCTTATAATGCTACCGTCAATCAAAGCAAGATAAGATGCATAAAAGATAAACATCACATGCAATCAATATAAGTGATATGATATGGCCATCATCATCTTGTGCTTGTGATCTCCATCCTCGAAGCACCGTCGTGATCACCATCGTCACCGACGCGACACCTTGATCTCCATCGTAGCATCATTGTCGTCTCGCCAATCTTATGCTTCCACGACTATCGCTACCGCTTAGTGATAAAGTAAAGCATTACAGCGCGATTGCATTGCATACAATAAAGCGACAACCATATGGCTCCTGCCAGTTGCCGATAACTCGGTTACAAAACATGATCATCTCATACAATAAAATTTAGCATCATGTCTTGACCATATCACATCACAACATGCCCTGCAAAAACAAGTTAGACGTCCTCTACTTTGTTGTTGCAAGTTTTACGTGGCTGCTACAGGCTTAAGCAAGAACCAATCTTACCTACGCATCAAAACCACAATGATAGTTTGTCAAGTTGGTGCTGTTTTAACCTTCGCAAGGACCGGGCGTAGCCACACTCGGTTCAACTAAAGTTGGAGAAACCGTCACCCGCTATCCACCTTTGTGCAAAGCACGTCGAGAGAACCGGTCTCGCGTAAGCGTACGCGTAATGTCGGTCCAGGCCGCTTCGTCCAACAATACCGCCGAACCAAAGTATGACATGCGCAGTATGACTTATATCGCCCACAACTCACTTGTGTTCTACTCGTGCATATAACATCAACACATAAGACCTAGGCTCAGATGCCACTGTAGGGTTTCATAGTAATTTCAAAAAATTTCCTACGCACACGCAAGATCATGGTGATGCATAGCAACGAGAGGAGAGAGTGTGATCTACGTACCCTTGTAGATCGACAACGGAAGCGTTAGCACAACGTGGTTGATGTAGTCGTACGTCTTCACGGTCCAACCGATCCAAGCACCGTTACTCCGGCACCTCCGAGTTCTTGGCACACGTTCAACTCGATGACGCTCCCCGGGCTCCGATCCAGCAAAGCTTCGGGGAGGAGTTCCGTCAGCACGACGGCGTGGTGACGATCTTGATGTTCAACCGTCGCAGGGCTTCGCCTAAGCACCGCTACAATATGACCGAGGTGGAATATGGTGGAGGGGGGCACCGCACACGGCTAAGGAACGATCACGAAGATCAACTTGTGTGTCTAGGGGTGCCCCTGCCCCCGTATATAAAGGATCAAGGGGAGGAGGCCGGCCGGCCTCTATGGCGTGCCAAGGAGGAGTCTTCCTCCTAGTAGGAGTAGGACTCCTACTAGGAGGGGGAAAGAAGGTGGGAGGGAGAAGGAAAGGGGGGCGCCGCCCCCCCTCTCCTAGTCCAATTCGGACCAGGGGGGAGGAGGCGCGCGGCCCACCTTTGGCTGCCCCTCTCTCTCTCTCCACTAAGGCCCATATGGCCCATTACTTCTCCCGAGGGGTTCCGATAACCCTCCGGCTCTCCGATTTTCTCCGAAATCACCCGGAACACTTCCGGTGTCCGAATATAGCCGTCCAATATATCAATCTTTATGTCTCGACCATTTCGAGACTCCTCGTCATGTCCGTGATCACATCCGGGACTCCGAACTAACTTCGGTACATCAAAACTCATAAACTCATAATATAACTGTTATCGAAACCTTAAGCGTGCGGACCCTACGGTTCGAGAACAATGTAGACATGACCGAGACACGTCTCCGGTCAATAGCCAATAGCGGGACCTGGATGCCCATATTGGCTCCTACATATTCTACGAAGATCTTTATTGGTCAGACCGCATAACAACATACGTTGTTCCCTTTATCATCGGTATGTTACTTGCCCGAGATTCGATCGTCGGTATCTCAATACCTAGTTCAATCTCGTTACCGGCAAGTCTCTTTACTCGTTCCGTAATACATCATCTCACAACTAACTCATTAGTTGCAATGCTTGCAAGGCTTTATGTGATGTGCATTACCGAGAGGGGCCAGAGATACCTCTCCGACAATCGAAGTGACAAATCCTAATCTCGAAATACGTCAACCGAACATGTACCTTTGGAGACACCTGTAGAGCTCCTTTATAATCACCCAGTTACGTTGTGACGTTTGGTAGCACACAAAGTGTTCCTCCGGCAAACGGGAGTTGCATAATCTCATAGTCATAGGAACATGTATAAGTCATGAAGAAAGCAATAGCAACATACTAAACGATCGGGTGCTAAGCTAATGGAATGGGTCATGTCAATAAGATCATTCACCTAATGATGTGATCCCGTTAATCAAATAACAACTCTTTGTCCATGGTTAGGAAACATAACCATCTTTGATTAACGAGCTAGTCAAGTAGAGGCATACTAGTGACACTCTGTTTGTCTATGTATTCACACATGTATTATGTTTCCGGTTAATACAATTCTAGCATGAATAATAAACGTTTATCATGATATAAGAAAATAAATAATAACTTTATTATTGCCTTTAGGGCATATTTCCTTCAGGGATTAGGGACACCATGCGACCGACACGATAGAGACATCTTTGCGGCCTCCACAAAAGTTGGTCTGGGCGATGGTACATGTGCCATTTTTTGGGAGTCTGCTTGGCTTGATGGTTTGCGACCCAAGGACATTGCACCAAAAAAATTGAACTGTCAAAAAGAAGAAATTGCTCGGTCCAGAAAGCGCTCTCCAACAATTTTTGGGTGTCTCAGGTGAAGACCTCTCAGGGCATGATGGTTGACCATCTTCTTGAGTTTGTCAACCTACGGGAGAAGCTATCTCATGTTCAGCTAATACCTGACACACCTGATTCCATCACTTGGAAGCTCGCCAGGGATGGTCATTATTTAGCGGCAACGGCTTACAGTGCGCAATTTCTTGGTTTAGTCAATACAGACTTACCACTAATGGTTTGGAGAATTTGGGCTCCCCCAAAATGCAAATTCTTTGCTTGGCTAGTCATCAACAATAAAATCTGGACGGCAGACCGGCTTCAGAAGCGGGGATGGCCTAATTGCAACATGTGCCCCCTTTGTAAGCAAGTTTAGGAATCGACGACTCATCTGCTTTTCAAATGCCGACACACGGTTAGAGTGGAACATGATTAAGGGTGGCTTGGCCTTCATGACATTTACCCGCGGAACTGGGCCATGATTGACACAGTGAAGACTTGGTGGAGCGCCAACGCCTCGAACACGACGCAATCTCGACGACCGCTAACCTGCCTTATGCTACTTGTCTCGTGGGAGATCTGGAAAGAACAGAATGCTAGAGTATTTTGTAACGTCGCAGTGCCTGTTGGAGTTTTAGTTGCTAGAATCAAAGACAAGGCGGCGATATGGTGTCTGGCCGATGCGAAACATTTGTGTAATAACATGCCACGAGAGTGATATGTTGTATTTGGCCTTTGGCCAAAACCCCCAATACTCCTTATTCAATGAAAATGACAAATCGTTTGCCTTGTTTCAAAAGAAAACTGCGGGTGAGGCGATTGACCTGACCTGTCCCTGAAGCTATGACCGATCCATCCATGCAGGAGCAGGACATGCACAGTAGTTCGTTCCTCCTCTTTTCCAATAATTTCATTCACTGTGTTGTGTCTCTGCTATCACGTACCGGGTTAAGTAATTTGCTGGTTGGCTCTTGATTTGGACATGCATGGATTATTACTTTGTTACTCCCTCTATCACAGTTTAAAGAGCGTATCTTCAAAACCAGAATTTTTCACAATTAGAGGAAAATAGGGCGCATGTCATTAATTAGCCTATTAACTGCATCGTTTTGGGAGGAATTAGCTCCTTCCGTTTGCCTTCCTGGTGCACATGCATGGTGTGAACTGAAATTACTCCACCAATGCATGCGATGGTTTCCTTCTTTTACTGGACGGAGAGATTACTATGTGTTTGTTTGGCGATTAATTAGGCGCATATCCTTAACTACCGCAGCTCCAACGCATCGGTTATTCCTACCAATCGCTAGCAACCTTGGGCCCAAAAAGATGTGAGGTACGCCCTTTAAACTGTGATGGAGGGAGTAGTTAAGCGGATATTCATTTCTGAGCTCGGGCTCAGATGAACCCTAAATCAGCATCGTCCAGCAGCATGGGGATCTGTGCCGCCAGTGGTATTCTATCTCTGTATTTCTCAGGTATAGTACTAAATAAAAGCCATGTCGCAGGCGCATTAAATTTGAGGGCAGCGCGCCCTGTAGACGCGGAACAGGTAACCCGACCACGGCTGACCCAATTTTCCGAGCCAGTCTGAGCCGTGTCATCCCACGGACTCAATAACGGCCACCATGACCAGCGCCTCATAATAAATATATCAAACCATGGGACGCAATACTAGCAGGTTTGCAAAACTGAGATTCAGGTATACCAACACCCTCACCCTCGGCCACACTAAAGCCAGTAGAACAAACATTTTAACAACCAGTGAACCAGAAACAGTTCGGACAAACAAGATCATCGTTTTATTATCTGATTCCGGCTTTTTGCCACCTCGAAAATGGAGGAACAAGCATGGAGCACTGCTCACAAGAACACACTAGAAAATCTTCAGCAACTAAGAACAGAGTACAAACTTAAATATCACATCCCATTTTTTCAGCAATTCCCAGTGGCCTGGTACATATGTTCCAGTGATGACCTACCATACTATAGTTCTTGCATTTTCCAGGGTTTGCACGGCTTCTTCGGTGCATCCCAGGGCAGGTTGTTCACTTGTGTCCCTCGCGCCGGCAGAAGCTGCAGAACTTTGTCCATTTGCTCAGACCCTCGTATGGTGCCTTCTCCAATATCTGTCGGCCTTCCAACCCCTCTGCTTATCCGGGACTGCAAGACCTTTGCCAATCGGTCCTCAAAAGCCAAACAATCTCTCTTCTCTGCAAACGGTGCACTAGTAACCAACAATCATTCAGACTAGCTAACATGTGCTCGAATGACTCTGCACTCGCATCCCCCATCATCATGACATCCATAGCTTTCATACATAGCGTCGAATGTCTGCACGTGAAAGACAAGTTAACTGAATGGTCTTTCTGGTATTGAATCAGGTGCTAGGGTAGTATGTTCTTCACGTCCTTGGTCCACCGCTTGACAATATGCTTAACAGGAATCTCCTCTAAGTGAAGTACATCCATGAACTGTGACAGCAAAACACGGTTTTCAGAAATGTACATCCTCAAAGCAGGTCACTCGCATCTACACAACCTGCTATTCTCAGCCTCTGGCTTCCCAGTTTTCCAAAAAAAGTAGAAACGCTTTGTTAGTGACACATTCAACTATTCTTTTTGAGTTCATATACTTGAACAAGCGGCTTTAGGAATTTACCGAGCAGACGCAGACAATCTCCTGCATTGATTTGGTCCTCTCTGCGTTCAATCTGCGTTTCCCATATCTTATTCCAAAGCCAATCTGCCACGAATACAAATTGTATAAATTGTACGCCTCAAATTGAATCGAAACTTAGTCCTAGTTCAGGACAAACAACACATTTTTGTCTACTTGTGAATTGACTACTCAAGGGCACTCATTCTTGAAGGAAATGGGTTCTGTCTGGCAGCACGCTCCCTAGACGCAACCTGTATTTCCATAGAAAGACAACATTGGTCAGTTTCAACACGAGGGAACAGGGGAGGAGGCGCAGAAGGCATACTTCGCATAATTATTAAGCTAAGCAGACGGAATGAGGGTCGGATATCAGATGCAAAATACATTTGGCATGGTGGGATGCTTGCATTATTGGAAGATAGATATTTTCAACACATTCAGAAGTTGACATGTACCCAAAGCAAACGTGGGGTAAATACGGAAGACAATTTTATGTATGGATGGTTTGCCATGGAATACAAAATCATGCCTCATACTCTTTTTTCTCAACCACAACTTGACTTCTCAGGGTTCTACAGTTTGCGTTCCCAGTTCTGATTTCGTTAGGATTACTGAATCATGCATGTACCTATTTGACACGCGCAACTTCAGTAACTACTCTTCTGTCAGCTTCTAAAATTCAGCATAACTGTGATTTTTGTTTGTTCTAAAACAAAAACTAGTGTTCTTTTCCATCACAGAGATCACACCTGGCTAACGCCGCCAACTCGCTGCCCGCATCCGGACCCAACGTTTGAGTCAGCCGGCTCAACGCTTGTCGCACAATTCCACGAGAGAACCGCCAGAGGAACCGGATCTCGGTGGTCTAGGATGTTCGCGAATTCTTCACGGAGGGGAAATCTGCAAAGGCATGGCCATGTCCAGTGCAACTGGAAAAATACATAGATCTCCAATTTGGGAAGGGTTCCCTTACCTGTCGACCCCATCGAGAAGGAACTCAAGGCCATTATCTTCCATTGTTGGTTAACTTCAGCCGCCGTAGACTTGAACGGCAGTGGGGATGGAGTATAGCTGCTCGCGGCGGCGGCTTTGTTTCGAGGATCACCGAGGGCAAGGGTTTGTGGGTTCAGCGCGGTCCCACCCAGGGGACGACCTCTGCTTATCCATCGAAGGTCCAAGCGGCACCACGAACAGTCAGTCGCCGTCTAGCTATTGATCGAAGACGGCTCTGTACCTAACATCTGTTCCACGGCTCGGCCTAAAAGCAAACGATCTGGTCCACGGACCAGCCAGACTCGCGCTCGGGGCATACGATTCTGGCCCACGTACGCGCACTGTTAGCTACCCTGCTGCGCTGTATAACGATTTACAAACGTACCACCGCAGACTTGTCAGGCCACATTATGCGAATCCCCATACGAGAACCAACGAGAGAGATTTAGGGAGCAGGTGAGCCCGAGCACCAAAACTCCGCGTCCTTCGTAGTTAAGTCGCTACATTGATCCGGAGCCTTGTCTGTAATATGCATGGGTCGTCATGCTTGCTTGCAGGTGACGCTTGCGGTTGCGGTGCATGCCGCCATTTCGAACTCAATCCAGTGGTACGTTCATTGTAACATGCTCATTTACAATACAGTATAGTTTTTTTTAATATTTCAACGCATTTTGGAAACATGCACATTTTTCTGAAGAAATGTATTTTTTTAAATCCTAGAATGTTTTTTGAACAACACAAAAAGAATTAGAATTTTGAACATATTTTGAAATTTTGTGATTTTCTTCGTAAAACAAGGAAAAAAAATTATGAACTTGAATTTTTAAAATTGTGACAAGTTTTTGAACAATGTTACAAATTTTGTATAAATCTTGAAATCCCAAACTTCTTTTCAAAAAATTGAACGAAATTGGAAATTCCGAACATTTGTACTCATTTCCGAACAAGTTTAAAAGATTTTCAACATTTTTTGAAAAATGGAAAACAAATTCAAATTTCGAACATTTTCAAAAACACGAACATATATTAACTAGAAAATTCCGAACATTTTTTGAAACAAGGGAACAAATTCTGAAATTCTGAACGTTTTCTTTTGAAGATTTGAACGTTTTTTTAAATTTGGCGAGAGACCCTCCACTAGTACTACTCTGGGCAGACCCAGGCTGAATCTATCAAGCTGTTCGATGGCGCTACTCATGGCTCCGTAATGGCCTACTACATCGCCTTTCTGCTTCGATCCACTCGATCGACGCCACTCTGCTTCCCCTCTTTTCTTCTGTGCTATACCATCGATCTTCTTCACTTTCTTCTTCCCTGCATCTGCATGCCTGGACTCGTTCCGGCGATGGATCCATCGACTGGCGCAAGTGACGCATGCACGCGGCCTACTGTGTATGCATGGGCGCGCGCGCGCGCAATGGTGCTAGCTGCAGGACGCATGCCATGCCATGCAAGTGGATCCATCCACCGGCTAGCTAGCTAGGTAGCTGGCCGGCGAATCGGAGTGATGGATAATGGATGGATCCATCGGCTAGAGTAGCAGTAGTAGTAGTAGAGATGATGCATGCACATGCACGGCACAATGGTTAAAGTTGCGACAATGTAATGTAGTGCTTCCTCTATCCACAGTATGTTACCTTGAGTGAAATAAGGTGCTAGGACGTAATAGGCTTTGTCTTAGGTACGTAGTACGTACGAACGCATCCGATAGATGGAGCTATCTTCTTCCTTGCTTCATAGGCTGGTGGGCACGTACGTACGTACGTACCCAGTGCAGATTGCAGCGCCACGCACGGCCTACCTAGCTAGCTAGCCAGCTAACAGTAGCTACGATGGATGGATTGGTCACGCATGGCCGTATAATGCATGTGTCACTTTGACGCGGCCATGCATATGCATGCGCGCGAGCTCGCCTCATCATCATCATCATGGCCGCCTTTGGTAGCCGTGCGTGCGTGCGTGCAGCCATGGCTCGTCATGGCAGGCAGGCATCGTGCGGCCGGCTTCAATTCAATCGCAGCTTGCCGGGGCTAAATTTGGTGTTTTGACTTTTTTTCAAAATTATTCGAGATCTGATCCTAGTTTAAATTTTTTTCGAGATCTGACCTTTTTGCTAACGCCAGGAACAAAGGCGGTAGGGTATAACAGCCTACCGTCAAGAACCCTGGCGGTAAGGTTACATGCCCTACCGCCAAAACCCGTCTAAATATTGAACACAGTACGTGCTCGAGCCTACCGCCGTGCTCGTGCCTACCGCTCGTCATGGCAGGCAGCAGGACAATGGCGGTAGGGTTGTGCAGGCTATCGCCAACCCGTTTGACGGTAGAGATGTTTCCTACCGTCAAAGTCCCTGGCGGTAGGCTGTTAGACCCTACCGCCATGGACTCTGGCGGTAGCAAAAGGATCATATTTTGAAAAAAATTCAACTTAGGGTCAGATCTTGAATAGGTTTAAAACAAGGTCAAAACACGAAATTTAGCTGCTGGCCGGCCGGAGAGGAGAGACCCGTCCGCCAGCGGGGCCATGGAATGAACAGCCAGATTCCTCACCATCATTGTGTCGGAGCCGGCCGGTACCGCTAGTGTGGGTGGGTGGGGCCCACCTTCCATCCATTGTCTAGGTCCTCAGTAGTAGCTGGTCATCTTCTTGTCATCTCGATCGCCCCGACCCCGATGGAGCGCCGTGCTCGCTCGATCGTCGCGGCGGGCCGGGCCGGCCGCTGTCATGTCCGTACTCCGACCTGACGGACGGACGGACCGCGTCACCTTCTTCCTCCATAATGTCGCAAGAATAGCACACGTACGTATCCGGCCGTACCACTACTCCAGTCACATCTCATGTACCAATGCTGTATTCGCTTGCACGCCGTTGCTCGGCCAGTCTCCAACTTCTTCGAGGGGGGCACGATGCTCAAGATGCTACTGCTCGCTACTCGTTCCTAAATCCGTTACCTCTCAAACCCGTTTCAAATAGTCTAGACAGGTAATGATCGGTCACTAGAAACCGACACAATCGAACGCCTCAAACCATTCTCAAACATCTGGGCTAACCGGCACCCCTCATATTCAACTTAAATATAGGATGAATATGAGGCGGTCTGGACGCGTCCGCCACGTCTGCCCAGTTCACCACTGGCCCACCCCTTACCCCACAAAATCCACCTCCGGAGCAAACCCTAGCCTCACTTCTCGCTCCGCTCCGCTTTCTCCAATCCGACAACTCCCGAACATCAGCGAGCATGTCCAGCGCCGGCAGCCGCTCCGACAGCAACTCCAGAGACAAGGACGAGCTGGCTCTCCATATTGCGCTGGATCGCTCACTAGTGGATACGAGCAGTAGCTCCGGTTCCGGTGCAACGCCGCCTGTCGCCCGCGGCCGTAGCGCCGACGCCAGCCCTTCCCACCCCACGCGCATATCGGTGAGGGCGGCTCAATCGACACCACCATGTCCGTCGGCCTCCTCCATCTTCGGTCGCTGCTCCATGCGGGCAGCGGTGGGTTCTGGTGCCCGCTCCGCCTACGCCGCGGAAGCGGACTCCAAAATCGGAGGCGCGTGCCGCCTGCCACAAGAGACAGAGGGCAAGGGAGATGGCAGCGAGGGTAGCCAAGCTCAAGCGCGAGTAGGACCGCATCGTTCAACGCTTGAAGGGCTGCATCTTCATCTCTGATTCCTCCGACGACGATGGTTCCGACTCTGATAGCTCCGACGTCGACCCACCTCCTGCCGCGAATGACTACAGCAACGCCGGCGACGAGAAGTGCAAAGGACCGGCGAAGCAGTGGCGAAGCCCCGCGCCCCGCCCTCTCGTTTAATCTAGCTCCTAGTATAGTTAGAACACAGTACTATCACTAATCTATGCCCTCCCTTGAAAAATTTCTTCAGATATGTGCAAAATCGTTTGAAAAATTCCTTCACTTGAAAATTGTTTCTGCATCCGTCACTAGTTTCATCCTACACTGGTCCCACATCTAAGCCCCCCGAGGAGCTAGCCTAGACTTGAACGTGAGTGTTGAAGCATGTTACATGCTCTTCTTTATTATTTTGGAGTAAATGGTTGGGATATGTATCGTCCTTGGTCATCTAATTGTGTCTTTTTTATTTTCGTAACATGCATTACTTTAGCTGATGTCTTTTTTATTTCCTTAACCGGCAATTCTTTAGCGTGATGTATTTTACTTTCTAACAGGCAATTCTTTAGCACGATGATAGTATAAAATAACCCTGAACAGTTTGTGCATATAACTTGTTTCAAATGACAGAAATGGTGCCAAGTATATAAATTCACAAACCAAGCAAAGATAACCATGGTATGTAGCTTCCACCACCAGCTTGTCATTTGCTCCGGCCGCTTGAGCTAATGATGCACGCATGTCCATCACCGCACTAATTTGCTTGGCTCGGACTGTATGTACTACTTAAGTGCGATGCATATGCTCATTAACTTTGTGTCCACTTACTACTTTAATTACCAGCTTGTGAAGTGAAGTCCACGACTTTCATGCACTCACAGCAGTTAATCTTAATTTTAGAGCGGGCGAATTAAGCGTGCATGCATGCATGGCATGATGGGGGCACAATAATCAGTTGCAATTAAGTGGAGGAAGCGTCCGGACATTAGCTAGAGATATGATCTACCAGAGCGCACGCACGCACGCACGATGAATATATGTGGAGTGGCAGGCCGGCTCTTTTGTGCATGCCAATGATGGATGTAATGTAGGGATGATATAGGGAGTGCGTGCATGCCGTCATGCATCGCCAAACTACGTACCTACATGTGTACTCATCCATGTTCCCGGCTGGCCTGATCATGCAGGTCGTGTAAAAATGATTGTCCCTTTTTTCAGATTGGACCCAGCTTGCTAGAGAACTGAGAACATACTAGTGTTTTCTTCAAAGAATGAACACCAATAATTAAGTTAATCACAACATTTAGAGTGAAAGTTTCCGTAAAAAGAATTATAGTGAAAGTTACAGGAAAAGACTGGAAAAGTTTAACTTAACCACCAGCTCTAGGGCAACTGACCAATTGCGGCTGAAAAACCATGTCATGTTCTTCTTATTTACATTGTAAATTTTGTAGGCATGAAAGTAGGAAAATTTTGGACGAGCAAACACTGAAGTAGGTCAAGCTTAGTTGGACAAATGGGATTAGTTTAATTCACCGCAATACTAGCCAGTGGCGGAGCGTAGTGGGGACAATTCCGGGCCCTGGCCCCCCTTCCAAAAGGAAAATTTATCAAATACACTTACTTATCTGCTAATTGCTCTACTAATCGTCCGGCGTCTCTGATCATCCTAGCCTTTTCTATGCCATATACACTCATTTGGCCCCTCCTAATATTTGATTCACGCTCCGCCACTGATACTAGCGTCACTGAAGCAGAGCTCAAGACGTGCCTCACCGGTCTATATATCGGTATGACCCTTCATTCACCTATTATACTGGAGACTAACTGTGCGTTTATGATGTCTTTCCTATTGAATTAAAATCTTCACAGGTCATTGCTCGTTGATCTACGCTCAACACCTCGAAGTTGCTGTAGAGGGTCAAGTTAATTAAGATCAATCGCCATGCCAATGTGGTAGCCCATGAGATTGCTAAGTTTAGTTTTTTTTAATAAAACACGTGGTATTTTGCTTAATAGTTTTCCGCATTGTGTGGCGCCATGGATGATTGTAAGAACATTTTAATTAATTAATTAATTAATATATTGGGGTGTTTTATAAAAAAACACCACAATACTAACCGCGGCTCATTTGGTATGTTTTTTATATTTCCTAGGTTACTTTTTCATAAGCCCGTTGATCTCCTTCTAGCAGTTTTATTTATGCATCTTCATTTAACCCTAGTATTGTTGTTTCCTTTCTTATCCTCTAGTCCTACCGCCACAAGCCCCCACCTTCTCCATGTATGGTCACTCTCCTGTCATTGCGGTCTCGCTTGCTCGTCAACCAACCGATCGTCTTCCTCTTCCCCCCAAGCAACTGGCCGGCAACAATACCAAACCACCACCCCCTCACGCAATCCCTATATTATGATTGTGAGGCGATCGTCTTCTTCATCGTGAGTGCCCCCCCCCTCTCCGATCCCTCCACCAAACCATAAGCTTTCTCTGTTACCATTTGCTTTACTCTTCGTCGTTGCTAGTGAGCTACGCCTGTCGCCTATCTTCTCCCTACCGCGGATTGCCGTCGCCGCCACACCACGTGCGAGCTACGACTGACACATCTAGAGGAGTTGAGGGAGGCGGGCGTATGTGTGCCGGGTGGGTGGTAAATTAACAGGATTGCCATTGCTTAAACATTTGTGCACCCAAAACTTCTTTTGAAATGTTGGTTAAAACTCTTTGATTGCGGTCGCGCTTGCTCGTCAACCAACCGATCGTCTTCCTCTCCCCCCCTAGGTAGCTGGCCGGCAAGAATGCCAAACCGCCACCGCCTCACCCAAACCCTATATGTTTGCGACGCGATTGTCTTCTTCATCGTGAGTGACCCATCCCCCACCCAACCCTAAGCTTTCTATGTTACCATTCGATTTGCTCTTGGGTCGTCGTCCTCACAGTTGCGGCTGGTGTGCTACGCATGGCATCTCCCTACCACGGATTGCCACCGCCACCACGCCGCCTGCGAGCTCGGCTTGACACATCTAGAGGGGTTGAGGGAGGCAGGGCGTATGTGTGTGGGGTGGGCGGTAAATTAAAAGGGTTGCCATTGTGCTAGTAAGTACAGTACGTTTGAACATTTGGGTCTGCTGCCCACGAAGGCGAGACATGTACGCGCGTGTCGGCAGTCCTCGTGTAGGGTGCGACGGCAGAAATCACTGTTTTGACCTAAGGACGAAATCAATTCACAAATTGAACTGTTTTGAAAAAAAATTCACCCAACTGATATTTTTATGTGGCGGCCGACAGTTAGGCGCCACACTACACTGTGCAGCGCCTAACACACATCTGGACAGTATGGCACCCCGGAGCCAGGCCTGGCCCCACCCTTGATGGTGCAGCACCTAGGCGAAAGGCGCTACACTATCATGTGCAGCGCCTAGACGAAAGGTGCTATACATGCACTTACTAACCGCCTCGGAGGCAACAGAGAGCAAGACTAAAAATTGCTAAGTCAATGTGCAGCGCCTAAGAGCTAGGCGCTACACTATGCAGTGTAGCGCCTGACTTCTGGGCACTGCATGATTGATCCACCACGCGTGGCCTGACCGGCGAGCTTAAACGCATAGGGCGCGGCGTGACCTGACATGCCATGACATGCACAGTCAGAATTTGAGTTACTACCTGCTGTGGTCGATCTGCAGGTTGGCTGGCTCACGGGCAGGGGCTCGCTGCTGGTCACGTATTTGTAACCCATGCTCCTGCGGTTTAAAGCAAGCAAGCACGGACCCTTGGACGGTCACCGCGGATCTTCTCCATCCTTGTTGTGTGTCGGCCACTATGCAATCAGATCAAATGATCTTCGTAGAAAAAAAAAAAGAGTCTGGGGTATGATCAGAACGAGCATATGTGCATGGATCGATTAAATAAAAGGAATATGTAGCCAAAGATCAACAAGAGTGAATGCGCACGGGAGAGAGTAGTATATTTCCGTTTAGTTTCGCCAGATTTTGTCTCTCCTTCAGTAATGACCAGGCATTGAGCAGTGGAGTACAACTAGCCAGAGGCGGAGGCAGGGGGGTGCGAGCAGGGGTCAGACACCCCCATGGCTTCGCCCCCCCTGTGAGTTTCCGTTACTAGGGAGTACTAGTACACATCAGTACGGATACGTAAAGTGCAGACCACTTGTAGACCTATGTCGAAAGCTAATGGCCTAGCAGGACACCTTTCCAGCCCAAAGCCCAACGTGAGAAAGCATCGCTAGTTGTACATATCAGAAAGAAAAGAATTACGTGCATCCGTAATATCAGGCAGTCAGTTTCCTATCTACCCTGTAATTTCGTTCGTGGGCATCGTGGCTTCTAGGTCTGCTGGCACCGCAAGGCCCTACGCCGCCGTCTCTCGACTCTCGCTGCTTCCACCGCCGTCTCTCGGCTCTCGCTGCTTCCGCCGCTGCGTCACAGGGTAGAGGGCACTCCACTGTCCACTCCGGCGACTGAGTCCACGATGGGGACCATGCCGGTTTGTCTGCTGCACCGGCATCACGCACCACAAGATCTGTTTCAATGAACCAAAGGTACATCACTGGCAAATAATAATCTTTTTGAATTAATACAATTCCGTTGAAGGCAGTGGTTTATAATTTACTAATTAGATACAGTAGAATTACAATTTAAGAATCTAATTTTACTGCTCGTTTATTTCAATCACTGAATGATGAAGAGAGAATACAACTAAACATATTTGGTTTTCAAGCCCGTTGCTTCTAGCCCAGACTGTCATGGCAAATGCAAATCTTTCTACATAATAATTCGAACCCAAGTCCAGTTGATGTGCAACTCACGGATATGTAGTCTTCTTTTATATATTTCTCCCTCCGTCCCAAAATAAATGTCTCAACTTTACTGGGACAAAGAGAGTACTGGACGTATGTTGCAATACAATGAAGTTACATTTTTAGACTATATTATTGTGTTGTGTCTCTCGAACAATTATTATCTTCCTCGCCCCCCTCATGTCTGAATCCTGGCTCCGCCCCTGCAACTAGCATCTAGCCAGTGTAGTTAATCAAGAACAGTGTCGGCCGGCCCGTGGTGGTAACAGTAAAACGGACGCTACTAGCCACTGCAGGGCAGTACGTATGTAAACAGTAAATGCGCAACAGAACTTACCAGCAGTAGGGATAGATCCATCGCATGGCATATCTACCTACAGCGAGCAAGGCAGGGCAAGTGCAGGTAGTAACTCAAATTTTGATCGTGCATGTCATGTCACGCCACGCCCTATGCGTTTACAGCTCAGTCGGTCAGGCCATACGCGGTGGATCAATCTTGCAGCGCCTAGACGTTAGGCGCTACACTGTATCTTGTAACGCCTAGCTCTCAGGCGCTGCATACTGACTTAGCAATTTTCAGCTTTGCTCTCTGTTGCCCCGAGGCGGTTAGTAAATGCATGTGTAGCGTCTTTCGTCTAGGCGCTGCACATGATAGTGTAGCGCCTTTCGCCTAGGCGCTGCACAATCAGGGGTGGGGCCAGGCCTGGCTCCGGGGTGCCACGCTGTTCAGATGTGTAGCGCCTGTGTGTTAGGGGCTGCACAGTATAGTGTGACGCATAACTGTCGGACGCCATACAAAAAGATCAGTTGGGTGAATTTTTTTCTAGGACAGTTCAGTTTGTGAATTGATTTCGTCCTTAGGTCAAAACAGTGATTTCTGCCGGGTGCGACGGTGTCCAGCAATAGCTAGAGTCGACAGCACCGTGCTGTAGATGGACGGAGGGACGTACGGTACGGCGCTGGCGAAGGAAGGAGACATGGATGTAGTGGCGACAAAGGCCCAGCGTACGTACTCCACTAGTACTGTACACCACTGCAACGGCGGCACATAGATACAGCTAGCGGCCGACCAGCACAAAGAGCAAAGCAGCCGGCCGTAGCAGACGAAAGAGATTACATGCATGTGTGGGCTCGTCATCGTACTGGTACCTCCTAAGACCTCGACCATGGAGGCCGGCCGGTGTTCCATCTCTGCATGCAGCACGCGCGATGGTGGAATGGATCGAAGCAGATGCAGATCGGAGCACGCGGACCGATCCATGGAGCGATCGATAAGGAGGAAATAAAGAGAAAGCGAGGGATGATTCATGAGCAAGGCTGCGTCGCGTCGTCGATGGCACCAAAGCACGAAAAAGTAGAGTGGTGCGTTGCATGTCGTAGTATGAGGCAGGCCATCACAGCACATGTCGTAGTATGAGGCACAAGGAAGGCAGCTGGCTAGCTATTCGATCGATCCTAGCAAGAGCAAGGCTATTGTCTTTTTTAACCGCGAGGTAACAGTTGCCCCCGCGCACCACGAGTATTAAAGTGCTACTCCTACTCAGCAGCGAGGTACTAGCTTATTTAGCCGCGTCTGCAACTCTGCATTGCGCATTGCTCAGCTCCCTCAGTGGACGCTCAAAGCCTCAAAGCAGAGAGAGAGAGAGAGAGAGAGAGAGTGCAGAGAGAGAGAGAGAGCAGCTCCATATACTCAAGCTACAAGCGGATCCATCCATCCCAGTCCCAGTCCCAGTCCCAGTGAGGGGGCATATATATACAGCCATCAGGCCGCTGCCGCTGCAGAGTGCCGAGTGGAGCGGGGTGTGGGGATCCATATTCGAAAGTAGCAAGAAGAGGAGAGGCTGACCCAGCTGGTGGAAGAGAAGGGAGGAGGGGGAGAAGATGCTGGCCTGCATCGCGTGCGTCAACAAGGAAGAAGGCGGCGGCGGCCGGGAGAGGGAGCGGGACGGCGCCGGCGGCGACAGGGACACGCCGACATGCAGGGACCCCGTCAAGTCGCTCACCTCCCAGGTACGTCGTCCGTCCCGTCCCTGCATGCGGTGGTCGGTTCCCTCGCTTGCTCCAGCAGCGCCATGCTGACGCATCTAGCTAGCTAGGTTTGTACGTGGAATCTACCGGTAAGATGCATGCATTTTTGTTCAAGTTGATTGATCTCTCTCTTCAAATTTGTTCAAGATGCACACAGGGACCCCGTCCTTCTTTACGGAGGGAGTATATCGATTCTTGGTGCTTGTTTTGTGCTCCTAATTTAAACCAAAACCAAAAACGCTTTGTATTTTGGATCGGAGGAAGTAGTACGTACGTGCGGCAAACACACGTACGCTACGCACGGCACACACACACACACATGCAACAGTAGTTGTTGATCGGTCGACCGAAGCACCCACCCATGGCAACAGATGTTTGGACAAGTATTCTTTCTTTTGTGGGTTTTCAACTTGAAACGGTGTCCTCTCAATCTCAAGCCAACATGCATGACAAGTAGAGTAGTCAGTAGGAGCAAACATGTAGCTTTAGTTTTATTTGTTAAAGTGAGACGGACACGGTTGATGATGGTGATGATGATGTTGGTCTAGTGGTGCGGCGGTAGTGATTAGCTGCTCTGCGCGCGTGGCGTCGCTTTCCTTTCGTGTTTGGCATATCATATGCACAGACAGACAGAGAGACAGCAGGGACATGTCGTCGTCGTCCTGGAGCTACTACACTGCATGAGACTGTGCCTGGCTATCTTCTTCTCCGGTCCAGCCTCCACACCTACCTCTCTGCCTGGTTGGTCCTGGAGCTACTACACTGCATGAGACTGTGCGTGTAGGCGGCAATCCCGATGCACGCACATGTCCATGTCCGATCCAATCCATCCATCTGCACCTAGAGCTACACGGCTACACGGCCGGCCGTGGGCTCCATATGGACCATGCATGTACCTGTCCACACTAGTGCATGCATGCTGCTACGGCCGCCAGGACGACCGACCGGTGCAGCTAGCAACCTCTCTCGCTCTACACTACACTACACTACACTGCTGCTGCGTTGCGTTACAGTTACATATGGATACCAAGAGCTGCAAACTATCCTATCATGCAGCTGCAGGTGCTGCTGGGTTGGTTTTTCTTCAACCTTGTAGTATTCCATTTCTGCCTTCTTTAGCTTGTAAGTGTTACGTGCCTTTAATCGGATCAGCTGCGATCGACGCTGCCCATCGACGGCTTTAATCGCCACTCATCAGCGAGTGCCAAAAAGAAAAAGAAAAGAAGAAAGAAGAAACGCATCCATCCAAGATCCAACCATCAGAATACCAGGAGGGAGGGAGAGGTCTTTTCTCTTTTCTCTTTGGGCAAAGTGCAAGCATACATGGCATGCCAACGCCAACGCCAACGCCAACGCCAATGCCAAGCACAGCAGCGCACTGCATGCATGCCAAAGTTTCTGCCACCTCCTCTCCTCTGCACCCTCACCCTCTTTATATATTCTCCTTCTCTTTTTGTTAATATATGACCCCCACTATAGTACACTACTACCGTACCATACCATACACACACACACAGCCACACAGCCAGACGAATATCTCTTCGTGCCTCTACATTCAAAGCCCACATTCATACGTACTCCCTGCGTTTCTAAGTATAAGTCTTTTAAGAGATTTCAATATGGACTACGCACGGAGCAAAATGAGTGAATTTACACTCTAAACTACGTCTATATACATCCGTATGTAGTTCATATTAGAATCTCTATAAAGACTTGTATTTAAGAGAACAAAGGGAGTACTTACATACTACGTACATGTATGGCGTGGCGCCACTTTTCCTTTTCTCACCGGCCAACGTCCACTTCAATTCAACTTGCAAGCATTTTCAGCCGTCCATCTGCTTCATTCTTCATCATCGCTGCCGGTCAAACCTTCAGTCCACACAAGATGTAGTAGCCGCATTCACTACTTGGTTAACTGCTTATCTCTTGTCAACAGTCCACACATTGGATCGTTGCCTTTTTCTGCTTCTGAATCCTTGACCCCAGCCAGCCAAGGTCACTGGCTAATTAAGTACGTGCTCTTTGAGCAACTCTTTAATGAACCGCAGTAAGACATTCGGAAAAAATAAATTCAAACTAGACTACACAGCAAGTTAATCAAAGATGGCCTGGTCAAAATCAGGGAACAGATGGAGACAGTGTAGGCCATGGCATCATGCCTGCACTGCTGCTGCAACCATACATGCATACACAGTTATATGGTTTAGATACAACCACCTTTCACTTTGTGTCATCTCCTTGTGGAGGGTTTCCTGGAACAAAGCAAAAGGCACATACAAAAATCATCCACTCCATACTATATATAAATATGCTTCTTTCTAAAATATGTGTTCAGATGCATGCAACAAAGAGTTCATTCCACCTCTTCTTTTGTGTGGCAAAGAAGCTTTGATCACCTTCAAAACCTTCTCGCTCACAACACCAACACGCCTTTCTTAGTTTCTTTTCTGTTATTTTTGGACAAAAGAAAAGAGTTCATGCAGATGTCCCATCCCCATATGAGATAAACGCATAGATCGATGTGGAAGGATGCACTATGGTTTCATATGAATAAATGTGCGCGGAGGGATTCCTGGAACAAAGCACACGCTTTAAGCAAATACAAATGATCAACCATACGTTTATCTATTCATACATGTCTTGAGATGCTTCTTTCTAAACGATCAAAGAGCGGCCATGGACTATTCCTCCCCCTCTTCTTTTGTCACAAAGAAGCTTTGATCAACTTCAAAACTTCCTCCCATATCTGGCTCCTCCTTTGTTCTTTCCTTTTCTTTCTCTTTTCTTTTTGAATGGAAAAAGAAAGTGGATGTAGATGACTCATCCCCATACAAGATAGTACATAGTCGGGTAGATTGATGTACAGGGATGCATGCTTTCTCAAAAGGAGAGAATGTGAAAGAGATCCCCTGGCCTAGATGGATGGACAGACAGATAGACAGGGATGTGCCAAGCATATTGCTGCTGCAGCCTCCAGCAGCAAGGCAAGAATCCAATCCCCAGCTCTGTGCTGTGCTGTGTGGGGATCTTCAATTTTTAAATTTTATCTTTTGCCTGATAAAAGAGGTCAGGGAGGGGGATGCATCAAAAGATGGGTGCTAGTGCTATCATGAAAGGGGCCAAATCTGACTGTAGATGAAACATACAGGAGACTGAAAAAACACCATGGACAGAGGTATGTTTCTATAGACTATAGTATGTGTGTGGTTAAAGAGAACAAAAAGGAAAGCAAATGGGTCAGAGAATCCATCCTTGTTTGCTTGCTTCAACTGGCCCTATCTAAGCTAGATGCAGAGAGCAACATTGTACTAGTGTAGTGACCATGTGGTATTTTACTTAATTACCTTTGATTAGGGTGAGAATTCACCACATACTGTCATGAATTACTAACTAGCAAGTGTAAAACAGCTAGCCAACATTTAGTAGCAAGCTGTTGTGTGAGTGAAAGCAACAAACATGACATTGGTGCTGTCTGAACTGAAAAAAGGAGTGTTTACCATTACCAGTGGAGGGACTGGCCATGAGGTCAAAGCAGAGGAGTGCAACATAATCTTTGAACATGTCATTTCTCTGACCCCTAAAGGCGCAGCATCAGGAGCCGGCATCACCTAGCATTATCATTTGACCGGAGACCGCATTATATATAAAATGGCCATGTGGAATGCAGTTCGTCTGAACTTCACACCAGATGGCACAGTAAAGTAAGATCAGGATTGATAGGTTTAGAAACACTTGAGCTGAGCTTCCTGAAGTTCACTGCAGAATCTTCAGCAGTTGCTTGGAGACTGTTCTGTTTGGTTGTTAATTATAGTTTAGAGTCTTTGAATCACTGAGAGAGATGCAGTCCTGCAGTTGCTACAATCTAGGAGTAAGTAGTATGCATCTCTGAATTTTGGTCTGGAGCTAGCTGCAAACTCTGTTGCATTTGAAGCATGAACATCAGCTGCGCTAACAATGGTGTTCTGTATTGATTCAACATATGTTTGATTCTGACACTTTGAATTTGTTGGACGGTGCAGCTCAAGGACATGGTGCTGAAGCTGTCGGGAGGCACGCAGAGGCAGGGGGTGCCGAAGCGGGGCGGCTCGCCGCCGCCGAGGGGCCGGACGACGTCCCTGTACCGGAGCGGCTACTACCGGCCGGGCGTGGTGCAGGACGACATGGCGGTGCCCCCGGCCACGTACCTGGGCCACGGCGCCGGGGGCGGGGGCGGCACGGCGGCGTCGAGCGCGAGCTCCACGCCGGCGTGGGAGCGGCCGCCCAACGGGGGCGGAGGCCCGGGCGGCGAGGCGGCGGTGCGGGAGTGGGTGGCGCAGGTGGAGCCCGGGGTGCAGATCACGTTCGTGTCGCTGGCGGGCGGCGCCGGCAACGACCTGAAGCGCATCCGGTTCAGCCGGGAGATGTACGACAAGTGGCAGGCGCAGCGGTGGTGGGGCGACAACAACGAGCGCATCATGGAGCTCTACAACGTCCGCCGCTTCAGCCGCCAGGTGCTCCCCGACGCGCCCCGGGACGACGACGGCGAGGTCAGTGTCACCATCGCTCACCCGCTCTCTCTCTCCGTCTGTCCGGCGACGGCGCCATCGTCGTGCATCGTTGCTTAAGGCTCAAGGATTTGTTTGCAGCAGAGGGAGTCGTTCTACTCGCAGTCGCAGGTGGGCTCCACGATGGGGAGCCCGGCGGCGACGCCGTCGCCGGCGCCGGAGAGCATCGCCTGGGGCGCGGCCTTCGCCCGCCCGCAGCCTTCCGCAGCGGCCGCCGGCCCAGGCGGCGCCGGCGCGGCGCGGCAGCACAGCTTCCGCGGCCCGCTGTCCCCGCCGCCGCCGTCGTCGTCCAACCCGTCGGAGCGCGCCTGGCAGCAGCAGCAGCCACACCCGCAGCGCCAGAACGAGCCCGACCTCCCGGAGCCGGCGAGGACGACCACCTCGTCCCTGCCGGACGACGTGTCCATCAGCAACGCCAGCGAGCTGGAGGTGACGGAGTGGGTGATCCAGGACGAGCCCGGCGTGTACATCACCGTCCGCGAGCTCGCCGACGGCGCCCGCGAGCTCCGGCGCGTCCGCTTCAGGTCCAAATCTCTCCCGTCCATTTCCTTCTCTGAATCCAGCACATGATCAGATGATGATTCTTTGGGGTTCTTGAAACTTATTATCATCGTGTTGCCTGCAGCCGTGAGAAGTTTGCGGAGCTGAACGCCAAGCTGTGGTGGGAGGAGAACAAGGAGAGGATACACGCGCAGTACCTCTGAATCTTCTCCATTGGTAAAAGTTAAAACTGGGATACTTTCACTCTGAAGCTTCAAGCTTTGTGATGCAAGGGAGGGGGAAAGATTAATAGTATCTGATACTACTACTGGCACTTAATTACAAGTATATATGGAGTTAGTTTGTGTTTGGGGTTGGAGCTGGGAAAGAGAGAGAGAGAGAGAGAGAGAGAGAGAGAGAGAGAGAGAGAGAGAGAGAGAGAGAGATAGGAGGGGGAGAGGGGAAAGAGAAATGTTTATTTAGGGTTTAATTAGGGCAGTGCCATGATGCCCAGCCCATGTGACCTGTGATGGACTGTCACTGCATGAATGCAGGTGTACCATGTTCATGTTGAGAACCTGTCACAATGCTTGACTTGAGCATGCTTAATCCTCATTTCCTATGCATGCCAGACATCTTTATCTGTCTATTTTATTTATTTATGCAGTAATGATAGGCATACAAAAAACATAACAAAATATCCTAGCACTGCAATGTGGCATGTTGGCTCAACAATCACAATGTGCGCAGATCAGTAATAACCTTATAGATTAATAACAACACTGGTGCAATTCTGTGCATGGAAGAAATGTGCTACATACGGGCATACAGTATGATGAATCCACCAGAAATCATAAGCACATACCACATGTACAACTGCTACCCAAATGAGCTACAAACTGGACGCACCCTTGTCACGCGGTGTTCTTGACAGTTATCTTGATAAAATGTGAAGACAAGTGATCTAAAACATGACCGGAATTCCGTGTCAAACCTTGATACTGAGAGGTGAAAGAGATGGGATTGTGGAGGGTTGGATCAAAATGTGATCTGAGGTTTGACGTGGTCTTAGATCACCCCTCTTCACATTTGCCAGGGGTTGCAAGAATACCAACTAAGAACACAAGGGGCGGCCATAGGCAGATAGGCTTCACATGCTGAATTTGCATTTGGTAACTTACCTGACGACGGCACATCAATGTAGTGCACACATCGTGAATTAAGTCAAAACACTCCATCAGAGCCGCGCTCATCGAACAGCAGACGCGTAGGGGGACAGAATGTACTCTCTTATCCGGGATGCCCCGTCCCTCGCCAGCATGCCCTCGAGGTCTCCGAGGATCCTCGCCAGCCAAATCTCCAGGCTTCGCTGGATTTCCTTGAAATTGTTCCTGACTGCACTTAGTGCTCTTCTTGTGCTCACTTTGGCTTCTGCTGGCAGCTCATCGCAGAAGCTGCTTTTCGCGGTCTCTGCTTGCACTGTGCCCAGCTTCTGCCTTGTTTCAGCTGCTCGGTGCTGAAGGTGGAATGCTTCCAGCAAGTACTCTGTTTGCCGCTGTGTTCTCAACTCCGAGTTGAGTGTTGAATCGCAGGGGTCATTAGCTTGCTGCACAAATAGATAATAGGTTAGTTTTTCTTATTGCAGCCGGTTAAATAGCAATAGGAAGAAGTAATACTATACTGCCTCAAGAGTCATGCAATAGAGCCAGGAAACAATTGCCCCAATATGAAACTATCTCCTACTTCTATGAACTAGTGTAACAGTTAGCTTACAAGCTAGTATAGCACTGAGGTCATTCCTGTGTTTACCTTTAGGCTTTAGCAATGCATCAATAGTCAGGTCACAAGGATGTTAATCACATCATATGTTGGATGATGCGTTTAAATAACAGTGATGCGGTACTACCAGCCAAGTTAGGTTATATAGACTGCATGTGCCTTGCGAGAGCAGTACGCATATGCCATGTCAGATGATGAAACCTACCATCCGTTTGCAAAGATCATCGATCTTCCCAGCAAGAGTTTGGTATCTCTTTACTTGCTTCCTCATCACCAACGGGATCTTGGATAGATCTCCATCTCCAACCTTCTCCAGATTAATTAACTCCTGCTCAAGCAGCCGGAGCTTTGCAGGAACTCCTGACGATTCCACATCCACCTTCCAAGGTGATTCTCTCCTGGTGAAAAAGATGGTTTAGAAATGAGAGGAAACAAGTAGCATTTATTTGGTTGCTGCTTCACAAAAATGTTTGCCTCAGTTAAATACTCACCGTGGTACAGCAAGCTTTGTGTTGTACATTGACTCAACTGATTCATACTTCATGTCCTGCAAGATGCAAGTAAAACTGAGTGACCATAGGGGCAAAACAAGTTACAATCCAACAATGCTCTAGCTAACTGTGACACAACAATATGAGCAAGCAAGAAAAGTTTTACATCAAGAATCCTTGAGACAATAACCAGAAAAACAAGTAGGTTGACTGCCAGCCACGGCATAACCCTATCAAAAACGAAGAATCAAATTTCTCAGAACTAGATAATCACTTGAACTGAAACAGCATCAGCTAGTGAATCGTCCTTAACTGAGTCGGTTGACTATATTTAAGTGGGTTGCTGATTTTATTCCCTATCTTGCTTTTTTGACTCTGCACCGTTGAGAACAGAGGTAAATACTGAATGACGAATAGCAAGCTCACTCTTAACGTTGATTTGGGAAAAGTGAGGCAAAGCATATGGAGGGAGAGGTCAAGAAAAGAGTTTGCAGTTTATACAAAAGGAAAGAACAGACTAAGACAGCAAAGAACAAACAGCATAGGAGCTGACAGGCTGTAAGACTGAATAAGCCTTTATATCTGGATCATACGAAATTAACCTAGTGAATTTTGTTACTTGGAAGTCCGAAAATAATTCGATCAATACAAACTTACGAGATACATATAAGATCTATATACCTTCACTGCTAATGAACAAAATATGGGGCAAAAATCCAAGTTCGTTCCCTTTGCGAAGAAATGCAAGATCACCATTATCCTATCATTGCAGATATATGTAATGTTTTGACATACATGAGACCAATAGCAAACAGCTAATGCATATGTGCATATCTGTGTTGCCATACTAGATGATATAGGAACATTGAGGAATTTGCAGTTTACAAAAGTACAGAACTAATATCAGCTTAATGGTGTCTCCTTCACCACCCCAGCCTCATCTATCACCAAACAATCCTCATCCTTCACTCCTCTCTGTCTCTGAAGTCTGACACCTCCCTCTTACCCGCAACACTTGGTTGTCCTATTTTCTCAGTCTTGTAGCCACTAGCCCCCCAACACTTTCTGCTCCTCCATCTGTCTCCATCATATAATCGATCTCACCTCTCATGTCTGAGTGAACAAACCCTATGCAAAACAGAGCCAAGATTGAGTGTCCTCTCAAAGCTACTACCCTTTGGATACCACTAGTGCCCACTTGATCAGCCCATGTAAAACCACATTGTCTTTTAGCCTTCTGTTATCAGAGCATCACTAGTTCTCGTAGATCATATTTGAGCTATGGCACAGCAACACGTTTGGACAGTTTCACAATATGGTTGATAGCCTTAATGGCAGCTTTAAAAGTTATGTAATATATAAAAGGCAACCAAATGACAGTGTGGATTAAAAAACTACAGTTTTTCATGCTTTGATTCAAATCATTGCCTAACCACTTCAAAACATTTTTTCTTCTAATTCTTACCCTCTCTGATGGATTTTAATTTTTTTGGAATTGTAGGTATCCCCTCTGAGCATTTTGTCAAGTAACATTCTGGACACAGCAAATCAGTGGAAGTAGAAATGCAGCGTACACGTCCAATGAGTACTAGACGAAACAACAGAATCAAATAAGAAATTACTCGTGAAGGGCGGATCAGCTGTTGTTTGTGTCTTTTCCGCTTGATATGGGCATGAACTTTCTCTTCGATAAATGCATATGCAGTCAAAAAAGGCATGAACTGCTGTGTGGTTTATCTATGTTTCAACAAGGCACCAAAACTTGTACATAAGAAATAGGCTGAAGGAATACATGACATGGCATTATGCTGAGAGGAGGACATAGCTAAAAAAACGTGGGTGTTCATCCTGTACAGTAAGTCAGTAACTAAGGTCAGCAGCCCTATGATGATCTTGGTGCAGTACTCAACTACTCATCTTACAGGGCACTGTTACCATGAGCAAACAGCAGGATGCCCGTGAGTATCTGACAACCATATAGGTCTAGAAACGGGCCAGACAAGATTCTTTGTTGGATGCAGATGCAAGGGCGCCCCCACAAAAACAGTGCCTGTATCCTAATTGATCCAAGGGGCTGCTTTCAAAGTGGTTATTTGTCTGTTCTATTGTGGGTACGGCATGCATGGCACTTTGCTCGTGGAGATTCAGGGAAAATGTGTATGCAGACCTACCACAGCAGAGTGCATCAACCAAACAAAACTGATAAGTTGAGATATCATGGAGCATGGGGAAAATCTGCAATTGGTTGAGTTGTTTCCACAAATGTTGTCTCTGTCCTCCTAGTCTTATAGCCCACCATGTACTCTATACAAAGCAAAGCCAAATTAGAGTGTCCCCTCATAGCTCCTATTCTTTGGATACCTCGAGATACCGCTGGTATGTGTCCACTTGATCTCCCCATGTCAACACATTCTTTTAACCTTCGGTTCACCAAGCATCACTAGTTCTTGTAGATCACGTTTGAGCTACGGCATCGCAACTCGTTTGGACAAATTCACAATATGGTTGATAGCCTTAATGGCAGCTTTGCAGGCTATGTACTATAGAAAGGGCAACCAAAAGGACAGTGTGGATTCAAAACAAGAGTTTTCGATGCTTTAATTCAAATCGTTGTCAAACTATTTCAAAACAGTCTTCTTCCAATTGTTTCGAAACAAAGCGTAAACTGCTATCCTTGACACAACAAATCAGTGGAAGTAGAAATGCTGCGCGCATATCCAGTGTGCACCCAATGAAACAACAGAATCAAATAAGCATATGCAGTCATAGAAGGCATGCACTGATGTTTGGCAGTAGTTTATCCACATGCTCAACAAGGCACCCCAAACCCAGACTTGTACATAGAATTTAGTCTGAGGTAATACATGATTATAGCAAGAAGAGACAGAGCTAAAAACTATGGCCAGCAGCCTATGATGATCTTGGTGCAGTACTGGACTAGTCATCTTACAGGTCACTGTTACCATGGCCAGCACCAGGAAGTCTGTGACCATAGATAGGTCTAGAAATGGGCCAGATGAGATTGTGTGTTGGATGCAGATGCAAGGGTGCCCCCACCCCACAGAAACAGTGCCGGCATCCTAATTGATCCAAGGGGCTGCTGTCAAAGTGGTCATTTGTCTGTTGTATTGTGTGGGTACGACATGCAGGGCACTTTGCTCATGGAGATTCAGGGGTATCACTATCACTATCACTATCACTATCACTCCTGGAAAAATGTGTATGCAGACCTACCAGTGCAGGATAATGTTTTTAGCATGGAGCATCAGCCAAACAGAACTGATAGGAGCACGGGCAAAATCTGCAATTAAGCGAGGTGTTTCTACTACAAATTTCTACCAGGATAATGTAGGAGGAGTGGTCTTCAGAATGATTTTATGATGTTTAAAAGCAGAACCGGATTCGATGGAGTGTCCATCGGTTGACATTAATAATTTTGCGTTCTTCAGAGTCTAATTCAGTAGTAATAGTAGGAGACACGCACTTCCATGGTGGAATCATGGCAGAAGAGAGGTCAATGGGGGAAAAAGGGGGAACTTTTTGTCGGCTTACCTGCCACCCTTTGGAGCGCGAGTCCATCCAGGGCGGCATTCCCGACGCCGCCGCCGCGGAGGACGAGGAGGAGGAGGTGTAGAAGTCGTCGCCGCCGCCGAAGCCGTCCTGCTGCTGGCGCTGCTGGGCGTAGAGCGCGGCGGCCGCGGCCAGGGCCTCCGCGTCGGTGTCGCCGTAGCCCTCGGCCGGATCCGGCGCGCGCTGGTGCTGCCGCGCACCGGGTTCGTCCTGCCCGGCGCCGTTGCCCGTGGCGGCGAGGAGCGCGTTGAGCAGCCCGTCGCGGTCGGCGGCGTCGCGCTCGAGGCGGTCGGCGCGGGCCCGGAGCGCGGCGGCCTGGGCCTCGGCGTCGGCGAGGCGCGCGCGGAGGGAGGCGGCCTCGTCGGCCGCGGCCGCGGCGCGGGCTAGCAGGCGGCGCTCGGCCTCGGCCCAGGACGCGCGGTGGCCCGCGAAGATCTCGGCGGCGCGCGCGTTGGCCCGGGCGTCCTCGCGGCGGCGGGCCCGCAGCTGGCGCAGCTGGTCCTCGGCGGCGAGGAGGCGCGTGGCCAGGATGCGGCCCCGCGACTGCAGCGAGGCCACGTGGCGCGCGCCGGCCGGGAGCGAGGCGAGGAAGAGCGCGAAGGCGACGCCCAGGTAGGCCGCCAGGGCCTCGGCGCCGGCCTGGCCTGCGCCGTCGGCGTCCGGGGGAGGGGGCTTGGTCGGCGGCGCGTCGTCGGCGTCGTCGGCCGCCATTGTTTCGGGGGGGCGCGTGGAGTGGTGGAGAGCGATGGGTCGGAGAGGAGTGGCGATGGCGACTGTGTGTGTGGGTGGAAGTGGAAGGAGATAGATTTGGGTGACGGAAATGCCCCTGTCCGTGTGTGTGCGTGGGTGGGCCCGCACGTGATTGTGATTGGGTGGAAAGTCGTGATGATGATTGACGATTAGGATAGTGTGGTTCGGCCGCTCCTTGTCGCCCTGCCTGCCGGTCGTCTGCGTGCGAGCGACGGTTAACTACGCTTTCGTACAAAGAAAATGTTTTCTATCAAGGAATTGATTAGTGGCATCTATATTACTCCCTCCGGTCCTTTTTACCCTGCATATTAAGTTTGTCTGAAGTCAATCATATCTAACTTTGACCAAGTTTATATAAAAAATTATTGACATTTACATAACAACACCAATATCATTAGATTCATCTCGGAATATATTTCCATATTATATTTATTAGATGCTAATAATTTCTAATATAAATTTGGTCAAACTTAGCTAAGTGGCAAATCCAATGTGCAGAGTAAAAAGGACCGGAGGGAGTACCATTAAAAAAATCAAACTACTAAAATTTCTAAGAAAGAATGAGTTAGTGGCATTGGTGTTACACTTCGAGCACAAAGAAAATGAAATAAAAACTAAAACATAATCAAATTATCAAGTTTTTTCTAAGGAAGAATGAATTACCGGTTTTGATATTGCCCTTTAAGAAGAAGACAATGAAATAAAACTAAGACAATAAAAAATTAATCAAGTTTCCTAAAAGAATGAATTAGTGGCATTCATACAACCCTTTAAAAAAGAAAGAAATTCAAAATAAAGGAATAATAATTATAATTTCCAAAGTTTGCGACCAATTTACTCGGGAAATGCTACACCTACATAGATATTGCAACTGATCATCTTTACAGTAAGACGTAGCTTTCTTCCAACCACAAAACTCCCCCTATTTCCTAAGAATTCTTGCCATGCTTTGAATTGCGTTTTTATACTAAAATTTCTATAATCGAAAACTTAATCAAATAATGACAACATTTGCACACAATTTACACAAAAATTGTGCTTTCTGGTAATATGCAAGAGTAAGCATATAATAGTGGAAGTTTCACAATAAATAAGTTTTTTCAAAAGGAATGAATTAGTGGCATTTGTATTACCACTAAAAAAATAAAATCAAAACAAATCACAACACTGAAATTTTCTACGAAAGAAAGAATTAGTGGCTTCGGTATTACCCTTTAAGAATAAAGAAAATGAAAGAAAATCAAAATTATGAGGTAATCTAACAAAGAATCAATAGGTGGCACTAATATTACCATTAAATAAGAAAGAAAATGGAATAAAAACTAAAATAGCATAAGAGAAAAAGTAGCATGAATCTCAAAGCAGAAATCAACGACCAAATAAATTGACTAGGTGAAAATCTATTTTTAGGTGACTTACATTTAACTAAAATGAGGCTAAAATTATCCACGTAAAAAAGAAAAAAAATGAATAAAAATATAAAGAAAAGTAAAAGAAAAAACATGTAAAAAACATGCAATGTGTAACGGGCTTCGAGCACAATAAAAAAGTGACTTACCCCACGGTAGGGCAAGTCAAAAATCCAGCCAAAGAAAAAATTGACTTACACCAAACAGGGAGAAGTCAAAAATTCAACCTAAGAAAAAAGTGACTTATCCTAAAGAGGGGCAACTCAAAAGTCCAGCCAAAGAAAAAAATTGACTTACACCAAACAGGGGCAAGTAAAAAAATCCAATGGTCAGACTATTGACTTACCCAGATTTAAAAATCAGGTAAACTGGGATTTCTAATATGACATGAGTTTAGAGCAACTCCAATGGACCGACCCAAACGGACGGTGTATTTGTCCGTTTGGGTCGACCGCCCACCCCGCGTCTGTCCAGTTTTGTATTTGGGTCGGCAGTGCGCCCAACGCGCCGATCCATTTCATGTCCGCATTCAATTTTTTTTTTAAAAAAGGCCTGCGGCCGATCATGCCAGCGACCATGTCTCATGTCGGCATCATGCCAGCGCCGGCATACAATGCCGGCTTCAGAAAATACCACAGTTCATACTAGCGCACTCGCCAGCCGACCGACACACATGCCAACACACAAAACAGTGTGGGACTTGAATTCGACCACGCCATCGCGGCTCCTGTGGTCATGCCGGCACACCTGCCGGCATACAAAAAATATGGCCCTCGCCGCCATAGACCACTCGTTGTCGAACTTGACCATGTTGGCCTGCATCTTCTCGAACCACGGCCTCTTCCTTGGCGACACGGTGTTGAGATCCACCTTCATGATCTCCACCCGGTCATCATGCTCGCAAGAGCCACTTCTTTCACCTTTGTCTTGGCGTTGGCGGCCTCGATCTCTAGCATTTTGGCTTGCTTCTCCGCCTTGAGCTCGAACATCTTGGCTTGCTTCTCGGCGTCAAGATCAAGCCTCCTCCTTTGGATCTCCACGAAAGCATCCATTTGCTCCGCCTTGAAACGCCGGCGCTCCTCCTCCCTTGAGTCCTTCTTATTCATCATGCCGTCCACGCTTGCGATCAAGGCGTTGGTGGCCGCATCTCGCTTGTCCTCCTTCTCGGAGTTGGTCTTCCCCCTCGGCCATGCCGGTTCGCCCTCCCCAACATCCTCCACGGCTTTCTTCCCCCCACGTGCCTTGAGGGCGGCATATTGTGCCTTGAACTTCTCTTCGTCCTTGATGACCTGATAGCAATGGGAGAGGTTGAAGCACTTGCCATTGTGTTGAACCTTGAATGCCTCCAAAGCTTGAAATGCCTACAAAATGTTTCCATGCAAGCATATGGGCAAGTGATAGCAAATGAAGACATAAAAGGATGATCTTGATGACACAAAAGAGGCGCTTGCTTGCTATCATACCATGTCTTGCATGCCGATGCCGCTCACGGGGCGGGCCTTGACGCTCTCAAGGGTGGCGCAAAACTTGTTGCACTCTTGTTGGATCACCATCCACCGCTTGGAAATGAAGACCCACCCGCGCGTGCTCACAAATTGGTAAGGTGGAAACTTCTTGCGCTCGTGAAACTCGCGGTGCACATGAGTCCAAAAGGTTGAATGCTTTTGCTTGGCGCCCGTCTTTGGGTCTTGTCCAATGTCTCGTCAACACTCGCAAAGAAGTTTGCCCTCGGCAGCTGTGTACGCCTTCGTGCGCTTGCTCTTGCGCTTCAGCTTAGGACCGGCGGCTTGGTTGGCGAGCTCGTCCTCGAACAAAGGCTCCGCTTCGATGTCGCACTCATCCTCTTCCTCTAGCCCATAGTCCTCCGGGAACTCGTGGTCCAGGGGGAAGCCATCCAGGCCGATGTCGACCTGATCACGCATGAAGGCTGCCTGATCGGGATATAGCCAGCGGCCGGCGTGAACGCCCCGCGGCCGTCCTGGCTTTGTGTCTCGTCGGGATCGTAGCCAGCGCCCGGCGCACCACCCTCGAAGATGAGGTTTTGCATGTAGTCCTCGTCGACGGCGGACGACATTTCCTCGAACAGGTTATGGGCGTCCGGGAGCCTGCCGGCCGGCGTCTGTCGCGCGCGTTTCCTCGTGCCGCCGGACGACGAGCCACCGACCACCGGGGTGGCATTGAGGTCGATGGGCGCGGGTGCGGGCGTGGAAGGCGCGACCACACTCACGTCGAGCGAGCACTTCCCGAAGAGGCGGGAGGCCTGCAGGTAGACGTGGAAGCCGGGGACCGGGTTGCAAGCCGACGCGCGGGGTGAGTCGGGCACCACCATCCGAGGAAACGCCGACGAGCCGGTGATGGCTGCGGCGACGACGGCTTGGAGGACGCTGTGCTGGCTAGGTTTACCCCTAGCATGACTTACTGAACAGGGCAAGCCAAAAATCAGGCTTAGAAGTCATGAAACAACACAAGCAAAAATAACAACACAAATCACGACAAAAAAATCAATGGTCAGACAATTAACTTACCCAAACTTAAAAGTTAGGTGAACTGGGATAGCTAATATGGCATGAGCTAAGAGCATCTTGAACGCTATCCCCTAAACCGGACACTACATATGTTCATGGATCAATGAGGACCAATCCGTAAACACTGATGCGAAAGCTGTGCATTCAACCATGTCTTCAAATGTCCATTTCTTAAAAATGGTAACCAAGCCGGCCAAAGCTACTTTCGGCGGATGGAATCCGTCCACCTTCCGCCAAATCTGATGGTTAGTTAGCATTTAAATAACAATTATACAACCTTCGTCAACTAACAACTTGGCATTAACAACCCATTAATAAGCAAAACTAACACTACTCTAGCATACGTAAGCTCTTATATATACGCGCATACACTCAACTCTATAAACACACATATGCGCACCTTATCTCTATGAGCACTTTCGAGAGACCGAGCCGGTATATCATCTTGAAATTACGAGTAGGCGCCTCGTAGTCGACAAAAACATATCATCACACTGACTAATACTAATAGAATACCATGGTTTAATTTGTTCTTTTCCCAACAAAATATTAGCGGCCTTCTGCCAAATAACAACGAGGGCCGGGGTAAGTGGTGGTTTTTCGTTCGCGAGTGGACGTTTGGATTCCTGCAAAGTCTCTTTTTGTTTGTCTTTGATTTGCGAAAAAAGGGACGTCGGAATGCGTTGACGGATCGTTGCTAGACTGCGTTGGATGACAAATCGTGCCCGGACAGCACGGTTTGAATGTTTACGGAAGGTTTGAGGGTCAGCTTAGGCCTTGTACAACGGGAGGTTGCTTAGAGAGATGCTTAGTAAAATAAACCAAGTTTTTTTTAAGCACCGGTGCTTATTATTATAGGACAGACACTTAATTAAGCACACTCTACAAATAAGCACCGATGCTTAGAGAAAAACGGGTTCATTAATTAAACATCTGTCCTCTACAAATAAGCATCCATACTTTGAGAAAAACTCGTGCCTCGGCGGATCCAATGGCCTCCGGCGACCTCATTTTCATTTTTCGGGAAAGAGGGGAGGAGAGTAGCCATTTCCATTTCGGGAAAGGGCAGGCGGATCCCATGGCCTCCGGCGAGACCTAATTTTCTTTTTCGAGCTGTTCTTGCTTATCTGCGTGGCTTGAAAAGATGTGAGGAATCAATCCTCGTGCCTAACATTTCTTCATCTTGGTTACAGATCAGATCTGATCCTCCTGCCTCGCCCTCAGCATCCTCACCAAGGAATGGCCACCCAGGGACACAGCGCCGGCGGCAGGAGCTTCGTCCTCGACGCCAATCTTCCACCACCACCCCGACGCCCTCGCCCCGCACGCCGTGTCGAACCGCGTCGCCATCCCCGTCATCGACCTCTCCGGCCGCCGCGCGGAGGGAGGCGGCCGAGACCGTGGGCCTCTTCCAGGTGGTGGCGCACGGCGGCCATGGCGGGGATGCTGGCGGCGGTGCGGCGGTTCCACGAGGAGCCGGTGGAGGCCAAGGCGCGCTACTACTCGCGGGACGCGGGCAGGAGCGTCCGCTACAACTGTGTGCTTCTTCCGCGCCAAGGACGGTGACGGGGAGTGGTTCACAGGCGCGGTACAGGACGGTGACGGCGGCGGAGCTGCTGGGGTCGTCGAGGGCTTCTTCTTCAGCCATATTTACCTTGATTACGATAATAAACATTGGGGAAACCAGGACACAAAGATGTACTACTTCCTTGATGCTTGGGAGCAATTCCAGTCCAGAAAAGCCGGTTTTACAAGACAACCGGTTAGTCGCAGGCTGAGCACCTCAAGGTTTTTTTTTTTTTTTTTTTTTTTTTTTTTTGCGGGGAGAGCACCTCAAGTTTCGGCATTGATGTTTCCTCGAACACAAATGACTCCACTTCCACTTCCACTTCCACTTCCACTTCGCTCTCAAACTAACTCTGAGTACCAAGAGGCTTGTGAATAGCCCGCTCTGGAAAATGTACCTCGGTGTATTCTAGCTTGATCTTCACAAGATTCCGGAGCACAATGATCCATTTTGGCAATTTTCTCAGCCAGCCGTGCAGCTTCAGGCTCCGGAGATTTTCTGGAGGTGAGATTACTATGCCTTGCAGGCAGTCATATAGATCTCTTTCTGCTGAATGCACCGTGAGAGATTCAAGGCTGCGGTGACCTGAAATGGCCCAACAGAACTCCAGACTATTATCCTTGTCGATGCCAAACACTCCTAACTTCAAATACACTGTGTAGTACACCATGTCATGAAAATTCCCACCCCCAAAATCCCTACCACCCTGCTGTCCCAATTGTTCGTCGAGTTCCTCCCAAATTGCCTCCTCGTCCCCATCTTTCGTTTACGTCGCTTGATAGAGGCGCAACCTGCTAGGGCTCAAGGTGGGCACGACTCGCGTCACCATCAATGGTCACACAAGACATTGAGTCTGTGAGACATCAGTGCCTAAAGAACCAAACCCTAACGAGTAATCAGAACATCGAATCTCTAGATTGAAACGGATTCGGAACCAAATGCAATTCATGTACCATGTCAAGGAAAAACTAGCTAGCAAGCTTCTCTGTTTCGGAAGGTCTTCAAGATGCATTTCTAGCCCTTTAGTATCATCTTTGATTCACAAGAACTGTATTCAGCGGTAGCAGGATGCCATGCATGGTCTTGTATGCAATGCAGGAATTAACAGAGTCACAAGTGTGGCGTGGGAGAATATCATCAGGCTGCCAGCAGCAAAACAGGCAGGCACACAGGGTTGCTGGTGGCCACTGCAAACTGCTCCTGGGTCAGCGGCACACAAGAAAAAACATCATTCAACATCAGATGTGAGGAGAAGCTTGTTGCGGTATCTTTTTATTATCAGTGGGGAAACAGCAAACATGTGCCTAACAGAAGATGAGAATTGATGATAGTCAACATCTTTGGGAAACCAGGCATCGGATAATCAACTCCAAGAATTGTGTATTTTGCATGCCCCACTTCCCCAGACCTGGACTAAACATAAAGCCATTTCCATAAATGCTAGGACTAGGACCCACAGCTCATGTCTGAAAGTCCGATCTATTTTACCAAGCTGGCTTATCAAACTATATCAAGGAATGTAAGTTGACTGGCATGAGCCAAAGCCAAACTCTTATCAGAATGGTCCAAAACTTCATAACACACAAAAGCAAGCTTGCATGAAAGATGTCCAGTAATAATAATGTAATGCAGAAAAGTGCTGGACATATATATGCCTTATCAGTCAGTTAACTGACGTTGGCCATTACTGAGAAAGACAATGATTCCTGAAATCCAGAAGCACCATGAAAATTGCACCAACATGCATGTAACTGTAAGATTGGACTAGGTACTCATGATCATTTGATGTACAGAGATAATTAGACATTACAACATTCCCGTGAACCAAAAGGATATCGAACCTGCTTGCCGCCTTCAAACAAAAATGGAATTCTTGTTCTATGTCAAGGGAACAACTAGCTAGAGAGCTTCTCTGATTTGGAAGGTCTTCAAAATATTTCTAGCCTTATCGTACTCGTTCAGCGCCACCAATATGTTCTTCAAACGACGAGCCAGCCCACGTATCTCTTCTTCACTAACGCCTGAAATGTGTCTACTCTTGAGCTTGTTTGATAGTTCCAACACGAAATCTGTGAAAGGCTCCAGCTTCTTGTTTGGTGAAGACCAGACTCCTGAAAGTGATGCGGCTATCCTTTCGGCCCTTGTGACCGCATCATGGACTTCCAGAATGATACTTTTCATATGAGGAAGAATCTTTCCTATCAATAGCTCTTCTAGAGCAAGTTTCTCCAGGGCATCTACTGCAAGGACCTTTTTCCACAGACACACATTTTTAAGCAGCCGTGTGGCCACTCCGAATCTGTATGCAGCATACTCAGCAGCACCTGGCACAGTCCTTGTCAGCATTGATCCCCAGGCTGGTACTGACACGTCAGCAATTGCCTCAGTCAGACGACTACACACCGTCGCCAGCAGTTGATGCAAAGCCTTGCTTGTTACCGGCACATAGTTAATCACCATAAAAGTTGCATCTACAGCATGTTGTGTTCTTTGCGTGCTCAAAATGTCCCAGCAGTGCTTAATACGGTGGTGCAGGACAGGAAGGGCTACCTTTTCCGCTAGAACTTGAATGAGGTTCAGATCTAGATCATTAGGGTCAGCACTGTCTTCATCTTGCACTCCATAACCCACAAGAACGTTAGTCCACTGCATGTCAAAGAAACTAGTTGTTTCATGGAGAGGATCCCAATTCAGAAGCTCCAGCCTCACATACGGGGTAAACACAGATGGCACACTTAGTGACACATGAGCATCTCGGTAGGCCAAAGGATATTGTGTTTTCCAGCCTTCAAACTTGTCCTTGACAATTGTAAGGCTCGAGTATTCCTCTGCAGCATCACTGAATACAGCATCAGCAGTCTTGAGCAACTCATCACGGCTGGACAGATAAGCACTGGTGTCGGTGTCACTCTCATCAGTGCTTAGCTCACCTTCAATGTGCTCAGTAGCACTCTTTCGTGCAGAAGACAATCTTTTGGATTCGGACCGAGCTTTTCTTCGCCTCCTGTTCTCTTCCCTTCGCTTAAGATCCATACGCTTCTGGAGATTGATATCTCTGCCAAACTCATCCAGCTCCGGTGGTAGGTTAGCGCTTTCCCTGGCAGCAGTTGCTGCTGCTTGTGCAGCATGCGATGCAGCAGACAGATTAGCTGAGCTCGGTCCTTTGCTAAGAACAGATATTGCTGCACTCACCGCAGCTTCAATCACACCTGATTCATCAGCAAAGTCGGCAGCCCGCCTCTCTGAAACAGCCAGTGCCCGATTTTCATGCAATTTCTGCATGTGCTCCTCCAGCTCCTCTATGAAGAATGCCTTATCATTCAAGAAATCACACATGACAGAAATATAGTTCCGGAGCTCCTGCATATACACAAACTTCTTCTCTGCATCCTGCAAGCCACCCTCCAGGCTGGAAATCTCTGAAAGGGCTTCATTTAGATGTGTGTCGGTCCTCGCTAAAGAATCAACTGTTGTCTTGTGGCTTTCCTTGAGCTTTCTGATGTTCTCCTGCAGGGCTTTGCTTGCTACATCAGCTTGCTGAGAGATGGACAAGAACTCTGCACTACCCGATGCAAAAACAGATGCCCCAGGCACAACCCCGCTAAAGGAGGGCTGATAATGAGGACCCCCCGAGTACCCAGACGGCTGCGGCTGAACCTGCTGCCTCGCAGCCGAAACACCGTTCGTTGCTCTCTGAGCAGAAGAATCGTCCATCCTATTACCAAGCGCCTTTTTGACCTGCGCTTCCTCCCACTTCCTTTCTTCCTCCTCCTCGTCATCAACCTCATCATCCTCAACCTCCATAAACCTATCTTTCATAGCCCCCAAACTGGCAGCAGGGCCCCTATTATTGATCCCCTGAAACACTCCTTTTGAGCTCCTCTGGCCATCACTCGTCTTCTCAGAGTACATGGCAATCCTACCCTCCATCTCATTGTCCTCTTCATCGCTGGACCCGCCAGCCGCGTCCCTCCTGCTGCTGAGCACACCGCCACCATCAAGGGAGATGAAATCAGGCGCCGCATGCCTCGGCTGTTGCAGTTGCTGCCGCTTTGCCCGGATGGCTTCGATAGTCGCCTTATCAGGTATCAGTGGCCCTTTGTCCTCATCTTCTCCATCATCCTCGGCCTCCTCTTCAGAAACATTATCTTCAACCTCGTTCGGCAATGGTCTCCGTGGCCCAATGCTGGCCTGTGCCATAGGTTTCACCAGACCTTTGAGAACAACCACTGGCTCCGCCGGAGCTGCTTTACCGGCAGCGGTGGGACCAGACGAGGTGCTGGCCGCAGCTCCAGCCAGCCGCTGGTGCCGGGACTCAGCCGCCGCCGGAGGAGGGGGAGGAGGCGGCGCCGGAGCCCGCATGAGGCTCCCAGGGAGCGGGCGCGCGTTCTTCTGGAGCTCCCGGAGGCGCTCGGGGGTGTACTCGCCAGCATGGCTCTGGAAGTTGGACGGCTTGGGCGCGGGAGCCGCGGCGGCGACGGCCGGCGAGCTCCGGGCCCGGTCCCTGGCGGGCGTGACGCGGTGGAGGGCCGCCGCGGCCGGGGAGGCCGTGCGCGCCTGGCGCACCGAGGCGGACGGGCGGCGGCTCCGCTGCTGCGCGAAGGGCCCCTCCTCGGCGTCGTCCTCGTCCTCCTCGTCGTCGGCGAAGCTGAGGCGGCTGGCGCCCTGCGGCCTGGGCTTGGGCGGGGGCTGGGCCTTGGCGGCGGGCCTGCTCGCGGGGCCGGCCTCCTCGGCCTTGCCCCCGTCGTCGTCGTCGTCCGCGCGGCGGCGGAAGTTCTTGCGGTGGCTGCTCATCCCGGCACCGCGAGGCGGAACCGGGTCAGGCGGGGGGAGGGGGGGTGGATGGAGAAGGCTTGGATTTGAAGTTGGTAGCTAGGCTGAGGGCGCGGGGATCTCACCGGCGGTGGGCGGCTAGGGTTCCGGCGCGGCGCGTCGAGGAGATCCGGGTGAGAGATAGAGAGTAGGCCAGCAAAAGAAAACCAGAGTCCAAGTAGGGTCCGGACCCGGCAAGGAACCGGCTTCATGTCGTGCTGGGCTCTCTCTCAGACTTGGCCTGCTACCAGCCCAGCTGACAGCCCATATAGCCAGGCTCTCAGACCCGGTAAGGAGCCGGCTGCCTGCTTGCCGTTCATAGCCCATATAGCCAGGCTCAGTTCAGCCCAGGCCTTTTTCTCAAAAAAAAAAAAGTTGAGCCCAGGCCTGGCCAGAGCGTCGTCATTCTCATTTCCCCTGCTTCCAGAACACCACCACTCCCCACGGACGACTCTTCTCGCCGCGCAAACCCTAGCTAGCTAAATCTCCCATGGCGACGGCGAGGCTGCGATCCGCGTCGGCGTCCTCCCTCCGCGGGATCCTCCTCCGCCACTGCTCCGCGCCCCCGCGCGCCGTCTCAGGTTCCCCCCCACCCACCGCCTCCTCCCCCCGTGGCCGTCCCCGGTGTGATAATGACTAGTAGTAGATTTGATCCGCATGGTGCTGTGTAGCTTCGACCTGAGACGATTTGGTGAGACGTGTGACGCGATTCTGCTGCGGAGTGGTCAGCCCCCTGGTTTGATTAGGTGTTACAATTAGTGATTCTCGCCAGTGGGCGCTGAGCTGCTGGTGTCATCCGGCCCGCCTAATTGATCTTCTGTAAACTGAGAATTGCTGGTGTAGGTTGGTTAAATTGTTACAAGGGCATGCGATCTGAGGTGGTTAGGAACAGCACCCTGTCCTTCATTTTACCGACAACTGCGCCTTGCCCCCCCACACACATTGGTGTTACTGTGCTTACGCCGGTTGGAGCTCACAAGGAAAATCTGCGATCTAGTAGTCCACTCTTCTTTCTTTACAGATGCTGCGCACGAGCAGAACCACCTATATCGCTATGGCGTGGCTAACATGCAATTTCCCCTTTTACTGGTCTATCATCACAACATGTATGCCGTTGTATTTGCGTGTGTTAGGAAACACGATGGAGGTCACAGGACTGATGGTATGCTTCTGTTGGTGTGGTAATTGATTTCCTTGTTTGGTTTGCTAGCTGGAGCACTGTATCAGTGCTGAACTGCTGCTGTTATCTGACTGGTTGGTGCATTATGGGCCACTGGGTTGTGTATAACCTGAGAACTGGTGAGTAGTAAGTTGTTTAGGCCCTGAGCAGGAGCACCTCTTATGTTGTTCACTATCACATAGTTGCAGTTTGGCAAACACAGCTAGTAAATATTCTACTGTTTTGAAGTGCTTGTACGAACATGTGTGTGAATGTCTTGAAATTATTTTGTCAAAAGAAAAATGTCTTGAAATTATGGCATGTGCCATTTCCCCTTATGTGTTGCCTTGAGATGTGTAGCGCCCTGAATTGAAGATGAAAAGCAAGTAGCTATAACAGGTTTACTGTGTCAAAGTGCATCTGTTGGATAACCAAAGTGAATCTTGTACTGTCTTGCATGTACTGTCTTGCATGTATCCGTTGGATAGCTCATTGCCCTTTGCTTTGCCAGATTTTCAGGTTCCTGGATCTGCAACATGGAGGCATTTCTCAACATGCAGGCCTAACCCTCTTGCAAAAGGGAACAGCTTTGGCTCAATGGCTTCTCTGTACAGCCAGACAAGATGGGCTTCTCAAGCCACTGCTGTGAAAGAAACTGACCCCAGTGGCGGCAAGATAAGCATTGGGCCCAAATCCAAGCAGATCAAGGAGGAGGACAAAGATGATGGACTGGTTTATCAGGGACCGATATCATCAACCATCAAGAAAGTGAAGCTTCTGTCCCTGTCCACCTGCTGCCTCTCTGTGTCGCTAGGCCCTGTCATAACGTTCATGACTTCGCCCGACATGAATGTGATCCTCAAGGGAGGAGTCGCATCCACCGTGATCTTCCTCAGTGCCACAACAACCGCAGCCCTGCACTGGTTCGTGAGCCCCTACATCCACAAGCTGAGATGGAGGCAGGGTTCAGATAGCTTCGAGGCGGAGATAATGTCATGGCTGGCTACACCCCTGAAGAAGACGATCAAGTTTGCTGACATCAGGCCCGCAGAGACTAACCGGCCTTTCGTCACCTTCAGGGCCGACGGGAACTTCTACTTCGTCGACGCCGACCACTTCCCCAACAAGGCCTTGCTGGAGAGGCTCACGCCTAAGCTCCCCAACGAGTCCGCGTTCAAGAACTTGTGATGGAAGCTACTGTTTTGCCCGCATTCGTGCTCTTGAACCTGGCTGAGCTATCGAGTCCTTTTTCCTGTAGCTAATACTTGTGAGAATTTGTGGTATAAGGTATCGCCGTTGTTTTTAGTTCAGTACGGAGATTTGTGAATCGCTGGCGTGGAATATTTTTAACTCCTGGACGATTTTGAATAAGTAGCAGCAACATATCCCTCTTTTGTGATTGCCAATTTAGATTGGCAGTGGTATCTATTTGCAGATTCTCTTGAAGCTAGGGAAAACATTGTGCGACTTGTTATCTATGGTGCCTACATACTCTTGATCGATTAGCATGATTACCACAACTTTCTCTGCTTGCATTTGAGTATGATATTGCGAGATTGAGCCCTTCATCTCTACAGATTCATGTATGGTGTCTGCTTCGTCTTGCAACTTCATCAGAAACAAAGCTACCAAAAGCTATCTTACACACACAAATAGAAAGAAAAAGAACAGTCATCCTGTGATGAATGCGTGCGTCTGAATTAGTTTCAGGATAGCTGCATGTTTTTCCTGCTTCAAAGTTCAAACCGAGTCTGCTGCGCTTTCCTTCTACGCAACTTGGTACTTCAACCCCTTGTTGTCGTTGTCAGCGTCAACTGAGATCGTCGAGCCTTCATCAGCTTCCCCACTGACCAGCATCTTGCAGATAACCGTGATTACATTCTTCTCGACCCACCTCTTTATAGGCCTCGCACCGTACATCTGCATGACACAAAGTATATGTGGTTATATATTACCACCCAATATGTACATGAAAAAAGTTCGCTATTTCAGAGACTGAGCCGCATGGTACGATTCACTGGAAGAAGATGCAATATACTTATTGGGTCATGTGATTCCGACAAAATAACATCCAATGCGGCGTCCCTTAAAACTAGAGAGATGCCCTTGCTGGCTACTCTAGCAATGGCGTCCTTCATCTGGATATTCACAATCTCCTTCAGCTGGTGGTGCGAAAGCGGCTCAAATATCACAATCTCGCTCAGTCTGTTGAGGAATTCAGGCTTGAAGTATTTCCGAACCTACAAACATACATGACACTGGATCAGCAAATGGCTTGGTTTTATAGGGCTATTTATGTTTCACTCACATACCTGTTTCATGAGGAGTTCATGTGCCCCTTTCGTCGCGTTTCCTCCTGTTAGGTGCTCTGCCCCTAGATTCGAGGTCATAACAATGACTGTATTTTTGAAATCTACGTTCTGGCCTTTACCGTCAGTCAGCACACCATCATCAAGTAGTTGAAGGAAAACATTCAGCACCGAGTAATCTGCCTTCTCCACCTCATCGAAAAGAATAACAGAGTATGGGCGTCTTCTGATTTTCTCCGTCAGTTGTCCACCGTCATGGTAACCATGATAGCTTTGTGATGCCGTGAAAGAAACACTCCCATTAGTAAAACTAAATAAAAGTATATATATAATGTAACGTATGAGAGCTCATATATTATGACTAAACCTTGGGGGTGCTCCAGTGAGACGCATCACCGAGGATGAACAACTATATTCTGACATGTCGAAGCGAACCAACATCTTTTCGCTGCCAAATAACTGCTCGGCGAGAGCTTTTGCAAGTTCTGTCTTTCCAACACCAGTTGAGCCTAGAAAGAGGAAGGAGCCCACCGGTTGGCCACCTCGAGCAAGGCCAACCCTGGAACACAACACGTCATCTGCAACCAAATCGACCGCCTCATTCTGACCTACTACTCTCTCATGCAATCTGTCTGCTAAGTGCATTAACTTGACCTTCTCATCTTGATCAGCCTGAGTTAAAGGAATCCCGATCCACCGGCTTACCACCTTCAAATAACAACATGAGCTTAACGTCTTAACTCCTATCTTCAATAACAAAATTTGTTGAAAATGGCGTGACAAGCACACATCCCTTACCCATGCCATAAGATCCGGGCCAATAATTGCTTTTGCTTTCCGCTCGACGGAGGTGCAAGCCTCGTCTATTAGATCAATTGCCTTATCAGGAAATTGACGACCTACGGCATGAATGAAACCCATTAGTTTTGCTCAAAGGTAAATCTTACGCCGGAAAACCAAGCTTGTAAAATTCTATAAGCTTGTCTCACCGGTGATATAGCGGTCAGCGAGGTGCACGGCGGCATCAACAGCAGCATCCTGGATTTCCAGGCCATAGTGGTTCTGATACCGCTGCCTGATCCCCTGCAGGATGGTGGCTGTAGCCTGTGTGGTCGGCTGCTCAACGTGCACCTTCTGGAACCGCCGCTCGAGCGCGGTGTCCTTCTCTATGTGCTTCCGGTACTCGTCGAACGTGGTGGCGCCGATGCAGCGGATGCGGCCACGGGCCAACGCTGGCTTGAGCATGTTGGCGGCGTCGTTCCGGCGCTGGTAGTCGCCGGCGCCGATGAGCGTGTGCATCTCGTCGATGAAGAGGATGATCTTGCCGCCGGAGGCCTCGGCCCGCCTGATGACGGCCTTCATGCGCTCCTCGAACATGCCGCGCCACTGCGTCCCGGCCGGCCACCATGGCCGCGAGGTCAACTTCCACGAGGCGCGCGCCGGCGAGCTGCCTGGGCACCTTCCCGGCGGCGATGCGCTGTGCGAGGCCCTCCGCGATGGCCGTCTTGCCCACCCCCGCGGCGCAGTTCTTGGTCCGGCGGCAGAGGATGCGGACGAGGCGGTCGATCTCGTCGTCGCGGCCCACCACGGGGTCGGCCCTGCTGGCGGCGGCCGTCATGTCCTTGCCGTAGGTGTCCAGGGACAGGGAGGTCCAGTAGTTGTAGAAGCTCCACGCCGCGCAGCACACGGCCGTCGCTACTCCGGAGACGACCATGGTCTGCATTAGGCTAGACATGTTTCTCTCGCCGGCCGCTGAGGAGAGAAGGGAGGAGGAGCTGGACGACGGCGAGCGCGATAGATAGGAGACTTGATTAATTTGGGCTGACGTGGGAGAGGGGCTACGAATGGTGCATGTCTACCATCCAATATTGTTTCGTGTACTACTATATGGAGGAGTTTTTGGAAGAAAATGGTATGTCGATGTGATGCGAGTACATTCCAAATAGGAAAATGTCTATTTCTTATCTCTCAACTATTGGAGTATTTTAGTTTTGGTACTCTAAAACCTGACACCCACAATTTTCATAGTTTTAATGTATTTTGGTTTAATAGATAAATGGAGGTTCCAAATCAGATTGGGAACTCCATAAATTTTCCCCGCAAAAAGAAGCTTCCATAAATTTTCAAATGAGAAGAGGACAAAAATAAGAAAGCATAGAAACATTAAAAAAAAGCATAGCAATTGTTTCCGGAGTAATGTAGGGTACAGGTTGGACCCGTCTGATCTATGATTCACTTCATCGATGACGGTTATTGTTCTCGTGTGCTAGTCCTTTGGGGCCTTAGCACGACGACTCCCCGACATCTACTACAACAAGGGTTTCCCTTCTCCGGCGAGGGAGGGGCAATGAAGACGGCGCGCCTTCTGCTCGCTCCAGTGCATGTAGTCGTCGCTAGATGGTTTTACGAACATGGATGCAATTTTTATTACTTCTCATATTAGTTTTACGCCTAGCTCTTGTATCGCCATGATGTTTAATGAATAGATCAGAGGTTTTACTCGTAAAAAAACTTAGTCTTATACAATACTTAGAATGTTGGGGTCAAACGGTAAATGATATTAATTTTATTTCCCATATTAGTCTCACCGCCACCACCGGCCTCCCACTCTATATTGTGCTACAAGACTTAGCTGACCCTAGACCCGCAAAAAAAAAGACTTAGTTGACCCTTATATAACATCGAAGGCGAAAGCAAATGGTTTTTGTCTTGGTCCACCCACCTCTTCGCCCGCCCAACTCACCGCATGTCCTCATCGACGCTGATGCACACACGACCAATCTAGCTCTCCAAAGCTTAAATTTACTTTGAAAAATTTAAAACAATGAATTTGAAAAAAATTAACAGCAGTATAGAAAAGTTATTGCAATTAAAAAATGTTCATAGCTTCTAAAAATGTTGCTAACAATGAAAAACTGTTCCTGCTTTTCAAAAAAATGTATGTGAAATTTTGGACAAATGTGTATACAATGAAATTTCTTTTGTGTAGTATAATTTTTTCGTACCATATAATAAAATTTAGGTGACATTTTAAAGAAATATTATCTCATTTCTAATTAATGTGTTTGACATTGAAAAAATTGTTATACAAAATTTAAAAAGTTTGCATAAGTTAAAATATATATTTTCATATTAAGAAAATGTATGTAAGTTTTGAAGAAATATTCATGTGTTTAAAAAATTTCCTTTTAATTTAAAAATATTTAGACCATGTAAAATTATTGTTCTCTTAGTTCTAAATAACCGTTTATTACCCCCAAAAAATGCTCAATGCATATTTAAAAATATTGACTATGTATTCTAAATAATGTTTAAAACATGATTTCATAATAAATATGCACCGTGTTTTTAAAAGATGTCCAACGTGAATAAAAATATGTTTCTTGTGTACACAAAAATGTACATTGTGTACTGGAAAAAGTTAACATGTGGTGAACAAAAAGGAATGAGATGAAAACGGACCAATAAACAAAGAAAACCAACAAAAACCGAACAAGAAACAAAGAAAACAAAAAACAAAATTAAAAGTGAAGAAAACCAATGCAAAAGAATCACGAGCGAAGAATTGGTTATTTGAACTAAACGAGACCCTCGAGCACAACACGTTTACGAGGATGGTTGTGCCCCTTCGGTCGATTTGGTATGTGAGGAGACAAGCAATACATGAAGGTTTCCTAGCGCTGGCTAGCCTCATCTGATGGAGTGCTCAAATTGTATGTCCAGATCTACTGGTATGTTGCCGTTGTGTATTGGAAATATACGCATGCAGGGATGCGCTGGCACTAGCGGGAGGACCTGTTGGAATGACCAACTTTGTATCTGTTCGTATTGACAATGACAAAGTACAAGCCGCTGGTCAGGATCAAGTTAACGTTACTTCGTTAACTATTGTTTTTTTTTGAGGGGACTTCGTTAACTATTGTTAAGGATGTATACTATATGCTGGAACATATTTACGGCCGAGTTACGCCGGCAAGTATAAGTATGCGCTGGTTAATATAACATGCACGCATGCTGACACAATTGATGGTTTAACATGAAGTTTTCATATGGCTTTGGCTTGGACCGGGAGAAAATCAAGCTAGATGGACGCATGCATGTACAAGGAGTCCAAAACAGGCACGTACATCCAAAGTATATATTCTTCCTTCCTCACGTGAGCTGTGGAGATTCATCTAGAAAAAGGTATGGCATCGTGCACACACAGGAAAATTATTCGCTTGGGGGATCAACGCTGAATTGGAGGCATAAAATCAGCAGCTGCCATATTCTGTGAGAAAGGAGTTTGCTGGAAGAAGCTATTTCTTTCCCTCCGCGATCTTGGCTGAGGTCCACCGTAGTTAACCAATCAAAGCTACATCGTACAAGAATTTAGTTGTGTTTTTTTTGGTAATTCCTAGTTGTAAAAGGTGTCCTGTTTCTAGACATTTTGGTGTGCGTGCGTGAGGGCCTTCGGCCAAGTTTGAGTTGGCTATAGAAGCCACAAGGCGTCATGTAAAAAGGGAGGACATTTTGGAGTTTAGACAGCGTCATGTATAGACTATGAAGTGGCCCTCTTCAGGTTCGTTGTTATTTATATTGTGTGAATTTTTTGCGTGAAAGTTGCACTTGGCTTGAGGTCCGCCGTTTGGGACGGGTTGCACGCTGGTTTCGTCTACTTTGACAGGAGGTTCCTCGTGTGCCAAAAGATTGTCCGTTGGTCGTCGTTACCCCTACTTCAAGTTACACATACTGCTTGTGTAGTTGGGAGTATTTTTCATGGATGGATATTGAAGGTTATTGTATCGTAAAAGATCGGGCCAAATCAGCGGCGCGTCCGAGTTTGTGCTCTCATCAAAATATGGAACTTGTATTACTAGGGGGCCAATGCGAACATATATATGATGTATAAGAGGAAGCCAAAAGGTTAGAATACAAAAAGGTAAAGACCATCATCAATATAACTCTAACACCCCCCTCAAACTCATGGTGAATCCATGACACTGAGTTTGGAAAGGTGAAATCGATGTTGCGTTCTAGTCTGGGCCTTCCGCTTACTGTAACTTAGAAGGCAAATAATGAAGAATAACAACATGATGCTGCACAGCGGCACGCACATAAGAAGCATTGGCACTAATATGCTTGGTAAGCTCATGCTTCATGGGGTTCCGTGCAATACTGATAGCACTTGTACTGTCGGACAAGAGGGTGATAGGTGTAGTAATAGAAACACCAAAAATCCTCCGGTAACCATCATAATCAAGTCATCTCTGCCGTCTGAAGAGCCATAACTCTTAACTCGGCCCCCACACTTGAACTGGAAACTGCAGTTTGTTTCTTCGTCTTCCATTCAATGAGAGAATCACCAAGAAAAACACAGTAAGCAAAAAGTGAACGATGATCCGAAGGATCACTAGCCCACACAGCATCCGAATAGGCCTAGAACTGTAACGAGCTGGAAGGGAGGAAAAGACGATGAGAGATCGTGACACGAATATATCATAGAACATGAAGAAGATGACTATAGTGAACTGAAGTGGGAGCAGAAACAAACTGATTCGGAATATGGACATGATAGAAGATATCTGGATGAGTGACAGCAAGATAGACAAGAGTCCCAATAAGGCGACGATAACGCGTCGGATCAGAAAAGAGCTCACCGTCAGAAGCACAAAGGTTAACACTGAGCGCCATAGGAGTCTCAACAGTGCGGTCATCATTAAAAGCCACACGAGCAAGAAGATTCTGGATATATTTTTCTTGGGAAATAAAAAAGCCATTCGAGGTGGACGAAACCTCAATCCCAAGAAAGTAACGAAGAGGACCAAGATCATACATAAGAAAGTGCTCACTAAGACGAGCATTGACAAACGCAATGTACTTAGAATCATCGCTAGTGATGATCATGTCATCAACATATAGAAGAAGAAAGTGCGACCACGAATAGAAAGGTGGACAAACAACGCTAGAATGAGCATTGAGCGAAAAACCAGCTGTAGTGACCACAGAGGCAAAACGCTCAAACCAAGCTACATGTACAAAGATTGAAGGTGACTTCAGACTGCCTAGGAATGGTGAATGATATAAACGATGGGACAGTAGGTTCTCACTCGGCTATTGTACATGAAATAAAGAATCGTAGAACTAGTTTTACTTTGTGTTCTTTTGTCCATCGCTAAATTTGCCTATAATTTAGGCATAGGTACACATGTTTGGTTGAGCAATCCTCATGATGTGATACTGGTACCTATGAACATTGTTATCAATCAATAAAGTGGTGAGATTTCTTTAGAAAAAGTATAACTACTGTAACTACAACTTTCACTTTCTTCAGAAGGAAGTTGCACTGGTCGTGATGTTCCATTTTCACATCCCTGATTCGCAGAGCATTTAAAACAGACAATATGACAGACCGATACGAGAGTCAAGTTGAATTCATCGATGTGAGAATGGGGTTATTTAAGGATGAATTATACAAAGATGTTCTGTGTTGACATTCATAGAGAATAGAACAATGCATGCAACAACAACATCCATAAGCAAAGGCAATGCAGCAACGGTGCCATGCATCAATTCGAAAGAACACACCCTGCTACTGACTTGCACAAATGCATGGTTCGGACGGAATTAAACGGAAGTTGCAAGATATACACACAGAATCATTCAAATCAAGCTGTGCTTACGCCGTTCTTTTTCAAAGCGTTAATCAATCATAGGTGTTCCTCTTGCCCCCTGCATCTACATTATTGTTCTTGTTCACCACTCGAAACTCCAATCCTTTCCAGTCAATGGCAGCGTCGATGAAGATCGTCGATCCTTTGTCAGCTTCTCCTTTGACCAACATCTTGGAGATACTTATCATGATATTCTTCTGCACCCACCTCTTTATGGGTCTAGCGCCGTACATCTGTGACAAATTAAAAAATATGATTAGTTATTGCCAAGTCAGGTTCATTATTACTTGGCTCAAATGAGTTTGATGATACCATTATTTTGGAAACAATATTAAGTACTCACTTGGTCATATGACTCTGACAAAATAACTTCCGGCACATCATCGCTAAAAACCAAAGAGACGTCCTTGCGAGCTACTCTAGCAATGATACTCTTCATTTGGATGCTCACGACCTCCTTTAGTTCGTGCTGCAAAAGTGGCTCGAATACCACGACCTCACTTAGTCTGTTGAGAAGTTCCGGCTTGAAGTATTCCCGAACCTACATCAACAAACACATACGATGAGTGAATCAGCGATGAGACTTAGACCATGTTCGGAGTTCCACCAGCTCCGCGAAATCCCGGGAGCTGCGGAGCTAGGAAACAGGCGCTCCGTCAATTTAAAAAGTAACTCCACGCGCTCCGGGAGTGGAGTTGTGCAGTGGCGGTTCTCCAAACAGAGCCTTAATTATATCAGGGATATTTATCAGTCACAAACTTGTTTCATGAGAAGGTCTCGTGCAGTTCCCTTCACGTTTTCTCCCGCTATTCTTGGTGTTATGTGCTCCGCTCCGACATTTGATGTCATAATGATGACTGTGTTCTTGAAATCCACATTCCGGCCTTTACCATCGGTCAATACGCCATCATCAAGCAGCTGGAGCAAAACATTCAATACCGAGTGGTGCGCCTTTTCCACCTCATCGAAAAGAATGACACTGTATGGCTGTCTCCTAACTTTCTCAGTTAGTTGCCCACCTTCTTCGTAGCCATAATAGCTGTAAATTAAATGATATTACATAAGCAACTGAAATTAGCACTACAAACAAATTAAAACATGCTATTTGAATGTTCAAAAAACACACAGTAGAAACAAACCAAACCTTGGTGGTGCTCCAATGAGACACAGGACAGATCCGGGGCTAACATATTCAGACATGTCAAAGCGAATCAACATCTTCTCGTCGTCGAATAGCTGCTCGGCGAGAGCTTTTGCAAGCTCTGTCTTTCCAACACCAGTCGGACCCACAAATAAGAAGGAGCCTATTGGTTGACCAGGATGATCAAGACCGGCCCTAGAACACAACACCGCATCTGCAACCAAATTGACAGCCTCATACTGTCCAACTACTCGCTCATGCAATCTGTGTGCTAAATGGACTAACTTGACCTTCTCCTCTTGATCAAGTGTAGCTATAGGAATGCCTGTCCATCGGCTCACAACCTTGAATATATACAATCTCTTCCTAATAATAAAGCACGGATTGGGTCACCGGATTCACCGTCGCGCCTTTTTTGCAAAAAAGCACTTACAATTCTGAGTAATTGAACCCGCAGTCCAGTAAATTAATAAAAAAAACGTTTCGCACTGCTCCTTCGGGGCGAATCTGCAGCCCGCTGAGACCCATATCGGGCCTTGGGAAATTCATCCGAGCCCGAGCTACGCCAGTACCCCGCCACCCGACCGTGCCGGTCGGACCTCCTCCACCTCGCCTCGCCGCCGGTGACCGGACCCTGGCCGGACCAGCGGATGAGCAGCGCATCTCTCTCTCTCCATTCCTTCTTCTTCATCTCTCTCTCTCTCTCCCTTCCTTCTTCTTCATCTCTCTCTCTGTCCAGGACGCCAGGAGCTCCACAGCCGCCGCCACGAGTCGTCCGTGCTCGGATCCGGCGAGATCCGGCCGCGGGCAACCCATCCCCGCCACTCCTACGCTAGATCTGCACGGCCCCTTGCCGTCCCTGTCGGAGTTTGCCTCGAGCGCCGCCGCAGGCCACATCTAGCCTCTGCCCTCGTTCGAGGAGAATGACACGACAGCCTCTGCTGCTCGCTCGTGTGGGCCGCGTGACCCTTCAAGGCCCAGCACAGCGCTCGCGCCCAAGCCCAGCCTCCTTGGCCCAGCTGAGCAGCCACCATGTTCTCAAAAAAAAAAAAGCTGCGCAGCCACCTCATGGATGGCTGTTAATTAAAGCTAATTGGATTGTCTCAAAAAACCACTAAAGTTAAAAAAGTGCTTCTGTACGCCCAATATTTGCTAGGAAAAATGTGTCTGCACATCCATAAAAGTAGGGACAAATGTATGTGCGCGACTAGAGCAACGTCGCCACAAAAAAAAGTAGAAGAAGATAATAAACCTGACAAATATGAAAATCCAAGTACATACCAAATTTCAATAAATTAAAAAGAAAAAATCCAGCAAAAACAATTTGTTTTTTTTGCACGTAATTGTCTTCCTTTTGATCTTTCACATACAAACATGAAATTTGACGAAAATTCACACAAATATACTACATTTTTATACTTCTTGGATAAAAATATGTTTCTAAAAATGACTACAATGTGCCCGTGCTCCAAAGTGACTTTTCGGATTAATCAAAAACCCTACATGAAGTATGGTTAAAAAAGTGAAGTGATGTAAATGTGGAATCACCACGGGGCATACATGATACTAATATGATACTGTGATACTAATATTTGACGTATCAGAATTGTTTAACTCAGGAGCAAAATATTGCAATAACACATGCAAAAATAACTATGTCTAAATCACAATAGAAACTTTTCATTATTTTTTGGTCATATGCTATATTTTTCTACGAACAAAAAAAATTTCACTCTTATTTTTCAGCTCGACCCACTAGCGCCTGTCACCAAAGTACAAGGAGTCGGGACTTGGAACTGTGTGCGACACAAACTCCGCTCTTTTCTCTGTTATATTAGCCAAAGATGGGGGATCTTTGGACAGCGCTCCTAATATTTATTTTGTTTCTGGTGTAGTAGTGTGGAGGATTTCAAGGAGTTTCTTGATGATGTCATGTCTGGTGATGGGCCATGGGGAGAGGAGGAAGTCTTGAGCCATTGGGTTAGTGAAGTGAGGTTTTTTATCTCCCGTTGCAACGCACGGGTATTTGTGCTAGTAAAACAAATTGAAATACACGTGACACAGGCATATATCTGTCAAAATAATGGACATATATATAAATTTTAAGAAGTATGGCTACCTGTGCAATGTGATCCGGACCAACAATCATTTCACTCCCCTCTAGGCTTGTGCAAGCCTCGTCAATGAGATCAATTCCCTTGTCAGGAAATTGTCGACCGGTGACATAACGGCCAGCGAGCTGTGCAGCGGCAACAATTGCAGCATCCTGAATTTCCAGACTATGGTGCTCTTCGTAGCGCTGCTTTAGACCACGGAGGATGCCAATGGTGGCCTGCTCGCTCGGCTCGTCGACGTGCACCTTCTGGAACCTCCGCTCGAGGGCGGGGTCCTTCTCGATGTGCTTCCGGTACTCATCGAACGTGGTGGCGCCCACGCAGCGGATGCGGCCACGGGCCAACGCAGGCTTGAGCATGTTGGCGGCGTCGTTTCGGCGCTGGTAGTCGCCGGCGCCGATGAGCGTGTGCATCTCATCGATGAAGAGGATGATCTTGCCGTTGGACGCCTCGGCGGAGTTAATCACGTTCTTCATGCGCTCCTCGAACATGCCACGCCAACTGGTCCCTGACACCATGGCCGCGAGGTCGACCTCCACCAGGCGTGCGCCGGCGAGCTGCTTGGGCACCTTCCCCTCGGCGATGCGCTGCGCGAGGCCCTCGGCGATGGCCGTCTTGCCGACCCCAGCGGCGCCGACAAGCGCGGCGCAGTTCTTGGTCCGGCGGCAGAGGATGCGGACGACGCGGTCGATCTCGTCGTGCGGCCGACCACCGGGTCAGCCTCGCCGGCCGTGACCGCCTTCTGACTCATGTCCCGGTAGTAGGCGGCGTTGTGGCCGGAATTTCGTTCGTCATCGCGGCGCACCACCGGCACCGGGTCGACCTGCTTGTCATCGCGGCGCACGGGCTCCACCGGGTCGCGCTGTTTGCTGGCCAAGGCCGTCATGTCCCGGCCGTAGGTGCGCAGGCAGGTCTTGTACCTGTAGTACCTCCACGCCCCGTAGCACACGGCCGCCGTGGCTCCGACGCAGGCCATGACTTTGATCTCCTCCAGCGCTAAGCCGAGGAAGGTGGAGCTGGACGATGCGCGCGGCACGTAGGTTCCCAGTACAGGATCGTAAACTTGGCATGCACACGACGCACGAGACATTGGCCGCGGCCAGGAGGAAGAAGAAGACATTGTTGGTTGACGCACACGCAACAGACAGCGTTCGCTGCATCGATGCTTGGAGTTAATTGCACAGAAGTACCACAATTCAGGCATCACATGCAGATTGGTACCACGATTGCTAATTTTTGCGTGTCAGTACCAACATTGGTCCAAATTTTTGCAAATTGGACTAAAACGCGTATTTATACGTATTGACTCTCGATCCGACAGGTCGGGCCCACCCGTCAGGTGCCACGCTGGCCAATCGGCGCGTGCCCGCGTGCTGACTAGGACGAGCCGGTGCGCTGCTGTCCTAACCGGCCCGGTCGCACCAGCTCCAGCCCGGCCGCACCATTCCCCTCCCCCTCCTCCTCCTCGCTCGAACCCTAGTCCATGGCGTCGGCGATTCCGCCAGTCGGCGGCGAGGGCGTCCACGGCGGGGCGTCCGGGAGAGATGCCGTTCTGGCCTCCTAGCGGAACGGTTGGCGTCGACGGGGATGGCGGCGACGAGTCCAGCTCCGCGTACTCGACCGACGACGAGGAGTCGATGTTACTCACCATGGAGCAGCGGTTGCGGTTGGCGCATCAGTGGGTGGCGAACCCTAGCAGCAGCCATGAGTTGACGCATGGACTTGGCGGCGTGCTGTAAGTACCCTTGTCCTACTCCTCTGATTCATCCAATTGGGCATTTTTAGGGTTTGTTCATCTTCTGCTTTATCTAGTTGGGGATTAGGTTTTATCCAATTGAAGTGACTAGACTAACCTAGTAACATAGTGTATTGCACTCTCAATTTAGTTCAATTACTGTGGCTCTCCAAATTGTTCTGTACTGTCTGGTACTGTAATTTAAGCTGTTTTGTACTTTACTGTTGCTCTCCAAAATTTGCTTTTGTGCTAAATTAGTAAATAATAGACTTACAGGTTACTTTAAATTGTAATGTACTGTACTGTTGCTCTCCAAATTAAGAGTAATTATAATGAATAAATGAAATTTAATTTTTTCTGTAGTTTGGATGAAGACATTTGGCAAGTAAGGATCCATTTTGATGCAAGAGAACCATTGGAGATGAAGCTGTGTGGTTCAGATATTACTTATCTGAATTTGGTTGCAGTGATGGAAACCCAAGGATTTAATGCATATGATTGTTTGTTTCACATTGAAAATCCATCTTTAGGAGAGAAAGGGCTGGATTTGGTAGACAGTCATGCAGAATTACAGATGATAAAGAGGAAGATCCAGGACAAATTGGTGCTTAATTTGCTAGTCAGGGCTTGTCCACCCCCTGATACTGATTTTGAGAGGCAGCATTTTGAAAAGCCAGACTTGTCCACTGTGGTGTACCAAGAGCCTGTTGTTTATGATCTGAGTGAGCCTCCTATCTTAGCTGTTGATCAGGAAGGAGTAGTCTTTGAGAGTCAATGTAGCACACATCACCCTGTTGCTCCTGCTGGTGTTTGCACACAAGAAAGCAGAAATGCAACTAACAAGTTGAAAGCAGTTTGGAAGAAGAAGAAGAGGGATATCAAGGATTTGAGGCTTATGAGGACAGTGATTCCTCTGATGAGGATGGTCAAATTGGAAGTTACCCTAATTACATGGTTGATGAAGAAGATGTAGAGGTGGAAGAGGGAAAGAGGCAGAGAGAGCTAGAAGTACAAGAGGAAGAATCAGATGATGATCAATCAGAAGAGGAAGAAATGCTGCATTATGAGGGTGACACTGAAGTTGAGGACCCATTTGAGGTAGAGGAAGATAGGACTTTTGAACAAGAAGAAGAAACTATAGTTGAACCTGTAAAGAAGAAGCAGAAGCTGCCAGTTAGAAGAGGCCCAACCACTAGGTCACATTGTAGTGAGCTACCAGAGGTTGAACCTGATTTCAGACCATCATCAGATGAAGAAGAGGAGGGGTTGTTGAGGGAGAGTGATGATGATGGTTTTCAGCCACTCTCTTTTGTCCTACAAAAGAAAAGGAAGAGTAGGGCAAAGAAAAGGCCTCCTAGGAAGTGGTACAATGAGAAAATGGAGCAACCACATGAGCAACTGTGTATGAAGTTGTGTTTTAGGGATCAGCATCAATTCAGAGAAGCTTTGTTGAATTTGCACATCACCCAGGCCAGGAATTTCAGGTATCACAGGAATTCAGATCAGAGGATAATTGTTGAGTGTACAGATAAAAAATGCCAGTTCTTAATGGTGGCAGCAGTTATAAAAGGGGAGAAAACATTTGTAATTAAGAAGATGAGACTAGAGCACACTTGCCCTAGTACCACTGAGACCACCAGGGTTAGTGCTAAGTGGCTAGCACAGAAATATGAGCATCTCTTTAGATCTGATATAACTACTGGTATTCAGACTATAATTGATGCATGCAATGAAAAATATGGTGTAGATGTGCCCAAGTGCATGGCATATAGGGCAAAGAACATAGCTATTGATGCTGTGTTAGGAGATCACAGGAAGCAATATCCTAGGCTTAAAGACTATGCTCAGACTGTCATGGACACAAACCCTGGGAGTAGAGTAATAGTCACTACTGTTACTCCAGTACCTAATGCAAAAATACCCCACCCAGGCCCAAGATTCCATGCCATGTTTTTTTGCCTTAATGGAGCAAGGGAGGGGTTTCTCAATGGGTGTAGGCCTTTCATTGGTTAGTTCTTGAACCTTGTGTGAACCATTTACATATTGTAGAGTACTCCATATTGTATCTCACTTGGAAATGTTGATTATGCAGGTGTTGATGGATGCTTCATTAAGCTCACTACAGGTGCTCAACTACTTGCTGCCACTGGTAGAGATGGCAACAACAACATATATCCACTGGCATTTGGCATAGTTGGTCAAGAGGACACACTTAGTTGGTGTTGGTTTCTACACCAACTGAAAATTTGCCTAGGGGGAGAAGTGGGCAAGTTTGGAACTTATACTATAATGTCAGATAGACAAAAGGTATGTGTTTGCATATTTCATTCTGTTTTGAACAAGTGTTTGCATTAGCTTAGATTTTCAAATTGTTTGTAGCTTAGACTTGTTAAATTGTTTGTGTCAGGGGTTATTGAATGCAGTGAATGCTGTGTTTCCAAGTTGCAACCAAAGATTCTGCCTTAGACATTTATATGCAAATTTCCAAAATGCTGGGTTTAGGGGTGAAGATCTTAAGAAGTGCATGGATAATGCTAGCTATGCCTACAATGAACACAAATTTAATATTGCAATGAATGATCTTAGAGCTGAAAGTGAGGAAGCTTGGGAGTGGCTTACTGCAATACCAAAAAAAACATGGGCAAGGCATGCATTTGACACAAACTGCAAGACTGACTTGGTAGTGAACAACTTGTCAGAGGTGTTCAACAAGTACATTCTAGATGTTAGGAGAAAACCTATAAGGACAATGTGTGATGGGATAAAAGATAAGCAGATGGTGAGGTGGCACATGAAGAGAGAGAGTGTAAAGGAAGCAAGATGGGAGATAACACCTCATTACAGTGAGAAGCTAGAGATTGAGAAGGAGAGGGCCAGATACTGCAAGCCAATACAGGCAGGGGTCAACTTATGGCAAGTTACAAGTGGGCAGCAAACACATGCTGTCAACCTGGAACTTGAGACTTGTGGATGCAGGAAGTGGGACCTTAGTGGCATACCTTGCAACCATGCCATCTCTGCAATAAACAAGGCTAAAAGGAAACCAGAGGATTATGTCAGCAAATTCTTCAAGAAAGATTTTTATGCTGCAGCTTATGAACCAATGATCTTTCCTGTGCCTGGTGAGCATGATTGGACAAGGACCCCTGGTCCAGACATAGAACCACCTGCATTCAAAATCAAGAGAGGAAGAAGGAAAGAAAAGAGGATCAAGGGCAAATTTGAAGTACCAAAGCCAAAAGAAACTTCAAGAATGGGGACCATAACATGTGGCAATTGTGGTCTCCAAGGGCATAGGTACACAAACTGTCTTAAACAGTTGAAGCCTGAGCTAGCTTTGAGGAAGAATAAGCATGTGGTAATAATTTTTCACCTTCAAATATACTAATGTTTTCTTTCTTGTACATTTCTTTCTAGCATTATTAACCGTTTCCTTTTCTTTGCAAGGCTAATGCTCCTACACCACCATCATCTGGAAGACAACCAAGACCTGCTGCTTCTGCTCCTACACCACCATCATCTGGAAGAAGAGGAGCTGGCAGAGGAGCTGGCAGAGGAGCTGGCAGAGGAGCTGGTGCTACTTCTACTACAACACCACCATCTGGCAGAGGAAGAGGAGCTGGCAGAGGAAGAGGAGCTACTACTTCTACTACAACACCACCATCTGGAAGAGGAAGAGGAGCTGCTACTTCTACTACACCACCACCATCTGGAAGAGCTGGAAGAGGCAGAGGAAGAGCTGGAAGAGGTGCTCCAATGCCATTCATTGCCCCAAGGCAATATGCTGACATTCCTACTGATGGCACACACACTGGATGGATGTCCTACTTTACTGCTAGCATGGGAGGTGGAGGAGCCATGTAATGTGAAATATTGTGGTGTTATTTTGGTTAAACTTGATACTTGAGGTGGAGTACTGGTGGAGTACTCTAGTAATGTTGAACTTGATGCTTGTAATGTTGAACTGGATGGATATGTGGTTGAACTTTAGGTGATTATCTGAATGTTGAACTTTAGTTGGTTATCTGAACTTGCTACTGGATGCTGGTAATGTGAGTTGATTGTGACAAATCAGTACCACATTTGCAGATAATTGTGACAAATCAGTACCAATTCTGCTGCTAGCTGTTGCATGTCAGTACCAATATTGGGGCATCACATAACATGCAGTACCACATTTGGGGATTCTGACATGTGGGCCATCCACCTTTCCTACTATTAAAGTGTGACAGCACAAGATCTCAGAGGAGTGTGGGGACGAAACTAGGGTTCATCCGCGCAGCCAAGGAGAAATCTCAGAGGCGCTGACTGGGGCCGGCGGCGGAGATGTCGTGGTCATCCAGTGCCGGGTCCGCTCCCGGATTTCGTCGAGCTGCAGGAAGGAGGGGGGAGGAGTCGCGCTCGCCGGTGCGCTACCGCGAGAACCCAATGGCATACGAGCCTCCGGTGATGTGCCACTGTTCAACTCCGAGGAAGGCGCCAAGATGGATCTCCTGGAGCAGGCAGAACCCTGGTAGGAGGTACTACAGCTGCGTGGATGCTATGGTGAGTGCTGTTTTTTCCCTAATTTTCTTCCTCTTTCTTCTGTGCAATAATTTTTGGCAGCATGGTGAATTTGCTTGTGTATCTTAATAGCACGGTGGCTGTGGATTTGTGCAATGGCATGATGATCCATTGCCCACATTCTGGAGTGAGCTCATTGGGGATCTGCGTGATGAAGTATGGAGGCTTAAAGGTGCAACTGTTGCTAGATCTGAAGATCAATTTCCAATCCTGACTCCAAGTGAAGATGATGGCACAAGGGAGGCCATGTTTCTGTCTCTGCAAACTCAACTCAGAGAGAAGAATGCAGAGATTGCAGGGATTAGGGCCAAATTTCACAATGTGTTGTTTCTTTTCACTATATTTGTGCTTGGCTTAGTTGCAGGCAAGATATTAAGTTAGTTAGTTGCTTCAGTTGTAGCCAAGTTGTAATGGATCAAGTTGTAATGGATCAGTGAAGTTATCTTCTGATGCAATGAGATTTAGTGAGTCTTGTTCCTCTTTTATTGCAATGTACTGTCTGGTTTGCTGCAACATTGTCATAATGTACAATCTACATAATCAGCATAACCATAGCAATACATAACCATACATAATAAGAAACTGATCCATACATAGCAATACATAACCATTGTTCACAATACATAGAGGAGTTCCACTTCAAATGCATAGTTCATCCTTTTCTCACAAAAGGATGAATAGCATAACTACTACATACATACACAGCCATAGTTCACCATTAGTACAAGCATACAGTACACAACATTAGTTCCTAGATGCTAGGTCATTACACAACCATCATTCCCAAAAGGTCAGCAATGCCACTAATCTCATTTCATCTTCTTCACTTCTCCAAGATGGCTTGAATCCCCCTGAACTTCTCCTTCAACTTTTCATTCTGAAACTCTAACTGCCACTTCTCTTCAATATGCTTTTTATTTCCCTTAAGCAGATCAGCAACCTGAAGCTTCAACTCTAGCTTCTCTTGGGTGAGCTTCTCCTGACACTTAGTTAGCTCTGCATTCTTCAGCTCCAAATTCATACTAGCTTCAGTAAGCACTTGCTTCTCTTTCATTTTGTTCAACTTCAAGTTCTGAATGACTGTTGCTTGAGCTCTTGTCAGGTTGAGCAGCACCTCATACTTCTGAGTAAGTTGCTGGGTCTCTGCATCTTTCTTTGCCATCTCAGTTGCCATCTTTGCCTTCATATCATCAGTCAGTTCTTTTCTTACCTCCTGCTGATATGTAATGGCAGACTGCAGATGCCTGAAATCCACCACCTTATCTTCCTGGAAGTTCATCAGCTCATGCACATCTTGGACTAGCTTGTCATAGTTGGCCTCCAGCTTGTTCTTCTCTTCTGTCAGATGGTGGATAGTGAAAGAATTCTCAAGATTGTCATTCACCCTAGCACTTTTGGCATCTTCAACCATTGCCCATAGCTTCAACAATGCATTCTGCATTGTTGGGGGCCACTGGTGATCAACCCATTCAACAAAGCCACAATTGCTACCTTCCTGCAAAAACAATAACAACAACAAAACAGTTCATACAGCAAGTAATTACACAAAATCACTGCAGTTGCCAAAAAGAATGTCTAAATTTAGCATCAGACCACTAAATTTAACAAGAGGAGCAACCACTTGAGTAGCTGACTGACTAGGTTCAGCCATTGTTCTAATGCAAAATATACTCATGCTTGACCTAAATAAGCTACTCTAACCACTATGAATCAAAATGTTGACACCAAGCAGAGTACTCCAGCAAACAGAGTTCAATATGGCACTGACCAAGTAAGAAAAAAAATCAGTATGCCTACAATCCTACAATACATACCGGCTGTGCACATGCTAAAAACCTCCTGCCTGTGTCTGTTCCTTCAAAGGCAACAAGCCTCTCAGATGCCATGCCGTGCTTCTCACATGGAGACATCACATCCAGCTCAAGCCCCTTGTAATCTGGATCTTCAATGGTGAAAGGAACCTGCAGAAGCTCGCACAAAGACAATGGCCAAATCAAAACCTAGCGAAATCAACCAAATCAAGAAATCCCAAATATGAAACCCTAACCCTAACCCTGTACTGACCTCGTTGAGACCGTCTGTGGAGGAAGAATGCATGTACGGGGGGCTAGAATGGTCGTCGCTGCTTTCGTCCTCCAAAACCATGGCGACGGCGGGGCGGTGCGGCGGCCGGCCGGCTGTTGGGACGCGGTCGGCGGTGATGGAGGAAACGAGCGAGGAGGAGGAGGGGGAGGGGAATGGTGCGGCCGGGCTGGAGCTGGTGCGACCGGGCCGGTTAGGACAGCAGCGCACCGGCTCGTCCTAGTCAGCACGCGGGCACGCGCCGATTGGCCAGCGTGGCACCTGACGGGTGGGCCCGACCTGTCGGATCGGGCGTCAATACGTATAAATACGCGTTTTAGTCCAATTTGCAAAAATTTGGACCAATGTTGGTACTGACACGCAAAATTTAGCAATCGTGGTACCAATCTGCATGTGATGCCTGAATTGTGGTACTTCTGTGCAATTAACTCTGATGCTTGGGCCCTTTTATGCGTGTCCTACGTACAAGAAGCTAGCTTGACTTCACGAGCAAGATGATTGACCCCGCTTAAGGTAACTTTTCCTACCTAGTTGACTATCACAAGAAGCTTAACTACGCTTTCATGCAAAAGTTAAAAGATCTCTCCCGTGTCACTCCCCGCGTGGGCGGCCCGGGAGCCAACCCTAGCCGCCGACAAACCTCCCCTCCTCCCCCCGCCAGTTTCGGCGGCGGCGGGGCCTTTCTTCTCCCCTTTATTATGCTATTCATTTCAGAGGTGTTTTCCCTGTTCATATTCGTGCAGTTTGGAAGCTTGCAGTCCCGTTAAAGATGAGTGAAATGCACAGAACCATCATATTCGTGTCATGATTAGCGAAACAAAAACGGGAGGATGTGTTCACCTCTCGGCCATAAATTCTCCCCCCATGATTTTAGCTGACCCCACCTTCGTGATTTTAATTGGACTAGCTCAGCCCGTAACCCCCTTTCCGTGTGAATCGTCCCATAGATGTAGCAAAGCTCTTAGCGAAAAATCACTACTTTATGATTCGTGGCATTGTGCACTGCATCGAATTTCTAACAGTGGCAAAAAACACTAAACTATTTTTGAGCACTTTTTTCAGATTTTTTTCAATCTATTCATCTTTAATAATGATAGTACAACGAACACTAGAAATAATAAAAATTACATCCAGATTCATAGACCACCTAGCGACGACTACAAGCACTGAAGCGAGGCGAAGGCGTGCCGCTGTCATCGCCCTCCCGCGTCGAAGTCGGGCAAACCTTGTTGTAGTAGACAGTCGGGAAGTCGTCGTTCTAATGCCCCATATAAGCAACGCTCCAGAACAGTTACTGCCGCCGATGAAGAGCGTAGATGAAAAGGATCCAACCTGAGGACACAAGAACATAAACGAACGATGACCAGATTCGTGCAAATCCATCAAAGACAGATCCGCCGGAGACACACCTCCACATGCCCACCGACGATGCTAGACGCATCAATGGAACGGGGACTAGGCGGGGAGACATTTATTCCATCTTCAGGGAGCCGCCACCGTCTCGCCTTCTTGAGCAGGACACATACCCTAACAAAACTAAAAAACAGATAAAAAAAGGATCCCTCCCACCAGCAAGGGCCAGGATCCACTTTGCCCCCATGGCCCTAAGGCCACCGGAGATGGGGTGGACCGGCAAGGCGCCGGTGTGAGGCAGAGAAACCCTGGCTTTTTGGGAGGCGGCAGCTGGCTAGGTTGTGACCGACTAGTTGACTAGTCTAGTTTTGACGTGGCTAATCTCTCACGGGCCTACAATGGTGACGGCATAGCATTAACGACCGTTGACTCATCTCTCCGAAGCGACTGGGCCGTACCTGTTGGGAATATAACTATTGGGTTAACCCGCCCAGGAGGGGCCGGGTTAAGTTCCTGATGGTTCATCAAGACAAAGCCATGAAGATTCTTAAGACGGTAGCTCATTACGCAGACTCGTCAAGGGCCTGAAGCCCAAAGGCGACTTAAGGCCCAAACAAGTGTAAACCGTCATATATGTGTAACTTCTATTATAAGGCATGTACAGTTAGTCACCGAGCCGGACACGTTGTTTATGAGCCGGCCGGGACTCTGTAAGCCGCTGGGCGTCGACCTGTGTATATAAAGGGACGACCTGGCGGCGACTTAGGGCAAAAGATAACATATCGAAAGCTAGGTTAAGCGTATTCGCTCCTTGGTAATTGAGACATAAGCAATACCACCTCAAACTGGATTAGGCCTTTACCTTCACAGCAAAGGGCCGAACCAGTATAAACTCCTTGTGTCCTTTGTCCCGTTTAACCCCTTTAAGCTAACCCTATTGCGATGGCTCCATGACTAAGTCCTCACACTAGGACATCTGCCGTGACAATTCCATGACAGTTGGTGCCCACCGTGGGGCCAACGCACGGTGTGGTCTCAACTTCTTATAGGGCAGCTTCGAAGGGATCAAGGGATACGCTGTGGGCCGGATGACCAAGAGTCGTCACGGCAAGCTCTACATCGACGACGCAGGCTGGGGCCCCGAGGCCGGCTCAATCGAGTACGGGTACTGGGTCCCCTTTGGTGGAATCCACGTCTTCATCGGCAAGATCGGCGAATCGGGCCTTGAGCCGGACTTCTGCACCGACATCATCGAGACGGCTCAGCGTGCACGATCCGCCCGGGTTCAACCCGCCGTGAAGGGCGCCTTCGTTGGATGCATCCATGGGGAGAATTTGAGGAAGGATCTATGTCTGGCGGTGAGACGACCATCTATTCTGATGGTGAGTCGTCCACGGGTGAGACTACTTCATTGTATCAACTACAAGACGGCAGGCTTGGGGGTTGTTCCGATGGCGATAGTATTCCGGACCCATGTGAGCTGCCGAACCGGGTCGCAATTTTCATGGCCGGTACACAGCCAGGGCAGAATTCTACGACTGCGGCAACAATGATTTCCGGGCCAGCAACGGCAACGGCTGGCAGGGCAGGAGGCCCTGTGCGCCCGCCGGCTCAGGTCTTGTCCGACTTATTGGACAGTTTGACAACATTGTTAAAAACAAAGGTTAACCCGGCAGATCAAGATCAGCATAACACGGAAGTTGCAAAACTGCTAGATCAGATAGCTCAAGCTAAGGAGGATCTGGCGGCTAAAGACGCGAGGATGACGGTGGAACGAGCTGCTCTGGATGCTCAGACACAACGGATCCATGATGATTCCTTCCGGCTCTCGTTGGATCAGAATGCTTCGAACGACGTCATGAGAAGAAGGCACCGGAGTCGCCTGCCTCCGGTCTACGAGGCGAGGAACATCTTCAACACACCTGGTGTAGGGACTAGTGACCTGCCAGAGGTAAAACAGGCGGTAACCGCGCCTAGGGCTGGAGCGTCGGTTCAGCCGCGCGCGACAGATCTGCTTCGTCTGAACAATATCCCGCCACAATATGTGCCAATGCTGTCGGGTCATTATTCTAACCCTTTGGATAATATGATCGTTGCGGCGTCACGATTGGCGGCTCTCCCAGTGGAAGGCGAGTCTCCAGCTGCGATTGAAATGCGGAGGGCTAGGGAGCTTCTTCAGACTGCATTGGTACAGCAGGAGGCTTATTCTTGCAGTCGTGAGAGGATTCACTCAACCCCCCGCCCAAGCCGGAGTTATAGCAGACACATTGACTCACCGACCGTTTCAAGCAGTGAAAGACACCGTAACCAACGCCGTGGACATGACCCGGCGTGCGGTGGTGCTAATGCTCATGATTTGGTGGGTCAGGGCAGAGCACGCTGGGAAGCCAAGCTGGCGGCTCAGCAAGGGGCTCATCAACGTTCTCAGGTTTATCCAACAACTTCGGTGGAGACAGGGGTAACCTCCAGAACTTTGGGAGTGCCATGTTTAGTGCCATCTTTACGCAACATACGTTTGCCCAAGGATTTCAAGGGTCCTCGAAAGGTGCCCAACTACACATCCAACTTACCCCCTGAAGCATGGGTTGAGAGTTATGAGATGGCGATGGAGTTGTTGGATGTTGACGATGCTGCATGTGCTAAGTACTTCACGATGATGCTGGAAGGGGCGACCCACACTTGGTTGAAAGAGCTGCCTGCTAACTGAAGGAAATATGCCATAGAGGCAATAATAAAGTTGTTATTTATATTTCCTTATATCATGATAAATGTTTATTATTCATGCTAGAATTGTATCAATCGGAAACTTGATACATGTGTGAATACATAGACAAAAGAAAGTGTCCCTAGTATGTCTCTACTTGACTAGCTCGTTAATCAATGATGGTTAAGTTTCCTGACCATAGACATGTGTTGTCATTTAATGAATGGGATCCATCCGTTAGCTTAGCATAATGAATGTTTAGTTTTGTTGCTATTGCTTTCTTCATGACTTATACATGTTCCTCTAACTATGAGATTATGCAACTCCCGAATACCATAGGAACACCTTGTGTGCTATCAAACGTCACAACGTAACTAGGTGATTATAAAGATGCTCTACAGGTGTCTCCGATGGTGTTGTTGAGTTGGCATAGATCGAGATTAGGATTTGTCACTCCGTGTATCGGAGAGGTATCTCTGGGCCCTCTGGGTAATGCTCATCACTATAAGCCTTGCAAGCAATGTGACTAATGAGTTAGTTGCGGGATGATGCATTACAGAACGAGTAAAGAGACTTGCCAGTAACGAGATTGAACTAGGTATGATGATACCGACGATCGAATCTGGGGCAAGTAACACACCGATGACAAAAGGGATCAACGTATGTTGTCATTACGGTTTGACTGATAAAGATCTTCGTAGAATATGTAGGAACCAATATGAGCATTTAGGTTCCGCTATTGGTTATTGACCGGAGAGATGTCTCGGTCATGTCTACATAGTTCTCGAACCCGTAGGGTCTGCACGCTTAACGTTTGATGGCAATTCGTATTATATGAGTTATGTGATTTGGTGACCGAATGTTGTTTGGAGTCCCGAATGAGATCACGGACATGACGAGGAGTCTCGAAATGGTCGAGGGGTAAAGATTCATATATAGGACGATAGTATTCGGACACCGAAAGTGTTCTGGGGGTACCGGGTACGTATCCGATCACTGGAAGGGGTTCCGGGCACCCCCCTACCAAGATATGGGCCTTATTGGGCCTAGGGCGGGACAGACCAGCCCCTTATGGGCTGGTGCGCCCCCATATGGGCTGATCTAAGTGGAGAAAGGAAAAGGGGAGTAGGAAAGGAAACAAAGGGAATAGGATCCCCCCTTCCTTTCCCCTCCCCCCTCTTTCCTTCCCCCCTCCGGAGATAAGGAAAGGGTGAGGCCGAATGGAGGAGGCCCCCAAGTAGGATTCCTCCTACGTGGGGCGCCCCATGGCTGTCCCCCTCCCCCTCCCACCTATATATATGTGGGGAGGGAGCGCCTAGAACACACAAAAAACATTGTTAGCCATGTGCGGCACCCCCCCTCCACAGTTTACGCCTCCGGTCATATTCACGTAGTGCTTAGGCGAAGCCCTGCGTGGATCACTTCACCATCACCGTCACCACACCGTCGTGCTAACGAAACTCTCCGTCGACCCTCTGCTGGATCAAGATTTGGAGCGATGTCATCGAGCTGAACGTGTGCTGAACTCGAAGGTGCCATACGTTCGGTGCTTGATCGGTTGGATCGCGAAGACGTTCAACTACATCAACCGCGTTAAGCTAACGCTTCCGCTTTCGGTCTACAAGGGTACGTGGACACACTCTCCCCCTCTCGTTGCTATGCATCTCCTATATAGATCTTGCGTGATCATAGGAATTTTTCTGAAATTGCATGCTACGTTCCCCAACAAAAACTTCCATTGGATCGTGGGCCGAGTTAAAAGTCCGGTTTATCCAGAATTTTAAAGATACATGCAAGCAGCCTATGTCGATTGTGGACCTGGATTCCTGTATCCAAGAAGAAGGCGAGTCAACAACCCATTGGGTGCGCCGGGTCTCGACTATTCTGCATTCGTCGGATCGTATCAATGCCAGCTCAGCAGTCTTGATGTTGGAGAAACATTGTCGTTTTATGCCCCTTAAGCAAAAGTTAGGACGATTCAAGCGCCACTGCAATGACATGGGGGAGCTGATGGCGGCTCTGGTTAAGTATGCCGACTCTGATGGTACCAAGTCTGAGGAAAAACCGGGAAACAGAAAGAAGGGTAGCGGTAACACAAGGCAGCAGCATAACTCGGCGACCCAGGGAGGCAACGGTAAGCGCAAAGATGAATAATTTGGATTTTGTGGCTAACACCAATACGCAGAATAATGGACAACGACGTAAGGGAAAGCCACCTCCATGGATTGGGGGGGGGGGTCAGGTTTCGATCTTGAGCGGCAGCTGAATATGCCCTGTCCAAGGCATGGTACACGGGAGAGGCCATCCACTCACCTCTGGAAGGATTGCTTCATTATGAAGGAGTACAGAAATTCCAATCTTTTTCAAAACAATCATGGGCCGGGCGGCGGCTCAGGTTCTGGCTCTCATGGCCTGGGTTATGGTGGTGGAGGTTCTAATTCCGGTTTTCAAAGCCAAGGTAATCAGGGTGGTTAAAACCAACAGAACAATCAGGGGAATCAACAACGGCAATCTGGTTATCAGAGTAACCCAAAGCAGTTGAATAGTGGACAGTACCACGTCTTCACCACAAGTTTATGCATGCGGGATCAGAAGCTCCATAAAAGGGCAGTGAATGCCGTCGAGCCGGTGGTTCCCCGTTACTTGCGATGGTCTGAGCAGCCCATTGTGTGGAGTCGTGAGGATCACCTGCCCCGGGTTGATAATCCGGGTCACTTGGCTTTGGTGGTGGCGCCTTAGGTTGGAGGATACAAATTCACCAAGGTGCTCATGAATGGAGGCAGCAACATCAATATCCTTTACTATGAAACTTTCCGTCGCATGGGATTGACTGACAAAAATCTTATGCCATCGAATACTGTTTTCATGGTGTGGTGCCTGGTAAGTCGGTGTATCCGGTTGGTAAAATATCTTTGGAGGTTGCTTTTGGAGATGACTATGATTCCAGATCTGAGGCGTTGACCTTTGAAGTGGTTAAAATCAAGAGCCCTTATCATGCTCTGTTTGGGCGGCCGGCTTATGCTAAGTTCATGGCAAGGCCTTGTTATGTTTATCTGCAGCTAAAGATGCCTGGTCACAAGGGCACTATAACAGTACAAGGGAGTCGCAAGGTAGCCTTGGAGTGTGAAGAAGGCGATGCTGCATATGCTGAGTCTGTTTGTGCGACAGAGGAGTTGAAGTTTTACAAAGATAATGTTGACCCGGCAGATATGACATCTTTAAAGAAGCCAACCATAGAGCATGACCCTTTGTTGAAGTTCAAGTCGTCAGACGACACCAAGCTAGTTGATTTTGTTCCTGGCGACTCATCCAAGAAGTTCAGTATCAGTGCTAATTTGGATTCAAAATAGGAAAGCACGCTCATCGGGTTCATCCGTGAGAACCGGGACATCTCTGCATGGAAGCCCTCAGACATGCCAGGTGTACGGAGGGAACTTGCTGAGCACATTCTCAATATTGATCCAAAGTTTAAGCCAGTCAAGCAATTCCTTCGCCGTTTCAATGAAGAGAGGCGTAAGGCTATTGGTGAGGAGGTCGCCCGGCTCTTGGCGGCTGGGTTCATTGTTGAAGTTTTTCACCCTGAGTGGTTAGCTAACCCAGTGCGGGTGCTCAAGAAAAACAGCACCTAGCGCATGTGTGTGGATTATACGGATTTAAACAAAGCTTGTCCGGATGATCCCTTTGCTCTCCCCGTATTGATCAAATTATTGATGCTACGGCGGGTTGTGAGCGTCTGCGTTTTTGGATGTTTATTCTGGTTATTATCAGATCGAGATGGCAGTTAAGGACCAGGAGAAGACAACCTTTATCACCCCCTTTGGAGTCTTCTGCTATGTATCCATGCCTTTTGGGCTCAAGAGTGCCCAGACGACTTATTAGCGATGTGTGCAGAATTGTCTTCATGATCAGATCGGGCGCAATGTTCATGCCTATGTGGATGATATTGTGGTGAAGTCCAGGAAGAAGGAGACCGTGATTGATGATTTGAAGGAAACCTTTGACAATCTCTGGGTTTATAATATGATGCTTAACCCAGCCAAGTGTATTTTTTGTGTACTATTCGGTAAGCTTTTGGGTTTTCTGGTTTCAGAGCGGGACATTGAGGCTAACCTGGAGAAGATAAAGGCCATCACCTCTCTGGCTAAGCCGGTGTGTATCAATGATGTTCAGCGATTGGCGGGTCGTATTGCGGCCTTAAGCCGGTTCATAATCTGGTTGGGTGAGACGGCTATTCCTCTGTACCAGATGATGAAGAAGACATATCATTTTGTCTGGAGTGATGCTGCTGATTAGGCATTTCAGGCCTTGAAGAAACAATTGGCTGAGCCGCTAGTTCTTGCTGCTCCTATTGTAAGGAGCCTTTATTATTATATGTGGCTGCCAATAGCCGAGCTATCAGTGTAGCCATTGTGGTGGAAAGAAAGGAGTCAGGGAAGGAGCATCCGGTTCAACGACTGGTTTACTACATCAGTGAGCTACTTATTGAGTCCAAACAGAGGTATCCACATTGGCAGAAGCTGGTGTATGGGGTTTTCATGGCTAGTCGAAAGCTCAAGCAATATTTTTTGGGTCATCCTGTTACTGTGGTTAGTTCTGCTCCTTTAGGGGATATTATTCAAAACAGAGAAGCCACAGATCGGGTAGCCAAGTGGGCCATTGAGCTTGGACCTCATGGTCTAAAGTATGTGCCTTGTACAACCATCAAGTCTCAAGCACTTGTAGATTTTATCAATGATTGGACAAAGTTGCAAATGCCTGAGGAGAAGCCAGATAGCACATATTGTACTATTCACTTTGATGGGTCCAGGCAGTTGGAGGGCTCGGGGGCTGGAGTTGTCTTAACTTCCCCACGAGGTGATACATTTTCTTATGTTCTCAGGTTGATGTTCCCTTGTACTAACAATGCAGCTGAGTATGAATCCTCGCTCCATGGTCTTCGGATGGCTAAGGAGATGAAGTTAAGCCGGGTGAGGTGTTTCGGTGACTTAGATCTGGTGGCTCAACAAGTCTCTGGCACTTGGGACTCTAAGGATCCACTCATGGAGGCTTATCATCCAGAGGTTGATGCTATTGCGGGTCATTTCAAGGGTTATCAATTTGAACATGTTGATCATAGGAAAAATGAGGTGGCTGATACTTTAAGCCGGTTAGGATCTCAGCATAAGCCGGTGCCACCTAACACTTTCTTAGATATTCTGCATAACCCTCCTGTTAAATTGCCTACAGAGGAGGATCTTGCTATCCCTGACCCGGAAGCACAACTAGTGGCGGCTCTTCATGCTATTCCTGATTGGACAGTTCCATATTTGGCTTATATGACCCGGGGCGAGTTACCCGATGATGAAACTTTGGCCAGGCAGATAACCGGGCGGTCTAAGTCAGTGACTATTGTCAATGGAGAGTTGCATCATCGCAGTGTTACAGGGGCGTTTCAGCGTTGTGTTTCTCCAGAAGAAGGCTGTGAGATTCTGCGAGAGATTTATGAAGGAGATTGAGGTCATCATGCCAGCTCTAAGTCACTTGTAGCCAAGGCTTTCCGTCAGGGGTTTTATTGGCTGACGGCTCACGCCGATGCTGAGGATTTAGTCAGTAAATTTGATGGGTGTCAAAAGTTTTCACGCTGAGCTCACGTGCCTGAAGGAAATATGCCCTAGAGGAAATAATAAAGTTATTATTTATTTCCTTATTTCATGATAAATGTTTATTATTCATGCTAGAATTGTATTAACCGGAAACATAATACATGTGTGAATACATAGACAAACAGAGTGTCACTAGTATGCCTCTACTTGACTAGCTCGTTAATCAAAGATGGTTATGTTTCCTAACCATAGACAAAGAGTTGTTATTTGATTAACGGGATCACATCATTAGGAGAATGATGTGATTGACTTGACCCATTCCGTTAGCTCAGCACTCGATCATTTAGTATGTTGCTATTGCTTTCTTCATGACTTATACATGTTCCTATGACTATGAGATTATGCAACTCCCGTTTACCGGAGGAACACTTTGTGTGCTACCAAACGTCACAATGTAACTGGGTGATTATAAAGGAGCTCTACAGGTGTCTCCAAAGGTACATGTTGGGTTGGCGTATTTCGAGATTAGGATTTGTCACTCCGATTGTCGGAGAGGTATCTCTGGGCCCTCTCGGTAATGCACATCACCTAAGCCTTGCAAGCAATGCAACTAAATGAGTTAGTTGCGAGATGATGTATTACGGAACGAGTAAATAGACTTGCCGGTAACGAGATTGAACTAGGTATTGATATACCGACGATCGAATCTTGGGCAAGTAACATACCGATGACAAAGGGAACAACGTATGTTGTTATGCGGTCTGACCGATAAAGATCTTCGTAGAATATGTGGGAGCCAATATGAGCATCCAGGTTCCTCTATTGGTTATTGACCAGAGACATGTCTCGGTCATGTCTACATTGTTCTCGAACCCGTAGGGTCCGCACGCTTAAGGTTTCGATGGCAGTTATATTATGAGTTTATGAGTTTTGATGTACCGAAGTTGGTTCGGAGTCTCGGATATGATCGCTGACATAACGAGGAGTCTCGAAATGGTCGAGACATAAAGATTGATATATTGGAAGGCTATATTCAGACACCGGAAGTGTTCCGGGGAAGTTTCGGATAAAACCGGAGTACCGGGGGGTTACCGGAACCCCCTGTGGGGTTAATGGGCCTCATGGGCCTAAAGTGGAGAAGAGGAGGGGCTGCCAGGGCAGGCCGCACGCCCCCTCTCCCCCTAGTCCGAATTGGATAAGGAGGGAGGGGCGACGCCCCCCTTTTCTTCCTCTCCTCTCTCCCTTCCTTCCCCCTCTCCTACTTGGACAAGGAAAGGGAGGGGAGTCCTACTCCCGGTAGGAGTAGGACTCCTCCTGCGCGCCTCCTACTAGGGCCAGCCACACCCCCCTTGGCTCCTTCATATACGGAGGCAGGGGGCACCCCTAGACACACAAGTTGATCCATGTGATCGTTTTCTTAGCCGTGTGCGGTGCCCCCTTCCACCATAATCCTCGATGATATTGTAGTGGTGCTTAGGCGAAGCCCTGCGACAGTTGAACATCAAGATCGTCACCACGCCGTCGTGCTGACGGAACTCTTCCCCGACACTTTGCTGGATCGGAGTCCGGGGATCGTCATCGAGCTGAACGTGTGCTGAAACTCAGAGGTGCCGTAGTTCCGGTGCTTGGATCAGTCGGATCGTGAAGACGTACGACTACATCAACCGCGTTGATATAACGCTTCCGCTGTCGGTCTACAAGCGCACGTAGATCACACTCTCCCCTTGTTGCTATGCATCACCATGATCTTGTGTGTGCATAGGAAAATTTTGAAATTACTACGTTCCCCAAAAGTGGCATCCGAGCCTAGGTTTTATGTGTTGATGTTATATGCACGAGTAGAACACAAGTGAGTTGTGGGCGATATAAGTCATACTGCTTACCAGCATGTCATACTTTGGTTCGGCGATATTGTTGGACGAAGCGGCCCGGACCGACATTACGCGTACGCTTACGCGAGACCGGTTCTCCCGACGTGCTTTGCACAAAGGTGGCTAGCGGGTGTTAGTTTCTCCAACTTTAGTTGAACCGAGTGTGGCTACACCTGGTCCTTGCGAAGGTTAAAACAACACCAACTTGACAAACTATCGTTGTGGTTTTGATGCGTAGGTAAGATTGGTTCTTGCTTAAGCCCGTAGCAGCCACGTAAAACTTGCAACAACAAAGTAGAGGATGTCTAACTTGTTTTTGCAGGGCATGTTGTGATGTGATATGGTCAAGACATGATACTAAATTTTATTGTATGAGATGATCATGTTTTGTAACCGAGTTATCAGCAACTGGCAGGAGCCACATGGTTGTCGCTTTATTCTATGCAATGCAACTGCGTTGTAATGCTTTACTTTATCACTAAGCGGTAGCGATAGTCGTGGAAGCATAAGATTGGCGAGACGACAACGATGCTACGATGGTGATCAAGGTGTCGCGCCGGTGATGATGGTGATCATGACGGTACTTCGGAGATGAAGATCACAAGTACAAGAAGATGATGGCCATATCATATCACTTATATTGATTGCATGTGATATTTATCTTTTATGCATCTTATCTTGCTTTGATTGACGGTAGCATTATAAGATGATCTCTCACTAAATTTCAAGATAAAAGTGTTCTCCCTGAGTATGCACCGTTGCCAAAGTTCGTCGTGCCCAGACACCACGTGATGATCGGGTGTGATAAGCTCTACGTCCATATACACTGGGTGCAAGCCAGTTTTGCACACGCAGAATACTCAGGTTAAACTTGACGAGCCTAGCATATGCAGATATGGCCTCGGAACATTGAGACCGAAAGGTCGAGCGTGAATTGTATAGTAAATATGATCAACATAGCGATGTTCACCATTGAAAACTACTCCATTTCACGTGATGATCGGTTATGGTTTAGTTGATTTGGATCACGTAATCACTTAGAAGATTAGAGGGATGTCTTTCTAAGTGGGAGTTCTTAAGTAATATGATTAATTGAACTTAAATTTATCATGAACTTAGTACCTAATAGTATCTTGCTTGTTTATGTTTGATTGTAGATAGATGGCCCGTGCTGTTGTTCCGTTGAATTTTAATGTGTTCCTTGAGAAAGCAAAGTTGAAAGATGATGGTAGCAATTACATGGACTGGGTCCGTAACTTGAGGATTATCCTCATTGCTGCACAGAAGAATTACGTCCTGGAAGCACCGCTGGATGCCAGACCTGCTGCTGGAGCAACACCAGATGTTATGAACGTCTGGCAGAGCAAAGCTGATGACTACTCGATAGTTCAGTGTGCCATGCTTTACGGCTTAGAATCGGGACTTCAACGACGTTTTGAACGTCATGGAGCATATGAGATGTTCCAGGAGTTGAAGTTAATATTTCAAGCAAATGCCCTGATTGAGAGATATGAAGTCTCAAATAAGTTCTATAGCTGCAAGATGGAGGAAAACAGTTCTGTCAGTGAGCATATACTCAAAATGTCTGGGTATAATAATCACTTGATTCAATTGGGAGTTAATCTTCCAGATGATTGCGTCATTGACAGAATTCTCCAATCACTACCACCTAGCTACAAGAGCTTCGCGATGAACTATAATATGCAAGGGATGAATAAGACTATTCCCGAGCTCTTCGCAATGCTAAAAGCTGCGGAGGTAGAAATCAAAAAGGAGCATCAAGTGTTGATGGTCAACAAGACCACTGGTTTCAAGAAAAAGGGCAAAGGGAAGAAGAAGGGGAACTTCAAAAAGAACAACAAGCAAGTTGCTGCTCAAGAGAAGAAACCCAAATCTGGACGTAAGCCTGAAACTGAGTGCTTCTACTGCAAGCAGACTGGTCACTGGAAGCGGAACTGCCCGAAGTATTTGGCGGATAAGAAGGATGGCAAGGCGAACAAAGGTATATGTGATATACATGTTATTGATGTTTACCTTACTAGAGCTCGCAGTAGCACCTGGGTATTTATACTGGTTCTGTTGCTAATATTTGCAACTCGAAACATGGACTACGGATTAAGCGAACACTAGAGAAGGACGAGGTGATGATGCGCGTGGGAAATGGTTCCAAAGTCGATGTGATCGTGGTCGGCACGCTACCTCTACATCTACCATCGGGATTAGTATTAGACCTAAATAATTGTTATTTGGTGCCAGCGTTGAGCATGAACATTATATCTGGATCTTGTTTGATGTGAGACGGTTATTCATTTAAATCAGAGAATAATGGTTGTTCTATTTATATGAGTAATATCTTTTATGGTCATGCACCCTTGAAGAATGGTCTATTTTTGATGAATCTCGATAGTAGTGATACACATATTCATAATGTTGAAGCCAAAAGGTGCAGAGTTGATAATGATAGTGCAACTTATTTGTGGCACTGCTGTTTGGGTCATATCGGTGTAAAACGCATGAAGAAACTCCATACTGATGGACTTTTGGAACCACTTGATTATGAATCACTTGGTACTTGCGAACCGTACCTCATGGGCAAGATGACTAAAACACCGTTCTCCGGTACTATGGAGAGAGCAACAGATTTGTTGGAAATCATACATACAGATGTATGTGGTCCAATGAATGTTGAAGCTTGTGGCGGATATCGTTATTTTCTCACCTTCACAGATGATTTAAGTAGATATGGTATATCTACTTAATGAAACATAAGTCTGAAACATTTGAAAAGTTCGAAGAATTTCAGAGTGAAGTTGAAAATCATCGTAACAAGAAAATAAAGTTTCTACGATCTGATCGTGGAGGAGAATATTTGAGTTACGAGTTTGGTCTACATTTGAAACAATGCGGAATAGTTTCGCAACTCACACCACCTGGAACACCACAACGTAATGGTGTGTCCGAACGTCGTAATCGTACTTTACTTGATATGGTGCGATCTATGATGTCTCTTACAGATTTACCGCTATCGTTTTGGGGTTATGCTCTAGAGACAGCCGCATTCACGTTAAATAGGGCACCATCAAAATCCGTTGAGACGACGCCTTATGAACTTTGGCTTATGTGAATAAACTTCAACCTGATAAGCTCGAACCCAAATCGGAGAAATGTGTCTTCATAGGATACCCAAAAGAGACTGTTGGGTACACCTTCTATCACAGATCCGAAGGCAATACATTTGTCGCTAAGAATGGATCCTTTCTGGAGAAGGAGTTTCTCTCGAAAGAAGTGAGTGGGACGAAAGTAGAACTTGATGAGGTAACTGTACCTGCTCCCTTATTGGAAAGTAGTACATCACAGAAACAGGTTTCTGTAACACCTACACCAATTAGTGAGGAAGCTAATGATAATGATCATGAAACTTCAGAACAAGTTACCACTGAACCTCGTAGATCAACCAGAGTAAGATCCGCACCAGAGTGGTACGGTAATCCTGTTCTGGAAGTCATGCTACTAGATCATGATGAACCTACGAACTATGGAGAAGCGATGGTGAGCCCAGATTCCGCAAAATGGCTCAAAGCCATGAAATATGAGATGGGATCCATGTATGAAAACAAAGTATGGACTTTGGTTGACTTGCCCAATGATCGGCAACAATGGAGAATAAATGGATCTTCAAGAAGAAGACTGACGCTGACGGTAATGTTACTGTCTACAAAGCTCGACTTGTCGCAAAAGGTTTTCGACAAGTTCAAGGGATTGACTACGATGAGACCTTCTCACCCGTAGCGATGCTTAAGTATGTCCGAATCATGTTAGCAATTGCCGCATTTTATGATTATGAAATTTGGCAGATGGATGTCAAAACTGCATTCCTGAATGGATTTCTGGAAGAAGAGTTGTATATGATGCAGCCGGAAGGTTTTGTCGATCCAAAGGGAGCTAACAAAGTGTGCAAGCTCCAGCGATCCATTTATGGACCGGTGCAAGCCTCTCGGAGTTGGAATAAACGCTTTGATAGTGTGATCAAAGCATTTGGTTTTGTACAAACTTTTGGAGAAGCCTGTATTTACAAGAAAGTGAGTGGGAGCTCTGTAGCATTTCTGATATTATATGTAGATGACATATTACTAATCGGAAATGATATAGAATTTCTGGATAGCATAAAGGGATACTTGAATAAGAGTTTTTCAATGAAAGACCTCGATAAAGCTGCTTACATATTAGGCATTAAGATCTATAGAGATAGATCAAGACGCTTAATTGGACTTTCACAAAGCACATACCTTGACAAAATTTTGAAAAAGTTCAAAATGGATCAAGCAAAGAAAGGATTCTTGCCTGTGTTACAAGGTATGAAATTGAGTAAGACTCAATGCCCGACCAATGCAGAAGATAGAGAGAAAATGAAAGATGTTCCCTATGCTTCAGCCATAGGCTCTATCATGTATGCAATGCTATGTACCAGACCTGATGTGTGTCTTGCTATAAGTCTAGCAGGGAGGTACCAAAGTAATCCAGGAGTGGATCACTGGACAGCAGTCAAGAACATCCTGAAATACCTGAAAAGGACTAAGGATATGTTTCTCATATATGGAGGTGAAAAAGAGCTCATCGTAAATGGTTACGTTGATGCAAGCTTTGACACTGATCCGGACGATTCTAAATTGCAAACCGGATACGTATTTACATTAAACGGTGGAGCTGTCAATTGGTGCAATCCTAAACAAAGCGTTGTGGTGGGATCTACATGTGAAGCGGAGTACATAGCTGCTTCGGAAGCAGCAAACAAAGGATTCTGGATGAAGGAGTTCATATCCGATCTAGGTGTCATACCTAGTGCATCGGGTCCAATGAAAATCTTTTGTGATAATACTGGTGCAATTGCTTTGGCAAAGGAATCCAGATTTCACAAGAGAACCAAGCACATCAAGAGACGCTTCAATTCCATTCGGGATCTAGTCCAGGTGGGAGACATAGAGATTTGAAAGATACATACGGATCTGAATGTTGCAGACCCATTGACCAAGCCTCTTCCACGAGCAAAACATGATCAACACCAAAGCTCTATGGGTGTTAGAATCATTTCTGTGAAATCTAGATTATTGACTCTAGTGCAGTGGGAGACTGAAGGAAATATGCCCTAGAGGCAATAACAAAGTTATTATTTATTTCCTTATTTCATGATAAATGTTTATTATTCATGCTAGAATTGTATTAACCGGAAACATAATACATGTGTGAATACATAGACAAACAGAGTGTCACTAGTATGCCTCTACTTGACTAGCTCGTTAATCAAAGATGGTTATGTTTCCTAACCATAGACAAAGAGTTGTTTTTGATTAACGGGATCACATCATTAGGAGAATGATGTGATTGACTTGACCCATTCCGTTAGCTTAGCACTTGATCGTTTAGTATGTTGCTATTGCTTTCTTCATGACTTATACATGTTCCTATGACTATGAGATTATGCAACTCCCGTTTACCGGAGGAACACTTTGTGTGCTACCAAACGTCACAACATAACTGGGTGATTATAAAGGATCTCTACAGGTGTCTCCAAAGGTACATGTTGGGTTGGCGTATTTCGAGATTAGGATTTGTCACTCCGATTGTCGAAGAGGTATCTCTGGGCCCTCTCGGTAATGCACATCACCTAAGCCTTGCAAGCAATGCAACTAAATGAGTTAGTTGCGAGTTGATGTATTACGGAACAAGTAAAGAGACTTGCCGGTAACGAGATTGAACTAGGTATTGATATACCGACGATCGAATCTCGGGCAAGTAACATACCGATGACAAAGGGAACAGCGTATGTTGTTATGCGGTCTGACCGATAAAGATCTTTGTAGAATATGTGGGAGCCAATATGAGCATCCAGGTTCCGCTATTGGTTATTGACCGGAGACATGTCTCGGTCATGTCTACATTGTTCTCGAACCTGTAGGGTCCGCACGCTTAAGGTTTCGATGACAGTTATATTATGAGTTTATGAGTTTTGATGTACGGAGTTGGTTCGGAGTCTCGGATATGATCGCGGACATAACGAGGAGTCTCGAAATGGTCGAGACATAAAGATTGATATATTGGACGGCTATATTCGGACACCGGAAGTGTTCCGGGGAAGTTTCGGATAAAACCGGAGTACCGGAGGGGGGGGGGGTTACCGGAACCCCCCGGGGGGTTAATGGGCCTCATGGGCCTAAAGTGGAGAAGAGGAAGGGCTGCCAGGGCAGGCCGCGCGCCCCCTCTCCCCTAGTCCGAATTGGACAAGGAGGGAGGGGCGGCATCCCCCCTTTTCTTCCTCTCCTCTCTCCCTTCCTTCCCCCTCTCCTACTTGGACAAGGAAAGGGAGGGGAGTCCTACTCCCGGTAGGAGTAGGACTCCTCCTGCGCGCCTCCTACTAGGGCCGGCCACACACCCCCCTTGGCTCCTTCATATACGGAGGCAGGGGGCACCCCTAGACACACAAGTTGATCCACGTGATCGTTTTCTTAGCCGTGTGCGGTGCCCCCTTCCACCATAATCCTCGATAATATTGTAGTGGTGCTTAGGCGAAGCCCTGCGACACTTGAACATCAAGATCGTCACCACGCTGTCGTGCTGACGGAACTATTCCCCGACACTTTGCTGGATCGGAGTCCGGGGATTGTCATCGAGCTGAACGTGTGCTGAAACTCGGAGGTGCCGTAGTTTCGGTGCTTGGATCGGTCGGTTCGTGAAGACGTACGACTACATCAACCGCGTTGATATAACGCTTCCGCTGTCGGTCTACAAGGGTACGTAGATCACACTCTCCCCTCATTGCTATGCATCACCATGATCTTGCGTGTGCGTCTTTGGTGCCTCAACTCTAAACCGTTTAACTGAACTATCACGTAGTTATCAAAACGTGTATGTCCGATGTTCGCAACATCCACAGACGACGATTGGGGTTCAACACACTAAGCGGTGCATTAAGGACATAAGCTTTCATATGTTCGCATAATCGCTACTTTCAACTTTCAACTATATTTTCTCTAGGAACATATCTAAACAGTGGAACTAAAGCGCGAGCTTACGACATAATTTGCAAAAGGTCTTTTGACTATGTTCAGGATAATTAAGTTCATCTTATGAACTCCCACTCAGATAGATATCCCTCTAGTCATCTAAGTGATTACATGATCCGAGTCAACTAGGTCGTGTCCGATCATCACGTGAGACGGACTAGTCATCATCGGTGAACATCTTCATGTTGATTGTATCTACTATACGACTCATGCTCGACCTTTCGGTCTCCGTGTTCCGAGGCCATGTCTGTACATGCTAGGCTCGTCAAGTTAACCCTAAGTGTATTGCATGTGTAAATCTGTCTTACACCCGTTGTATGTGAACGTAAGGATCTATCACACCCGATCATCACGTGGTGCTTCGAAACGACGAACTGTAGCAACGGTGCACAGTTAGGGGAGAACACTTCTTGAAATTGTTGTAAGGGATCATCTTATTTACTACCGTCGTTCTAAGTAAACAAGATGCATAAACATGATAAACATCACATGCAATCAAATAGTGACATGATATGGCCAATATCATTTTGCTCCTTTTAATCTCCATCTTCGGGGCTCCATGATCATCATCGTCACCGGCATGACACCATGATCTCCATCATCATGATCTCCATCATCGTGTCTTCATGAAGTTGTCTCGCCAACTATTACTTCTACTACTATGGCTACCAGTTAGCAATAAAGTAAAGTGATTACATGGCGTTGTTCAATGACACACAGGTCATACAATAAATTTAAGACAACTCCTATGGCTCCTGTCGGTTGTCATACTCATCGACATGCAAGTCGTGAATCCTATTACAAGAACATGATCAATCTCATACATCACATATCATTCATCACATTCTTCTTGGCCATACCACATCACAAAGCATACCCTGCAAAAACAAGTTAGACGTCCTCTAATTGTTGTTTGCATGTTTTACGTGGCTGCTATGGGTTTCTAGCAAGAACGTTTCTTACCTACACAAAACCACAACGTGATATGTCAATTGCTATTTACCCTTCATAAGGACCCTTTTCATCGAATCCGTTCCGACTAAAGTGGGAGAGACTGGCACCCGCTAGCCACCTTATGCAACAAGTGCATGTCAGTCGGTGGAACCTGTCTCACGTAAGAGTACGTGTAAGGTCGGTCCGGGACGCTTCATCCCACAATACCGTCGAACAAGATTGGACTAGTAACGGTAAGCATATTGAACAAAATCAACGCCCACAACTACTTTGTGTTCTACTCGTGCAAAGAATCTACGCAATAGACCTAGCTCATGATGCCACTGTTGGGGAACGTAGCAGAAATTCAAAATTTTCCTACGTGTCACCAAGATCTATCTATGGAGAGACCAGCAACGAGGGGAAGGAGAGTGCATCTACATACCCTTGTAGATCGCTAAGCGGAAGCGTTCAAGTGAACGGGGTTGATGGAGTCGTACTCGTCGTGATTCAAATCACCGGAGATCCTAGTGCCGAACGGACGGCACCTCCGCGTTCAACACACGTACAGCCCGGTGACGTCTCCCACGCCTTGATCCAGCAAGGAGAGAGGGAGAGGTTGTGGAAGACTCCATCCAGCAGCAGCACAACGGCGTGGTGGTGGTGGAGGAGCGTGGCAATCCAGCAGGGCTTCGCCAAGCACCGTGGGAGAGGAGGAGTAAGAGAGGTAGGGCTGCACCAAGAGGGAGAAGTTCTCGTGTGTTTAGCAGCCCCAAACCTCAACTATATATAGGGGGAAGGGGGGGCTGCGCCCCCTTTAGGGTTTCCCACCCCAAGGGGTGCGGCCAGCCCGAGATCCCATCTAAGGGGGGCGGCCAAGGGGGGAGGAGTGCCTCCCAAGTCAAGTGGAGGCCTCCCCCTTTAGGGTTTCCCCCTTCCCATGCGCATGGGCCTTGGGGGGCTGGTTCCCCTGGCCCATTAAGGCTAGGGCGCCTCCTTACAGCCCATGCTACTTTATTGGATGTGGTGGAACAATTTCCGGACCTCCGGACCCCTCCGGAATCCTCCGGAACCTTCTGGAAGCTTCCCGGTACAATACCGAAAAAAACCCGAACTTTTTCCGGAACCCGAACAACAACTTTCCATACATAAATCTTTACCTCCGGACCATTCCGGAACTCCTCGTGACGTCCGGCATCTCATCCGGGACTCCGAACAACATTCGGTAACCACATACAATCTTCCTTTATAACCCTAGCGTCACTGAACCTTAAGTGTGTAGACCCTACGGGTTCGGGAGACATGCAGACATGACCGAGACGTTCTCCGGTCAATAACCAACAGCAGGATCTGGATACCCATGTTGGCTCCCACATGTTCCACGATGATCTCATCGGATGAACCACGATGTCAAGGACTCAATCGATCCCGTATACAATTCCCTTTGTCTAGCGGTATTATACTTGCCCGAGATTCGATCGTCGGTATACCGATACCTTGTTCAATCTCGTTACCGGCATGTCTCTTTACTCGTTCCGTAACACATCATCCCGTGATCAACCCCTTGGTCACATTATGCACATTATGATGATTTCTTACCGAGTGGGCCCAAAGATACCTCTCCGCTTACACGGAGTGACAAATCCCAGTCTCGATTCGTGCCAACCCAACAGACACTTTCGGAGATACCTGTAGTGCACCTTTATAGCCACCCAGTTACGTTGTGACGTTTGGTACACCCAAAGCATTCCTACGGTATCCGGGAGTTGCACAATCTCATGGCCTAAGGAAAAGATACTTGACATTAGAAAAGCTTTAGCATACGAACTACACGATCTTTGTGCTAGGCTTAGGATTGGGTCTTGTCCATCACATCATTCTCCTAATGATGTGATCCCGTTATCAACGACATCCAATGTCCATAGCCAGGAAACCATGACTATCTGTTGATCACAACGAGCTAGTCAACTAGAGGCTCACTAGGGACATATTGTGGTCTATGTATTCACACGTGTATTACGATTTCCGGATAATACAATTACAGCATGAATAAAAGACTATTATCATGAACAAAGAAATATAATAATAACACTTTTATTATTGCCTCTAGGGCATATTTCCAACAGTATTCACCTAAAAACCCTAGTTATCCTGCCTTCTTAAGTTTGCCACTCTGCCCAGGTAATCCTGGAACGACCCGCCATACTTTTGACAAAGTCAATCTTATACAGACACTGAATTTGTCAAAGTTAAAACGACGATTGGTTATGTGAGGTCCGGCTTATAAGGTTTGTATGAAGGTTTAACTCAGTGGCTGTGCAGCCCTTGAACGCACTTGATTTTTTAGGCCTGGCCGCCTGTGACAGCCTTGATTTTTTGATATTTGATTTGAACATTTTTTGAGATTCCTCTCCGGTGATATATCGATACATGGTTAACAACAAAGGAGGGCTATGCCTTCGGAATCATACATGAAACTACCCGGTGTTTATTAACCCGGCCTGGCTTTAAGACTATAAGTCACCTGGGTATGATGATTTTATATGCTTGGAAGCGCTATGCTCTAAGTTTGGGATATTACCCCTTGCTACATATGGCCTATTAAGCCGACAGTATGTGTCAACTTGCACAGAGTGTTGTACGCTCAATTTTTTTTGGGTTTTCACCCTTCCGCTGGTAAATTAAGCCGGCGGGGTATCACATGTATGTTGTTTTTATTAAAGGTCATAATTAAACCGGCCCTGGTTATGGACTATCTTTAGCCACTAATGGTTTTTGATAAGGTATTATGACCCGTCCTGAGGTAAACCGCCAGGATCCTTGTCATGTGTTTGTGTGCAGGTACAATAAATAAGTCTGGTGCATACAGTTGATGAAATCATAAACTTAAGTGACAGATCTTCAACTTGACAGATCAGTAGTATCATGCAGAACAAAACATGCACGATGGCATGGCAGATCAAGAGTTTAACTAAGCCTATTACAAAGGCATCTGATACCCCACATGAATAATTGTCTTAGCAGTTTCACAGAAAGCATATGCTAAGCCGGCCTATGGCTTACGACTCTTGGCCTTGTTGTGTTGAAGGTTGCGGCTCGTCCAGCACCGGTTCATCTGCCTCCTCTTCACCTAATGGCTAGAAGTTAGTGGTCGACCAGTTGATCCCAGTTAACACTCTGAATACAGATTGATCACTTATAAGTGTGGATGGGTCAACATCAGGGGCATAAGTGTGCTTACGGATCGGAGGAGTCAGGTCCGGAGCATCATGAGTCGGCGCCTTCACCTTCTTATTGTTGGCATCATAAACCGGTTGGTAATGTGTAAGATTAGTGTCTTCAGCCAGTTTGCTAGCAAAAGAGCGCATTTCCCTCGTAAGAGCGGCAAAGTCATCTGCAGTGAAGGGTGACCCATCTTCTTTTATGCTTGGGTATCCATTTGCCAAGTCTGCCGGTTCAAGATCAACTAGCCACACTTTGGCCTGGGTTAGTGCAATAAGGGCACCGACTCTTGCAGCTGATTTTTTCAACTCCTCAATCCGTGCAGGCATCATATATAGTTTGTCTAACGTATCCTTGATAAGGGTTGGAGACGGTTTGTTGTGAGCAGCTGTGCAGATGACCCGCTGTGCACCAGTGTATAGTTGTTCTATGAGCGTGTAAGAAGCTTTCAGCTTTTTTCGCATGTCTAAGCCAAGATGGGTAACCCGGGATCCTGCGTCATTAAGGATGCTTGTAAGCCGGGAGCATATTGGATAAACATATGTTCAAAGATTAAGAGGAAATTATTTTACCGAAAACGGCAGCAGTCATGGCGTTAATTTGCTGCTTTAAGCCGGCAAGCTCTGTAGATACTGATTCAAGGCCACTTCAGCATCCTCCGCCCTCTTCAGCAGGGCTGACTTCTCTGTATCCCAACCTGCTTGTTCAGCCTTGAAGCTTTCCTTCAATTTCTCCATCGTTGCTAAGGCACTAGTAAGTTCATCCTTGGCCTTGGAGGTTTCTGCTTGTTGAGACTTGATGTTTTCTTGAAGGTCGGCGACTTGAGATTCTTTGCTTCTAAGCTTAGTCTACAAAAGTACACAGTAAATAAGATGGCAATGAATCTAATTGAAGTCCCAAGCACAATACAAGTATTATACTTGGCACTTGGGGGCTAATGTCTATTGCTTCTTAAACCATTGTGAAGTCCCAAGCACAATACAAGTATTATACTTGGCACTTGGGGGCTAATGCATATTTCTCTTCAAACATGGCTTTATTTGCTGACCAGGACAAATGATGGAGATCCGGTTTACGAAGGTTATGACTGGGATTATGGATTTCTCAAAGATGATTAGTATCGACTTAATATTTTTAAGCCGACCCTTGGGGGCTACGGGAGCAATGTTCATTCTTACTGAGTTAAAAGTCCCGGCTCAACAAATTTATTAAGCAGGCCCTTGGGGGCTATAGATGCAGAAGTTAAGGTGCTAGTATTATAAAGTCCTTGTTTATACTTGCAAGTATAAACCAGCCCTTGGGGGCTACTGGAGTTGATCTATGCAACTATTGAAGTTTATAGCACATGTTATTCTATCATGTTCAATACACTTGACGGTTAAGGGAAAGAGTATTCATATAACAAGGAGTTGCAGTGTTACCTTGTACCGCTCCTTCATCAGGTTCACTAAGTCGGCTTCAAAGTCACGACTGGTGTACAGACGGTTTAAATAACCAGAGTGGAGATCTTGAGCACTGAAATGAGTATAGCTCTCCAAGTCCGTTTTCCACTTGCCTTTATCCTCAACAGAAATTTCTTCTTTAGCATTGTGCTTAGATAAGACAGTGGGTTGACCCGGAGCTGTGAGTCCAAAGCCGGTAACAACAACGTCATCATTCTTCTCCTCGGTAGATTTGATTGGGCTTGGCGGCTTAGAGATAGTCGGCTCAACATCCATATGATCCATGGAAGGTTCAGGGTCTTCTGAAGGAGAGTTGTCAATGGTGGCTTCCGCAGTTGGATGAGGAGACTCTAGTTGCTTCTCTGGCTCAAACAGATTGAGATCGTCGGCCGGCTTAGTAAGCCTGGCTTTCTTGATGGGCTTGGCTTGGCCCCTGAGAATAAAAAGTGTCAAGAGGTTAGTATAATTATCAAAGAATATGGTATGAATGGTTAAAAGGTATCCTTACCCAGGTACAGTTTTAAAAGTCAGGATTTGTGTCCCTGATGACTCGCTAGAGGAAGAATGAGAAGTCCCTTGATGGATTGAATCAGATGGGTTAAGAGGTTGTCGGAAATGACCTGCCTTGGGATAAAATATATCAGAAATTTGAAGGACCTCTGGGCGGCGTTTGCGAACTGGCGTGTTTGGTAAGCCAGAAGAAGTGATGTGACCACCACTATGCCGGGTGACTCGGCGAGCTTCGTGTTGCTGTTTTTTCAAAAGAAAGTTGGAATCTGTCGGTGTCAAAACCAGTGGATCTCGGGTAGGGGGTCCCAAACTGTGCATCTAAGGCGGATGGTAACAGGAGGCAGGGGACATGATGTTTTACCCAGGTTCGGTCCCTCTTGATGGAGGTAAAACCCTATGTCCTACTTGATTAATATTGATGATATGGGTAGTACAAGAGTAGATCTACCACGAGATCAGAGAGCCTAAACCCTAGAAGCTAGCCTATGGTATGATTGTATGTTGTCCTACGGACTAAAATCCTCCGGTTTATATAGACACCGGAGAGGGTTAGGGTTACACAAGGTCGGTTACAAAGGAGGAGATACACATATCCGTATTGCCTAGCTTGCCTTCCATGCCAAGTAGAGTCCTATCCGGACACGAGACGAAGTCTTCAATCTTGTATCTTCATAGTCTAACAGTCCGGCCGAAAGATATAGTCCGGCTGTCCGGAGACCCCCTAATCCAGGACTCCCTCAGAACACAAGTGAGCTACAGAGTGAGAAAAGCTTACTTTCCGGTTTGCTTGTCCGGTTTTCTGTGTTGGCAGAGGATCTGAGCCGGAATAAAGAGTAATTACCTCTGCGTCACCTGCACGGATGGCCTCTGCGTCGTCCTGATAACAACCATTGTTAATGAGATGTATAAAAAAGGAGCCAAGAGAATCAAGTTCTACCTCTGACTCATTATTTTCATTATCATCAACAGACTCAGTAGTCTTCTTGGTGGCCTTGGTTTTGACACGAGCCGGTTTTGCCGGCTTATCCTGCGTTTTCCTCTTCCAAAATGGATCATCAGCCTGTTAAGATTGAAAAGATCATAAGTAGACAGCGAAATATGGATTAAGCATAAGATGTGCAATTCTTACAGCTGGCGGCTTGTTGAAAGTACAGAAAGGACTAAGTCTGTTTTTTGCTGCACTCCTTCACAGGTTCATTCAGCAGTTTCTTGGTGGCTTCAGTGATTTCCGCATCAGAGAGTTGAATGTTACAATGGCATTAAGGATTGTTTACATCACCAGTGTATTCGCACGTTAAGCCGGGGCGGCGGCTTAGTGGCAAGATACTCGAAGATAACCAACACCGGAAAAGGTTGACGCCAGTTAAGCCATTGGCCAGAAAGGCTCTGAGCTTTGAAAAGGCTGGTGCATATTTGGCCCGTTCCCTTGCATTGAGCCATTGGGGGAGTGGATGTGTGTTGCTAAGTTGGTGTTCACGGTAACCCGATAGAGGGTTCTCACCGGCTGGAGAGGTATCTTGACAATAGAACCAAGTTTGGTTCCAGTCTTTGGGGTGACTGTGGAGCTTGGCGTGGGGAAAGTTGACTTCTTTCCTTTTTTTTGAATCAAGACTCCACCAAGTTCTTGGGATGGCCTGTCGACAAACTCTGTTTGGCGGTTTAAGTAATAGAACTCCCTGAATAAATCAACTGTGAGCTCCTCTTGAAGATAAGTTTCATAGAAAACTTCGAAGTTGTAGATGTTGGACACGGAGTTGGGTTCGATGTCTTGAGGGTGCAGTTGTAAGAAATGAAGCACGTCACGGAAAAGCTTTGAGCCGGGGGGGGGGGCTGACCCCAAGCGATCAGCAAAAACAATTACTTCTCCATCTTTTGGTTGAGGAGGAGTTTCTTCACCCGGAGCTCTCCAATGGATGATCTCTTTCTTGGCTAAGGCGCCAGTGGTGACAACGTTGTTCAACTCTTCCTCAGTAACCCGTGATTTGACCCAATTGCAAGACGTGTATGTCTTAGCCATTTTATCAATGATATGAAAGAAAGGTTATGCCGGTTCAATATTACATGGTTAAGCCGGATTATGGTTAAAAAGGTAACAATAAAGAAGCATGCATAGGTGTTAAGCCAGAGATTGGCATTGCAAAGTTACAAGGAACCATTGGCGGCTTAAGAGGGGAGTAATGATACCTGGCGGGTTACTATTTCTGAGTTAAGCCGCCCATAGAGATATTGAAAGAACGTATCCGGGGATGAAAAAATCGCTAAGTGCTGAGAAAAACAGGTTTCACAGATTGATGCTATGATTTTGGATCTACCGTGCTTCAGTTAATGAAAAAATATTTAGACGTAAAATATCAGTACTCAAGCAGTTCATGGGTCCAGATCGAGTTTCTAATGCGGAGGAGATATTCTAAATAGTAAAAAGGAGTGCTACGACTGCCACGGCATAGGAGGAGTACCAAGTTCGAATCAAAAAGGAGTGCTACAGCCAAGAAAGAGGACGAACTTCGAGAAACCCTAATGGGATCTATGAGAAAGGAGAGAAGGAAGGTGTACCAGGGCTGATGAACAGCGAAGGTGCACGGATGAAATCTGGTCAAGATCAGGTTGATGCGGCGGCCGTTGTCGAGGCAGGGGAAGGTCCATGGTCATGGCAGAGCTCGAGTGTTTGGGCGTCGCGAGGTGGAAGACGGAGACGAAGAGGCAAGGGGGGGGGGAAGTGAAAGGGACCCCCGACCCTATTTATAAGGCAAAGGGATAAGTGACATGCGCGGGAATCGAGGAGGCCAAAAAATGGATGTGACAGGCGCAGATGCCGCGATTTTCGAAGATTCATTAAAAAGAAGATTTATTAAGATTTGAGCCTTGTGCAATATTAATGATAGATGATGTCACGGCGGGTTACCAAGATCCTAGAAGATGACGTCACGACGAGTTACAAAGTTTTGCAAGGGTAATAAGGAAGGAATTTTTTCTATGTATTGAAGATTGATCTGAACAAGTTCAAATCAACCTGGGGCCTAATGTTGGGGATATAACTATTGGGTTAACCGGACCAGGAGGTACCGGGTTAAGTCCTTGGCAGTTCATCAAGACAAGGCCCATGAAGATTCTTAAGACGGTAGCTCATTATGCAGACTTGTCAAGGGCCTGAAGCCCAAAGGCGACTTAAGGCCCAAACAAGTGTAAACCATCATATATGTGTAACTTGTATTATAAGGCATGCACAGTTAGTCATCGAGCCGGACACGTTGTTTATGATCCGGCCGGGACTCTGTAAGCCGCTGGGCGTCGACCTGTGTATATAAAGGGACGACCTGGCGGCGACTTAGGGCAAGAGAGAACAGATCGAAAGCTAGGTTAAGCGTATTCGCTCTCTGGTAATCGAGACATAAACAATACCATCTCAAACTGGATTAAGCCTTTACCTTCACAATAAGGGGCCGAACCAGTATAAACTCCTTGTGTCCTTTGTCCTGTTTAACCCCTTTAAGCTAACCCTGTTGCGATGGCTCCACGACTAAGTCCTCACATTAGGACATCTGCCGTGACAATTCCGCAACAGTACCTGAGCGCTCCCTCAGTCACTCCCCTCCCTCGCCCCCCCCCTTTCCTCTCCTCTCTCGCGAGGCATGGCGGCGGCGGACTATGTCGAAGGCGGCTCCGGATCCATCTGCAAAGGTGTGGTGGGGACAGAGCATGAAGCGTTGCTGGCTGGCATTGTAGGGGGCACCCGCGACGAGGAGGAAGATTGCTACAAGGTCGTTGACATCGAGCTTGTAGTCATGGCTAGGTAGTCGATGGATTTGATTGTAATTTTTATTACTTCCAGTGTTCTCTTTATTGTTATGATTGATGAATATATTAAAAATTTCTGTTGCAATTTTTTTATTTTGATCATTTATTCTTTGATATTTTTTTCATTCTGCTAAATGATGTAATTACTTACTCTAATCAACAAAGCTCTAGCGGAATGACATTCCCTAAAAAATGGTTCACCGTCGAATCTGTAGGCAAATAGATAGATAATAGTCACAATATTTTTCTTTCTAAAATATAGAAACAAATCGCCCGGTCGATCAGGTGCGTATCAAAGTCAAGACCCCATTTTTTCTAGATCGCCTCTTACTCGCAATCCAAACAAACCCCAACCAACACAATGTGGCGATCGTTCCTGGCCGGATCTCAGCCCCTTCTCTTCCATCTCCGGCGGCCTGCGGTATCCACCACCGGCGACAGCGTCTTCGTCGCTGCCAGTGCCAATCGAAAGGTGATCCATTCGTCGCGTGCGTATACGTCGGGCACCAGCTCGGTACCGGATCTGGTCGATACTGACGAGAGGATGTCTGCGGCGTCGTCGGATCGGCACCCTCAAGGATGCCGCTGCTGCTGTTGCTGCGGCCGACGGCCGCGGCGGCATCTGTACGTGGTGCTGGACGAGATTAACACGGGGCACAGCGTGTACAAGCTCGACGTCGACGACCTTGATGGCGGCGACGAGGATGTGGTCGCCCGGTGGGACATGGACAAGGCAACGCCGCCGCCTCCGCAGCGACTCCCCGAGGCAGCACTCCGGCTAGGCGTCTCACTGGTCGGTTCTGGCCCGCACTTCGAGGCCATGGGCAACAAGATCGTCATCATGGGTGTATCTAGGACCGTCGATATTTATACGAAAAAGAATGATGATGATGATCCCTATGATGGTGGTGACCAGAGTGATAAGAACGATCATGATGATGACAAGATGATTACCCTGGTTTACAACACCAAGACAGCCAAGCTGGACATTGGGTGGCCTACCCTAGAAAGGCTCGCTTCTCGCTACATCGCCACCCGGCGACAAGTTGTACATGCTAGTGGCCGGTGAGCCGCCGCTGTACCTCGGGGAGGAGTCGGTCATGCCCAATCTCCTCCGGTGCGGCAGCCATTGGAACTACGAGTCGGCCTTGTCTAACTTGAAAGGGCAGATGAACGAATGGACCTGGAAAAAGTCCCCCACGCCGCTTCCACTTGCTGCCGGGGCCGGCGGCCAAATAGTCAACTCTCATGTGGTGCATCCAGATGGTCGTACCATATTCGCCTCGGTTTCCTCCTCCTTAGCCTCGCCTTCATTCACCTTCTCCTTCGACACCAGCAAGGGCGGAGAGCCAACGCGCCACCATAACTGGTGTCTGCCTTTCCATGGCTGTGCATACTACGATGGCGACCTTGACGCGTGGGTTGGGATACGAAAGGTCGTGGGCAGGAGAAGAGATGACCACTACCTCTTCTCCTGTGATGTCCCGGACCTTGGCAATGACCCCGCCACACCGCTGTCAGAGCCGGCGTGGAGGATGTGCGAGGAAGAGCTCACATTCCTCGATGGAGCGATCACGAGCCCCACACTCGTCCACACCGGCCGCGGCAGATTCTGCCTCGTAGAGTTCATGTTGCCTCCCTCAGGTAGTCACTGCACATGCTTGCAGGACGGCGGTGAGCACCTGCTACGTCTTACCATGTTCCGTGCCAAGATTGGCAAGGATGGCAAGCTTGTGGTCGCGCCGTGCCGACCTGGCCGCTCCTATCTCGTACCCAATTATTGTTATGACCGTCTAGGTCCACCTCCTGCATTTTGGATGTGATGTGTTGTGTAGTCGACTATCTCACACTGTTCGGTGGTGCCTCAAAAATAAACACTAGCTAGTAGGAGTAGGATATGTGCTCGCGAACATAGTCTAGCTAGTCTGTCTTTACTTACTTTGTTTTGAGCAAGAGCAAGTGAGTTGATTGGTCAAAATAAATTTTAGAGCGTTCCCAAACTTTTGGTTTGGTGGCATTTCAGTGGTTTCAGTAACCTTGTTATTAAGATTCATGTGGTTTATGAAATTTTCTGTGTACTTTGTAAAAAATGCAACCTGAAGAAGCTTAGTCATCTGAGTATTGAGCTCCTTCTATAGATGTTCCCTGTCGACCCTGCTGCTTCGTCTCCCTCGTCTCATCAGTCCAACGTTATCCTCTCCCAAAGCTTCGCCCCGTTGTTTAGGCCTCTGTCTAAGCTACCTTGAGCATTCACACAAACCTAGCTATGTTTTATCTATTTAGCTTCGTTTCAGAAACAACTAAACCTAGCTATGTTTCAATCTTTCGGGGATAACTCTCTATTCGTGTTAAAGCTCATGTACAAGCAGTAGTTTTTAGTTGTACTTGTATGGGCAATGGCGCAGTGGCTTCTTTATGTAAAACCTCCATCTCTATTGGCAATGGCGCATTGGCTTCTTGATGGAATACGAGATGGTTCTATTATGAGACTCCTGTTTAATTGTGCCTGATGTATTTATCATGGCGAGGAGAAGAATCTCTCAGTGAGAGATGAATGTGGTAATGGGTGCTGGTTGAAGGGTTTGCAGTTCCCTTGAGGGTCTCGCAGCAAGACAGGGAAATAATGTCTTTTCGCCTGATCGTAATTGGACGGCTGATCGAGGGCAAGAGGATGGCTTGTAATGTCTATATGCATGTCTTTTGCCCAATGTGTGATCAGGAGCCTGAAGCTGCAGGACATCTGGCGCTCCGATGTTGTTAGTTGAAAGAAGACCTTCATCCTAGGATTTACAATAAGACATCTATGGCCATTTGGTGATGGTGGAGAAGAACCTGCAGAGGAAAGAGAATGGAGGGCCACAAAGAAGAAAAACTTTGGCCATTTATATGGTTTGGAATTTGTGGACGGAGAGAAACAGGCACATTTTTTTAGAAAGAAGGCAACTGGTGGTTTCTAGTCGATCATCTAAACTTAACCGGGTAAAAAAAGAACTGGGTGCAATCAAACACAAATTCTCAAGTCAATCAAAACACAGTAAAGGAAATTCGGTGCCAATTCATAATGTTTTATATTGGCATTTATCAGAACATTGTCTAAACTTACTAACTTTATTAGCTAGCTGTCTCCTTCTGGCCGCTTTCCACTTGTTTCTAAACAGGCCACCGATCATGGGGTCTGGGCCTTGGCCGTCGTCCGGGTTGTCGAAGATGTTGTTGACATTGTTTGTGCCGCCATTGTTGCAGCCGCTATTTTCGTCGTCGCTGGATAGGACGATGACCTGCGTCTAGCTTGCCGCTAGCTGCTCGTAGAAGCGGCACTCCGCCTCGGCCTGCTCTACGTAGCGACGGCGGAGCTTCGTCATGTACGCCTCATCGGAGGCCCCTACTGCGATGCGCTCTCATGCCTCCCGGTTCTTCTTTCTCTCCCGCTCGGAGACCACCCGCTGGTTAACGACATCGACACACATATGTCTGAACTTGAAGACCGTTGGTGCCGCTTAAGCGCACGCACGAGATGGCGTACTCCCAGACGGCCTACTCAGCCGAGTGGAGGCTCCCAAACCAGATTTTCTTGTCGTTGTGCCTGTCCGTAATCTTAGTTACCTACGTTGCCTACGCCCACTACCGCATGCCGATGTATGGCCTCTGTGGCAGCGGCAGTGGAGGGAACTCGAGGAAGCCAGGCAGGCGGCCGCGGGAGGTAGATGAGGTGCCTCCATAGCACAGGCATTGACGACTACAATAATGCACAAGCCAATGACCGGGAACTCCTAGCGCAAAACATTTACAAAGGTGGATACTGAAGAATGTAATGCTATTCTAGGATGGTCATCAAAGAGGACATCATAAAGGCTCCAACTCTCCATTGATGCTAACACTGATGAAAATAGCTTAATATTTCAAGTGGTCAATCGGCAGCAACTCCAACTAGGACTCTGATGATTTTGCCATATTCAATAGGGTCGCTACTGGTTCCAGAACTTTCAGGAACTTGTATTATTTGTTTGGGTTAGTAGTAGTATGGAAGATACACATGGAAACAACTGATCATACGTGTGTGTGTGTGTGTGTAACTGTGTATTTGTACTCCAATTTCCAAAAACGTAAAACATTTTCCCTCGGTTTCAAGAACAAAATCCAAACTTGTATCAGAGTTCAGTGCTAGCACTGCTGCCGGTATGGTTCTCTTCATGACAATTTTTTTTATATTTGATCCTCCAATGAGGTCGACTTTCGGTTGACTTCTGTAAAATCCCGGCTGAGTTTTTAAAGGTTTCGAAATGATTAGTGACACATGAATGTAATCAGATCCGGCACTTGAAATTTTTGATGAATCTCGGTTGAGTTTTAGTCAAATCTTGACCCAATAAAAAAGACAGTCGACTTTATGAGTTGAAACCCAAAGTTACTGGAATATTGGTTATTTTGGCAGTGTCCAATCAAAGTGTAACATGGAAGAACCAAGATAATTCTAATCAAGTATAACCCGGTCCTTGCATAATTAATGCTACAAAACAAAACTAAAATTTGGTGGTCCTGCGGAGTACTAGTAGGCAAAATCGTTGACTTGACACAATCACAACCAAAATGCACATGGTGAACCCACAGAACGATTGGGCAGGAGATAGGAGTGTCCAGGTCGGCATGGTGTCACGATGAGCTCCCCATTCTTCCCATGCTTGGCACGGAACATGGTCACAAGCAGCAGGCATTTTCCTATCCTTCTTGTCTGGCGTAGGCATGACCTCAACGAGGCAAAACCGCCCGCGTCCAGTGTGGACAAGCGCGTGGCACCGATAGCTATCCAGTGTCTGGAGGAACATGAGCTCCTCCTTGCACATCTTCCAAGCCGGTGCCTCCACCGGCCGCTGAGGTCTGGGACGTCACATGAGCAAAAATACTCATGTGAAAGGGGATTTCCCGGCGTCTGCATCAGAACGATGCATACTCACCCACTTCATGGTCTGCCCTCTCATCGAGAACACCATCACGTCATGGCCGCTGTCGTATCCATCGTACTCACCCAGCGCCGATTGCTGGCAGAGGTAGTGCGGTTTGCTGCCATCGGAGTCGAAAGTGTAGAGCTTGTTCCCGGTTGCCGCCGCATGCTAGTACCAGCAGTTTAGTCTTTTCGGCGGGGTCTTCCCAATGTCCAGCCTCCCCGTCTTTGTGTCGTAGACGAAAGTAATTCTGCCATTATGTGAGTACCCCGTGGCAACGATTTTGCTGACAAGTAGCCCAGGCGAAGAACCGGCTCGGGGAGGCGACGCGGCGGAGGCTTCGTCTCGAGCGGCGCTGGCGCGGTCCTGTCCATGCTGGCGACCGCCTCCTCGTCACCGCCGTCGAGGTCGTCGACGTTGAGCCTGTAGACACTGTGCCCGCTGTTCATCTCATCTAGCACCACGTACAGATGCCGCCGCGCTTTAGGGCATGATTGTGCGCCGTCGACCTCAGCAGCGTCCGAGGCGCATGCACGACGGAGGATTCTTGGATCTGCGCCGCCTAGTGCGGCAGCGGCGACGACGGTGTCGCATAGCTGCAGCCTACAGGGCGCCGGAGACGCGAGAGAATGCCCTGTGGTCTGGCGCGGAACGATCGCCACATTGTGTCGTCTTGATTTGTTTTCGTAGATCGTGAATCCAGTAGAGATTAGAGCTCCTGTATTCTAGCAGGTGGACGTTACGATTTAGTAAAATATTTGTGCTTATCTATCCGGTGATTGGGTGGACAAATAGGAAAGAAATATTCTCATTACTTGCCAAAGACTTTTCGGTTTGGTAGTACCCCACAACTCCAATATTTGTGTTCCTCAAGAAAAAAACCAATATTTGTGATCGTCTATATGATGCAATATCCTGTTTTCCGAAAACTTATTAGATATTCTTGATCCATTCCACAAAAATAAATAAATATACTAGACATTCTTGATCCTTTCCGCAAGAATAAATAAATATATTGGACATTCTTGATCGAACAAATTTCAAAACCATCTTCAATTCTTGATTTGGTCGCTTGCTCAACCAACAACGGTCTTGCATTGATCCCACACATGTTAAAGAAGTCGCGGCGGCCAATCGACCAATGCAAGACCGGCAACTCACATATAGTCTGGCCCTACATTTTCCCATCAGGTTTCTTTTTTTTTCCTTTTCTGTAAAATCTTCATTAAAGTAGTGTTAACTGAAGAGTTTTAAATGCAAAATTTGATTAAATGTCGATAATCTCTGTTGATGCTACTACTACCTCTCTTTCAATTTATAGGGCGTGCGCGTATCCTTAGGTCGTCAATTTGACCAACCTAATACAAGTCATATATTATAAAAAATATACCAATATAAACTTTAGATGTTCTATTTTCAAACGATATAATTTTTGTGTTATATAGTTTATATTAGGGTGATAAAATTGGCAACCTAAGTATACGCGTAGGACTTGTAAACTGAAATGGAGGTAGTAGCACCGATCAATAGGATGAGATTGGCATTTCAAGTGGTGAAGGAGATAAATCGATACACGAGGGTCACAATCACAAGTAAGGTGACTCATGAGGACATTGACTATTTCGGTGCTGTTATCCCATGATATGTACAACAATTCCAAAACTTCTCAAGTGTTTTTTATCATGTGGTACGGGTTTTTAGTGAAACCATTAATGGCCTCCTTCTCCTATCTCATACTCCCTCCGTTCCTAAATGTAAGGTGCATTAGTTTTTCAAAAAGTCAAACCTTGTCCATGTTTGACCAATTTTATAGCAAAATATATAAGGATTTACAATACTAAATATATAAAATATAAAAATATATTTCATGGCGAATCTAGTGATGATGATTTGGTATTCTAGACACTGTTATTTTTCTCTATAAACTTGATCAAAGTTAGATAAGTTTGACTTTTTGAAAAAATAATACACCTTATATTTAAGAACGGAGGGAGTATATAGTTACCCAATGCGTGACAATAGATGATATTCCATCATGATATTCACTGAAATATTTTGGTACATTGGTACGTACAATATACCCATCATAGTTAGTCAAGCACCTACTTGAGCACTTTGAGGCTCCAAATATTATTTATCGCCTTCACGCGATATCCCATTTTTGAGAAATGCTTGGTCCTACAGATGCCAAAACTATTTAAATTTGGCGGCTGCTTCAAATAAGTCGGATGATTTCTCTAAGAAATCATCCGCCTGTTCAGCCATTGGATCAGGGTGCTGGCTGTCGTTGGATCACAGCAGGCAGCAGCGAGTGCACCAGCTTCAACCCAGCGACACTGCAGCCTCGCGCGAAGCTCCAATGAAGTACCGATGGCATCCGATGAGTTCCAACGCGGCACCAACGCTTCGGCGAAGTTCCATTGCAACTTCGGCTGAGCTCCATTGCAGCCTCGGTGGAGCTCCAACGCAGCACCGACGCTTCGGCAAAACTCCACTACAACTCCGGCCGAGCTTCATTGTAGCCCTGGCAAAGCTCCGATAGAGCTCCATTCCAGCCGCGGCGGAGCTCCAACGCAGCGCCGCCGCCTCCGGCGAAGCTCCATTGCAACTCCAGCGCCGGGATGAAGTGGGGGATGCAGCAGTGATGTCGGCGTCGAGATCTCATCGTCGACGCTTCGCAACACCAAACCTTCCGGCGAAGCACGTACCTCCCTTTCCCGTGTTGCTCTATAGCAAGCGCCGCCGCAACGACCGGCCGGCTTGCCGCTGGTTGTCTCCTCCTGCAACAGCAACGAGGTCATGCTGATTTGAAGAAGAAAAACACGGCGGCTCCCCGTGAAAAGCACCGATGGGCGTCTCTTCCTTTGCAAAAACAGGTCGCCAAGGAGTTTCCTACAATTAGCGCCGGCGAGGAGTGCTGGCCGGCCGGGCATCAGCCCAGGGAGGAGAGGGCACTGGGGAGAGAGAGAGAGGAAAGGGGTGGGGGAGAGAGAGCGCTAGTGCGGAGGGGATTAGCTCGAGAGAGACGATGAGATCGGAACGACCGAGAAGATAAGGCATCATCGGTCCCGCAGGGCACACGTGGCGAGAGAGGGAAGGGACTTAAGCGGCAAAAAATCATTCGCCTAATTTTAAGCGTTTTCCTTTTAATTTAGTCACCTGCTCTACCAAAAGAAGTTTTGGCTTCAATACCATCAAAAACTATTGGATTCAGAAAAACTCTAGATAAATCAGAAATTTCACTTATATTTTTATTCAATTTTGTGAGGTTTATTTTTTTAAATAATACTCTCTCCGTTTAAAAATAGATGACTCAACTTTGTACTAACTTAGTACAAAATTGGGTCATTTATTTTGGAACAGAGGAAGTACCTTTTAGGAAGCAAATAAGTGAAGTGTAAAATTCCTACCGAGATGTTACTATCGACAGGAAGAGCTAGTTACACACAAATTTTAATGATCGTTCTAGGCCAACCAAGTTACGCCGAAATTTTCAACCTGAAAACTTAAAAGTGCATACGCGCTCGTTGGAACGAGCGGTCGCTCTGTCACTCGCATGCATACATGTATGTATTGTCTGCTAGTGCATGTGACTACTAGCATTAAATGCGGTTAGACTTGTCACATGTGACGAAAAACAGATCCACGTCTATTTATTTCGGGTTTTTTAATTTTTTAAAAAGTCATATCTTTCAAACCATGCGTTGGAATTTAGATCCGTCTTCACTGTTGGATTTCTCGTGACGAGATATTTGAAACTAGATCCCACATGAGTATGTTTCAATGAAATTTTTTCGATGCCAACTTTCGTGCTATATGGTGTAACTAGTCTACTGTCCCGACCAACTACCTAGTAGTCGTTGTGCAACCCTCCTCCCTACTCGTGGATGCGTAGTTTTTCACTGTTGGCACACCCTACCCCCACCTCCCCTGCAAGGGATATGTGTGTAACGCCCTCGATGCGGCTATATCTCCCACGTGTCGAAGCTCGACTTAGAGGCATAACCGCATTGAAAGCAATGTCGCAAATGAGGTAATCTTCACACAACCCATGTAATACATAAAGGAAAGAGATACATAGTTGGCTTACAATCGCCCCTTCACACAATTACATGAATAAAGCATTACATCAACCGGATACAATCAAGGTCCGACTATGGAACCAAAATAAAAAAAGACTACCCGAAATGCTACACAGATCCCCGATCGTCCCGACTGGGCTCCACTACTGATCAACTGGAAAATGGAACAACATAAAGAACAAGATCTTCAACGAGCTCCTCCTTGAGCTCGGTTGCGTCATCTGCACGGTATCCTCGACACCTGCAAGCTGGTTTTGGGAGTAAACTATGAGCCACGGGGACTCAGCAATCTCGCACCCTCGCGATCAAGATTATTTAAGCTTATGAGTAAGGTAAAGATATGAGGTGGAGCTGCAGCAAGCGACTAGCATATATGCTGGCTAACATACGCAAATGAAAGCGAGAAGAGAAGGCAAAAGCACGGTCAAAAATCAATGATCAAGAAGTGATCCTAGAGCAACCTACGTCAAACATAACTCCAACACCGTGTTCACTTCCCGGACTCCGCCGGAAAGAGACCATCACGGTTACACACGCGATTGATGCATTTTAATTAAGGTCAACTTCAGGTTTTCTACAACCGGACATTAACAAATTCCCATCTTCCCATAATCGCGGGCACGGCTTTCGAAAGTTCAAATCCCTGCAGGGGTGTCCCAACTTAGCCCATGACAAGCTCTCACGGTCAACGAAGGAATAGACCTCCTCCTGAGACATTCCGATCAGACTCGGTATCCCGGTTCTTCAAGACATTTCGACAGGTTAAAACAAATCCAGCAACACCGTCCGAATGTGCTGACAAATCCTGATAGGAGCTGCACATATCTCGTTCTCAGGGCACACTCAGATGAGACATCCTACGAGTAAAACCAACCCTCAAGTTGCCCCGAGGTGGCCCCGCAGTCTACTTTGTCGGACCAACACTCAAAGGAGCACTGGCCCGGAGGGGTTAGAATAAAGATGACCCTTGAGTCTGCAGAACCCAAGGGAAGGGGGGTAGGTTGTTAGTGCAAATGATAAAACCAAGGTTGGGCATTGCTGGAGGAGTTTTATTCAAGGCGAACTGTCAAGGGGTTCCCATTATTACCCAACCGCGTAAGGAACGCAAAATCTGGGAACATAACACCGATATGGCGGAAACTAGGGCGGCAAGAGTGGAACAAAATACTAGGCATAAGGCCGAGCCTTCCACCCTTTACCAAGTATATAGATGTATTAATTAAATAAGAGATATGGTGATATCCCAACAAGTAAACATGTTCCAACAAAGGAACAACATATCGATGTACCAACAAGGTACAAACTTCATCTTCACCTGCAACTAACAACGCTATAAGAGGGGCTGAGCCAAATCGGTAACATAGCCAAACAACGGTTTGCTAGGACAAGGTGGGTTAGAGGCTTGGTTAAACAATATGGGAGGCATGATAAGCAAGTGGTAGGTATCGCAGCATAGGCATAGCAAAAGAGCGAGCAACTAGCAAGCAAAGATAGAAGTGATTTCGAGGGTATGGTCATCTTGCCTGAAATCCCGCAAGGAAGAAGAACGAGTCCATGAAGAAGACAAATGGACGTAGACGAACGGGTCCTCACCAACGCGATGTTATCGGAACCAACCCGAAGAAGCAACACCGGAAAGAAGCAAGCACCATAGTAAACAACCAACACATAGACATGGCATGATGCACAATCAAGTATGATGCATGTCCGGTTTAATGAAGCATGGCATGGTAAAGTGCACAAACAACCCTACAAATTAAATGGGGCTCAATATGCAACGGGTTGCATATTGACGAAACACCACATCAAGTTATTTAGTTCGATCTCGTTTATGTACCCAACAATATTAAATGTTGTTAAACATGGCAAGAGGGTGAAGCAAAGTAAAACTACCTATCTAGTCAAGGTTAAATGAGGCCGGAAGCAACGAACAATAATTCCGGTAAATCCCCATGTGCATATATTAGGTTTGGTCCTATTCTGCCCTAAACCATGTTTTAAAGTTATTAAACATGCAAAGTGATGTCACCATGATAAACTAGGCAAAATTCTACCCCATTTACATATAAAGATTATTTAAATCCAAGCTACGGTTAATTAGTTATGAATTAAATCATTTTAGCAAGTAATTTAAGCAAATTTAAACAAACAACATTTAAACATTTTGAACATGGATGAAAAAAACATATTATGAGACTACACAAAATTCTAAGCAACTTTCCTATATAAATCATTTTAATCTGATGCATAGATGATGAGTTATTATATGTATGAAACAGGAGGGTTTTTCTGCAAATCTGCGTTCTCTGGAAAATTAGCTAAAACGTTCTACGGAAAAGAAAAAAAACACATCTCAGCCCGAAACTGCAGGCTGGCCCAACAAGAGAAATAAAAAAACAAAAGAGGGGCATTGTGGGTGGCCTCACCCATGGGCTTCGGCCCGTTTGAGGAGGAGGGGGGTAGGCCGCGGCTGGCTGGGCTTGGCACGGGATGCGGCCCACGCGTGCGAAGCAGAGGGGCGAGCAACTTGAGTTGCTGCTGCTTGTTTCTGAAGAACAGAAACAACAGCAGGGGAGCAGGGGCGCGATGCAGGGGCTTGGCGAGGCGGGACTTGGACGAGGTGGCGGAGCCGAGGGACTTGGGCACGACTCTGGCGAAGGTCTTGGGTGGCGGGGAGGACCGAGAATAGAGAGATGGCCGTGTTGGAAATATGCCCTAGAGGCAATAATAAAAGCATTATTATTATATTTCCTTGTTCATGATAATTGTCTTTATTCATGCTATAATTGTATTATCCGGAAATCATAATACATGTGTGAATAATAGACACCAACATGTCCCTAGTAAGCCTCTAGTTGACTAGCTCGTTGATCAACAGATAGTCATGGTTTCCTGACTATGGACATTGGATTTCATTGATAACGGGATCACATCATTAGGAGAATGATGTGATGGACAAGACCCAATCCTAAACATAGCATAAGATCGTATAGTTCGTTTGCTAGAGTTTTCCAATGTCAAGTATCTTTTCCTTAGACCATAAGATCGCGTAACTCCCGGATACCGTAGGAGTGCTTTGGGTGTACCAAACGTCACAACATAACTGGGTGACTATAAAGGTGCACTACAGGTATCTCCGAAAGTGTCTGTTGGGTTGACATGGATCGAGACTGGGATTTGTCACTCCGTATGACGGAGAGGTATCACTGGGCCCACTCGGTAATGCATCATCATTATGAGCTCAAAGTGACCAAGTGTCTGGTCACGGGATCATGCATTACGGTACGAGTAAAGTGACTTGCCGGTAACGAGATTGAACAAGGTATTGGGATACCGACGATCGAATCTCGGGCAAGTAACATATCGATTGACAAAGGGAATTGCATACGGGGTTGCTTGAATCCTCGACATCATGGTTCATCCGATGAGATCATCGAGGAGAATGTGGGAGCCAACATGGGTATCCAGATCCCGCTGTTGGTTATTGACCGGAGAGTCATCTCGGTCATGTCTACATGTCTCCCGAACCCGTAGGGTCTACACACTTAAGGTTTGGTGACGATAGGGTTGTAGGGATATGTATATGCAGTAACCCGAATGTTGTTCGGAGTCCCGTATGAGATCCCGGACGTCACGAGGAGTTCCGGAATGGTCCGGAGGTGAAGAATTATATATAGGAAGTGCTATTTCGGCCATCGGGACAAGTTCCGGGGTTATCGGTATTGTACCGGGACCACCGGAAGGGTCCCGGGGGCCCACCGGGTGGGGCCACCTGCCCCGGGGGGCCACATGGGCTAGAGGGGGTGCGCCTTGGCCTACATGGGCCAAGGGCGCCAGCCCCAATAGGCCCATGCGCCTAGGGTTTCAATATGGGAGGAGTCCCACTAGTGGAAGGCACCCCTAGGTGCCTTGGGGGGAGGGAAACTTCCCTTGGCCGCCGCCCCCCTAGGAGATTGGATCTCCTAGGGCCGGCGCCCCCCCTTGGCCCTCCTATATATAGTGGGGGGAGGAGGGCTTTTCATCCACGCCTTTGGTTGCCTCCTTCTCCCTCTCCAACACCTCCTCCTCCTCCATAGCGCTTGCCGAAGCCCTGACGGAGTACTGCAGCTCCATCACCACCACGCCGTCGTGCTGTTGCCGGTGCCATCTTCCTCAACCTCTTCTTCCCTCTTGCTGGATCAAGAAGAAGGAGACGTTACACTGACCGTACGTGTGTTGAACGCGGAGGTGCCATCCGTTCGGTGCTAGGATCTTCGGTGATTCGAATCACGTCGAGTACGACTCTCTCATCCCCGTTCCTGGAACGCTTCCGCTCGCGATCTACAAGGTAAGTAGATGCATCTAATCACTCGTTGCTAGATGAACTCCTAGATGGATCTTGGTGAAACCGGAGGAAACTTTTTGTTTTCTGCTACATTACCCAACAGTGGTATCAGAGCTAGGTCTATGCGTAGTTCTCTTGCACGAGTAGAACACAATTTGTTGTGGGCGTTTATGTTGTCAACTTTCTTGCCGCTACTAGTCTTATCTTGCTTCAACGGTATCGTGGGATGAAGCGGCCCGGACCAACCTTACACGTATGCTTACGTGAGACCGGTTCCACCGACTAACATGCACTAGTTGCATAAGGTGGCTGGCGGGTGTCTATCTCTCCTACTTTAGTTGGAGCGGATTCGATGAAAAGGGTCCTTATGAAGGGTAAATAGAAGTTGACAAATCACATTTTGGCTTTCACGTAGGTAAGAAAACGTTCTTGCTAGAACCCTACTTCAGCCACGTAAAACTTGCAACAATAATTAGAGGACGTCTAACTTGTTTTTGCAGCAAGTGCTTTGTGATATGATATGGCCAAAGTTGTGATGGATGATGAATGATATATATGTGATGTATGAGTTGTCCATGCTATTGTAATAGGAATCACGACTTGCATGTCGATGAGTATGACAACCGGCAGGAGCCATAGGAGTTGTCTTTATTTTGTATGACCTGCGTGTCATTGAGAAACGCCATGTAAATTACTTTACTTTATTGCTAAACGCGTTAGCCATAGTAGTAGAAGTAATAGTTGGCGAGCAACTTCATGGAGACACGATGATGGAGATCATGATGATGGAGATCATGGTGTCATGCCGGTGACAGGATGATCAAGGAGCCCCAAGATGGAGATCAAAGTAGCTATGTGATATTGGCCATATCATGTCACTATTATTATTTGATTGCATGTGATGTTTATCATGTTTTTGCATCTTGTTTACTTAGAACGACGGTAGTAAATAAGATGATCCCTCATAATAATTTCAAGAAAGTGTTCCCCCTAACTGTGCACCGTTGCGACAGTTCGTTGTTTCAATGCACCACGTGATGATCGGGTGTTTGATTCTTACGTTCACATACAACGGGTGTAAGACAGATTTACACATGCAAAACACTTAGGTTGACTTGACGAGCCTAGCATGTGTATAGACATGGCCTCGGAACACAGAAGACCGAAAGGTCGAGCATGAGTCGTATAGAAGATACGATCAACATGAAGATGTTCACCGACGTTGACTAGTCCGTCTCATGTGATGATCGGACACGGCCTAGTTGACTCAGATCATGTTATACTTAGATGACTAGCAGAGGGATGTCTATCTAAGTGGGCGTTCATTGAATAATTTGATTAGATGAACTTAATTATCATGAACTTAGTCTAAAATATTTACAATATGTCTTGTAGATCAAATGGCCAACGTAGTCCTCAACTTCAATGCGTTCCTAGAGAAAACCAAGCTGAAAGACAATGGCAGCAACTATACGGACTGGGTCCGGAACCTGAGGATCATCCTCATAGCTGCCAAGAAAGATTATGTCCTACAAGCACCGCTAGGTGACCCGCCTGTCCCACAGAACCAAGACGTTATGAACGCTTGGCAGACACGTGCTGATGACTACTCCCTCGTTCAGTGCGGCATGCTTTACAGCTTAGAGCCGGGGCTCCAAAAGTGTTTTGAGAGACATGGAGCATATGAAATGTTCGAAGAGCTGAAAATGGTTTTTCAAGCTCATGCCCGGGTCGAGAGATATGAAGTCTCCGACAAATTCTTTAGCTGTAAGATGGAGGAAAATAGTTCTGTCAGTGAGCACACACTCACTATGTCTGGGCTACATAACCGCTTGACTCAGCTGGGAGTTAATCTCCCGGATGATGCGGTCATTGACAGAATCCTCCAGTCGCTTCCACCAAGCTACAAGAGCTTTGTGATGAACTTCAATATGCAGGGGATGGAAAAGACCATTCCTGAGGTATTTGCAATGTTGAAATCAGCAGAGGTAGAAGTCAAGAAAGAACATCAAGTGTTGATGGTCAATAAAACCACTAAGTTCAAGAAGGGCAAGGATAAAAAGAACTTCAAGAAGGACGGCAAGGGAGTTGCCGCACCCGGTAAGTAAGCTACTGGGAAGAAGCCAAAGAATGGACCCAAACCCGAGACTGAGTGCTTTTATTGCAAGGGAAGTGGTCACTGGAAGCGGAACTGCCCCAAATACTTAGCGGACAAGAAGGCCGGCAAAACAAAAGGTATATATGATATACATGTAATTGATGTGTACCTTACTAGTACCCGTAGTAGCTCCTGGGTATTTGATACCGGTGCAGTTGCTCACATTTGTAACTCAAAGCAGGGGCTGCGGAATAAGCGGAGACTGGCAAAGGACGAGGTGACGATGCGCGTCGGGAATGGTTCCAAGGTCAATGTGATCGCCGTCGGCACGCTACCTCTTAATTTACCTTCGGGATTAGTTTTAAACCTTAATAATTGTTATTTAGTGCCAGCTTTGAGCATGAACATTGTATTGGGATCTCGTTTAATTCGAGATGGCTACTCATTTAAATCCGAGAATAATGGTTATTCCATTTATATGAGAGATATGTTTTATGGTCATGCTCCTATGGTGAATGGTTTATTCTTAATGAATCTCGAGCGTAATGCTGCACATATTCATAGTGTGAGTACCAAAAGATGTAAGGTTGATAATGATAGTCCCACATACTTGTGGCACTGCCGCCTTGGTCACATAGGTGTCAAACGCATGAAGAAGCTCCATGCAGATGGACTTTTAGAGTCTCTTGATTATGAATCATTTGACACGTGCGAACCATGCCTCATGGGTAAAATGACCAAGACTCCGTTCTCAGGAACAATGGAGCGAGCAACCAACTTATTGGAAATCATACATACTGATGTGTGCGGTCCAATGAGTGTTGAGGCTCGCGGTGGCTATCGTTATGTTCTCACCCTCACTGATGATTTGAGTAGATATGGGTATATCTACTTAATGAAACACAAGTCTGAAACCTTTGAAAAGTTCAAGGAATTTTAGAGTGAGGTTGAGAATCAACGTGACAGGAAAATCAAGTTTCTACGATCAGATCGTGGAGGAGAATACTTGAGTCACGAATTTGGCACACACTTAAGAAAATATGGAATAGTTTCACAACTCACGCCGCCTGGAACACCTCAGCGTAATGGTGTGTCCGAACGTCGTAATCGCACTCTATTAGATATGGTACGATCTATGATGTCTCTTACCGATTTACCGCTATCCTTTTTGGGCTATGCTTTAGAGACTGCCGCATTCACTTTAAATAGGGATCCGTCGAAATCCGTTGAGACGACACCGTTTGAATTATGGTTTGGTAAGAAACCTAAGTTGTCGTTTCTAAAAGTTTGGGATGCGATGCTTATGTCAAGAAACTTCAACCTGAAAAGCTCGAACCCAAGTCAGAAAAGTGCGTCTTCATAGGATACCCTAAAGAAACTGTTGGGTATACCTTCTACCTCAGATCCGAAGGCAAGATCTTTGTTGCCAAGAATGGATTCTTTCTGGAGAAAGAGTTTCTCTCGAAAGAAGTAAGTGGGAGTAAAGTAGAACTTGATGAAGTATTACCTCTTGAACCGGAAAATGGCGCAACTCAAGAAAATGTTCCTGAGGTGCCTGCACCGACTAGAGAGGAAGTTAATGATGATGATCAAGATACTTCTGATCAAGCTCCTACTGAAATTCGAAGGTCCACAAGGACACGTTCCGCACCAGAGTGGTACGGCAACCCTGTCTTGGAAATCATGTTGTTAGACACGGTGAACCTTCGAACTATGAAGAAGCGATGGCGGGCCCAGATTCCGACAAATGGCTAGAAGCCATGAAATCCGAGATAGGATCCATGTATGAAAACGAAGTATGGACTTTGACTGACTTGCCCGTTGGGCGGTGAGCCATAGAAAACAAATGGATCTTTAAAAAGAAGACAGACACGGATGGTAATGTGACCATCTATAAAGCTCGGCTTGTCGCTAAGGGTTATCGACAAGTTCAAGGGGTTGACTACGATGAGACTTTCTCACCGGTAGCGAAGCTGAAGTCCGTCCGAATCATGTTAGCAATTGCCGCATTTTATGATTATGAAATATGGCAAATGGACGTCAAAACGGCATTCCTTAATGGTTTCCTTAAGGAAGAATTGTATATGATGCAGCCGGAAGGTTTTGTCGATCCTAAGAATGCTGACAAGGTGTGCAAGCTCCAACGCTTGATTTATGGGCTGGTGCAAGCATCTCGGAGTTGGAACAATCGCTTTGATGAGATGATCAAAGCGTTTGGGTTTACGCAGACTTATGGAGAAGCCTGCGTTTACAAGAAAGTGAGTGGGAGCTCTGTAGCATTTCTCATATTATATGTAGATGACATACTTTTGATGGGAAATGATATAGAACTCTTAGACAGCATCAAGGCCTACTTGAATAAGAGTTTTTCAATGAAGGACCTTGGTGAAGCTGCTTATATATTAGGCATCAAGATCTATATAGATAGATCAAGACGCCTCATAGGTCTTTCACAAAGCACATACCTTGATAAGATATTGAAAAAGTTCAATATGGATCAATCTAAGAAGGGGTTCTTGCCTGTGTTACAAGGTATGAAATTGAGCTCAGCTCAATGTCCGACCACGACAGAAGATATAGAAGAGATGAGTGTCATCCCCTATGCCTCAGCCATAGGTTCTATTATGTATGCCATGCTGTGTACCGGACCTGATGTAAACCTTGCCGTAAGTTTGGTAGGAAGGTACCAAAGTAATCCCGGCAAGGAACACTGGACAGCGGTCAAGAATATCCTGAAGTACCTGAAAAGGACTAAGGAAATGTTTCTCGTTTATGGAGGTGATGAAGAGCTCGTCGTAAAGGGTTACGTCGACGCTAGCTTCGACACAAATCTGGATGACTCTAAGTCACAAACCGGATACGTGTATATGTTGAATGGTGGAGCAGTGAGCTGGTGCAGCTGCAAGCAGAGCGTCGTGGCGGGATCTACATGTGAAGGGAAGTACATGGCAGCCTCAGAGGCAGCACATGAAGCAATATGGGTGAAGGAGTTCATCACCGACCTAGGAGTCATACCCAATGCGTTGGGGCCAATCAAACTCTTCTGTGACAACACTGGAGCTATTGCACTTGCCAAGGAGCCCAGGTTTCACAAGAAGACAAGGCACATCAAGCGTCGCTTCAACTCCATTCGTGAAAATGTTCAAGATGGAGACATAGAGATTTGTAAAGTACATACGGACCTGAATGTAGCTAGATTATTGACTCTAGTGCAAGTGGGAGACTGTTGGAAATATGCCCTAGAGGCAATAATAAAAGCATTATTATTATATTTCCTTGTTCATGATAATTGTCTTTATTCATGCTATAATTGTATTATCCGGAAATCGTAATACATGTGTGAATAATAGACACCAACATGTCCCTAGTAAGCCTCTAGTTGACTAGCTCGTTGATCAACAGATAGTCATGGTTTCCTGACTATGGACATTGGATGTCATTGATAACGGGATCACATCATTAGGAGAATGATGTGATGGACAAGACCCAATCCTAAACATAGCATAAGATCGTATAGTTCGTTTGCTAGAGTTTTCCAATGTCATGTATCTTTTCCTTAGACCATGAGATCGTGTAACTCCCGGATACTGTAGGAGTGCTTTGGGTGTACCAAACGTCACAACGTAACTGGGTGACTATAAAGGTGCACTACAGGTATCTCCGAAAGTGTCTGTTGGGTTGACACGGATCGAGACTGGGATTTGTCACTCCGTATGACGGAGAGGTATCACTGGGCCCACTCGGTAATGCATCATCATTATGAGCTCAAAGTGACCAAGTGTCTGGTCACGGGATCATGCATTACGGTACGAGTAAAGTGACTTGCCGGTAACGAGATTGAACGAGGTATTGGGATACCGACGATCGAATCTCGGGCAAGTAACATATCGATTGACAAAGGGAATTGCATACGGGGTTGCTTGAATCCTCGACATCGTGGTTCATCCGATGAGATCATCGAGGAGCATGTGGGAGCCAATATGGGTATCCATATCCCTCTGTTGGTTATTGACCGGAGAGTCATCTCGGTCATGTCTACATGTCTCCCGAACCCGTAGGGTCTACACACTTAAGGTTCGGTGACGCTAGGGTTGTAGGGATATGTATATGCAGTAACCCGAATGTTGTTCAGAGTCCTGGATGAGATCCCGGACGTCACGAGGAGTCCCGGAATGGTCCGGAGGTGAAGAATTATATATAGGAAGTGCTATTTCGGTCATCGGGACAAGTTTCGGGGTTATCGGTATTGTACCGGGACCACCGGAAGGGTCCCGGGGGCCCACCAGGTGGGGCCACCTGCCCCGGGGGGCCACACGGGCTAGAGGGGGTGCGCCTTGGCCTACATGGGCCAAGGGCACCAGCCCCAATAGGCCCATGCGCCTAGGGTTTCCATATGGGAGGAGTCCCACTAGTGGAAGGCACCCCTAGGTGCCTTGGGGGAGGGAAACCTCCCTTGGCCCCCCCCCCTAGGAGATTGGATCTCCTAGGGCCGGCGCCCCCCCCTTGGCCCTCCAATATATAGTGGGGGAAGGAGGGCTTTTCATCCACGCCTTTGGTTGCCTCCTTCTCCCTCTCCAACACCTCCTCCTCCTCCATAGCGCTTGGTGAAGCCCTGACGGAGTACTGCAGCTCCATCACCACCACGCCGTCGTGCTGTTGCTGGTGCCATCTTCCTCAACCTCTTCTTCCCTCTTGCTGGATCAAGAAGAAGGAGACGTTACGCTGACCGTACGTGTGTTGAACGCGGAGGTGCCGTCCGTTCAGTGCTAGGATCTTCGGTGATTCGAATCACGTCGAGTACGACTCTCTCATCCCCGTTCCTTGAACGCTTCCGCTCGCGATCTACAAGGTACGTAGATGCATCTAATCACTCGTTGCTAGATAAACTCCTAGATGGATCTTGGTGAAACCGTAGGAAAATTTTTGTTTTCTGCTACGTTACCCAATAGGCCGGGACTCGACGGATCTGGGCGGTGATTGGACTTGGCGGTCAACGCGGCAGGGGCGGCTTTCTCTTTCTGCTCCCGACAGAAGGAGGCAGCACGGCGCAGAGCAGCGCTTGGGGCTGCGGCACGGAGACGACGACAACAACACGTACGGAGCTCCGGCGAGGCGATGCAGACGCGGAGGAGGCGGTGGAGGCCGGCTCCGAGGTGGACGGCGCGCGGGTCAACATGGACGAGGCGCAGGAGAGCAGAGGGCCTGCGAGGCGGCGTAGCGAAGCAGGCCCCAGCGTGGGTGTTCAGTGGTAGAAGGCGAGGCCGGAGGTCGGGTCTGTCCAGGAACAGGGCGGAGGCGAGCTGGGCGTTGAGGCGATGAAGGCCATGGCGACAGCGTGGTCCCGTCGACGAACAGAGAGAGAGTTAAGAAATTAAGGGAGGGAGAGCTAAACGGAGCAGAGGGAAGGAAAGGACGCGAGACAGGGACCTGCTGGTCCGGCGGCTTTGCTTGGAGAGGTGGCCGGCGGCGTGGGAGGCTAGCGAGGCAGGGGGAAGCGGCGGCCTGGTGGCGACAACTCGCATGGGGAGAGTCGAGGACGCTCGGCCGTCGAGGATGTGGCCTCGATCTCAAACTTGATCGAGCGCCGGCTGGATGCGGGGTGGAGGGCGGCGCTCCAGACTGCTGCTGCTGCTTGGGTGGTCGGCGCGAAAATTGCGGGAGGTGGTCGGAGGCTGCGGTGGTGGTTGGTTGGGTGGAGAAAACGATGAGGATTTTTGATCAGGAGGAGATCCCGAGGAAGAAGGGACACGAGTGGCGGCGACGCTAGGAATTGGGGAGTATGGGGCAGCTCTCCTCAATTTTAGGGTTGGTCTGAATATATAGCAGACGGAAGGGGTTTTTAGGTGCGTCCGATCGTCATCGGACGGCTCCGGGTCAAATGGGTAGTCGAAAGAAGAAGTGAAAGAAGTATCGTGGTATTTCAGGGTTGATCCGGACTCAACTGTTACAACTGAGGGGGCCGGGTTAGGGGGTATCTCGTCCCTCCGATTAAAATCGGACGGTCAGGGTAAATAGGCTAGGGAGTCCAATTAACAAAATGGAGACGTTTTGTAGACGTTTGGGGATGATCCGGACACGATGATGACGACTGCTCGGGTCGGGTCCGGGACAATTTTCGGACGCGCGCGCGAGGAGGGCCGCGGGCTGACGAGAGAGGTTAGGTTGGACCTGGCGGTAGGTAGTGGGCTGTGCAGAAGGCCTCAGGCTGAGAAAAGAGAAGAGAGAAGACTCGGCGACTGTTTCCGGAGACCGAAAACGTCCGACGATAGACCGGCTATAGTGCCGCTATAGTTTAACGTTTGGGCTATCAAACGAATCCCGAATGCGAGGAAACTTGGCAGGCGACCTACTAACACCATAACAACACCGCATGCCAACTTTCAACCCATTCCGAGAACATTTTCCGGCCACTTATAAAAAATACTATTTCGGACATGCCGCGGGCGCGTGCAAGTGTTGTTGGGCTCAGAACGGACAACAGACGGAACGAGGAGGCCGGGACATGTGCAAGTTTTAAAACATGATGATGCAATGCACATGATGACATGACAAGATACAACACGCAAGCAAATGACATGACAACGACGGCGAATAACTGGACGACACCTGGCGCAACGGTCTCGGGGCGTTACAATGTGTAACTTAGTCTATTGTTCAAGCCAACTGCCTATTAGTCAATGTGCAACTCCCTACGCTCTCTATTTATGGACCTGTATTTTTAATTGGCGGGACCAACAAACAGAGTTGCACATAGTCTGCTAGGTAGTTGGCTAGGGGCAATATACGAAGTTGCACATATCACAGGGAGGGACAGTTGAATGGTAAAAAGTTGCATATAAATAGAGTGCTAAAGTTGCAAAACTCACTAGGGGATGGTTTGGGCCGTGTGCTAGCAGAAAAACTACACATTCATGGGGTACGAGAGAAAGTTGCAAATCAAAGTTAGACAGTTGGCCGTGTCAGTATACGAAGTTGCACATCCACTGTTAGGTTGTTGGCCGATGCAGCAAATAGTGAAGCACATCCACGGGCAGGGAAAAGTTGCAGATCAACTACTATGCAGTTGGCCTGGGTAACAGACGAAGTTGCACATCTCATTGGAAGAAGTTAGTTTTGCACCATCATTGAAATCTGCATGTTTACGGTATAGGAGAAAAGTTGCACATCCCTGTTAGGTAGTTGCACACCGACGGCTAGGCAGTTGCACAAAACAAGGAGAAAATTGCATAATTTTTTTTCGTTCAAACATAGCCATGCGGCATCTAGTTTCAAAAAGCACGCCACGAGGGTTCCAAAAGTGAAAACGGATCTTAATTTTGACGTGCGGTTTGAAAGTTATGGTTTTTAAAAAAGCTGAAAACACAAATTAAATACGTTCACATCTGTTCACATGGATGCTTTACAATTATTTATCCTCTTCACATATGTCCACACCTGTTTACTTTTTTTAATATGAGTCAGGGAGACAGAAACTTACCTTTTTCGGCCGGCCACCACAGAGTACTAGTGGGCAGCCGGCCGCCGGCTAGACACGTCCAATTTTCAAATGTGCAAACTACTTTATTTACGTTAAATGAGCATTGAAAATTCAAGATCATTGACTATAATAATGTTGCCCTAGAAACAGAAACTAAAAACATAATTGAAGTTGCTACAATACTAATAGGAGCTCATGATGAAAAATCATTGGACTATATATATGCTCAATGCATTAAGCGGACCAGCAAAGCAAGGGGGCAGGAAGTAGGAGCGGCCACGTCGGGCCACAAGCAGCTCGCCATTCTTACCATGCCTAGCACAAAACATGGTCACTCGGAGAAGGTCCTCACCGCAGTCGTCCATGCAGGTGCACTGACTAGCCTCGACTCCCTGCCCCCGCGTTACCTCGAGGACGAGGAGGCAGAATCTGCCACGACCAGTGTGGAGGAGCACGCGGCTAAGGGCGTCCTTGAACAACGTGAGCTCCTTCCTGCACATCTTCCACTCCGGCGCCGGCAGCGACTTGGGTGTGTGATCGCCGTTGACATCGGTGAGGTCCGGGACGTCACAAGAGCAGAGGTAGGGAGTAAGGACTTCTTACTGCCCACGGCTTCGAAGTGCGCATCCATACCGACGGACGAGAAGCCCAGACGAAAGACCAGATCGGGGAGCTGCCGCGGCCGCCATGTCCTCTGGTGTGGCGGCCGCTTTGCTCTATCCTTGCAGGGGACCGCATCCTCGTCGCCGCCGTCTAGACCGTCCAGGTTGAGCTCTTAGATACTGTGCCCCGTGTGCATCTCATCGAGCACAACATATATAGAGTAATCGAGATGCCGCTGCGGCCGGTGCATAGTCGATCTCATCAATATCGGGGGTGTATGCACGCCAGAGCATTCTGTCGCAATAGCTGCGTCCTGCCCAACTAAATGTGATCTGTTCGACATGAGAGAAGGGGCTGAGATCGGGCGAGAAACGACATTTCGTAGTGATCGAGATGATGAGTCCAGCCCAACTAAATGTGATCTGTTTGGTTAGTTTCTACTACATATTTTAGCATGTGGAAGTTAGGAATCTGTCCGGTGATTCTTTCTCGAAAACAAAAATATATCCGGTGATTGGAAGGTGAAACGTCAGCATTACTTGAAGCAAAAGAAACGGTGAAATCAAAAGGGCAATTGCATGGTTGGCTGTGCATTTTTTCTGGCCGTGCAACATAATCTTTTTTCTTTTTGGACCGCACTACAGTCGTAGATACTTACATACACAAGCATACACTCGCCCGTATAGACACTCAAATGCACACTCTATCCCTATGAGCATCTTCAAAATACTGAGTCGACACAACATTTTGTGATTGACGAACTCACCACAACAGACTTGTAGTCAATGTGAACATCTTCTCTCATTGAATAAACATCGCCAAAAATTCTAAAATGAATGCAAAAAATGAAAACACCAGTGCTAAGTCTAGGTCTTAAACACTGATGCGTTGGATCCACCATAAGAAGGCTAACCATCTGAACTACGCCCAGTTTGTGGCGTGCAACAAAATCTGATCGATTATCAAAGTTTGTGCATGTTTCTCTTAACTCGAAAGTTGTGATCCCCTTTGATGCAATGCCCTGATATTCAGCACAATTCTAGAAGCGTAGCTTAGTTGGTCAAGTTCCTTGTGTAAGTTGCCCACCTAGTTTTAAGTTCAACATTTGGCATAGGTGCTCGCAGTTTATTGAATTTATTACCGTGCTTTGTACGTAGATAATTAAACATAGTTTTAGATAAAAAGATGTTTTTAATCTCCCTTTTTTAGATTTTACTAGAATATACGTTTTCACATTCGATATTTGCAAGTTCCCTGAAAATAGCCAACACCCTACGAAGATCGAAACCTCCATAATTTTTTTCTTTAGTTTTACTAGAATATATGTTTTCCACACTTGATATTTGCAAATTCCCTGAAAATGGCAAACAGGTTACCAAGTGAGATCGAGACCGAATGGACGGACGTTTGCCGCCGGCCATGGCATCGCTGGTGAAAGCGAGTCTGAGGTCAATGCATGTGAGTGTGAAATTTCAAGATTAATTTAAGATGAATTATGTATGAATGAAATGACCTAAAGTAAAAGCTATTATTTTCATAAGTAATTGTGTGTGAACAAAGAGTATGCATGTATGCTGGACCACTGGAGTTGCAACAATTAAATTGAAGCATGCATGTGCTCCAAACTAGTGTTAGTGAATGATGGCGTGGTACATTTGATGATGCGGTGGGCTGTGTATCGAGAATTAGAGTAAGTGTGGGTCATCTATTTAGTTATATAGGATTCCAGTGAAAACAAACGAAGAATTATAGTCATTATGTAAACATAAGGTGGAATATTGATTAAATTTTCCTCAAATACAGGCAGAAAATACGACCAACTTTATGAATCAGAAACCATATGGCCCATGACCAGAATCTGACAAAAAAATCAAAATTTCAGGCCCTTATGGAGCATCCTTTGCATAAAACCAATTGGAAAACAATAGTTTAAAATTTTCAAAATCACAGGCAGGATATATTTTCTAAGCTATTCATGCATGTTGCACACAATTTTCATGATGACAGCTACTTTATTTTCTTTGTGAATTTCAAAATTAAAGATCGTTGACCATAATTAAGCTGATCTAGAAAGAAAAAAACCCAACAAAAATGTATTCAAATGAGCTAGAAAATTAAAAAGAGCTCTTGCGTAGTGCAACATTAGCTGGACTATGAATCTAATCCAGAAAAATGTATTAATATGCGGTAGAAAACTGGAAAGAGCTCATGCATGCCTAGTGCAACATCGTTATTGATCCATCATATCCAGAACGCAATTGGGGGATTCTCAGCTGCATCCTGACAATAATTAGGCACGAGGTAGGAGCGGCCGGGTCGGCATGGCGCGATCATGAGCTCGCCATCCTTTCCATGCTTAGCACAGAACATTGTGACATGGAGCAGGTGCTCGTTACCGCGGTACATGGTGCACCTGTTGCACTGATTAGGCTCGCCTCCCACATAAAGCGGCACCACCGGTCTTGCCTCGACGAGGCAGAACCGGCCACGCCCAGTGTGGACGAGCGCACGGCCTGAGGCACCCTTGAGGAAGGTGAGCTCCTCCTTGCATGTCCTCCACTCCGGCGCCGGCAGTAGCTTGGGTGGCGGGTCGCCATGATCATCGATGAGGTTTGGAACGTCGCAAGAGCAGAGATAGGGTCTTTCCGAGACCTTTCGGATCCCAACCCACGCGTCCAGATGTCCATCGTAGTACGCCCTGCCATGAAACGGCATGCTCCATTCTCCTCGGAGCGTCGACACGCCCCCGTGCTCGGTGTCCTGCTCGGTGGTGTACAGGGGGCCTCCGTGCTCGGTGTCCATTTCACCCCTGTGCTCGGTGTCCATGGAGAAGGTGAAGGGGGCCTTGGAGTCGTTATTTGGATTTTCAAAGCAGGAGACGAATATGATGCGGCCGTCAGGATGCACCGCGTGCGACTGGACTGGCTGGGCATAGCACAAGTCTTCGTGGCCGGGGAACAAGGGGCCATTCTTCCAGGTCCACTCCATAGTCTGCCCTCTCATATCTAACATGGTCTCGTCTTCTTCTTCGGTGAACTGTCCGCCCTGCCCAAACTCCACACCCTGCTGCTCGGAGAGACAGTGCGGCGGACTCCAGCCATTGTCAAACATGTACAGCTTGTTATTCACGGCAACGGAGTGGTAATCTACTTTGTAGTATCGGGATAGGGACGACTTGAAACTGGGTGGGGGAGGTTCCTCAATGTCCAGCCTCGCCATCTTGGTGTCGTAGACCAAGGTGATTGTTACGTCATCATACCCACGATGTGTTCTCCCTGTGACCACGATCTTGCTGCCGACGGCTGCGAAGTTTGCCTTTGAACCGACCGACGAGTTGCCCAGCCGGAGGACCGGCTCGGGGAGCCGCCATGGCGGCGGCATCGTTTGCTGGGACGCCCGCCCTGCGGTGTCCATGCCGGCGACCGCGTCGGCGTCGCCGCCGTCAAGGTCATCGACGTCGAGCCTGTAGATGCCGTGCCCCGTCTTCATCTCATCCAGCACCACGTACAGATGCCGCCTCGACAAAGGCAATGAGTTTGCAGCGTCGGCCTCAGCGGCCCCCTAGGAGAATGCCCGTGGATGTGCGCCCCTGAGAGCGGCAGCGACGAGGGTGTCGCCGGTGGCGGCACTGCATCCAGAAGGGCCGCGCCGGACATGGGAGAGTAGGGGCTGAGATCGAGCCAGGAACGATCGCCACATACTGTGTCGTCGTTGATGAGATCGTGAATCCAGTCTCCAGATCAATATAAAATGTGATCGCTTTGATTGGGCTCCTATATTTTAGCAACTGGAAGTTGGGAAACAGAATATTTCTACTCGTATCTTTTATAGCAAAAAATATCTGTACTTATCTACCGTGCACACTATCGATCGGTGTATAACTAAAAGAAAATCAACCGTACCATGCCTACTTATTACTTGCGGCAAAAGAAAGGGGGTAACAAAAATTTGCAAATATTTGGTATTTTTTGCTGGGTATGTGTCTTTGCGTGGGGGCCGAGTGCGCCCGGTAACAAAAACATTTTTCTAGACCACTATCATTTTTGTTGGCTGCACATGCCATTTTTTATTGCGGCAAAAAGGAGTTTATATTACTCAAGAGCAAAGGAGTTTCTCCCTACACAAACTAGGGATATTAGCAGGGTCAGAACGGAGGCAGACCATGGTATGATACTCTGTTCTCCCAAAGTTCGCTAACATATGACTTACATTATTCTGCTCTTGACAAATATGAATAACACGACACTCTCTTTCACCCATAAGTTTCTTCACCTCCGAGACCACCATAGCATCACTACCGGACTCGCAGTCTATGCCTACGGCCACGGGCCGTCGGCATAGGGGCTGTGCCGTCGACATAGATCTATGCCTACGGCTGCCGTCGGCATAGACCCGTCGGCGTAGATATCGTCAGTATAGTCTTGTCAGACCATCGGCATAGTATAGCCGTCGGCATAGGGCCCTATGCCGACGGCCTGGCGTCAGCCGTCGGCATAGTTTAGCCGTCGGTAGTGTTTTCCGTCTGACGGCAACGGACGGCGCCGTCAAAAACGCTGACGAATCGTGCAAAAATATTGTGACCGACGGCCAGGAGTAGGCTGTCGGCATAGATCTAAGTAGGCCGACGGCTGCCGTCGGCATAGTTTTGGCCGTCGGCGTAGAGCCGTTTTCTGGTAGTGCATATTGTGACCGATCTTGGCCTGTAGTATTGATTAACTACACTGCTTGCAAGCCGTCGCACTCCACAATGATGGACAGCTCCGTTCATTGGAGTGCCAACGCAATGCCCTCCATACGCCTAGCTAGCTCGGCATGTAATGGGTCCGGACACGGACACAAGGAGCTACACGCGAAGAAGATAATGGACCAGTCGTGATCGCGAAGCACCATCCCCGACCCCGCACTCCCGTCCCGTTCACTGCACATGCCATTTACACGCACAAAAAGTGACACTTGAACGAGTCAGATCCAACACACAATTCATGCTTATGTTAAATCCAAAAAAATATTATTTTGGCCAATAATTTGAATCAAAATTGTTTTATTGAAATTTTGAAAAAATTAGCGGCAGCCAAACCGAAATATCATTGAAACCAAAAAAAATCAAAACCATTCATCGGAGTAAAACAGGTTTCTCACCTAAAACAAAATAAAACTAAAAAAACCATGATGGCACTATAATGTTAAAATCACACTGCAAAATTGTCAACTAAATCATCACACCCAGAATGCACTAGGAGAACCTTCGACACCAGCGGGATAATTGGGCACGAGGTAGGAGCGTCCGGGTCACCATGGTGCGACCACCAGCTCGTCACTTTTGCCATACTCTGCGGAACAAGCTCACCACCTATCTTCCACTCCATCAATGATGGGCGCAGGTACTGCCTTGACGAGGCGGAACCGTCCTTGCCCAGTGTGGACGAGCGTGCGGCACCCGAGATGCATCGGAGTCTCCAGGAATGTCAGCTTCTCTTTACCCTAACGAGGGTCTGGGCAAAGGAGTAGAGGTGCTGAAATTTGAGATGGGCTTAAGGCCCATATAGCAATTTTTGAAAATTTCTAAGGGCCTATGTGAGTTATATGGCATTAGGTGTAGTGAGAAATTTAGTCTCACCCCGCTAGTGAAGAAAAAGTTGGACCTCTTTATAAGGATTTCTCTTCTACATGCTATTGGGGCTTGAGAATAGAAGAGGCCCTTGCGCACCCCTCCTCCGCCACCCGCTTCGTTACGACGCGTCGCGGGTTGTGGGAATGAGCCGAGCCGAGCTCACACCTACGCGCTTATTTTTGCCAGTCACTAACGGAGAGTTTCTGACAGCTGGGCCATGATTCTGAGACGTCGGATCGTTGGCTGTTACAGACTCAGACGTGGGTCGAGCCCACGTCTCTCCACGCAGCTGCGCCTATATAAGTGTGCGGTGTCTCCTAACCCTAGCGGCCACGATCAGATCACATCTGCTCCACGCACGCGCCCACTGTCGTTCCTTTGCTGCTGCTGGCACCGGTGACTCCATCCCGTCCGCCGCGTACACGGTCGGCGGGAGAGCAGATCTTCGAAACCCTACCCCTCCGGTTCCTGTACGGGAGAGGGGCGAATAGGTTTTTGAGAAGCGACTACGCGACTGCTCCTGTTCGTCTACTTCCTCTACGTCTGTGTCGCCCTCATCATCACCATGTCCACCGTCGCCAAACGTGCCGCAGCCGAGAAAATTGAAGCCGACAAGAAGGCCGCTGAGGATGCCGCTGCCGCCACCGCCGCCGCGGCTTCTGCCTAGCCTACTGGAGGGTATAACTCGTTTATCCCGCTCCTACTGTTTTCTGTTATAGCCATGCTAGCGTTATACGTAGATCTATCTGCAATTAGCGTAGTATGTGCTTGCATGATTAAATATCAGTATGCGGTTTGTTTCTGTTAATGCCATGCTAGTAATTTACTCGTGGATTAAGTGAATTAAAAAATTGCATGTTTAGTCAACAAGAGGTACAAATTCCCCTTGCTCCATCCTTCCTTGCCGTCGACGCCTCAAATCCCGACCCACGCGTCTAGGTCATTGTCATAGTTTGCCCAGCCGTCCAACGGCAGGCGCCACATGCCATGGTGTGCCGACTCGCCGCCCTCGACATCAAGGGAGAAGGTTAAGGGGTGGCACTTGCCACAGGATGACGAGCCGGAGCAGCGTGAAGCAAAGCACCAGAGAGCGTCTGGCAAGGGCTTCCAACATCCAGCCTCACCATCTCCGTGTCGTGGACGAAAGTGATTTCACGTTTGCCATCACTTGGATGAGTATCACCCATGGCGACGAAGGTGGATACTGCCGTCAAGGTCATTGATGTTGGAGTTGTGTCGAATATTATATATAAGATATGTTACAGTTGGACTATGAGTTGTATTATGTTTAGATAGAATATGGAGTCGTGTTCTAGTATGACACATGTATCTTAGGCCTCTCATATATAGCGGGGCTAGATACACGATGTAACCTATGCTAACATAATAGAGCACAGGCACGCAAGGGGAGCCTGCGGCGTGTGCTGGCGCCCGGGTGGCCGGTGTGCGGTATTGTGACGTTGCCACGTGGAGGAGCGTCCGTAATCAAGCCCCGAGGATGTAGCCATATCGGCGAACCTCGTTAACAAATCTCGGTGTCGTCATTGTCTGCGATTGCTTGTTTCTCGGTGGATCGTTCGCGTACCTCAAATTTATTCTAACAAGTGATATCATGAGAAAAGTTCGATTTGAGGTTGCAGCTATTGATCTAGAGGTGGAGCAGAATTCGTTGAATTGATCGGTGGTCGAGTAGTGCGACCGGGCAAAATCGATGGGATGACAGGGGTTCTGCTCGTGTCAAGAAGCAATCGGAAGCGGCAAGAGCCCTGTTCGTATTTGGTTCAGCATGTGTCGGCGAGACCGAGTCGCTTGGCGACTTGCGGCAGGCGGAAGCAAGAGCGGCAGCCCTAGCAGATGGCACGTGCGGCGACTGACGAGCGTGTTGGTTGTGGTTTCGAGACCAGGAACGTGCGTGGCAGGCTATAAGGCCCAGCTGGGGCAGTCAGGCCCGAGGCCAGGTGTCAGCGCGCAGTGTTTTGTGGCTTGTTGCAGGAGCAGCCACGGTGTGGACCGTACGGGAGGCCGATGGTTTATGGCGAGGACGAGCTGATCTGGGAAGCTTCATGGCGTGAGATTTGTTAAAGGAAAAAAGGCCAGCTACGTGGAGAAGCTAAGCATGGAAAGACAAGAACAAGGAAATGTGTAGAGAAAGGGATTCAGCGTGGTCAAGTTTTCTGCACGGATGTTTTGTTTCTTTGGGTCAAGTTTGCTGAGGGCTTCGTGTGCGTACAACCTGGCCTGACACATAAGGCTCGGACGAGCCTCGAGTGTCGTGCAGGATCATGCAAACACAGGGCGTCAAGTAGTGTATGGAGTTGTGCGGACGGATAAGACGCGGGGTGGAGCATGGTTGCAGTCGGATAATTTCGGCTGGGTCGGACTGGATAGTCTGACGGATCGAGGTGAGTCGGTTGGTACAGAAGACAGTGGTAGGATCATCGACGGCGATATCGGAGCGTGATGCTAATGATGACCGACTTTTGGGCGTGAAAACACGTGGCGCAGGCCCGAGGCTTGTGTGACTTCGACAAGACTATGGCGTGGGGTTGATTCAAGATGGTGTACACACGGAGTTTGAAGTTAACGGGACGCGAGGGGTGGACTGATCATCTACCATGGAGTCATGTTGAAGGTGGAGCTGGATTGAGGGGCTACGGTGTAAGGATACAGGAAATCGAAGCCTATTCGGCAAGAGGGAAAAGCGAGTGACATGCAGTTCGGACTAGAGCCCAGTGGTCTGATGCAAGCGTGAAACTCGTCATAGGTTGGTGATGACCGGTGGTACTCTGTAGTGGGGAGTGAATTGCAAAAAATATCGACACTTCAGGCAAGGTTTGCAGGAACCACACATTTACGGAATTGTGCCAAAAGTACTATTTTTTTAATATTTTTTACAAAAAACACTAGTTGACTGCTTTAGCTCATTTAATGACGATTATGACAGATGGAGCCCACTTTTGTTGACGTGGCGTAACGGTTCAAGACAGACGTTGTTATACGTTCTTTTTTGCCAAAAACTCCTTAAAAAACAAAACAGCCAGCCACCTCTCCCAACACTGCTGTCCCCTTCCTCCCGGCCTCGCAAGCTGCGCCGCCGTTGACTGATGTCCGAGCCGGTGAAGCACGAGCACGCCGGCGTGCGGGTCGAGGCCATCGGGTCAGCTCGGAGCGGTGGAGGCCGATGTGCGCACGGGCGGCAGCGGCGTCGGCCGCGACGGGCGCGAGCAGCAGCCGCGTCGGTCGCGCATGGGCGTGAGCTGTGGCGGCCCCGACCATGCGGGCATGCTGTTGGTCAGCTCGGAGCTTCGAGTGGTGGAGGCCGAGATGCGCACAGGCAGCACTGGCGCGGGCCGCGACGGGCACAAGTAGCGGCCGCGCTGGCGCGCACGGGTAGCGCCGCGCCGGCCGTGTGTGGGCGAGAGCACCAGCTCGGGCCACAAGCAGCAGGCGGGATGGGAACGAGCAGCAGCAGCCGCCCCGGCCGCGTGTGGGCGCGTGCCGTGACCCCATGAGCGAGCAGCGGCATGGACGGGAATGAGCAACAGCCGCCGCCGCACCGGCCGCGCATGGGCGCGTGCTGCGACGCCGTGCGCGAGCAGCAGCAGGGACGGGAACAAGCAAGAGAAGCCGCGCTGGCCGCATGTGGGCGTGAGCAGAGGCGCCGACGCCTATGCTCCAGGTGAGCTGCTCGGGTGGCTCGAGCTCGAGCTCCATCGGCCCAGGCGACATGAGTCAACGGTGAGACAAATCTAGGAGCCGATTACTTTTTTGTTTTTTGATTAAGAGGGTATTTGTAAAATTACAGGGTCAATTTTGTAAATCTAGAAAAACCCTCACCTAACAGTGTCTATCCTGAACCGTTACGCCACGTCGTCATTTGCGGGACCCGCATGTCATAATCATGTTTAAAACGATCTAAGCCATCAACTAGTGTTTTTTGCAAAAAAATGTGAAAAAAATTAGTGCTTATTGGCACACTTCCATAAATGTGTGGTTCCTGCAAACCTTGTCTGAAGTGTCGATATTTTTTACAATTCACTCCTGCAGTGGGGGTCGAGTAGTGTGGTTTAGCGACCCTTGAGACTCGACCGGAACAGCAGAGGCTCGACGCGGTAATAGCGGCGAGGCGTGCGGTGCGCACGGGCATGGAAACGAGCCAGAGCTTTGGTGGTCATACACTGATTAATCGGATGAATTCTTGAACAGGGCCGTGCCCCGAGTTCATCTCGTCTAGAAGCACATACAGATGCCTCCGTTGTCTAGGCCATGATCTTGCACCACCATCATGCTCAGTGCGCAAGGCATATGCACGTGGATGTTGCCGGCGGCGCTGCATCCAGCAGGGCGTCTGACATGGGAGAGAAGGAGCAGAGATATACATTAGTAGTAATATTTTAGCACGAGGAATTTAATTAGGAAAGAAATAATAAAAAGTTAATTAGGAAAGAGAAACATTAGCGAATCATTTTTTTAGGGCTTAGCGAATCCATTTTGCTGGCAGATTTCTTGGCCAACAAAACCAGAATAATAATTAGAAAAGAAAAAAAATGTTTCCGTTGCTGCTTGCAGCATAAGAAACGGAAACTTGCGATTAAGTTCTTTCGTAATACAGCTCAATAAACCTGATGTGTATACGGCATACCTGATGAACGACCCATCTCCCAAACAAGAGCGACCATTGTTGCTGGAAGCTGCTAACAATTGATGAGCCGATGTCTCAGAAGGTGCATGTGGATGAGCCGAGCGAGCAGGCAACCGTTGGCATCCTCCGGGGTCTAAAGAAGCATTTCGAGGAGCATCATGGCATCAAAATTCAGGATGCTGCAATTGTTGCTGCGGCGCAGCTCGCTGGCCGCTATGTCACCGGCCGACAATTTCCTGATAAGGCCATTGATCTGATTGACGAGGCTTGCACAAGCACAAAAGGAGGACAAGCATTTGTTAGCCCTGATCATGTCGCACAGGTAGCATTGCTTTTCACATCACTAATATGCCTAATTGTTTCAATGTAATATGATATGCCTAATTGTGTCATTGCGCTTGAATCTTTTACTTTTGAAGGTTGTCAGTCGGTGGACTGGAATTCCTGTCACGTCACTTGATGCAGAAGAGACTGAAAAGCTAATCCATCTTGCAGATAGATTGCACGAACGAGTTGTTGGTCAGAATGAAGCTGTCAATTTAGTTGTGCAAGCGGTGTTACGTTCGAGGGCTGGTCTTGATCCACCTGGACAACCAATAGGTTCTTTCCTTTTCTTGGGTTCGACCGGTGTTGGAAAGACAGAGCTTGCAAAAGCTCTCGCCGAACAGTTGTTTGACAATGAAAAGATGTTGCTTCGATTTGATATGTCTGAATACGTCAATTCTAGATCTGTGATGCGCCTCATTGGAGCACCCCCAAGGTTTAAGTTTACATTACGTGCACTTTCCACATTGCATTATCAACTTATGGTTTGTCATTCAATCTTAAGTTTTACTAATACAACCCACTTCTTTTATATATAACACCTTAAAGTTATCATGGTTACCATGATGGTGGACAATTGACTGAGAAAGTCCGGAGCCGTCCATACTGTGTCATCCTCTTTGATGAAGTGGAGAAGGCCGATCCCTCGGTATTAAATGTATTTCTTCAGCTACTTGATGATGGTGTCTTGACTGATGGCAAAGGTCGTAAGGTAGATTTCAAGAACACAGTCATCATTATGACCTCAAATCTAGGTGCAGAGCACCTAATTGCAGGAATTCGGGGTGAAAACACAATGAAAGATGCACGAGACCTTCTAATGAAAAAGGTTTGATCTTGACACAAATAGTACATATTCTCTGAAATATGTTTATGGCTTGAATTAATTGTTCATTTGTAGGTACATCAATATTTCAAGCCAGAGCTTCTGAACAGGTTAAGCCAGATTGTTGTGTTTGACCCGTTTTCGCATGATCAACTAATGGAGGTTGTGAAAATCCAAATGAAGAGAGCCACCACCAGGGTAGCAAAAAAGGGCATATCTTTATCTGTGAGTGACGGCGCATTGGACGTCATTTTGTCAGAGTCATACAACCCAGTAAGTATATGTTGTTCTTAACTATGGTGTGATCAAACTCCATTTTCTCACAATTGTGCATATTCACTCTCTAACGGAATCATACTTCTCCCTGTTACATATGGTGTGAGCAAACTGAGTTTTTTTTTTCCTAATTGTGTCTCTAACAGAATCGAATGTGCTGTCTATTTGGTAGATGTATGGTGCAAGGCCCATAAGAAGCTGGGTAGAATAATGTGATGACAGTGATCTCGGAGATGCTTGTCAAAAAGGAAGCTAGCAAGGGCTCGACAATCTTCATCGATGTTGCAGACAAGGGCCTGAAGTATGATGTGGTGAAGGACGAGGTAGCCGATGCACGTGAGGTGTTAGGCAACTCCCACGGTGATGATTTGACCGTCGATAGTCCCACGGTGATAACGTCCACAACTCCATCGCTTCACAGAAGATTGTACTCTCGTTTCGGTTTTGCTCTGAAATAGTAGGTTCTTCTCTGAAATAGTAGTTCCTTGTTGTTCTTTGTGACTTACTTAGTTGGAGAAGTCGATTGCCATTATCTTAACTGTCGACAGGACGAGAGAGCGAATGTTGCTGATTCTGTCAGATGGTTTATTGTTCCCTGCAACTCTCGTGCTTCCTGACTTTGCCAACCGAAAAACATTTTACTTGTTCTGTTTTCTGGGTCACACAGCTAATTTCATTCATCGGAAGGTGGTATAGAATGAGGTTACCTTGGAGGAAAACAAAGGCACTAGATAGATCGTGATTGAACTTAGCTAATCACCAATGGTGTGTGGTAACCTTTTTGTGTAACTTAGTTAATTACAATATTGTTGGGCGATGCCAGTAGCTCGGTGCATCCGCTCCTTAAACAGAACAGTGTGCTTGACGCCATGGCCAACAGTTCCAGCTTTGATCGATCTGTCCTGCACCTGAAAGATAACGCAAATGGGCAGGTCCATGGGAAGGACCGTGTCCTGCCCATGGATTTCAATTTCAGTTTCAGAAAAATTTCAGCACCAACCGAAATCACTGAAATTCAGTGAATTTCAGTGATTTCAGTTTCCATTTCAGCCAAATGACCGAAATATTCACTTGAATTCAATTAAAAATTGAAAAATTTAAAAACTATTTTGAAAAATATCGGAATTGTTGCGCTATACTGAAATTGCTGAAATATTTTGGATGAAACATAATATTTCAGTGTCTGCTGAAATTACTGAAATTCAGTGAATTTCATCGAAATCTCACTACTCCTGCCTGCGTGGGGTTTCCGTTTCCCCCCAAAAAAGAAAACAACTCTATGTCAACAGTTGTAACCTTTCACGACGCTGCCATCTCTCTCGTACCTGACAGCCCCATGCAATCCCAATCCCATGTCCATGCACCAGACATCACTTGACATTGGCTAGCATGTGTTTGACCGCTGAGGTCCGGCCGGAGTGCATGCCTTGATGCTTTCTTAAAGGCTATAAGCATATGTGCGGTTCTTCGCCTGGGATTTGAGTTATTAAACGAAAAAAGATGGAGTTATCCTTTTTTTTCCTTTTCAAAGGAAGATGGAGCTGGAGTTGTCACCGGTGAGATGCTAACATGCATGTCTGTTATATGGTGATAACGTATTACCTTCATAGTAATATCTGAATTCAGATCATCTTTCAATTGTACATGTATTTAGAGCATGGCTAATACTCCCTTCAATCCAAAATAAATGTCGCAGTCTTAAACATTTTTGGATCGGAGGGAGTAGTATATTCAGCCGATAGATATATACAGTTCTCATGTCATCTACAGCTACCATATACAATCATTCGTATAGTAAGATAGGCAGGGGGGGCAGGGCCCCTGCTAGACCCCCCTGTCTCCGCCATTCGTTATTGCTACCTCTAAAGCAGGAGACAAATATGGTGCAGCTGTCAGGATGCACCGCGTGCGACTGGACTGGCTGGACGTAGCACAAGTCTTCGTGGCTGGGGAACAAGGGGCCATTCTTCCAGGTCCACTCCATGATCTGTCCTCTCATATCTAACATGGTCTCGTCTTCTTCTTCGGTGAAGTCCGCCCTGGCCGAACTCCACACCCTGCTGCTCGCAGAGACAGTGCGGCGGACTCCAGCCGTTGTCAAACATGTAGAGCTTGTTCCTCACAGCAACGGAGTGGTAGTTTATTTTGTAGTATCGGGATAGGGACGACTTGAAACTGGCCGGCGGAGGCTCCTCAATGTCCACCCTCCCCATCTTGGTGTCGTAGACCAAGGTGATTGTTACGTCACCATACCCATGATGTGTTCTCCCTGTGACCACGATCTTGCTGCCGATGGCTCCGAAGGTAGCCGACATGGCGGCGACATCGTTTGCTGGGACGCCCGCCCTGCGGTGTCCATGCCGGTGACTGTTAGACAATGTAGAGATAGTTATCTGTTTAAACTCCTTTCTTCCTCAATACTCTTTCTCTCTCGATCTCATGTACCTGAACGAATCCTTGCGATAGTCTGATGCTTGTACGCCACGGCATGCTTTGCCCTCTATCAACTAAACCACACGCGGCCCTACGGGGTAGACACGCTTCCCACAATACCTTGCATGGTATCAGAGCCCTTCTTCTCGTACATCTAGCCTACCTCGAATAGATCGATCTGGTTGATCACGAGAGAAAGAAGAGAGCCGCCGCGAGGAATCCATGGCAGGCACCGCCGCCAGCACCGCTGCTTCCACCACCGCTTCCACCGCTGCCTCCATAATCGCCTCCATCATGAGCACCCTATCCACCCAATCCGTAGGCCTTACTTTTGGATCGTCTTCCACCTCCAGCAGCCCTACCTCTCTTGGCGCACCTCCATTAGAGAAGCTCACGAGGACAAACTTCCTCCTCTAGAAGGCCATCGTGCTACCCCAGATTAAGGGAGCACAGATGGAACACTTCCTGGACGGCGCAAGCCCGACGCCTCTGCCACTCTCACCGTCACCAAGGACGGGAAAGAAGAGCATATCTTCAACTACGCCCACACGATCTGGTATGCACAACAACAACAGTTACAAGGTTATCTGATGGCATCTCTCTCCCGTGAGGTTCTTGCCCAGGTGGTGACTCTCCAGACACCGGCTGAAGTGTGGACGGCGATCCAAACCACCTTCCTTGCTCAAACCCAGACGCAAGAAGTCAATAACAGAATTGCGCTTGCCAATCTTCAGAAGGGGAACTCCACCATGGCGGAGTACCTTGCCAAGATCAAGGCGTTGGCGGATGAAATCGCCACCATCAGCACACCTCTGTCCGATCAGGAGATGACCTCCTATATTCTGAAGGGGCTGGATCTCGAGTACAACTCGGTGGTGTCAGCCCTTGCCGCCCGCGTTGAGCTCGTCACCACCCTAGAACTCTACAGCCAACTCCTCAGCTTTGAGGCACGGCTCAACCTGCTGCAAGGTATGAACCATCACCAATCTTCTGTCAACAACATCTCCCGTGATCGCGGCAATGGCGGCCGAGGCCGTGGTCACCAAGGGCGTGGTCGCGACAGCGGATATGGCGGGCGTGGCAACAGCCAGAGTCAACCTCGTCCTGGAGGTGGTGATCTGGTGGTGGCTACAACAACAATAACACCCATGGCTCCTCCTCTAACACTCGCTGAACCAGGTGCCAACTCTGCAAGAAGCCGAGCCACGAAGTCATTGAGTGTTGGCACCTATTTGATGAAGACTACGTGCCTGATGCATGACATGCAGCTGCTGCCATCCGGGAGCAAGGAGGAGGTGACGGTGACACAATCTGGTATGGGACTCCAGTGCCACGGATCATGTCACAAACGAGCTAGAAAAGCTTGCTCTTCGTGAGAGATAGCATGGCAACGACTAGATTCACACCACAAGCGGTGGATGTATGGAAATTCGTCACATTGGTCAAGCTTCTATTAATTCCCCTAGCCTAAGACATGATGTACTTCTAAAATATGTCCTTCATGTCCCTCAAGCCGACAAAAATCTAGCATCTATGTCTCATTTAACTTCTGACAATAATGTTTTCTTTGAGACTCATCCCACTGTAGGATCGAAAGTATGTCTAGAGGGGGGTGATTAGACTACTTGACCAAATAAAAACTTAACCTTTTTCCAATTTTAGTTCTTGGCAGATTTTAGCTATTGTAGGACAAGTCAAGCAATCATCACACAATTCAAGCAAGCATGCAAAGAGTATATTGGCAGCGGAAACTAAAGCATGCAACTTGCAAGAATGTAAAGGGAAGGGTTTGGAGAATTCAAACGCAATTGGAGACAGGGATGTTTTTCCCATGGTTCGGATAGGTGGTGCTATCCTACATCCACGTTGATGGAGACTTCAACCCACGAAGGGTAACGGTCGCGCGAGTCCACGGAGGGCTCCACCCACGAAGGGTCCACGAAGTAGCAACCTTGTCTATCCCACCATGGCCATCGCCCACGAAGGACTTGCCTCACTAGCGGTAGATCTTCACGAAGTAGGCGAACTCCTTGCCACAAACTCCTTGGTTCAACTCCACAATCTTGTAGGAGGCTCCCAAGTGACACCTAGCCAATCTAGGAGACACCACTCTCCAAGAAGTAACAAATGGTGTGTTGATGATGAACTCCTTGCTCTTGTGCTTCAAATGATAGTCTCCCCAACACTCAACTCTCTCTCATAGGATTTGGATTTTGTGGAAAGAAGATTTGAGTGGAAAGCAACTTGGGGAAGGCTAGAGATCAAGATTCATATGGTAGGAATGGAATATCTTGGTCTCAACACACGAGTAGGTGGTTCTCTCTCAGAACATATGAGTTGGAATTGTGTATGTGTTCTGATGGCTCTCTCCACGAATGAAGAGGAGGTGGAGGGGTATATATAGCCTCCACACAAAATCCAACCGTTACACACAGTTTTCCAATCTCGGTGGGACCGAATCAACAAACTCGGTCGGACCGAAAAGGTAAACCTAGTGACCGTTAGAGATTTTCGGTGGGACTGACATGCAACTCGGTAGGAACGATATGGTTAGGGTTTGGGCATAACGTAATCTCGGTGAGACCGATTACACAAACTCGGTGAGACCGAGTTTGGTAATAAGCTAACCAGAGAGTTGGTCAGGTAAACTCGGTGGGACCGATTTGCTCTTTCAGTGAGACCAAAAAGTTACAAAAAGGAAACAGAGAGTTTACACTGCAATCTCGGTGGGACCGATTTGCTCTTTTGGTGAGACCGTAAAGTTACGAAAGGGAAACAGAGAGTTTGCAATCCCATCTCGGTGAGACCGAGATCCCTATCGGTAGAACCGAATTGCTAGGGTTTGGCAGTGGCTTATGACAAGTGAAACTCGGTGGCGCCGGATAGAAAGAATCGGTAGGACCGAGTTTGGCTTAGGGTTTAGGTCATATGTGGATATGGGAAAGTAGTTGAGGGTTTTGGAGCATATCACTAAGCACATGAAGCAAGAGGCTCATTAAGCAACACCTCATCCCTCCTTGATAGTATTGGCTTTTTCTAAAGACTCAATGTGATCTTGGATCACTAAAATATAAAATGAAGAGTCTTGAGCTTTTGAGCTTGAGCCAATCCTTTGTCCTTAGCATTTTGAGGGTTCCACTTTCACATCCATGCCATGCCAATCATTGAGCTTTCCTGAAATAGTCATCTTGGAATAGCATTAGCTCAATGAGCTATATGTTGTTATGAATTACCAAAACCACCTAGGGATAGTTGCACTTTCAATTTCCCCCTTTTTGGTAATTGATGACAACATATAGATCAAAGCTTCGACAAATGATAATAAGCATGAAATATATCGTCGCTTTGAGAAGTATGTGACAAGTAAGAGCTCCCCCTAAATTTGTGCATATTTAAAATTTGCTTTGGACTGCAAATGCACAAAGAGTTAGAGTCATGGGTTACTCTTCCATGTCACATACATCTTGGTGGAGCGCTTAAAATGATAAGAATGAAATACATGCACTCATCACCAAGAATAGTGAATGATCACATAAGATAGATAAGATGATAATATTAAGCAAACATTAAGTGTAGCTTATGATCAAACACATGATCATCAATGTCTCACGAGCAATGACATAGTATCTCACACAAAAGCAAACAAAGTTTGAAAAACCACCAAATAAAACAAGAGAGAATAAAAGCAACACTCTCTCTCGAAGCCTATGATCTATACATTTTCTCCCCCTTTGGCAACAAGTTACCAAAAAGTTCCTAGAAAATGCATAGTGCTAAGTCGACACTCAGGTTTGATCTTCAGGTGGTGGTGGAGTCCGGAGCACTCCAAGGACGAAGCCTTCTGTAGACGTGGTCGGAGTCGAGGCTGAAGTGGACGCTGGAGCTGGTGGAACTGAGGCTGTAGCTGGTGCAGACGTGGTGGCTCTGGGGTCAGCAACTGGCACTGCAGACGACCTCGGACCTCGTGGCACTCTGGCAAAGGCATCAGTTGTAGTCTTGCCTCTCCTCTCCTGCATGTCATCCTGGAGCTGCTCCACTGCAGTCTGAATCTCTGTCACTTTGACATCCAAGTCATAGAACTTTTGTTCCATGATCCTCTCTAAGCTTGCCTGGTTCTGAGTTAGGGTGGCTAGTCCTTGCTCAATCCGCAGGGTGGATGCAATCAAGTAACCAAGCTGCTCTTGTTTGGTTTTCAGGAAATATTCAGATGCCTCCTCTTGAGTAGGCATCTTGGCAGCTTTCTCCTTCCTCGCCTTCTCCTTCTTGGCTTGTGCTTGGGCAGATGATGGCTCATTCTCAGTCATGACCACTTGATTATCTTCAAAGTCTGGACGGATGGGCAGGTGTTCCTTGTCCAATAAGTATATGCCCGTGCCCATCTTAGAGTTGATGAGCTCCTGAATCTGTGGGGCATATCCACAGCTCCTCTTCTGGTCTGCTGCTGTCCTCTTGATTGTTTCAATCATAAGGCTCATGACTTTGAATTTCTGTGGCACGTCAAAGATATGAAGCAAGTTGATCGCGTGGCCCCTGATCATCTTGTGATCTCCAGACTTGGGCAATAGGGTGTGCCTAAGAATCCAGTTGATGGTTGGCAGCCCTGACAGAAGATAGTGTACTGAGCCAAACTTGAACGTATCAAGTGCTTCATTTGGAATCTCCTTGTACATGTTTGACATTGAGTTGTGGTCCATCTTCTTCTTGGCATAAATGTCCAAGTCATCGTCATGCTCTTCTGGGGCATTAATCAGCTGAGCCCATTCAGCAACTGTAGACTGGTACCTCGTACCCTCTGACATCCATACAATCCTGCCATCTGGATAGAAATGGGCTGTGGAGTAGAACTGCATGATGAGTTCCTCGTTCCACTTTGTGAGCTTCTGCCCAACAAAGTCCTCTACTCCACATGCCTTGAAGCTGTCCTGCACTCCAGGGTAGTACTCTTCGTTGTCCTTGATGTATTGCCAATCAACCCATCTCATATCACAGACAATTGGCTTCTTGTCTAGCAGCACTGTCTCATAAAAGTCTTGCTGCTCCTTGGTGTGAAACCTGTAGTCAACTGCAGTCCTTCTCCTTGAAGCATACGGGTCTGCTTCTCTCCACTTCCGGAGCCCTGAATCTCTCCTGAGTTTCATATCCTCAGCCACAGGATGAGCATCGTTGTGGTCTGGGATCTTGGGCTTGAGCTTTCTAAGAACATTCTCTTCTTCTTCTTCTGCAGCTTCAGGCACTGGGGCCTTGTTCTTCTCAGTAGCTGGGATGCTTCTTGTGTTCCTCTTTGGCTTTGGCTTTGGAGCTGGCTTGGCCTTGGAAGCAGCTGCCCCTGTTCTTATGGCATCACCCATCAGCTTGGGTGCCTTAGGTGCTGGTGCAGCTACCTCTTCTTCTTCCTCCTCATCTTCCATGATGGAAGCCTTGCCAAGCACTCTGGCTACAGTTTTCTTCACCCTTTCTTTCCTCTTCTTGCCTTCAGCAGCAACTGGCTCAATGGGAGTGGGCTTCTCAGTTGAAGCTCTGGCCTTTGACATAGGCTGCCTGCCTGCTGGCCTTTTGATCTTCATCCCTGGTTTTATGCCCTGTGCTGGCTCAACTCTCTTGGAAGTTGCTTCCTCTTCTGCCACATAATCCTCATCTTCTGAGTCTGAGGTTCTCTTCTTTCTCTGTCTTGTGGCAGCTTTAGGCAGATTGCTAGGGGTGCTCCTGCTGCCATCATCTGAGGAACTTGAGGGACTAGTGCCCTCACTCATCTGCACTTGCTGCTCTGACAAGTTCTGGCTATCACTTTGGTCTGACATGATGCAAACTCTGACTGCTGACCCTGTGAATAGGTTATAGATGAGATAGAGTGGATAAGCATCACAAAATGCAGAGATTTTTGCAAAAGAATAATTCAAAAACTTAGTTTTAGTTTCCCACTGAAAGCATCTCGGATCTACCGATTTCTAAACTCGGTGATACCGAAGCAGTTTTGGCACCTAAACTAGTGAACTCGGTCAGACCGAGTCACAGTTCGGTGGCACCGAGACTGCTAGGGTTTCACAGAGTTCCAAAATCGGTCACACCGATAAGTAATTCTCGGTCAGACCGAGTCTCACTTGTGCAATGGCATAAGCCAAATCGGTGGGACCGAGTTTTTCAACTCGGTGGGTCCGAGATGGTTTCGGCGGAAACCTAACCCTAAAATTTTCGAATTAAACCTAATCTACGAGTTCATTGACTGGATAGAAGTTTAACAAACGTGGCAAGAATCATGATGATCACAATGTGCTAAGAATCGGATTGGGGAATAGCACAAAGATCGAGTCCATACCCTAGTTCGGCGGAGACTCGCTACGGCGGCAACGGCGGGGTTGAATTTCCGTTGACGGCGACGGAGACCAGCGACTGGAGGCGGCTGGCGGCGAGGAGACGATCCGGAGACCAAGTTGGCAGAGCAGGCTATCGCGCGGGCGAAGGGGTTCGGAGAAATTTCCAAATTTTTGCCCGTGACTATATATAGCCCGACCCTGTCGGTGTGACCGAGTGGAACAACTCGGTGGCACCGAGATGCAAAACTGTATACAGTTGTTGCAACTCGGTGTGACCGAATGGTTCAAATCGGTTGCACCGAGATCGAAAACCTAGATCAACTTAATGATCTCGGTAGGACCGAAAGTAGGGTATCGGTCAGACCGAGAATCATAAAGAGGTTTTGGAAGTTTAAGTCTATGACGAATCGGGGACTCCGAGCGCTCCTCACACAGAGTGGTTCGAATCTGACTTGATCAAATTTTGTGATGTAGCATGAATAGAGTTTGAGACGAGAAAAGCATAGATAGCTAGAGGAGGTTCTTAGGCATTCTTGTCCATCCACTTGGCAAAAGGAAATAAAACCAAACAATCAAAACAACAAGTGGATGTCCTCGAATGAGTAAAATATGCAACCAGCATGCTCACACAATAAGATGGCAAATGAAATATGTGACAAGGCATGCACAACCAATTCTAGCATCTATCAAGCAATTTGCGATGACAAGGTCATCTATATATGAGTATATTGACTTAGGAGTCAAGTGAGAACACTTGATCATAGGTCATACTCATCGTTTAAGCTCAAGTGGGGTTACCACTTTTACATAAAGCATTGTTGTGTTCACATCTTTAGAGTTGCTTTAGCTCAAGTCTTAGAGTAAAGCTCCCCCTAGATGTGATATCCCCCCTTAGAGGGATGAACTAACCTCGGGTTTTGTCGATGATGACTTCATGTAGATGTTGAAGATGTGGATGCTCAATGTTGATGTAGATCACTTGGAGCTATCCATTTGAGTGAATTGCACTTTCAATACCTACATGGGTTAGTCCCACAAGGAACAAACAAGGATATCCATAGACATAGAGTGATGCACACACAAGATGATGTCCATGAAAACTTTTAGGTTACCTTGTCCCTTGTCTTACCAACAAGAGGGTTTGTGACTCCTTGAACTAGTGCAAGATGTGGAAGTTGATTGCACTTGTTCTTGCCAAAATGATAAGAGTGAAGTATGTTGGCGGAGTCACCCTCAAGAACTCTCTAGTTCTTCTTCTTTTGGATCCACACCATCTTGATGGGAATCCTTGGAGTTGTAGTCGTACTTGATGAAGTGGAACTTGAAGTAGTCTTGGGAATCCACTTGACTAAGGTCTTAGGAGCTTCTTCAAATGCATCAATTTCCTCTTGAAGCTTGTCCTTGCCTTTTTGCTTGTAGTCTTGTGGTGGAAGATCATCTTGAGCTTGTGTCCCCTTGAAAGAAGTATCATACTTCTCTTGTTGAGGAACAAACTTTGTCTTGGGGTATTGATCTTCTTCCCACTCAACTCCATTGGCATTGAACTTTCGTTCAAAACCAACACCTTGATTCTTCCGGTGCATTCCTTGCTTGCGCACAATTTCCTCGAATTGCTTACTCCCGGCAAGGCTTTTGTACACTCCTTTCTCTATAATTCCCTTCAATAAGCTATTTTCTTGCTCAAGTGTAACTTGGCTAAGAGAATCATTAGTGGAATCAAGAGAACTACTAGAAGCAACAATATTGGATTTAGCATGATCATTGTTACTGCTAGAGGAAGAATCTTTCTTGTTCTTGTTACTAGACTTGACTTGAGGCATGTAAGTGGATAAGAGTAAACGCTTGGCAATGTAAGAAGAACTTTTCTTGCGGAGATCATCATTGATTGCTTTTAAGAACTCATGCTCTTGCTCAAGATTGAGCTTTTCAAAGCGTAATTTCTCATGAGCTCTTAAAAGTTCTCGATGATCTTCGAAGATAGTTTCATGAGCTAACTTAAGAGTGTTTAGTTCTTTAGTTAGAGCCTCAATCTTCTCCTTATCATTGTCATTCGTTTTATCTTGATTAGCATGATTAATTGACGTTTCATCATAGTATTCATCACTAGAGTTGTCAACAAGCAAATCATCACCTAACAAGTCATCTTCATCACTATTGAAATCAACATACTCGGGGTGTGTTACCTTAGGACCTTTGGCCATGAAGCATCTTCCAATTCCTTCATTTGGTGAGTCAAATATGTCGTAGGAGTTGGTTGACACAAGTGCTAGACCGGCAACACCTTCATCTTGAGTATCTTCGGAGTCGGAGTGATAACTTCTCTCGGAGTGGCTGTCGGAGTCGGAGCCGGATACCCATTCACCAACATGAGCTTGATGTCTTCGTTTTGTGTAGCTCCTTGATGATTTTTCCTTCCTTTCCGAATCCTTGCTTCTCCGTGAGTATCTTCGTTCATAACGATCATCTCTACTCCTTCTCTCTCTTGGTGGTGATTCTTTGCTTCTTCTTTTTGGAGAATCTTCTCTTCTCTTGTAGGGAGCCGTACACTCATTGGAATAGTGTCCGGGTCTTCCACAACTGTAGCAGTTTCGCTCTCGACTAGAAGATCTTTTGTCATTGTAGGACCTTGACTTGAAGCTTCTATCTTTGCTTCTACTCTTGTAGAACTTGTTGAAGTTCTTCACCATTAAGCTCAATTCTTCATTGAAGTTTTGTTTCTCACTTGATGATGTAGGGGCTTCACATGAGGCTTTGTAGGCACCACTTGATTTGTTGTGAAGTTCCTCTTTATCCTTAAGTGACATCTCATGAGCAACAATTCTTCCAATCACCTCCGTTGGCTTGAGATCTTTGTAATTGGGCATCATTTGGATCAATGTGCACACGGTATCATATTTTCCATCCAAGGCTCTTAGAATCTTCTTGATGATGAATCTATCGGTCATCTCTTCACTTCCTAAGCCGGCAATCTCATTTGTGATGAGAGCAAGCCTAGAGTACATTTCAGCGACACCTTCACCATCCTTCATTTTGAACTTGTCAAGTTGACTTTGAAGCACATCCAACTTGGATTCCTTGACGGAGTCGGTACCTTCGTGCATATCAATCAAAGTGTCCCAAATTTCCTTTGCATTCTCAAGACGGCTGATTTTGTTGAATTCTTCGGGGCACAATCCGTTGAAGAGAATATCACAAGCTTGAGCATTGTATTGCAACATCTTCAACTCATCCGCGGTAGCTTCACGGTTTGGTTCTTTCCCATCAAAGAAGTCACCTTGCAAACCAACACACACAATAGCCCAAACGGCGGGGTTATGTCCAAGAATATGCATTTTCATTTTATGCTTCCAACTAGCAAAATTAGTACCATCAAAGTAAGGACCTCTACGGTGATAATTTCCCTCGCTAGACGCCATACTCTCCTAGGTTGTGAAACCAAGGCTATGACCACCAAAAGCTATGGAGATCAAAGCAAATGGAGACCAAAGCTCTGATACCACTTGTAGGATCGAAAGTATGTCTAGAGGGGGGGTGATTAGACTACTTGACCAAATAAAAACTTAACCTTTTCCCAATTTTAGTTCTTGGCAGATTTTAGCTATTGTAGGACAAGTCAAGCAATCATCACACAATTCAAGCAAGCATGCAAAGAGTATATTGGCAGCGGAAAGTAAAGCATGCAACTTGCAAGAATGTAAAGGGAAGGGTTTGGAGAATTCAAACGCAATTGGAGACACGGATGTTTTTCCCGTGGTTCGGATAGGTGGTGCTATCCTACATCCACGTTGATGGAGACTTCAACCCACGAAGGGTAACGGTCGCGCGAGTCCACGGAGGGCTCCACCCACGAAGGGTCCACGAAGTAGCAACCTTGTCTATCCCACCATGGCCATCGCCCACGAAGGACTTGCCTCACTAGCGGTAGATCTTCACGAAGTAGGCGATCTCCTTGCCCTTACAAACTCCTTGGTTCAACTCCACAATCTTGTCGGAGGCTCCCAAGTGACACCTAGCCAATCTAGGAGACACCACTCTCCAAGAAGTAACAAATGGTGTGTTGATGATGAACTCCTTGCTCTTGTGCTTCAAATGATAGTCTCCCCAACACTCAACTCTCTCTCATAGGATTTGGATTTTGTGGAAAGAAGATTTGAGTGGAAAGCAACTTGGGGAAGGCTAGAGATCAAGATTCATATGGTAGGAATGGAATATCTTGGTCTCAACACATGAGTAGGTGGTTCTCTCTCAGAACATATGAGTTGGAATTGTGTATGTGTTCTGATGGCTCTCTCCACGAATGAAGAGGAGGTGGAGGGGTATATATAGCCTCCACACAAAATCCAACCGTTACACACAGTTTTCCAATCTCGGTGGGACCGAATCAACAAACTCGGTCGGACCGAAAAGGTAAACCTAGTGACCGTTAGAGATTTTCGGTGGGACTGACATGCAACTCGGTAGGACCGATATGGTTAGGGTTTGGGCATAACGTAATCTCGGTGAGACCGATTACACAAACTCGGTGAGACCGAGTTTGGTAATAAGCTAACCAGAGAGTTGGTCAGGTAAACTCGGTGGGACCGATTTGCTCTTTCGGTGAGACCGAAAAGTTACAAAAAGGAAACAGAGAGTTTACACTGCAATCTCGGTGGGACCGATTCGCTCTTTCGGTGAGACCGAAAAGTTACGAAAGGGAAACAGAGAGTTTGCAATCCCATCTCGGTGAGACCGAGATCCCTATCGGTAGAACCGAATTGCTAGGGTTTGGCAGTGGCTTATGACAAGTGAAACTCGGTGGCGCCGGATAGAAAGAATCGGTAGGACCGAGTTTGGCTTAGGGTTTAGGTCATATGTGGATATGGGAAAGTAGTTGAGGGTTTTGGAGCATATCACTAAGCACATGAAGCAAGAGGCTCATTAAGCAACACCTCATCCCTCCTTGATAGTATTGGCTTTTCCTAAAGACTCAATGTGATCTTGGATCACTAAAATATAAAATGAAGATTCTTGAGCTTTTGAGCTTGAGCCAATCCTTTGTCCTTAGCATTTTGAGGGTTCCACTTTCACATCCATGCCATGCCAATCATTGAGCTTTCCTGAAATAGTCATCTTGGAATAGCGTTAGCTCAATGAGCTATATGTTGTTATGAATTACCAAAACCACCTAGGGATAGTTGCACTTTCACCCACCTATTTTTTATAAAGGATCGGGCAATGAGGGAGCTCATTCATCATGGTAGATGCATTGGAGGACTTTACCCCATCACATCAAGAGTCTTTAGTCGCAAGCGTCATCGTCAAGCTTATTCTTCCAACAAGCCCTCACTTGCAAGGTGGGATCAATGATTAGGACATCCCTCATCAGTAGTAGTCAAGCAAATAGTCAATAAAGACAATCTTTCATTGTCAAATAGTTCAAATAATGAGTCTGTGTGTGAAGCTAGTCAATGTGCCAAGAGTCACCAACTTCCCTACCCTACTTCAAGTAGTGTGTCTCATGCTCCTTTGAAGCTTATTTTTAGTGATGTATGGGGTCATGCAAGAGAATCTTTTGGAAGAAAAAAATACTATGTTAGTTTTATCGATGATTCTAGCAAATTTACTTGGATATGTTTGCTTAAGTTCAAATCCGAAGTATTTTCTGTTTCTCAAGAGTTTCAAAAACTCTTTGAGAGATACTTCGACAGAAAAATTCTTGCAGTCCAAAGTGACTGGGGAGGAGAGTATGAGAAACTCAACTCTTTCTTTCGCAACATAGGCATTGTTCATCATGTGTCCTGTCCCCATGCACATCAACAGAATGACTCGGCTGAAAGAAAACATCGTCACATTGTTGAAGTTGGTTTATCTCTTTTATCTCATGCATTAATGCCACTCAAATATTGGGATAAAGCCTTCATTACGGCTATTTATCTTATCAACCGTCTCCCTAGTAGAGTCATTGGTAACACCACTCCGTTAGAATGACTGTTTCTTCAAAAACCAGACTACAACTCTCTCAAAATCTTTGGGTGTGCATGTTACCCAAACTTGCGTCCATACAATCGCCACAAACTCGAGTTTGGCTCCACTCAGTGTGTTTTTCTCGGATACAGTAATCTTCATAAAGGATATAAGTGTCTAGAGATTGTATTAGCAGCTGAGTTGTCAATTCAACCACACCTGGAAACTTAGTACCTGCAGCAAAGTGTTTAGTAGCAAAGTAATATGATAGTGGTGGTAGCGGCAACAAAAGTAAAGACATCAAAAGTAATGTTTTTGGTATTTTGTAGTGATTGTAATAGTAGCAGCGGGAAAGTACATAAGCGAGAACCAGTATATGGAAAACTCGTAGGCACCGGATCAGTGATGGATAATTACGCCGGATGCCGTTCATCATGTAACAGTCATAACATAGGGTGACACAGAACTAGCTCCAATTCATCAATGTAATGTAGGCATGTATTCCGTATATAGTCATACGTGCTTATGGAAAAGAACTTGCATGACATCTTTTGTCCTACCCTCCCGTGGCAGTGGGGTCCTATTGGAAACTAAGGGATATTAAGGCCTCCTTTTAATAGAGAACCGGAACAAAGCATTAGCACATAGTGAATACATGAACTCCTCAAACTATGGTCATTACCGGGAGTGGTCCCGATTATTGTCACTTCGGGGTTGTCGGATCATAACACATAGTAGGTGACTATAGACTTGCAAGATAGGATCAAGAACTCACATATATTCATGAAAACATAATAGGTTTAGATCTGAAATCATGGCACTCGGGCCCTAGTGACAAGCATTAAGAATAGCAAAGTCATAGCAACATCAATCTCAGAACATAATGGATACTAGGGATCAAACCCTAACAAAAATAACTCGATTACATGATAAATCTCATCCAACCCATCACCGTACAGCAAGCCTATGATGGAATTACTCACGCACGGTGGTGAGCATCATGAAATTGGTGATGGAGGATGGTTGATGATGACGACGGCGACGAATCCCCCTCTCCGGAGCCCTGAACGGACTCCAGATCAGCCCTCCCGAGAGGTTTTAGGGCTTGGCGGCGGCTCTATATTGTAAAACGTGATGATTTCTTCCCTCTGATTTTTTTCTCATTGAAACTTAATATATGGAGGCGGAGTTGGAGTCGAAGACGCAACAGGGGGCCCACGAGGTAGGGGGCGCGCCCTAGGGGGGGCACCCTCGTGAGAAGGGTGTGGGCCCCGGTCTTCATCTTTGGCGAGGATTTTTTTATTGTTTTTTCTAAGATGTTCCGTGGAGTTTCAGGTCATTCCGAGCATATTTGTTTTCTGCACATAAAACAACACCATGGTAATTCTGCTGAAAATAGCGTCAGCTCAGGTTAGTTCCATTCAAATCATACAAGTTAAAGTCCAAAACAAGGGCAAAAGTGTTTGGAAAAGTAGATACGACGGAGACGTATCAACTCCCCCAAGCTTAAACCCTTGCTTGTCCTCAAGCAATTCAGTTGACAAACTGAAAGAAAGAAAGAAAAACTTTTACAAACTCTGTTTGCTCTTGTTGTTGTAACTATGTCAAGCCAACATTCAAGTTTTCAGCATAGATCATAACTAACCACACTTGCAATAATTCTCAGGTCTCATAATTACTCATATCAATAGCATAATCAACTAGCAGGCCATAATAATAAATCTCGGATGACAACACTTTCTCAAAACAATCATAATATGATATAACAAGATGGTATCTCGCTAGCCTTTCTGAGACCGCAAAACATAAATGCAGAGCACCTTTAAAGATACAGGACTGACTAGACATTGTAATTCATGGTAAAAGAGATCCAATCATAGTCATACCCAATATAAATTAACAGTGATGAATGCAAATGACGGCTGCGCTCTCTAGCTAGTGCTTTTTAATAAGAGGGTGATAACTCAACATAAAAGTAAATGGATAGGCACTTCGCAGAGGGAAGCAGGGATTTGTAGAGGTGCCAGAGCTCAGTTTTGAAATAGAGATAAATTGTATTTTGAGCGGTATACTTTCATTGTCAACGTAACAACTAAGAGATGACGATATCTTCCATGCTAAACAAATTATAGGCGGTTCCAAACAGAATGGTAAAGTTTATACTCCCCCTCCACCAACAAGCATCAATCCATGGCTTGCTCGAAACAACGAGTTCCTCCAACATACATCAGTTCCCAGGGGGAGTTTTGTTTGCAATTAATTTTGATTTAGTTTGCATAAAGCATGGGACTGGGCATCCCGATGACCAGCCATTTTCTCGTGAGTGAGGAGCGGAGTCCACTCCTCTTGAGAATAACCTGCCTAACACGGAAGATAAGGACAACCTTTGTTGATACATGAGCTATTCGAGCACACAAAACATAATGTTTATTTGAAGGTTTAGAGTTTGGCACATACAAATTTACTTAGAACGGCAGGTAGATACCGCATATAGGAAGGTATGGTGGACTCATCTGGAATAACTTTGGGGTTTAAGGGATTGGATGCACAAGCAGTATTCCAGCTTAGTACAAGTGAAGGCTAGCAAAAGACTGGGAAGCGACCAACTAGAGAGCGACAACAACCATGCACATGCATTAAAATTAATAAACATTGGATGGAAGCATGAGTAGGATATAATCCACCATGAACATAAATATCGTGAAGGCTATGTTGATTTTGTTTCAAGTACATGCGTGAACATGTGCCAAGTCAAGTCACTTAAATCATTCAAAAGAGGATACCACCCCATCATACCACATCATAATCATCTCAATAGCATGTTGGCACACAAGGTAAACCATTATAACTCATAGCTAATCAACCATGGCACAAGCAACTATGATCTCTAATTGTCATTGCGAACATGTTTATTCATAATAAGCTGAATCAAGAACGAGGGACTCATCATATTTACAAAAACAAAAGAGGTCGAGTTCATACCAGCTTTTCTCATCTCAGTCAGTCCATCATATATCATCATAATTGCCTTTCACTTGCATGACCGAACGGTGTGAATAATAATAAGAGTGCACGTGCATTGGACTAAGCTGGAATCTGCGAGCATTCAATACACAGGAGAAGACAAGGCAATATGGACTCTTGGTTAAATCAACAATAATGCATATAAGAGTCACTTCAAGAATTTAATTATGGTCTTCTCCTACTGACCCCCAAAGAAAAGAAAAGAAATAAAACTATTTACACGGGAAAGCTCCCAACGAGCAAAAGAAGAACGGGAAATATTTTTGGGTTTTCTTTTTAATTATTACTACTACAGCAGAGAAATAAACTACTACTAATTTTTTTTGGTTTTTTCTTAAGGTTTAACAATCACACAAGAAGAAAGCAGGAAAAAGAAAATAACTAGCATGGATATTACAGTGAAAAAGTATGAGCACCGACATCTAGCAATGAGTGCGTGTGAGCATAAATGTAATGTCGGTGAGAAATACGTACTCCCCCAAGCTTAGGCTTTTGGCCTAAGTTGTTCTATGGCCACGGCTGGCCTGGCGGATATCCATAATAATAGTTGTTGGGGTCGTACTGTGATGAGGAAGGATAGTTGGGATCATACTGATGTGCAGCGCTTATCACCTGCTGAGCTGCAGCGTGGAGTCGGACTGCCTCTGCTCTCCTCTCGTACTCTTCTGCCTCCTCTCTGGTAATAACATATCTTCCTTTTGCATGTGAGTCAAAGAAGGCAGGAGCAGGGAGAGTAATACGGAAAACACGCCGTTTATCAAAAATTAAACGATATAAGAGAGGTGATTCAGGCCTCTCGACAAACTGGTGCGAAGCCATAGAGTTATAATCTAAATATGCAGGAGGCAACTCCATATCACCCTCACGAATGTCTATTTCAAGAAAATGAGCTAAGCGGCTTGCATAAATTCCTCCAAAGAAATCTCCATTATGTCTATTAGGATGCAACCTATGAGCTACAATGGCTCCCATATGATAAGATTGGTCTCCTAACATAGCACTCCTAAGAATGCTAAGATCAGGGAGACACATGTGACATGCTTCATCCTTAGCATTTATGCATCTACCGATGAAGAGAGCAAAATAATGTATAGCAGGAAAGTGAATGCTCCCTATGGTAGCCTGCGTTATGTCTCTGGATTCCCCCACAGTTATACTAGCAAGAAAGTTTCTAAATTCAGATTTAGGGGGATCCCTAACACTACCCCATGATGGAAGTTGGCAAGCAGAAGTGAAATCCTTTAGGTCCATGGTATAAGATTTGTCATAAAGATCAAACATGACCGAAGGAGAATTACGCGAAGATGAATACTCAAACCTCCTCACAAATGAACTTGTGAGATCATGATACTGGGGGCATTTGTTAGCCTCAAAATCCTCAAGACCGGCATTGTGCAAATATGCTTTGAATTCTTCTTTAATTCCCGCACGATCCATAAAATTTTCCGACGGCCATTCGCAAGGCCGTATTGGAGCGTCTCTTGGTGGATCCTCGTCAGCATCGCGCATAGCAATCCTGGGTCCTTGCTTCTTAGAGGAACTGATACGTCCATTTTGCATCATGCTTTTATATCAATATTTATTGCATTATGGGCTGTTATTTCATGTTATGTCACAATACTTATGGCTATTCTCTCTTATTTTACAAGGTTTACATAAAGAGGGAGAATGCCGGCAGCTGGAATTCTGGGGCTGGAAAAGGAGCAAATATTAGAGACCTATTCTGTGCAACTCCAAAAGTCCTGAAACTCCACGGAATATCTTAAAATAAATAAAGCAAAATCCTCGCCAAAGATGAAGTCCAGGGGGCCCACACCCTGCTCACGAGGGTGGGGGCGCGCCCCCTACCAGGGCGCGCCCCCTACCTCGTGGGCCCCCTGGTGGGTCTGCGACGTCCATCTTCTCATATATGAAGTCTTTCGATGAGAAAAAAATAGGAAGCAACCTTTCGGGACGAAACTCTGCCGCCACGAGGCGGAACCAAGGCGGAACCAATCTAGAGCTTCGGCAGAGTTGTTCTGCCGGGGAAACTTCCCTCTGAGAGGGGGAAATCATCACCATCGTCATCACCAATGCTCCTCTCATCGGGAGAGGGAAATCTCCATCAACATCTTCACCATCACCATCTCATCTCCAAACCCTAGTTCATCTCTTGTATCCAATTCTTGTCTCAAAGTCCAGGATTGGTGCTAGTAGGTTGCTAGTAGTGTTGATTACTCCTTGTAGTTGATGCTAGTTGGTTTATTTGGTGGAAGATCATATGTTTAGATCCTTTATGCATATTATTACCCCTCTGCTTATGAACATGAATATGCTTTGTGAGTAATTACGTTTTTTCCTGAGGACAAGGGAGAAGTCTTGCTATTAGTAGTCATGTGAATTTGGTATTCGTTTGATATTTTGATAAGATGTATGTTGTCTAGCCTCTAGTGGTGTTATGTGAACGTCGACTACATAACACTTCACCATTATTTAGGCCTATAGGAAGGCATTGGGAAGTAATAAGTAGATGATGGGTTGCTAGAGTGACAGAAGCTTAAACCCTAGTTTATGCGTTGCTTCGTAAGGGGCTGATTTGGATCCATATGTTTCATGCTATGGTTAGGTTTACCTTAATACTTTTGTTGTAGTTGTGGATGCTTGCAATACAGGTTAATCATAAGTGGGATGCTTGTTCAAGTAAGAACAGCACCCAAGCACCGGTCCATCCACATATCAAATTATCAAAGTATCAAACGCGAATCATATGAACGTGATGAAAACTAGCTTGACGATATTCCCATGTGTCCTCGGGAGCGCTTTTCCTATTATAAGAGTTTGTTCCGGCTTGTCCTTTGCTACAAAAAGGATTGGGCCACCTTGCTGCACCTTATTTACTTTTGTTACTTGTTGCTTGTTACAATTTACCTTATTACAAAACTATCTGTTACCACTTATTTCAGTACTTGCAGAGAATACTTTGCTGAAAACCGCTTATCATTTCCTTCCGCTCCTCGTTGGGTTCGACACTCTTACTTATCGAAAGGACTACGATAGATCCCCTATACTTGTGGGTCATCAAGACTCTTTTCTGGCGCCGTTGCCGGGGAGTGTAGCGCTTCTGGTAGGTGGAATTTGGTAAGGAAAAATTTATATAGTGTGCTGAAATTTACTGTCACTTGTTACTATGGAAAGTAATTCTCTGTGGGGCTTGTTCGGTGTATCTTCACTCCGTCCAGTAGAGCAAAGAGTTTCTCCTCAACCTACTGAATCTATTGAAAAATGAAACTCCTTTTATATTTCCTTCGGGTATAATGGAAAACCTGCTCGCTAATCCTTTTACAGGAGATGGAACAAAGCATCCTGATGAGCACTTATTATATGTGGATGAAGTTTGTGGATTATTTAAGCTTGCAGGTGTATCCGATGATGTTGCTAAGAAGAAGGTCTTTCCTTTATCTTTGAAGGAAGACGCATTGATATGGTACAGGCTATGTGATACGAGATCGTGGGACTATAAAAGATTGAAATTGGAATTTCATCAAAAGTATTACCCTATGCATCTTGTTCATCGTGATCGCAATTATATATATAATTTCTGGCCTCACGAAGGATAAAGCATCGCTCAAGCTTGGGGGAGGCTTAAATCAATGTTATATTCATGCCCCAATCATGAGCTCTCGAGAGAAATAATTATGAAAAGTTTTCATGCTCGGCTTTCTAAAAACAATCGCACAATGCTCGACACTTCTTGTGCTGGCTCTTTTATGATGAAGACTATTGAATTCAGATGGAATTTATTGGATAGAGTTAAACGCAACTCTGAAGATTGAGACCTCGACGAAGGTAAGGAGTCAGGTATGACACCTAAGTTTGATTGTGTTAAATCTTTTATGGATACCGATATTTTTCGTATGTTTAGCACTAAATATGGACTTGACTCTGAGATAGTAGCTTCTTTCTGTGAATCTTTTGCTACTTATGTTGATCTCCCTAAGGAGAAGTGGTTTAAATATCATCCTCCCATAGAATTAAAAGTAGATGCACCTATTAAAATTGAAGAAAAGACTGTCACTTATAATGATCCTATTGTTCCTACTTCTTATGTTGAGAAACCACCTTTCCCTGTTAGAGTAAAGGATCATGCTAAAGCTTCAACTGTTGTTTGTAAAAGCAATATCAGAACTTATGTACCTCCTCAGCAAATTAAAGTAGAACATAATATTGCTATTGTTAAAGATCTCTTATCTGATAATATTGATGGGCATGATATTTAGTTCGATGGTGAAACTGCTAGAATTGCCAAACCGTGTGATAAAGATAAACATAGACCTGTGGTAGGCGTGCCTGTTATTTCTGTTAAAATAGGAGATCATTGTTATCATGGCTTATGTGATATGGGTGCTAGTGCTAGTGTTATACCTTATGACTTGTACGAAGAAATTAAGAATGAAATTGCACCTGCTGAGATAGAAGATATCGATGTCACAATTAAACTTGCCAATAGAGATACTATTTCACCAATTGGGATTGTTAGAGATGTTGAAGTCTTGTGTGGGAAAACTAAATATCCCGCTGATTTTCTTGTTCTTACTTCTCCACAAGATAGCTTTTGTCCCATTATATTTGATAGACCCTTCTTGAACACTGTTAATGCTAGGATAGATTGTGAAAAGAATGTTGTTACTATTGGCTTGGATGATATGGTTCATGAGTTTAACTTCTCTAAATTTAGTAAACAACATCGTGAGGAAGAATTACCTAGTAAGGATGAAATTATTGGTCTTGCTTCTATTGCCGTACCTCCTAGTGATCCTTTAGAACACTATTTGCTAGACCATGAAAATGATATGTTCATGAACGAACGATGGGAAATAGATGTATTTTTTAAACAGGAACCTATTCTGCAACACAATTTGCCTGTTGAAATTTTAGGGGATCCCCCTCCACCCAAGGGTGATCCCGTGTTTGAGCTTAAACCTTTACCTGATAATCTTAAATATGCTTATCTTGATGAAAAGAAGATATATCCTGTTATTATTAGTGCTAACCTTTCAGAGCATGAAGAAGAAAGATTATTGAAAACTCTAAAGAAGCATAGTGCTGCTATTGGATATACTCTTGATGATCTTAAGGGCATTAGTCCCTCTCTATGTCAACATAAAATAAATTTGGAAGCAGATGCCAAACCAGTTCGTGATCCTCAACGACGTCTAAATCCTAAAATGAAAGAAGTGGTAAGAAAAGAAATACTCAAGCTTCTGGAGGCAGGTATAATTTATCCCGTTGCTGATAGTCAGTGGGTAAGTCCTGTCCATTGTGTCCCTAAGAAGGGAGGTATTACTGTTGTCCCTAATGATAAAGATGAATTGATTCCACAAAGAATTATCACAGGTTATAGGATGGTAATTGATTGCCGCAAATTAAATAAAGCTACTAAGAAAGATCATTACCCTTTACCTTTTATTGATCAAATGCTAGAAAGATTATGCAAACATACACACTATTGCTTTCTAGATGGTTATTCTAGTTTCTCTCAAATACCTGTGTCGGCTAGAGATCAATCAAAGACTACTTTTACATGCCCTTTTGGTACTTTTGCTTATAGACGTATGCCTTTTGGTCTATGTAATGCACCTGCTACCTTTCAAAGATGCATGATGGCTATATTCTCTGACTTTTGTGAAAAGATTTGCGAGGTTTTCATGGACGACTTTTCCGTCTATGGTTCCTCTTTTGATGATTGCTTGAGCAATCTTGATCGAGTGTTGCAGAGATGTGAAGAAACTAATCTTGTCTTGAATTGGGAGAAGTGCCACTTTATGGTTAATGAAGGTATTGTTTTGGGGCACAAAGTTTCCGAAAAAGGTATTGAAGTTGATAAAGCCAAAGTTGATGCTGTTGAAAAGATGCCATGTCCCAAGGACATCAAAGGTATAAGAAGTTTCCTTGGTCACGCCGGATTTTACAGGAGGTTCATTAAGGACTTCTCGAAAATTTCTCGGCCTCTGACTAATTTATTGCAAAAAGATATACCATTTGTCTTTGATGATGATTGTGTAGAAGCATTTGAAAAACTTAAGAAAGCATTAGTCTCTGCACCTGTTGTTCAGCCACCTGATTGGAATTTACCCTTTGAAATTATGTGTGATGCTAGTGATTATGCTGTAGGTGATGTTCTAGGGCAAAGAGTTGATAAGAAATTAAATGTTATCCATTATGCTAGTAAGACTCTAGACAATGCTCAAAGAAATTATGCTACTACTGAAAAAGAACTTTTAGTAGTTGTATTTGCTTGTGATAAGTTCAGACCTTATATTGTTGATTCTAAAGTAACTATTCACACTGATCATGCTGCTATTAAATACCTTATGGAAAAGAAAGATGCTAAACCTAGACTTATTAGATGGGTTCTCTTGCTGCAAGAATTTGATTTGCATATTGTTGATAGAAAAGGAGTCGAGAACCTCGTGGCAGACAACTTATCTAGGTTGGAGAATGTTCTTGATGACCCACTACCTATTAATGATAGCTTTCCTGATGAACAATTAAATGTTATAAGTACTTCTCGTAGTACTCCTTGGTATGCTGATTATGCTAATTATATTGTTGCTAAGTTTATACCACCTAGCTTCACATACCAACACAAGAAAAAGTTCTTCTATGATTTGAGACAATACTTTTGCGATGACCCACATCTTTATAAAGAAGGAGTAGATGGTGTTATTAGACGTTGTGTACCTGAGCATGAACAGGAATAGATCCTACGCAAGTGTCACTCCGAAGCTTATGGAGGACACCACGCTGGAGACAGAACTACACATAAGGTATTGCAATCCGGTTTTTATTGGCCTACTCTTTTCAAGGATGCCCGTAAGTTTGTCTTGTCTTGTGATGAATGTCAAAGAATTGGTAATATTAGTAGACGTCAAGAAATGCCTATGAATTATTCTCTTGTTATTGAACCGTTTGATGTCTGGGGCTTTGATTATATGGGACCTTTTCCTGCGTCTAATGGATATACACATATTTTAGTTGCTGTTGATTACGTTACTAAGTGGGTAGAAGCTATTCCAACTAGTAGTGCTGATCATAACACTTCTATCAAAATGCTTAAGGAAGTTATTTTTCCGAGGTTTGGAGTCCCTAGATATTTAATGACTGATGGTGGTTCACACTTTATTCATGGTGCTTTCCGTAAAATGATTGCTAAATATGATGTTAATCATAGAATTGCATCTCCTTATCATCCACAATCTAGTGGTCAAGTAGAATTGAGCAATAGAGAGCTCAAATTAATTTTGCAAAAGACTGTTAATAGGTATAGAAAGAATTGGGCCAAGAAACTTGATGATGCATTATGGGCATATAGAACTGCATACAAAAATCCTATGGGTATGTCTCCATATAAAATGGTATATGGAAAAGCATGTCACTTACCTCTCGAACTAGAACATAAGGCATATTGGGCTATTAAAGAGCTCAACTATGATTTCAAACTTGCCGGTGAGAAGAGGTTATTCGATATTAGCTCACTTGATGAATGGAGAACCCAAGCATATGAAAATGCCAAGTTATTTAAAGAAAAAGTTAAAAGATGGCATGACAAAAGGATACAAAAGCGTGAGCTTAATGTAGGTGATTATGTATTGCTATACAACTCTTGTTTAAGATTTTTTGCAGGAAAACTTCTCTCTAAATGGGAAGGCACCTATGTTATCGAGGAGGTCTATCGTTCCAGTGCAATAAAAATCAACAACTTCGAAGGCACAAATCCGAAGGTGGTAAACGGTCAAAGAATCAAACATTATATCTCATGTAATCCCATAAATGTTGAAACCAATATTATTGAAACCGTAACCCCGGAGGAATACATAAGGGACACTTTCCGGAACGTTTCAGACTCCGAAAGGGAATAGGTATGTGGTACGGTAAGTAAACCGACTCCAATTTCTAAGGCAATATTTCTCCGTTTTGGAATATTTAGAAAAATAGAAAAATAAGTAGCAGTCCGGGAAGGACACGAGGGCCCCACGAGGGTGGTGGGCGCGCCCAACCCCTCTGGGCACGCCCCCTACCTCGTGAGCACCTCGTGTGCCTTCCGGACTCCGTTTTCTTGTACGATACATATTTTGGTCGGTAAAAATTCATTATATATTCTGCCGAAGGCTTTGACTCCCGTATCACGCAAATCTCCAATGTTCTTGTTTCGAGCTGTTTTCTGTCAGGGTTTTCAAGGCCAGGCATCATGTCGTCCCCTTCCTCCAACAATGGTGACAACGATGCTTGGCTAATGAGGATAGATCTGAAGGGGGAAGAACCCACGAAGGTCAACAAGGATGAAAGGATCAAGAAGGCCACGGAGGATCAAGCTCCGGCAGCAAAAGACATCCTTCAACTTGATCATAACCTTCTTACCCCAACTAAGATCGAAGCTTTCAAGATGATTGAGTTAGCTCGTATACAGAATAAGTATCTCACACAAGAAAATATTTTGTTGAAGAAGCATATTGTCGCACTCAAGGGCATTATCCGCAAGCTGGAGGACCTCTTACGCTCGATGTGCGATTATCCATCACCACCACCTTCTTCACCGACCAAGGAGACATAATCACATGGGTATGGGCACTCCCCTTGGCAACTGCCAAGCTTGGGGGAGGTGCCCCGGTATCGTATCACAATCACAACCCCTATCTTTACTGTTTTTCTTAGTTCGATCCTATTAGTAGTATCTTGATCTAGTAGAATAAAGTTTATGGCATGATCTAGTTTTGAGTTTTGCTTTATGATCTCTCTTTGTAATCGAGTCCGTGAGCTATATATAATAAAGATTAGTGTTGAGTTAAGGGCCTGATTATTTTGCCATGATCTTGGGTGAATAAAAGAAAAGAGAAAAAGAATAAAAAGAAACAACAAGTTCATATTGATCTTATTGCAAGTAATGACTTCACATAGAAAGAGTATGATGATTAAAAATTGTTGGGAGTTGGCAGACATAGCTTTGGTCATTGTTGCAATTAATAGGAAGTAATAAGGAAAGAGAGGTTTCACATATAGATATATTATCATTGACATCTTTTATGATTGGAAGCACTCATTAAAATATGACATGCTAAAGAGTTGATGTTGGACAAGGAAGACAACGTAATGAGTTATGTCTTTCTTATATCTGAGATAAAGTATGTTGTCATGGATCCTCTAACTTGTTGAGCTTTCCTTTCCCCCTCATGCTAGCCAAATTCTCAGCACTAAGTAGAGATACTACTTGTGCTTCTAAATACCCTTAAACCAGTTTTGCCATGAGAGTCCACCATATCTACCTATGGATTGAGTAAGATCCTTCAAGTAAGTTGTCATCGGTGCAAAGCAATAAAAATTGCTCTAAATATGTATGATTGATTGGTGTGGGAGAAATAAGCTTTATATGATCTTGTGATGTGGAAGTAATAAAAGCGACGGACTGCATAATAAAGGTTCACATCACAAGGGGCAATATAAAGTGACGTTCTTTCGCATTGAGATTTTGTACATCCAACCATAAAAGCGCATGGAAACCTCTGCTTCCCTCTGCGAAGGGCCTATCCTTTATTATTATCTTCCACCTTATGCAAGCGTCACGGTGATCTTCACCTTTCCTTTTTCACTTTATCCTTTGGCAAGCTTAGCATGTTGGAAAGAACATGATATATATATATATATAATTGGATGTAGGGGAGCATGAACCATTATTGTTGACATTACCCTTGAGGTAAAAGGTTGTGGGGCAAAACTATAAGCCCCTATTTTTCTCTGTGTCCGATTAAAACTCCATAAACACAAGTATCGCGTGAGTGTTAGCAATTATGAAGGATTAGATGATAGTTGAGTATGTGGACTTGCTTTTAAGCTCTGACATAGACTCTTTCCGATGTTATGATAAATTGCAATTGTTTCGATCACTAAGATTATAGTTTGTTGGAGCCCAATAAGGTTTATGATTCATACTTTTGCATTGTGAATAGATCATCGCTTGAACATAAGTAATCATATGACAAAATCTATATATGTTGCTGTTATGAGAATAATCATGATGCCTTCATGTCCGTATTTTATTTTTATCGACGCCTCTACCTCTAAACATGGGGACATATTTATTGTTATCGGCTTTTCGCTTGAGGACAAGCGAGTTCTAAGCTTGGGGGAGTTGATACGTCCATTTTGCATCATGCTTTTATATCGATATTTATTGCATTATGGGCTGTTATTTCACATTATGTCACAATACTTATGTCTATTCTCTCTTATTTTACAAGGTTTACATAAAGAGGGAGAATGCCGGCAGCTGGAATTCTGGGGCTGGAATAGGAGCAAATATTAGAGACCTATTCTGTGCAACTCCAAAAGTCCTGAAACTCCACGGAATATCTTAAAATAAATAAAGAAAAATCCTCGCCAAAGATGAAGTCTAGGGGGCCCACACCCTGCTCATGAGGGTGGGGGGCGCGCCCCCCTACCAGGGCGCGCCCCCTACCTCGTGGGCCCCCTGGTGGGTCTCCGATGTCCATCTTCTCATATATGAAGTCTTTTGATGAGAAAAAAAATAGGAAGCAACCTTTTGGGATGAAACTCAGCCGCCACGAGGTGGAACCGAGGCAGAACCAATCTAGAGCTCCGGCAGAGCTGTTCTGCCGGGGAAACTTCCCTCCGGGAGGGGAAATCATCACCATCATCATCACCAATGCTCCTCTCATCGGGAGAGGGCAATGTCCATCAACATCTTCACCGGCACCATCTCATCTCCAAACCCTAGTTCACCTCTTGTATCCAATTCTTGTCTCAAAGTCCGGGATTGGTGCTAGTAGGTTGCTAGTAGTGTTGATTACTCCTTGTAGTTGATGCTAGTTGGTTTATTTGGTGGAAGATCATATGTTCAGATCCTTTATGCTATTATTACCCATCTGATTATGAACATGAATATGCTTTGTGAGTAATTACGTTTGTTCCTGAGGACAAGGGAGAAGTCTTGGAATTAGTAGTCATGTGAATTTGGTATTCGTTTGATATTTTGATAAGATGTATGTTGTCTAGCCTCTAGTGGTGTTATGTGAACATCGACTACATAACACTTCACCATTATTTGGGCCTAGAGGAAGGCATTGGGAAGTAATATGTAGATGATGGGTTGCTAGAGTGACAGAAGCTTAAACCCTAGTTTATGCGTTGCTTCGTAAGGGGCTGATTTGGATCCATATGTTTCATGCTATGGTTAGGTTTACCTTAATACTTTTGTTGTAGTTGCGGATGCTTGCAATAGAGGTTAATCATAAGTGGGATGCTTGTTCAAGTAAGAACAGCACCCAAGCACCGGTCCACCCACATATCAAATTATCAAAGTATCGAACGTGAATCATATGAACATGATGAAAACTAGCTTGACGATATTCCCATGTGCCCTCGGGATCGCTTTTCCTATTATAAGAGCTGGTTCCGGCTTGTCCTTTGCTACAAAAAGGATTGGGCCACCTTGCTGCACCTTGTTTACTTTTGTTACTTGTTGCTCGTTACAATTTACCTGATTACAAAACTATCTGTTACCACTTATTTCAGTACTTGCAGAGAATACTTTGATGAAAACCGCTTATCATTTTCTTTTGCTCCTCGTTGGGTTCGACACTCTTACTTATCGAAAGGACTATGATAGATCCCCTATACTTGTGGGTCATCAGGAACCACCTTGGAACATCTTCCTAAACATATTGTTTTTCTCTGAAAAACTCTGAAACTTTTAGTAACTTCAAAATAAAAGTGAGCCAACTTCAATAATATAGGTAGTAACTACTCCTACAAGTGCCTAGAGCCTATATCAAGCATTAGAACTACTCGGAACCATATAAATTTGACATGCAAGCTCAATAACATGGTCACCTATGCAGCACAAATTTACAAAGAATAAAGCACTAGAACAAAAACTAATTGGACCAATGGAGGAGTCACATACCAAGGAACAATCTCCCCAAGCAGTTTTGCGAGAGGTGCTTTGAGCAAGGAGATCGAAAATCGCAGCAAAAGTGGTTGGAACTCGTGCTTGAGTTGGTTTTTCGGGTTTGTGTGAGATAGAGGAAGAAGATGGGTGCTGGGATAAGTGGAGGAGGGCCACCGTGGGCCCACGAGGCAGGGGGGTGCGCCCTATAGGGGGGCGCCCACCACCCTCGTGGCCAGGTGGCAGCTCCTCCCATGGTAATTTTTGCATAGTAAATCCTCAAATATTCCCGAAAAAATCATATTAAATTGGCATGGCATTCTGAGGACTTTTATTTTCGAGATATTTTTATATTGCATAGATAAGTCAGGAAACAGACAGAAAATACTATTTTTACTTAATTTAATATAAATAACAGAAAGTATAGAGAGGGTACAGAAGATTTTGTGCTTCTAGTTTCATCCATCTCATGCTCATCAAAAAGAATCAACTAACAAGGTTGATCAAGTCTTGTTAACAAACTCATTCCAATAATCATGAAACCGGAGAAATTTCGAATAACACTAAGTTACCTCAACGGGGATATGCACATCACCAATAATAAGAATATCATATTTCTTCTTGACAGTAGGAAGAGGAAATTCAAAACCTCCAAATATAATCGATGGAATTTTTCCAATAGAGTTGATACTATGAACTTGAGGTTGTTTCCTCGGAAAGTGTACCGTATGCTCATTACCATTAACATGAAAAGTGACATTGCCTTTGTTGCAATCAATAACAGCCCCCTGCAGTATTAAGAAAAGGTCTTCCAAGAATAATAAACATACTATCATCCTCGGGAATATTAAGAATAACAAAGTTCGTTAAAATAGTAACGTTCGCAACCACAACGGGCACATCCTCACAAATACCGACAGGTATAGCAGTTGATTTATCAGCCATTTGCAAAGATATTTCAGTAGGTGTCAACTTATTCAAGTCAAGTCTATGATATAAAGAGAGATGCATAACACTAACACCGGCTCCAAGATCACATAAAGCAGTTTTAATATAATTCTTTTTAATGGAGCAAGGTATAGTAGGTACTCCGGGGTCTCCAAGTTTCTTTGGTATTCCACCCTTAAAAGTGTAATTAGCAAGCATGGTGGAAATCTCAGCTTCTGGTATCTTTCTTTTATTAGTAATGATATCCTTCATATATTTAGCATAAGGATTTGTTTTGAGCACATCAGTTAATCTCATACGCAAAAAGATAGGCCTAATCATTTCAGCAAAATGCTCAAAATCCTCATCATCCTTTTTCTTGGATGGTTTCGGAGGAAAAGGCATGGGTTTCTGAACCCAAGGTTCCCTTTCTTTACCATGTTTCCTAGCAACAAAGTCTCTTTTATCATAACGTTGATTCTTTGATTGTGGGTTATCAAGATCAACAGCAGGTTCAACTTCTACATCATTATCATTACTAGGTTGAGCATCATCATGAACATCATCATTAATATTTTTATTAGGCTCATGTTCATTACCAGATTGTGTTTCAGCATCAGACATAGATATATCATTTGGATTATCAGGTGGTTCAGCAATAGGTTCTCTAGAAGTTTGCACAGTTCTATCATTTCTCTTTTTCTTCTTTTTAGAAGAACTAGGAACATCAGTATTATTTCTTTGAAAATCTTGCTCGATTCTCTTAGGGTGACCTTCAGGATGCAAAGGTTCCTGAGTCATTCTACCAGTTCTAGTAGCCACTCTAACAGCATAATCATTTTTCTTGCTATTCATTTCATCAAGCATTTCTTTTTGAGCCCTAAGTACTTGTTCTACTTGAGTGGTAACCATAGAAGCATGTTTGCTAACAAGTTTAAGTTCACCTTTAATATCAGCCATATAATCACCCAAGCGTCTAATCATATAAGCATTTTATTTTAATTGTCTACCAAAATAAGCATTGAAGTCGTCTTGCTTATACATAAAGTTATCAAACTCATCCAAGCATTGACTAGCAATTTTAGTAGGAGGGACTTCAGCTTTATCATATCTATAGAGAGAATTTACCTTTACTACCTGTGTCGGGATATCAGGATCAGGAGGTTCTTCAATAAATAAAGAATTAAGATCATATGTTTCTTCAACAGGCAGTGAATTAAGACCGTGTATTTCTTCAATAGGATGTAAATTCTTAACATCTTCACCTTTAATACCATTTTCTTTCATAGATTTCTTTGCCTCTTGCATATCTTCAGGACTGAGGAATAGAACACCTCTCTTCTTTGGAGTTGGTTTAGGAATAGACTCAGAAGCTGGCTCAGGAGATGGCTCAGGAAGTGCCCAATTATTTTCATTTGTCAACATATTATTCAATAGAATTTCAGATTCATCCGGTGTTCTTTCCCTGAAAAGAGAACCAGCACAACTATCCAGGTAATCTCTGGAAGCATCGGTTAGTCCATTATAAAAGATATCAAGTATTTCAGGTTTCTTAAGAGGATCATCAGGCAAAGCATTAAGTAACTTGAGAAGCCTCCCCCAAGCTTGTGGGAGACTCTCTTCTTTAATTTGCACGAAGTTGTATATTTCCCTCAAAGCAGCTTGTTTCTTATGAGCAGGGAAATATTTAGCAGAGAAGTAATAAATCATACCCTGGGGACTACGCACACAACCAGGATCAAGAGAATTAAACCATATCTTAGCATCACCCTTTAATGAGAACGGAAATATTTTGAGTATATAGAAGTAACGCGATCTCTCATCATTAGTGAACAGGGCAGCTATATCATTTAACTTAGTAAGATGTGCCACAACAGTTTCAGATTCATAGCCATAAAATGGATCAGATTCAACCAAAGTAATTATATCAGGATCAACAGAGAATTCATAGTCTTTATCAGGAACACATATAGGTGAAGTAGCAAAAGTAGGGTTGGATTTCATTCTATCTCTAAGTGATTCTTTGTTCCATTTAATTAATAACCTCTTAAGCTCATATCTATCTTTGCAAGCAAAAATAGCGGCAGAAGATTCCGTATCAAAAAGATAGCCCTCAGGAATAACAGGCATATTTTCATCATCACTATCATCATCGTATTCAGATTCAATAATTTCTTTTTCTCTAGCCCTAGCAATTTGTTCATCAAGAAATTCACTAAGGGTCACAGTAGTATCAGGCATAGAAGCAGTTTCATCATAAGTATCATGCATAACAGAAGTGGCATCATCAATAACATGCGACATATCAGAACGAATAGCAGAAGCAGATGTAGGTGTCGCAAACTTACTAATAACAGAAGGTGAATCAAGTGCAGAGCTAGATGGCAGTTCCTTACCTCCCCTCGTAGTTGAGGGATAGATCTTGGTTTTTGGATCTCTCAAGTTCTTCATAGTGTCCAGCAGATATAAATCCCAAGTGACTCAAAAAATAGAGCTATGCTCCCCGGCAACGGCGCCAGAAATTAGTCTTGATAACCCACAAGTATAGGGGATCGCAACAGCTTTCAAGGGTAGAGTATTCAACCCAAATTTATTGATTCGACACAAGGGGAGCCAAAGAATATTCTCAAGTATTAGCTCCATACAATCGCCACAAACTCGAGTTTGGCTCCACTCAGTGTGTTTTTCTCGGATACAGTAATCTTCATAAAGGATATAAGTGTCTAGAGATTGTATTAGCAGCTGAGTTGTCAATTCAACCACACGTGGAAACTTAGTATCTGCAGCAAAGTGTTTAGTAGCAAAGTAATATGATAGTGGTGGTAGCGGCAACAAAAGTAAAGACAGCAAAAGTAATGTTTTTGGTATTTTGTAGTGATTGTAACAGTAGCAGCGGGAAAGTACATAAGCGAGAATCAGTATATGGAAAACTCGCAGGCACCGGATCAGTGATGGATAATTACACCGGATGCCGTTCATCATGTAACAGTCATAACATAGGGTGACACAGAACTAGCTTCAATTCATCAATGTAATGTAGGCATGTAATTCGTATATAGTCATACATGCTTATGGAAAAGAACTTGCATGACATCTTTAGTCCTACCCTCCCGTGGCAGCGGGGTCCTATTGGAAACTAAGGGATATTAAGGCCTCCTTTTAATAGAGAACCGGAATAAAGCATTAGCACATAGTGAATACATGAACTCCTCAAACTATGGTCATTACCGGGAGTGGTCCCGATTATTGTCACTTCGGGGTTGTCGGATCATAACACATAGTAGGTGACTATAGACTTGCAAGATAGGATCAAGAACTCACATATATTCATGAAAACATAATAGGTTCAGATCTGAAATCATGGCACTCGGGCCCTAGTGACAAGCATTAAGCATAGCAAAGTCATAGCAACATCAATCTTAGAACATAATGTATACTAGGGATCAAACCCTAACAAAACTAACTCGATTACATGATAAATCTCATCCAACCCATCACCGTCCAGCAAGCCTACGATGGAATTACTCACGCACGGCGGTGAGCATCATGAAATTGGTGATGGAGGATGGTTGATGATGACGACGACGACGAATCCCCCTCTCCAGAGCCCTGAACAGACTCCAGATCAGCCCTCCCGAGAGGTTTTAGGGCTTGGCGGTGGCTCCGTATCATAAAACGCGATGATTTCTTCTCTCCGATTTTTTCTCATCGAAACTCAATATATGGAGGTGGAGTTGGAGTCGGAGACGCAACAGGGGGGCCACGAGGTAGGGGGCGCGCCCTAGGGGGGGGGCGCTCCCACCCTCGTGAGAAGGGTGTGGCCCCCCCGGTCTTCATCTTTGGCGAGGATTTTTTATTGTTTTTCCTAAGATGTTCCGTGGAGTTTTAGGTCATTCCGAGAATATTTGTTTTCTGCACATAAAACAACACCATGGTAATTCTGCTGAAAATAGCGTCAGTCCGGGTTAGTTCCATTCAAATCATACAAGTTAGAGTCCAAAACAAGGGCAAAAGTGTTTGGAAAAGTAGATACGACGGAGATGTATCAGATTGCAACGGGTCGTATCTATATTTCTCGGGATGTCATTTTCGATGAAACACTTTTTCCTTTTGCTAAACTTCACCCCAATGCCGGAGCTTTATTACGTGCTGAAATTTGCCTTCTTCCAGATTCTATGTCAAATCATGATCACGGGGGTGAATTAACTAGAACTGATCATGTGCAAAAATCCATGGAATATTTTGATTCTGGTGATATTTTTGCAGAAGCAGGGCATGATTTTATGTATGCAGATATTGACAAATCAGGCGCTGGATCCCAGGAAGATGCTGGCTGCAGCCCTGTCAGCCGATTGACGCGATCTGATGAGGATCTGCATGTAGGTGCGGGATCCCAGGCGCAGTCTGTCGCTGCATGTAGTCCAGGCAGATGGGTGGCCGACAGCCCACCAGGTGCGGAGCCCACCAGCGCAATCGATGCGGGTGGGGTCGACTCTTCCGGTGCCACGTGTCCGCCTGATGGGCCCAGCTGCGCTCGCAGCGGGGCGTGCACGCCCGACCGCTTCTTAGGCGCCACGCGGAGCGACGCCCTTGGACGGGGGAGCCCGAGGCTGATCCCACCTGCGGCACCTGCGGCATTGGATCTGGCGCTGGATGCTGCAGATGATTCGCCCGGATCTTCTGTGGAGGGATCTCCAGCTATAGAATCCGCCTCCCCTGGATCTTCTGTGATGAGGTCTACAGCAGCACGAACAACAACACCTATGCTTCCTCTTCGACATACAAGATCTCAGTCAGGCATTATAAAGGGAAAAAGGTACACCGATGGTACGGTCAGGTATGATAAAATCAAGCGTGCCTTCTTTACTAGCACTGGTGATCCAACTCGATCATTTGCATGATGCACTTGATCATAAAGATTGGAAAAAGGCTATGGATAGTGAATATGATGCACTTGTCAAAAATAGAACTTGGCATTTAGTACCACCAAAAAAGGGTGATAATGTGATTGATTGTAAGTGGGTTGATAAAATCAAAAGAAAGGCTGAGGGAAGTATAGACAGATACAAGGCTAGACTAGTTGCAAAGGGTTTTAAGCAAAGGTTTGGTATTGACTATGATGATACTTTTAGTCCTGTTATTAGAGCAGCTACTATTCGACTTGTTCTGTCTATTGCCGTTTCCAGAGGATGGAGTTTGCGATAGCTAGATGTTCAGAACGCGTTTATTCATGGTGTTCTTGAGGAAGAAGTGTTCATGCGGCAGCCACCAGGATATGAAAACAAAAGCACACCACATTATGTTTGCAAGTTGGATAAAGCTTTGTATGGGTTGAAACAGGCCCCAAGAGTCTGGTTCTCAAGGTTGAACACACAGTTGCAGAAGCTTGGATTTACACCATCAAAGACGGATACCTCATTATTCTTTTATAGTAAGAACAATATTACCATGTTTGTTCTTGTTTATGTTGACGACATAATTGTTGCTAGCTCAAGTCCAGATGCCACTACTTGTCTACTCAAGGATCTGAAACTAGAGTTTGCCCTTAAGGACTTGGGAGATCTTCATTACTTTCATGGAATTGAGGTCAAGAAGGTAAAAGATGGCATACTTCTTACACAGGAAAAATATACCACGAATATTCTCAGAAGGGTAGGTATGGAGAAGTGTAAGTCTGTTAGTACACCCATCTCTACTTCAGAAAAACTTACTCTTGAAACTGGAGAAGTACTTGGATCAGAGGATGCAATAAATTATAGAAGTGTTGTAGGTGCAATACAGTATCCGACCCTTACACGCACGTCCTGATATTTCCTACTCTGTGAACAAAAATGTAAATATTTACATGCTCCTACTACAACTCATTGGACTACAATAAAAAGGATTCTAAGGTATCTCAAATAAACAGAGGGACTTGGACTTCAGATTGTCAAGTCTCCATCTCTTCTTATATCTGCCTATTTTGATGCAGTCTGGGCAGGGTGTGCTGATGATATATAGGAGGTCCATAGGTGGCTTTGCTGTGTTTCTGGGAACAAATCTTGTGTCGTGGAGTGCAAGAAAACAGGCTACAGTCTCAAGGACAAGTACTGAGGCGGAGTATAAAGCTTTAGCAAATGCTACAACTGAAGTGATGTGGATCCATACATTGCATCATGAACTTGGGATCAAAGTCCCATGAGCTGCAAGATTATGGTGTGACAACATTGGTGCAACATATCTCTCAGCTAATCTTGTTTTTCATGCACGTACAAAGCACAGTGATGTCGACTTTCATTTTGTCAGAGAAATAGTGGCACATAAATTGCTTGATATATATCAGGTTTATTCTAACAGGAGATCAACTTGCTGATGGCTTCACAAAACCTCTCACAATGAGAAGGTTAGATGATTTCAAGTACAATCTCAACCTTGGTAAGATTCATAGGGTTTAGATTGAGGGGGGGGGGTGTTTCAGACAATGTAGAGATAGTTATCTATTTAAACTCCTTTCTCCCTCAATACTCTTTCTCTCTCGATCTCATGTACCTGGACGAATCATTGCGATAGTCTGATGCTTGTACGCCACGGTAGGCTTTGCCCTCTATCAATATAAACCACACGCGGCCCTATGGGGTAGACACGCTTCCCACAATACCTTACAGTCACCGCGTCAGTGTCGCCACCGTCAAGGTCATCGACGTTGAGCCTGTAGATACCATGCCCCGCCTTCATCTCATCAAGTACGACGTACAGATGCCACCTCGACGAAGGCAACGAGTTCGCAGCGTCGTCCTCAACGGCGTCCGAGGTGTATGCACGTGGATGTGCGCCCCCGAGAGCGGCAGCGACGAGGGTGTCGCGGGCGGCGGCGCTGCATCCAGAAGGGCGCCAGAGATGGGAGAGTAGGGGCTGAGATCGGGCAAGGAACAATCGCCACATTGCGTCATCGTTGATGAGATCGCAGTCCAGATCAATAAAATCTTATTGGTTTGATTGGGCTCGTACATTTTAGCAAGTGGAAGTTGGGAAAGAAAATATTTCTCCAATATTTATACTTATCTTTTTCTGATAGCTAAAATATTTGTATTTATCTACCGTGCATACTATCGGTGTATGACTAAATCGACCGTACCATCCCTACTATTACTTGCAGCTAAAGAAAGGGGGTAACAAGAAATCGCAAGTATTTGGTATTTTTTGCTGTGTAAGTCTTTGCCGTGGCCTTGTTCTTACACAAAAATGGTTTGTGTGTGCACATGTATTGCTGTTTTGTGTGTGCACATGTCATTTACACAAAAAAGGCGACACGTGAACTTGGGTCAGATCCAACACACAATTCATGCTTTTGTGAAATCCATACAAACATTATTTGACCAACTTTTCGAATCAGCGTTGCTTTATTGAAATTTTGATCATTTTAGTGGCAGCCGAACCAAAATCTCGTTGAAAGCAAAAACAAAATAAAATCAGAACCTTTCTCGGAGTAACAGTTTTCTCACTTAAAACTAAACTAAACTAAAAAAAAACATGGTGGCACTATATGTTAAAATCACACTATGCAAGATGGTCGATTAAATCATCACGTTCAGAATGAACTAAGCGAACCTTCGACACCATAATTGTGACCACTAGCTCGCCATTTTTGCGATACTTAGCTCCTAACATTGTCACATGGAGCAAAAACTCAAGGCCGTCGCAAGTGGGACACCTTCCGCTCCATCGATGGCAGGCGCTGGGCGCTGGCACTGCCTCAACGAGGCAGAACCGTCGTCACCCAGTGTGGGCTAGCGTGCGGCACCTAAGATGTACCAGAATCTACAGAAACGTGAACTTCTCCCTACACACCTTCCACGCTGGCACCAGCACCTCGTTGAAGAGGTCTAGGACGTCATAGGAGCTGAGGTAGGGATTTCCCTTGCTCCATGTAGGTCATTGTCGTGATATGCCCGGCCGTCAGATGGCAGGCGCCGCAAGCCACAGTGTTCTGACTCGCCGCCCTCAGCACCAAGGGAGAAGGTGAAGGGGTGGCACTTGCCACTTGATGACGAGCCAGGGCAGCGTGAAGCAAAAATGGTGCATCCGTCTCGATGCATCGCATAAGTCTGTAGTGGGGAGTAACTTAGACTAGTGTCATGCATATGACACTAGTCTAAGTTACTACCTTCATAGTACAAAGTAACGTAATAGTAGTATCATAGAGGACTTCATTTATTAACTTGTAGACTCATCTTGTCTTGAAAAACGCTATGTTACAATAACATATTATGTTATCATCTCTCATTAATTACTTGCCACATAAGCAAAAAAAAATTAAAGTGCGTCATGTTACTAGCTAAGTTACTCCTACTATGACTAGCCTAAGACTGGATATAATCTTATGCATCGCATAAGCCAGAGGTCCAGGGTGGTCATGGACGCCGCCACTTAGAGGCCAAGGAAGCGGCGAGGGGCTCCTTTTCCAAGCCCACTCCTTGACCTGCCCTCTCATCTTTAATATAATCTTATCCTAGTCACAGTCGTACCCAATGAACTCACGTGGCGACGATCGTGCTAGCGAGGGCTTCGAATTGGGGACTTGTACCGAGCGCTTGGTAATCCAGGCGTAGAACTGGCCCGGGGAGACGACACAGAGGGCTTGTCTGGTGCGTGTTCGCCGGCACCGCATACATGCCCCGTGACCGCATGTTCGTCGCCGTTGTCGAGCTCATCGAGGTCGAGCGTGTACATACTACGCCTCGTGTTCATCTCGTCCAGAACCATGTATAGATGGCTCCGCGGTCTACGCTATGATCTCGCATCATCGTGCTCAGCTGTGCCCGCGTATGCATGTGGATATGCACCTGCCAGATCAGTTGCTGAGAGGGTCTTGCCGGCGGTGTTATATTTAGCAGGGCGCCGGACATGGGAGAGAAGGGGCTGAGATCGGGTGAGGAGGACCAATCCCCACATGATTTGTTTTTTGAATAAAGGGTGGATTTTATTTAACTTAAAATGAAGCATTAAGGGGATACAAGCACATTGAGCACGCACCCGCGGCCTCTACATAGTTAGGATGCACACATCCATCAAAAACTCTCTCTCACACACACACAAACACGCTGGCAAATAGCAAAGTCATGTAAGACCAAAGTTATGCCTAAGCGAGTTAAAAAATAACCTGAAGTTATCAAATCCACGATCGAAAAACTACAACGATGACCTTATCCGCACCAATCACCTCATGACATCATAAAGAAATCGAGGTTCTTCAACAGCAATGCCTTCATGAAGGGAGCAGCGGTCAAGCGCCACCGTCAACAGATCCAACCACCAATGGCCAGGTTCTAGGTTTTCACCCTGAAGAACCAATTCGAGCATATCCGAGCAATGTCTGCAACCAACCTAGGTCAAACGTAGCTTTTCACCTCAGAGCTCGTCGAAGTCAATCATGTGTTGTCGTCACCACTTCTTCCCGGTCCTGGAAGCTACATGCACTGGGCCACCCGACTGCCACCACTGCACAACCATACCTTTGCGTCAAACCGTCGTCTGTAGATTGCATGACACCGTCGAAGACAACCACCGGATCTGAAGAGGGGAACCCTCACGAAGATCTTTTGGTGGCCACCGTAATCCGCAGCGAGTCGTTGCTGCAGTTCGGTTTGGTCATCTTGCCGCCAAAGCCACCGGAGATGGAGAAGCCAGATCCAGCAAATCATATCCTTCAACGGCCGTGCTGATCCTGCTCGATAAACACCTCTTCAAACGTTCACCATTGTTGGCCACAAATCTGCAATTAATCTGCATTAGCCACGTCATGGCTTCAGAAAAGTTAATTATCCAAAAGAAAATTTCTTTTAGCAAGTAGTACTACGATATGTTCCGTTTGTTGCTTGTAGAATAAGAAACGGAAACTTGAATGTACTGCGAATCTGCGATTAAGCTCTTTCATAAACGATCAAGAAAAGCTCTTTCATAACATGATTCAATGTGGAATAACTGTAGTCGGATACGTACAAATTCCAACTTTATAACATAAAATAAGGCGTATACTTGATGAACGACCGACCTCCCAAACTAGAGCGTCGATTATTACTGTCCTGGCGCTTTAAGCTAGCTAGCACCCTAGCAGTTGATCGCGGATAAATCGATCGGTATTGCCGACGCCGGCGACGATGTCGTCCTCGTCAAGGTGGACGTTCGCCCCGCCGTCTCACCAACCAACCAGCAGCTTGTCGGCACAATGGAACAATTCCAGCGACATCACCAAGGTTGTTATCTTGTCCGGAGCGACGGCGGCCGTAGCGTTGGCGGCCATGATCCTGTGTGATGTCGCGTGGACGAAATATGACCGGCGCCGGCGGCAAAAGGCAGCCTGAGCACGTTCGGCCGGGACATGACGGCCACGGCCGGCAAGAGTGACCCGGTGGTCGGCCGTGACGACGAGATCGACCGCGTCGTCCGCATCCTGTGCCGCCCGGACCAAGAACTGCGCCGCGCTCGTCGGCGCCCCAGGGGTCGGCAAGACCGCCATCGCCGAGGGCCTTGCGCAGCGTGTCGCCGCTGGCAAAGTCCCCGCGCCGCTCCTTGGGGCACGCGTCGTGGAACTGGAGGTAGCGGGCATGGTGTCCGGGACGGTCTGGCGTCATGTTCGAGGAGCGCATGAAGGACGTGATACAGCAGATGGAGGATTCCGGCGGCAAGGTAATTCTGTTCATCGACGAGATGCACATGCTTATTGGAGCCGGCGATTGGCAGGGTCGCCATGACGCGGCTAACATGCTGAAGTCGGCATTGGCCCGTGGCCGCATCCGGTGCGTCGGCGCCACCACGTTAGACGAGTACAGCAAGCACGTTGAGAAGGATCCGGCGCTCGAGCGGCGGTTCCAAAAGGTGCACGTCGATGAGCCAAGTGAGCAGGCGACGATTGGCATGCTCCGGGGTCTAAAGAAGCGTTTCGAAGAGCATCATGGCATCAAAATTCAGGATGCTGCAATTGTTGCTGCAGCGCAGCTCGCTGGCCGCTATGTCACCGGCCGACAATTTCCTGATAAGGCCATTGATCTGATTGATGAGGCTTGCACAAGCACAAAAGGAGGACAAGCATTTGTTAGCCCTGAACCATTAGGAAACAGAGACCCCTTCTCCGGACCTCGTGCGGCCGCCGCCGGGCCGCACCGGGCGGCCACATCCCGACCTCCCCTCAACTCCCCGTGCATCCTCCTCCCTTCGCCGCCGCCGGCAACGTCGCTGGGCGAAGGCCCCGTGGCACGGCAGCGGCGGACCTCCTCTGGCGTCCCGAGATCTGAGGTGGCGGCGACCTGATTTGGATCTCCCTCCCGATGAGGATGGCGGGCAGCGGCGGCCGGGGCGCGGCGGGGGGTTTGGCTGCAGCCGGCGGGAGTAGTACGAGATGGCGGCAGCGGCGGCTGGGGCGCGTCCCGGGCTCGATCTAGGACCTTCGGGTCTAGGCGGGTGGCTGCCGTTACGTCCTCAAATTGCTGCATCTCATCGGATTCGGCGACAGCTCGCTGAAGCACTCCGGGTCTGCATCACATCACGAGGACTATGGTGGTGGTGGTCATCTCCTACATCGGAGGTGGTCGACCTGAGACTGGATGATCGGATCTCGAGATCTATAATCTAGTCCCGGCTGCGAGTTGGGGAGACATAGTTGCCGGTGAAAACCGAGCCGACGGCGGACGATGGCGGCGTTCTGCGCCGTTACATTGATGAAGGCATCGTTCTCTAACTATTGTCGACCCACTCGTGCTGCTCCGGGGGAAACCCCAGGATCTGATTTTCCAGATCAGACGATGGCGGCACTGCGGTGTCGTTTCTCTCTTGGGAGCATCGTTTGTGGAGCAGCGCTGGAAGTCAGAGGCAGGAGGTGGAGCGGCTTCGTCTTGCACGGAGCTTCGGTGGAGATGTCAAGTCATGCCTAACCGACAGGTGCTACGCTTTGTCATGCCTGGTCGGCAGGTGCTACGCACGACAGATCTTCCAAGGACTTCAAGCTGTGTTGGCTGGTGGTACTTGGCAGCATGGCGCTGAGGTGTATCAGTGGCGACCGCGACATGCTCAGCTGTTTGCGCGCAGGGAGGTGCCGTTGGGCGCCGTGGTGGCGTCGACGATAACTAGACCGAGCAAGGTTGATGCATCAGTACAGTTCTGAAGATGGAGCGGTGGCAGTTGGCGGTGGCGGCCTCTGAGAGCACGCCGGACCAGTGTGTGCCCAGACCCGACAAGTGGCTAGGTTGGGGTCTTAGGTCTTAGATGTTAGGCTTGACTGCGATGTCTGTTTGGTATTAGGCCCAGGCTATCTGCACCCCTTCATCAACTGGATAGGTGTAGCGACGGTTTGTTGCTTAGATGGCGGCTTTAGTCTTACTATTGTATGACTTTGTAAGGTTTTGTGAGAATAATTAATAAAATGGCCGTATGCATCGCCCAGATGCAGAGGCCGAAGGTCATCCTCCTTTTCTAAAAAGAAGTCATATCGCAGAGGTAGCATTCCTTTTCACATTACTAACATGCGTAATTGTTTCAATGTAATATGATATGGCTAATTGTGGCACTGCGTTTGAATCTTTCACTCTTGAAGGTTGTGAGTAGGTGGACTGGAATTCCTGTCACGTCACTTAGTGCAGAGGAGACAGAAAAACTAATCCATCTTGCAGACAGATTGCACGAACGAGTTGTTGGTCAGAATGAAGCTGTCAATTTAGTTGTGCAAGCGGTGTTACGTTCGAGGGCTGGTCTTGATCCCCCTGGTCAACCAATAGGTTCATTCCTTTTCTTGGGCTCAACTGGTGATGGAAAGACAGAGCTTGCAAAAGCTCTCCCCGAGCAGTTGTTTGACAATGAGAAGATGTTGCTTCGATTTGATATGTCTGAATATGTTCACTCTGGATCTGTTACATGTCTCATTGGAGCACCGCCAAAGTTTAACTTTATATTATGAGCACTTTTTAACATTACATTATCAACTTATGGTTAATCATTTAGTGTTATGTTTTACTGATACACCTACTTTTTTTTAATAACATCTTAAAGTTACCTAGGTCACCAAGATGGTGGACAATTGACCGAGAAGGTCCGGAGCCGTCCATACAGTGTCATCCTATTTGATGAGGTCGAGAAGGCCGATCCCTCGGTATTAAATGTATTTCTTCAGCTACTTGATGATGGTGTCTTGACTGATGGCAAAGGTCGTAAGGTAGATTTCAAGAATACAGTCATCATTATGACCTCAAATCTAGGTGCAGAGCACCTAATTACAGGAATTCGTGGTGAAAACACAATGAAAGGTGCACGAGACCTTCTCATGAAAAAGGTTTGATCTTGACCTAAATAGTAGTTATCCTGTGAAAGATGTATATACCTTGAATCGACTGATTCATATGGCTTGAATTAATCATCCATTTGCAGGTGCATGAATATTTCAAGCCGGAGCTTCTCAATAGATTAAGCCAGATTGTTATATTTGACCCACTTTCGCACGAGCAACTAATGGAGGTTGTGAAAATGCAAATGAAAAGTGCCACCACCAGAGTAGCAAAAAAGGGAATATCTTTATCCGTGAGTGATGCTGCATTGCACGTCATTTTGTCGGAGTCATACAACCCAGTAAGTATATGTTTGTCCTTAATTATAGTGTGATCAATCTCCATTTTCGCACAATCATGCATATTCACTCTCTAATAGGATCGGCTGTGCTATCTATTTCGTAGATGTATGGTGCAAGGCCCACAAGAAGCTGGGTGCAGAATAATGTGATGACAGTAATCTCTGAGATACTGGTAAAAAGACAGCTAGCAAGGGCTCGAGAATCCTCATAGATGCTGCGGACAACAAGAAGGGGCTGAAGTATGATGTGGTGAAGGAGGAGGTAGTGGATGCACATGTTGAGGCACCAGTCGTAGATGACTCCCAGGACAAAGGCGATGATTTGGTTCTCGAAAATCCTACAGTGACAACGTCGCACGCTCCAGGACTTTACAGAATATTGTATTCTCGTTTCGGTTCTATTCTGAACTAGTACGAAGTTCCTTGTAGCTGTCCGTAATAACTTAATTAGGTGGAGAAGATGGCTACCATGAACTTACCTCGCAGCAGGACGAGAGAGCGAATATTGCTGATTTGTCTTATGATTTATTGTTGCAATTCAACTCTCTCGTGTTTCCTGACTTTGTCAACCAAAAATTATTTTACTTGCTCTGATTCATTGTTTGGGTCAGCTATCTCTTTTTTTTCAAGAGAAGTGGCAAAGAATAACCTTGGACATATCTTGCGACAAGAATTGGATGCATTAACTTGCTAATAGTCAGAATGCAGTTTCACAGTGCACACTACAAGAAATACGTTAATCCATGACGGATTTCTAGTGACGTTCTCAAGATCTGTCACTATCGATGACAGATTTGTCTAGCTCGTCATGAAAACCGTCATGGATCAGTGAGATGAGATCAAGCCGAACGACAATGACGCCCTTAGGACAGATCGTCATGGATACCATCACGAATCGACCAGCTATACACCACTCAGACCGTCATAGATGACTCGTGCTGACGTGTCATGCATGCGACCCACACTGATCAGGCTTAGCCTTTTCTTTTTAAGTTGTTCGAACCGTCACGGCCTTCTGGTGCTTTTTTTCCAGGGAAACGGAATGCTGCTGTTGTTGTGAGATGAGCTAATCTCTCGGCTTGAAATTAGTGGGCCTTGGACCGACCTTGAAATTTAATGGACTAAAATTTCAATTTGGTTGATTACTACACATGGGCTATGTGTCCTAAACAGGGCTGAAATATAGTGGGCTGAAATTCTAATTGGGCCACCTAGTCTTACACGTAGCTGAAATTTGGTGGCCTGCAATTCTAATTGGGCCACTAAGTTAATGGGCTACCACGTAATATCCATGTCAGCGACTGATGTGGCAGAGTTAACGTCGTTATGAGCACTTACGTTAAGTGCAATTCATGACGGTCAAAATCTGTCATGAAGTGTACAATCATCAATTATGACGCGATATACATGACGGATTTCAAATCCGTCATGGATGCCCTTTTGTGATAGTTTTGCGCACGTCTGTGACAGATTGTATCCGTCATGGATTAATAGGATTTTTGTAGTGGTAGGTAGTGCAACAATATGAAAATAGGTGGGCTCGGATGTGGCTGTAGTGCTCGAATGTAAGCAGCTTGTGCTGGATTTTGTGAAGGTCTCATACATACATTGCTTATGCGATGCAAACTAGGTTGCCAATGATTTAGCCAAGAACTCCTTTAGTGAAAAAACATCTATGTTCTGGAATTCTACGATCCCGCACTTTATTTCTCATTCTTGTAAATGTCTTCTATAGTGAAAAAGTTCTAAGTCTATTTGCTGTTAAAGAAAGAAGAATAACCTTAGACAAGAAAAAATAGCATTACAATAGATCATGGTAGAACACAATAGATCACCAATGCTGCGACATACTCCCTCCGTCCAGGTTTATTGGGCCCATAAGCAACCGAGGGCTGTCTGTTTTTATTAGGCCGTCAAATTTATTCAGTGTTCGGTTGCCGTTCTTTTCACAGAAAATCGAGGGAGTCAACCCAGCCGTTGCATGCAGCGATAGTATTGGATGGGATCGTGGGTGAGTTAATAGACTGCATGCACTCCTCCTCTTCCGATTGGCCAGGAAAGTGACTGTGTGTGCGCGGTAATTGCGAAATTACTGTTGGGGCATTAAGATACGTGACTTCCAAAATGTCCGGTACAGCTAATGCCGAGATTTTTTTCTCTAACCGAAGCTAATTACTCGTTTTCTTAGTCCTGCCGATTGTGTCCACGGGCCCAATAAACCCGAACGGAGGGAGTACCCTTCTTAAGTATCATATTAATTTGATGGGTCGATGTAGTAGGTCAGTAGCTCGGTGAATCTGCTCATTTATATTTATTAACAAAAAAGAAAAGAAAAAAGTCTCTCGTTCTCCTCCCCTAACCCTAGGCAGCTAGGGCAAACTCTCCCCTCCAGACATCACCAACGAGCCTGTGGATTCACCTCCCCTCTGCCTGCCACCCAGGTTACTGGTGGCGGGGTAGGGAATCTCGGTGCCTCCGTTCCGGTTAGTAGTTTAGATTAGTGTTTCTTAGTCCTCGCAGTTGTCGCGCTCGGGCAGATGGCGGTGCTACTTCTTTGAGTTTGTCTTTCGGGCTCGGATCTTCCTCAAGTGTGTTCATCTCGATGTAAGCAACGGAGCTCCGGCGTAGTTTCCCGCCGTCTCCTCGAGGCGGTGAGGTTAGGGTTTCTCTTCATGCAGCGAGATTTGATGCTAGGTGCTTTAGATATGTGCAAGGATTCAACACCAACTAGTACAGCTCTAGAGCGTTGGTCCATAGGGGCACGTGCATGAAGACTTTCTGACTGTTATCGACAAGGTCAAGCTGGTAGCGGCGAAAACGGTACATCGCTGACTCATCCTGACGGCGGTAGTGGTTGTTCGGTGGTCTTAAAATTATGTAATTTCTATTATGTTTGAGATGCATTGTACTTCCAGTGAACTTTGTTAATAAGATCTGGATCATTTTCGCAATAAAAAGGAACATGAGCATGTGTGACACCTTGGCCGATAACACGCCATGTATCCGTGAAGTTGTGAACAATTTTGGAAAACATGGATAATTTTTGGAACACGTCGAACGCACGCCCCCCGGATAACTTCTCTGTAAATAGTATGATAAAAAAACTTATGCACTGTAGACCTCATAACTTAAGGAAAAGGTTGTTAAAATATACATGGTAGTTATATGTAAATAGTATGGTAATATATGCACTGCATACCTGATAACCTATGTACAAAGACCATGATAACTTTGATCCAGGAAAAAGTTGTTGAAACATACCTGGTAAGTTCTATGTAATTTGCATGATAGCTTACGTACCACAGACCTAGTAAATGTCATACAAACTATGGATTGAACGGGTAGGGTATGCTGCAGGGTACAATAATCCCATAACCATAACTAGTTTTCTCAAGGGCGTAAAATCGTACCAATACCATACCCATCGGGTAAATATCCATGTACACGCCCATACGGTATGGGTATCCATGTCCGATGGGTACCATTGGGCAGATCAACAAAACATCCAAGAGTGATGGTGTAACTGCTAGTTCCATGTGTGGTGGAGGCGCCTGCTGCAAAAATATGGCAGTTATTTTTTTAATTATTTTTAATTTTCTGTAAGGTACAATAATAAATTCAAGAAAGTGCAAACACATATGCCAATTTTAGAACTTAAAACCAAGTGGGCAAGTTACACGAGGAAGCGTGACCAACTAAGCTATGCTTCTAGAATTGTGCCGAATATCAGGACACTTCATCAAAGGGGATCAGAACTATGCAAACCAACCTGTGGTTGAATGGTTAGGAGGACATTGGTATACCTAGCCCACCAAATTTCAAGTCCTAGACTTGACATTAGTACCTGCATTTTCATGGAAATTTCAGGCCTTTCGGGGATGTGCGTTCGATGGGAGGAGATATTCTCGTCGACTACGAAGGTGTTTGTGGAAACTTCGTTAATCTCAAGATGATGAGCCGGCTCAATCCCACGCAGGTGTTCATAGGGTGTGTGTACGTACGTTCATAGGGATGATTGTGTGTGTGTGTGTGTGTGTGTGTGTGTGTGTGTGTGTGTGTGTGTGTGTGTGAGCGCCTATTTCTGTACCATGTTAAAAAAAAGGATCACAACTTTTGACTTTAGAGACACATGCATACACTTTGATAATTGATTAGATTCTGTTGCATGGCAGAAACTGAGCGTAGTTCAAATGGTTAGCCTTCTTATGGTTGATTACTGTTTAAGAACTAGACTTAGCATGCACATTCTCTTGGATTTGTTTCAGGCTTTTTGGCGATATTCATTCAATGAGAGGAAATATTCACATTGACTACGTGGTGGCTATGGTGACTTCGTCCATCTCAAGATGTTGTGTCGGCTCAGTGTTTAAGAGATGCTCGTAGTAATAGGGTATGCGCAAACCAATCTGTGGTTGGATGGTTAGGAGGACAATGGTATCCCCAGCCCACCCGGGTTCAAGTCCTAGACTTTAGTGCTCGCATTTTTCTTGATTTATTTCAGGCCTTTCGGCAATGTGCGCTCAGTGGGAAGAGACCTTCCCGTCGACTATGAAGGTGTCTGTGGCGACTTCGTCGATCTTAAGATGATGTGTCGGCTCAGTCTCTCAGAATTGCTCATAGGGGTATGGTGTGCTTGCATGTGTTCATAGGTGTGAGTGTATGTACGTATGTATGAGCATTCGCATCTGTACTATTTTAAAACAAGATCGAGTATGCGTGTGAGCATTCATAAGGAAGAGTGTATGCGAGCATCTGTAATTGTATTATGGTCGGAAAAGAAAAGATTCTATTGCGCGGCCGGAAAAAACATACAATCAACCATGCAACTATTGGGGAACGTAGTAATTTCACAAAAATTTCCTACGCACACGTAAGATCATGGTGATGCATAGCAACGAGAGGGGAGAGTGTGATCTACGTACCCTTGTAGATCGAAAGCGGAAGCGTTAGCACAACACGGTTGATGTAGTCGTACGTCTTCACGGCCCGACCGATCAAGCACCGAAACTACGGCACCTCCGAGTTCTAGCACACGTTCAGCTCGATGACGATCCCCGGACTCCAATCCAGCAAAGTGTCGGGGAAGAGTTCCGTTAGCACGACGGCGTGGTGACGATCTTGATGTACTACCGTCGTAGGGCTTCGCCTAAGCACCGCTGTAATATTATCGAGGATTATGGTGGAAGGGGGCACCGCACACGGCTAAGAATATGATAACGTGGATCAACTTGTGTCTAGAGGTGCCCCCCTGCCCCCGTATATAAAGGAGCAAGGGAGGAGGAGGCCGGCCCTAGGAGGGGGCGCGCCAAGTGTGGAGTCCTACTAGGACTCCCTAGTCCTAATAGGATTCCACCTCCCATATGGAATAGGAAAAGAGGAAGGGAAAAGGAGAAGGAAGGAAGGGGGCGCCCCCCTTCCCTAGTCCAATTCAGACCAGATCAAGGGGAGGGGTGCGGCCACCCCTGAGGCCCTTTTTCTTCTTTCCCGTATGGCCCAATAAGGCCCAATACATATTCCCGTAACTCTCCGCTACTCCGAAAAATATCCGAATCACTCGGAACCTTTCCGATGTCCGAATATAGTCGTCCAATATATCGATCTTTATGTCTCGACCATTTCGAGACTCCTCGTCATGTCCCCAATCTCATACGGGACTCCGAACTCCTTCAGTACATCAAAACTCATAAACTCATAATATAACTGTCATTGAAACCTTAAGCGTGCGGACCCTACGAGTTCGAGAACAATGTAGACATGACCGAGACACGTCTCCAGTCAATAACCAATAGCGGAACCTGGATGCTCATATTGGCTCCCACATATTCTACGAAGATCTTTATCTATCAGACCGCATAACAACATACGTTGTTCCCTTTGTCATCGGTATGTTACTTGCCCGAGATTCGATCGTCGGTATCTTAATACCTAGTTCAATCTCGTTACCGGCAAGTCTCTTTACTCGTTCCGTAATACATCATCTCACAACTAACTCATTAGTTGCAATGCTTGCAAGGCTTATGTGATGTGCATTACCGAGAGGGCCCAGAGATACCTCTTTGACAATCGGAGTGACAAATCCTAATCTCGAAATACGCCAACCCAACATGTACCTTTAGAGACACCTGTAGAGCTCCTTTATAATCACCCAGTTACGTTGTGACGTTTGGTAGCACACAAAGTGTTCCTCCGGCAAACGGGAGTTGCATAATCTCATAGTCATAGGAACATGTATAAGTCATGAAAAAGCAATAGCAACATACTAAACGATCGGGTGCTAAGCTAATGGAATGGGTCATGTCAATCACATCATTCTCCTAATGATGTGAACCCGTTAATCAAATAACAACTCTTTTGTTTATGGTTAGGAAACATAACCATCTTCAATTAACGAGCTAGTCAAGTAGAGGCATACTAGTGACACTCTGTTTGTCTATGTATTCACACATGTATTATGTTTCCGGTTAATACAATTCTAGCATGAATAATAAACATTTATCATGATATAAGGAAATAAATAATAATTTTATTATTGCCTCTAGGGCATATTTCCTTCAGCAACCGCCTCTTTATTTTCACCCCTTTTTTACTGTATTTTCACCTTTTCTTTTACTTCAAACATTGTTGATGCGTTCGAGGATTTTGTGCCTCCTGCCGGCGCCACCGCAGATCGGTTCATCTTCCTTGGTCTTACGGTCATGGAGGCCTGGTGGATCTCGACCCTTGCTGGTAGGAGGGTTCCTGCTTCATTTTTGGTGTTCTTTTGTGCTCTTGAGAGTTTATGTTCTGCACAGGAAGATGACACGGGGGAGGCTCCCTGAAGAAGGAATAAAGTTTCCCTAGTCCACCCTCCATTCTGGTGGTGTGTCTAGCCCCGGAGGACGTGTGGAGGTATGCCCTCGACAGATCTCTCGGTATTCGGTTGGTATTTGTCTTTGGTGGATCCACTTTTATCCTGTCTTTATTTGTCTACACTCGTGTGTGTTCAGGTTGGATCCTTCTTATCTATGCTTCTTTTCATTGGTGATGGTTGCTGTTCTGGTGCACTGGTCCTATTGGGCCTTAGCATGATGACTTTCCGGCTGTCTATTACAATAAGGTTTGCCTGACTCTAGTGTCGGAGGGGCGATGACGGTGGTATGCCTTCAGCTCCCTCCGGTGCCTGTAGTCGTGGCTAGGTGGTCTACAGACTTGGCTATAATTTTTTACTTCTAGTGTTTTTGTACTGCCTTGACAGGCAATGAATAGATTGAAAGTTTTTCCCCTAAAAAATAAGGGTTAATTATCCTTTTGCCTCAGTGGTGTCTCTGTGCGCAGTATTGCCCTCAATTGTGAATCGTGCTCAGTTTTGCCCCTAGTCTGTCCGCATCGACTCATTACGTGAACACTGCCGTCTCCATCAGGTCAACATTTTGACTCGGCCCTTATAGGTGGGACCAGGCGGCAGACATGTGCTACATGATCAGACCGTTGCTCGCATGGCTTGTGGCACACAGCAAAGAGCCGTTGAGCAGAGAGCCATTGCGGGTGTGCGATATAAGAGGCGGCGGGCGTCCCCGGAGCTCGCAGCGATGACCAACAATCAGCTAGGCTGGGGAGGTGGGCTCGGGTGACAGAGAGAGCGGCGGTGACCACTATTGGTAGCTAGGGCTAGGCAAGGGCGACAGAGATAGCAGTGGTGACCACTGACGATAGAGAGAGCTAGTGGCAGAGAGTGCGGCGGTGGGAAGATTGATACGGAGGGCGCGTTGGCGTTGAGACCCCCTTTAACTCCGAGCTTGATGTCTTCTTCAAGCTCCCGCGCCACCTCGCGGATCCAGAGCCCGTCGCGCGTGGAGATGCCGATCTTCGTCTGTCCGCGGTGCCGGGTGGGCGTTGATCGGAGGGTTTCTCGCGCACTGAAGAACCATAATCATCCGTTTTACATGTGCAGCGAGAATGGGGTAAGAATCGGGCCAATTGCACCATTTTCGTGGTCGGGGTCGTTGACCAATACGATTGATCTGTTTGGCGTTCATGTAGGTGAAATGTTTCTTCCTTTGGGTAGATGCTCTGGCCAAGACTCTAATGAAAACTGCAAGAAGAGCATGAAGAATGGTTGCCCATCCTGCCACGAACGGCAGTGGCCGCAACACGAGCTCCGGAAGAAGAGTCGGAGCGCAGAGCACGCAATGATAGAGAGCTGGCAGTTGAGCTTAGGAGGTTGCATAAGAAGGTTTGGAAGCTCGAAGATCAAGCATAAATACCCACTTGCAATTCCTTTTGGGTATTTGTTGGGATGGTAATCGCACTGGGTGTAATGCTGAAATTGTATGGAAAGGCATGAATTATGGAGGAATTTGTAAGCTTGAAATTGTATGAGAAATTCACCTAGTTTAAATGTTGGTCAAAGTTGTTTAAATGTTGAAAAAAGGGAGAAAAAATGACCAACATTGAAATATATTGAAAAGGGGAGAAAAAAAAGAGAAATTCAGAAACTTTGATCAAAGAAATGCAGCTCTCTGCTCCGCCTTTCTATAAAAAAAGGTTTCTCTGTGGGCCAAATTCAGAGCCAAGAGCCAAGTGCCGGCTAGACTAATGGGCCAACTGCATCCAATTAGGCCCATTCAAGGGTGGGCAAACTAGATCTCTTGCATGTTTTTCTGTTTTCTGTTCTGATTTAGTTTAGGCAGTAAATTATTTTATTTAATTCTGAATTTTTTTATGGAAGCTAATTGAATTATTCCAGAGCCAAACAATTAAGTTCAGAATTTTTTGGAGCTATTAAATATTTAATACCAATTTAATTACTCCAATTCAAATACATCATGATTTAAATCAAAGACAAAAATGTCATGGAAAATGTGCCTCAGCTCTGGTTGAGGTTTACACCTGGTGCCAAAATTAATGAACATATTTAAAGGGCATTACATTGAGAAAACGTTTGCCCTTGTTTTGGACTCTAACTTGCATGATTTGAATGGAACTAACCCGGACTGACGTTGTTTTCAGCAGAATTGCCATGGTGTTGTTTTTGTGCAGAAATAAAAATTCTCAAAATGACCTGAAACTTCACGGAGAATATTTTTGGAATATATAAAAAATACTGGCGAAAGAATGAAGACCAGGGGGACCATACCCTGTCCATGAGGGTGGGGGCGCGCCCCCCTATCTCGTGGACCCCTGAGGCTGCACCAACCTCAAGTCCAACTCTATATATTCACGTTCGGGGAAAAAAATCAGAGAGAAGGATTCATCGCATTTTACGATACGAAGCCGCCGCCAAGCCCTAATCTCTCTCGGGAGGGCTGATCTGGAGTCCGTTCGGGGCTCCGGAGAGGAGAATCCGTCGCCGTCATCATCATCAACCTTCCTCCATCACCAATTTCATGATGCTCACCGCCGTGCGTGAGTAATTTCATCGTATGCTTGCTAGACGGTGATGGGTTGGATGAGATTTATCATGTAATCGAGTTAGTTTTGTTAGGGTTTGATCCCTAGTATCCATTATGTTTTAAGATTGATGTTGGTATGAATTTGCTATGCTTAATTCTTGTCATTAGGGACCGAGTGACATGATTTCAGATCTGAACCTATTATGTTTTCATGAATATATGTGAGTTCTTGATACTATCTTGCAAGTCAATAGTCACCTATTATGTGTTATGATCCGTTAATCCCGAAGTGACAATAATCGGGATACTTACCGGTGATGACTGTGGTTTGAGGAGTTCATGTATTCACTAAGTGTTAATGCTTTCGTCCGGTACTCTATTAAAAGGAGGCCTTAATATTTTTTAGTTTTAAATAAGACCCCGCTGCCACGGGAGGGTAGGACAAAAGATGTCATGCAAGTTCTTTTTTATAAGCACATATGACTATATTCGGAATACATGCCTACATTACGTTGATGAACTGGAGCTAATTCTGTGTCACCCTATGTTGTGACCATGTTCCGTGCTAAGCACGGGAAGAATGGCGAGCTCGTAGTCACTCCATGCCGACCTACTTACCTCGTGCACCGTATTGAAGGTTCGCCTACTGCATTCTGGATGTGATATTATTTGGGTTCAAAATTACAACAAAAATCATACAGGTACCAGATATGGTGTCTCTCAAAACTTTGCTGAATTTAAATTCAGTACAAACCAAATTTAAATTAGTTCGTGTGATAGCTCTCGGTTGCCTAGGCACCCTCTATGAACAGTAAAATAAAAAATAGAAAAAAATTAAACTTTGCAACATTAAAGATGGTCAAACTTTGTAGGTTCTTGCAATTTTTCATGCCAAAGTATTATGTAGAGAAATTTTTCCGTGTGTAGAGCTCCTCGAATGTTTTTTTGACATGAAAACTTGCAAGCACCTACAAAGTTTGATCATCTTTGATGTCGCAAAGCTTCAGATTTTTACGCTATTTTTTTTATTTTACTGTACATAGAGGGTGCCTAGGCACCTGGAGCTGAAAATCCAGTCTCATCTCAAGGTTGATTCTATCGCGCACGATGCATGAATCGCCGCGCAAAGGGCACAAATGAAATCCTTGTGGTCATGCGATTAAGGCAATAGAGGACAAACTCGAGGGAAAGTATAACTCGGCAGAGACATCAGGTGGCACTTGACGACGTTGCATACGACATGCAACTGCTCGTGCTGGAGTGGAAGAAGGCGCCACCTCCTTCTCATGTCGCCTCCTTATGAGATGTCGCCTTTCTGACGTGAGTCGCTTGTGGGTGGTACACGGTGGCGTTAACAGCAGCAGCTGCTGCGCTCGAAACCAATAGAGAAGGTGAGGGCAGAGATGCGACGATAACGATATGGCCCCGATGGTGGGGTCTATCTCGTGCGGCGCCGCTATGGTGATCGGCACCCTAAGCTAAAACAACATCGATGTTGTGACTGGCCGAAGTTACAAAGATGAAACTTGCAGAACTGTCGTCGTCAGGGTGTCCTCAAAGATGAAACCGCGCGAGTCATTGGAAATGCATGCATGGTTTGTCTCGAGGTAGTAAGTACTCAACAGATGCATGGTTGGTCTCGAGAAAGTACAGATAGACAAAGAAATTTAGCTGACATCCTTCAGCAGCAGCAGCAGCAGCCCAGGTCTCACCACCTTCCTCGCCGACAACAATGCATGACTTCTTTTCATACAACTTACTCAAGATGCAGCGGCAGAAGGCCAGCCCGAGGGGGTCACACGCCGACAACAATTCATACATTTTTTTTACTAAAAAATATATACTGCTAAAGAAAAAAATTCTGCCTTAGCAGAAGCAGAAGCCCTACACAAGCAGGTCTCGCTGCTGCTCTCGCCCACAACAATACATGATGAGACTGATGTTCACAAATTTACTCAAACAGAAAGGATAACATACCAATGTCAGCAACGTCACAAAATATCTTACAATGCGATCACAGATCATCTCATAGGTGGCACATCATAGGCATATATATAGTTCACGGAAATGATAAATCCAAACGATTTGCCATAGTTTAAGAGGCCTAAATAAGAGAGTATTGGAGAAGAGCTGACATCCGCCTTGCTTCTCCATCAAACAAGATGAATTTCGTCTTCACTCGACTTGCTTCTGCAGTTTCTTTTTGATTCTGCGCGGCTCCACAGGCTTGGGCATCTCGAGCTCCACCCGCTTACGCACACCCTGAGCAAGGCCACAAAGAATTATGATACCACCAACAAAAAAAAACCCTCCCAGAGCCCACTCGCCCGCCTTCTTGATTGTAGTTATCTCACACCTGCATGTAGGTAGGCGAGATGAGATGGTACGATATACATATATCAAGTCATGTAGCAGAGCAAAAACAGAGCAAATATCTATGTCTTCTACACACATATGGTTGACATTGCACATCGAGGGTCAACCCCTAGAGGAAAAACAGAGCAAATATATATGTCTGCATATGGTTGATAGATATTACCACTGAGGGTCCCGTGGTCTCGGCTTGATTTGTGTGGAGAGAACCTTGAGCACATATCTGTCACCCTGGGAAGTAACGGAATTGGCATAGGCGTCGGCGATGAGATCATACAGCTCCTCCTTCTTCTGCTGGATTTGCGCTGTAGGGTACCCTTCCTCCAAGGCACGGGTGGATCCGGAATGCTGGAAACACAACAGCAGCATTGTTTGAGAATTGATAACCAAATAATCTAGACATGAGATGTCTGAGTGCAGCTTATAATAATTATAAGCAAAAAGTATTAATTTTAGGGACAAGTAACTAGCAAAACCTAGTCCTTCAACTATCAAAACCGGATACTTTTCGTTCCTCCAGCTGCTCTGAGTGGTTTTGGGCTGACATGGACCGATATTGACCTTTGACCTCGCGAAATCAGAGCCATATCACACACATGGGTCCAAATACCTCGCCACCATACCAGCCTCTAGCCTGCCTCCCATATGCAGCGGCGCCAGACCAAGCGATGGACATCTTCACGGCGGCATCCTTCCAGCTTCCGTGCAAGTTCATGCCGGTCGACGATGAGAGGTGACGATGTGGCTCCGGTGCCAACACCACAGTCGCCGTTGCCGACCGTCACTCCTGCTGCTGCTCGCTGCTATTGCAGATGGCGGCTGTTGGCCACTATAATCTTGCTGCCCATCTTCAGTAAGCTAAGCTAGGTGTTGTTTATCTTCAGTGTCGTCAGAGAATAAGTATGCATGCATCATGAGCGTGTTCACATGCATATCCATAGTTTTTGCTCTCTGCATGTAGTACTAGCTAGCTCGCCACAGTGCTGCGGCACTTAGGCAACGTGGGAGTGTAATTTCGAGTGGCCATGGGATGGCGCAGCCATTAGCTCTAGCTTGATATGATGGGAAAGTCTTGCTGCATGCAGAGGAGTGCAGCTGCAGCTCCGGCGGGACGTGGTCAGTGGCGTATCTAGGGGGTGGACAGGGTGGTCCATGGACCACCCTGGAATTTCCCCATAATATATATAGCATAGAGAAAAATATATTTTTATAATAAATAAATATATTTATGTGAATATTTTGCATTGGTGGACCACCCTGGCATGTTGGGCTAGCTACGCCACTGGACGTGGTGGCTGCGCGCTCACATTTTTTTTCCAACCGAGTTCACACCCCTTTTCATTAATTTTACGATCAACGGAAATACATCAGTCTGCTTTCAAGTCTTTTTTGTCCAACCACTTACTAAAGAGAGCTAGACCCAAAATGAAACCAACTACAAACAAAAGGAGACTGAAAGGGGGGAGCGAGTTGGCGCATCATCAGGAAATCCACCGTAGGATGACCGTGGAACACTCACATGGCCGACGAGAGCAGCATAACCTGTGTGAGCGGCATGCACAACAATAAAAGCTTGGCCACCCGGAATCCACCTCAGCCCAAAACCACTCAGAGTGGCTCGAGGGACAAAAAGTATCCGGTATTAACAGTTGAGAGACTATGTTTTGCAGGTTTCATAGTTGATGGACTATTTCTAAACTATCGGGAAAGTCGAGAGATGAAAAATATATTTTTCCTTTAATTGGGGAGAAGTATATTTTTCCTGGTTTCATAGTAAATTCTGCTAGGCAGTTGATCACCTGCCAATGGAAATAAAATAAAATAAAAGATGCCAAATTTACCAACACGTCAAGCAGCACAGCAAGATAGGAGTATCAATCTAAATCTAGTTGGAAATAAAAAGGATGCATGCTTTAAGATATCCGTCCGTACCTATGATGATACTATATAATATAGAATAGCATGTCGAACAGAACGGAGGGCCTCCACCAATCAGAGCAAGAATCAGACATCAGGTCATGGATAAAACAGCGAGCCGGAGATGTAATGGAAGTCAAAGATACCTCCTGGGTGTGGACGAGCCGGCGAAGCCCCTGCTGCCCAGCCGGACGCAGGATCCTCGTCGCCGCAGCCCGAATGGAAGCGGCCATCGTCGCAGGCCTGCAAACAAGCACGAATCAATCACCGATGACTCGGGAAATCACGCCGAGTTGGAACGGGATAGGAACTACTGATTAGGGTTAGGGGTCTGAACCTACCTTTCGGATCGGGTATACGGGTTGTTAGGGCATCTCCAGCCGTTCAGCCTCCCAGGAAGCATTTTTTTCACCGCTTGGGGGCTGCCGGCGATAATTTTTGCCTAGGTGTCAAAAAATTTCCACTCGTTGCCCCTCCTCAACCGGCCAAGCACGCATGCTGGCGCTCGCATGCTCGCCACCGCCGACAGCCCGCGGCGCCGCGAGCTCGAGGCCGCTCCTCCTCCTGCTGGCGCTCATCCCCTCCCCCCTCCCCGTTCGCCCCAGCGACGCGCCGCGAGCCCGAGGCCCGCTCCTCCTCCTGCTGGTGCTCATCCTTTTCCCCCTCCCCATCCGCCCCAGCGTCCTGCCCCGCCACCGTGTCTCTGTGCCACTGCAGTCCGCGTCGCAGGGCTCTCGCCCGGCTGCTACGGCGCTGTACTTGGAGCCGCCGCCGGGGAGGTCCTTGGCGCCCTCCAAGCACACCTTGAGGGCCACCTCCGCTCGATCCAGGCGTCCGCCGTGCGCTACGCCCTTGCTTCAGAAGACCACGCGGCGCACCGAACCCGCCGGCCGCCGCGCGAGCTCCGCCGCCCTGGCCTGGCCGCCACGCCCCTGGCCCCGCCGCGCGAGCTCCGCCGCCCTGGCCTGGCCGCCGCGCCCCTGGCCCCGCCGCGCTCGCCCCGCCTCACCGCTGGCCGAGCCTGCCGCTGCTGCTTCTTGACCTCCGGCCGTCGCACGAACTCCGCCCCGGCCACCCACAGGCGGGCGCGGGCGAGCTCCGCCCCGGCCACGAGTGCCAGCTTCGGCCACGGCCACGGCCGGCTTGCTCTCCCATGCGGCTCGGCGTGTCTGCGTGGGGTAGGTAGAAAAAAGAGAAACGAGAGGGGAGAGAGAGGAGAGGAGAGAGAGGGGGTGGGTGGCTGACGTGGGCCAATTGGGTGGCTTAAATAAAGCTCCGGTGCTCCCAGATGCCCCCCGATAGCCTGGGTGTGGCCTGCCAGCGCCGGCCGTATTTTTCGTCTAAACCGGCGAAAAGTAAGGTCCTGGGGGCCTGAGTGGGACGTTTTTTGTCTGCCGGTGCCTAAAAAATGACTTGGGGAGGCTTCTTGGGGGCGCGACTGGAGATGCCCTTAGGGTTAGGGTTCTCGCTGTTCGCCTTCCACCGCCGAGGAGGAGAAGCAGGAGAAGCTTTGATCAATCGGGCAGTGTTCTATGTATATCTACCGGGTAAATGGGTCCGCGCCAGTATATACTCGCCTCGCCAGCAGGCCCAGTATATCAGAACATTGGGACTGAGTAATAAAATCTGGCTATTTTGACTAAAAAAACTATGACCGTCCCTTCTCGTCAGGGTTTTAACATACTCTCGGTGGCGACCAGCCGGCCTAGAGACCGTCCCTCACCTGCTGATTAATGGGCATTCTTGTAGCACTTCCCGATCTTGGTCGTGGAGGGATCTCTAGTGGGAATCAATCTACGGTTCGTAACGAAGCTCGTGGCATTCTCACCGGGCTTGGTTTTCAGGCATGGCTAGCGTACCATCGGTACCGAAGATGACGGTTGATTCCATGGAAGAGACACATTTGATGGAGGAACTAGGGCTGAAAGATGATGACCTGGATGATGTGGTCTTTGAAGACCAGGAACTGGCGCCACCTTGGTAGATCCGGTGGATGACGCTTTGTAGTTAAGGTTCATATGGAAAAAGAACATAGCCGATTCTTGTTCTATAAAACAATGAGGGTGGCTTGGGATGTTGCACAAGAAGTGAAGATCCGGCCCTTCGAGGATAATCTTCATACTCTTCAGTTTTCGTGCTTAGGCGATTGGGAACTTGTGATGGAAGAAGGACCTTAGAACTATCGAGGCTATGCTGTGATTATCACTTCGTATGATGGATTTACCACTCATAAATCAGGCACCCTTGAGCTATGGGCCCAAATTCATGACCTGCCTTATAGGTATGCTCCAGTGTTGAAGGCTTTGGCAAAAAAAATTGAGGAGGTGGTGCTTTTTTCTTGATAAACTTCGCCTACTTTATTCATTCATAAGTGAAGTAGCATCATTCACAAGTAAAGCTGGGTATGTGGTGTTCGTGGAGCATAAGTCCCATGATTTTTGAAGGAAATTTTTATAGGGTGAGAATCAAGATCAACATGTTAAAGCCTCTGGAAAACGCCGCCTATATGGTCAAGGAGAACAACTGAACAAGGATCTTCACGGTTAAGTATGAGTGTCTTCCGTACTGGTGTGCAGTTTATGGTCACCTCGGCCACCAATACAATGAAATGGTGACGTGATCCACCCACCTAAAGCACTGCTATCTAAAGATTTGACGGCGACTCGATTTCATGGAGCTAGAAGGGGCCCTCGAGAAGGCCAAGCACGCAGGGGAGGTAGAGGTGCTCGCCATAGAGGACCATCTTTTAGTGGACGAGGCCCTTACACAAATGATCAGACATGGGAATTCGAAGATCCAACCAGGAAGCTTTCTTTTGTGACAGATGCGAATAATGGAGCTCCTGGAGGTAGCGCTACCCTAGGTCCACCGGCCACTCTAGCGGCAAATGCTCTAATTTGTAGAGTCAATTCACACACTTGCTCGCACGCCTCTCGTCAACTCACACACCTATTCGCAATACACATCATGGCCTACGAGAAGCGGGACCCATGGCAGGACACATCATGGCCTTTTTATAGGTTCTCCTTTTTAGGCGATCTTCTGATTTTGACATGTCTTGTCTCTACATTTGTGTGTTTTGGATATTCTTTTACCAATATATCATATATTAGAAAGCTACTTTGCACCATGTCATAGAAAGACTAATAGTACATAGGAGATGCCGGCTGCAACAAAAAAATACTTCCTCCATTTCAAATATGTGTCATGGTTTTAGTTCAGAACTAAAACCACGAGACTTATCTTGGAACTGAGTGAGTACAAAATATGCATGCAAATCACGCTACAACGGGTTGCCCCGCTGCTCAAAACTGTTTGCCCGACCAAAGGCTGTCAGCTGGAGCGTGCGACCGCGAGGAAGTCCTTTTTGGATTATACTCATGTGTCGTTCCAGGTCTAGATCATAGCATTAATCTTTTGACGTTGTTCATGTTTCTCAATAAAAAGCAGTCAGTCGATCCATGGAATTCCTATGGTAAGTCATCTCAGAAAATTCATGTTGACACAGTACACAAAAATATTAGGCTACATTTTATATTTATATACAATCATTCGAATGTTAACTAGGAAAATACAAAAACATCAGTATCAATTGCATGCAGATATAAAAGGTCAAGGATATACGGTACCTGATGCTAATTTTTGGTTGATTCTTAAGAATCTTATGATTTTCAGCTAGCTAGTTTACTGTTGTTGGTGATGATATGATGCAAGAGTTTTTATAGTAATATGATGATGATGATGATGATGATGATGATGAGTTATTATATCATTTATGAAAGAAACCGCAGATTAGTTTCAACTGGATGGATCCTAGCTAAGTGATCAAGTATATGCCATATCCATATTATTTGATCACTTAGCTAGGATCAATGCATCCAGTCGAAACTAATCTGCGGTACTTTCACCTAATGATTTAATAACTCATTATAATGTAAAAACAATCTGTAAATTAAATTGAAAACACAAAATTAAAGGAAAAATAAAAAATAAACCCCCCCCCCCCAAACATTTAGTACCGGTTGGTGTTACCAGCCGGTACTAATGGTCTCCCCACACCCGGGCCTGGCTCGTGCCACGTGGTGGCACTTTAGTGGCGGTTCGTGCTGAACCGGTACTAGGGGACCTTTAGTCTCCACCTTTAGTGCCGGTTACAGAACCGGCACTAAAGGCCCTTACGAACCGGTGCTAAATCCCGGTTGTGCACTAGTGATCGTCGTCGCCTCCGGTGCTCTTGTCACCTCCATTTGCTTCCTGATCCTCGGCCATCTTGACGATGGTGCCGATGGTGGTCTACTCGAGGACGAGGTCGACTAAGCCGGTGATGTCCCAGGGCTTGGAGTCGAGGTAGGTCTTGAGCAGCAGCCTGACGCCGTGGATGTCGGTGGGCTTGGGGTCGAAGAAGGCGAAGTCCGCTTGCCCCGTCTCCATCTGCAACAAACGCCCAACCAAAGCATCAATCAATTTGTGTCGTGAGTGAAGAACAGATGGATCCTAAGAGGCGGAGGTAAAGGTCGGCACCTCCTGGGACGCGTCTTCTTCGTTACTGCTCGAGCACTCCACAGAGTTGTCATTGTCGCCGTCGCTGCCCGAGAGCTCCTCGTCGGCGTCGCTGCTGGGGCGCTCCTCCCCATCGCTCGTGGGCTTGGCCTGCTTCGCGCGCTTGGCCGATGGCGGCGGCATGTTCGTGGTGTCTGGCGAGCGAACGAGGCGTGAGAGGTGCGTTCGGTAGGAGGTATCGGGGGGTTGGCAGGAGCTTATCTTGATGGAGTTTGGCGGCGGGGCCGCGTTGGTCAGAGGCAGCCTAGAGAAGCCGGAGGCGGGGGAGAAGAGGAGTGGTCAGGCGAAGGGGAAGAAGCCGGCAAACAGGGATGGAGCTGGGCACTTCCGGCCTACGGATATGTCTCGTCGCGGGCGGTGAGGGTGGCGGCGGCGACCGGCAGCGCTGAGGGGAGAGGGGAGAAATAATCGTGCTCGGCTCGCAGCCCTGGCTTCGAGCACGCTGGGCCAAGACGGGACGACGCTTGGCCGATAATAAGATTGGCAACCTAAGGGCATGTACAATGGTGCTATCTTAGAAATGTCACGTAGAATAAATGATGAGGTGGAGGAGAGAAAACTCATAAGAAAACACCTGTCTTCTCTTATTTAAGAGAAGGCAAGATATGATCTCTTAGCACAATATGTCTTACCATATTTTTAGGAATAACTAGTTATTGAAGATAAGACTAAGAGATGACACATTGTAGACATATTTTATTACCATCTCTAATTTAGATGCAAGATTTAAGATAAGACTATCTTATCGATCATTGTACATGCGGGGATGGCAATTTTATCCATGGATCTGGATACCCATGGATACCCGACCCGGTTGGGCAAGGATATGAAGCACATTTTCGCCCATGGGTTCGTGGATATGGATACCCACGGACAACCGGGTTGGGCATGGTTATAGTTTGTGCTCCATGGATATCCAATGGATACCCGTATGACATGTGGGGCCATATGCCAGTGATAGTAGAAAGAGCGAATCAATGGAAAATGGTAGGAAATATGCAACTTGTGCCATGAGCTATATGCTGCAGAATCAACCTCTGGTATGTTGCACTTAAAGACTCGTCGTACTACTTGTTGCCTACTTATGCATGTAGCTTATGTTGTCATTTGTGAGTGAATGATGATGAGTTAATTTGATATTTGGAAAGGCTTCATACTGACTTTTCTATGCCCATGGAGCTCCATGGATATGTGGGTATCCAATGGGTTTGGGCATGGGCACAAGTTGTGCCCATGGATAATTTGGTGGATGGGCAGAGGGTAGGAAGATGGGTCATGGGTTGGATTTGGACAAGCTCCACCCGCCCCAAACCCGACCCATTGCCATCCCTTCCTAATGAATCGGCGTATCTTGTCTCAAACTCGCTGTCTCTGTACTTTCTTTGTCTAAAACATAAAATCACGCAAAAAGAAATTGTCACGTCTATAAAAATATATAAATTGCCAATCAAGAAATAATACATAAACTGCCACATCTATAAACAAAATATATATCAAAAACTGCTAATTGGCAAAGTGAACAAATCCAGTACTTTAACCATAATGCCATCATATAAATATCCTACATGGCAAATTTAAAAATCAATACAAAAAAAGGACATTGCCATTATCAATATAATAAAAATGCCATCAAATTAAAAATAAAAAAGCTATGATACAAATATTTACATATATAATCACTTATTTATATATAAAATAATAGTTTTGGGAATTAGGATAAATAAGTTCAAGATATCATTCTCATACTTGCACATTGCACGAGAGCGGTAGGATAAACAAGAAAAAGATCCCCTGGTTGGCGCGATAAATCCGGATCGCGTGAGAAACTATCGCGCGGCCGGCGCGCGCGGGGAATCCGGATCGAACAGTAATCAGATCGTTCGGATCCGTCACTAAATCCAGGTGGTTCAATAATTAACAAAAGCGCTTATTTATATATAAAATAATATTTTTAGGATAAATAAGTTCAAGATATCATTCTCATAATTATGGTACATTGTTCAAAATAAAAGCAAAGTCAGAGAATCTATTTATATATGCAATAAAAAATTAGGATTAAAAAGTTTGATAAATAATTCTCCTTTATGGAACATTGTTATATCACAAAACACCAGAATTCATTGTTAGGTGAAAAATAATTATACTTTTGAAAATCAATCAAAAAAATTATCGTCTCAAGATACACCATAGTTAACATAAATATAACTAACAAATTAAGCCCACTCTCCAGCGTACCACAATTTAGAATCGAGGATCTATTTGATGTTTATTCCCCATGCATCGGGGCATAAACTCCGGTCACACCGCTAGCAATGTCGGCTGGTCGGCGCCCAGTTCGGTCGGGATAGCAAAGAAAATAGTAGAAACGCAAAAGTGGATGATCGAAGCCCTTCCCCTTGCTCATTCCAGCTTCCACAGCATGGATGGCTGAGAGGTGGCCAGGCCGAGGACGGTGAGCTGGAGCTTGTGATCATGTGCTCGCTTGAAGACCACTCGACGGTGTCTTGGTACACAACTCTTTGGACCGAGGAGTTGCCGGTGCTGCTAACCGAGGTCCGGTACGACACCTCCTGCCATGGATATGTGAAGGTGAGCATTCTTGGGTCAACGGTCATGCGCACCTCCGGGGGCATGACCACCTTGGTTGTGTATGCTTTCGGTATCCCCGGAGGCGCGACGTTCGTCAACATCCTTACACGGAGAACCCTGCTGGTTGCAGCGGGCCCATGATGCTCGGGTAGTTGAGGTTGGACGGGCGCGTTGTGGGCAGCTCAGAGTATCTCCATGAGTCATTGTGCGAAGCGGTCCGCAGTGTGGAATTATCGAGCGTGGAGCAGACGTGGGCGGCGTACTGCCGCTCGTACATGAGCCCAGGGTCCATGCCCCTGGACACATTGATGTGTCCATCTCTCATTTTGCATGTGTTGTGATGTCGTCCTGGATATGATGTGAGGAGTTGTTGATGATGTCGGCCACTGTGTCGTCCTGGAGACGATGTCCGGAGTTGTCGACGATGTCAGGCGTTGTCATGAGCGTAGACCTGCAGATCATAGAATCCAATGATTAGTACAATTACATTTTTTCTTTTCTTCGGTTGGTGCCTAGTTTAGTTAGTGGGCACGCTCCTTAGGCCTTCTTACTTGATTTCGGCTGGAATCCAGCTCCGATGCAGCCTCTTCAATAGGATGGATGCGTCGCTTACATGTGGCACTGCCATGGAGGTGCCCGACATGAACCTGAAGTACACAGGACCGTCCCCGGCCTGGTACGGTATCCCGCCCAGAATATTGACCCCAGGCGCCAGTACGTCGGGCTTCAGGATGCCAAAGAAGTACCAACTCGGGCCATGAACGAGTAGAAGGTCACGGGGGCATAGTAGCGCCCAGAACGGTGTCGGGGGTGAACTCGACGACTGCCCTGGGGAGCGGCGAAATGAGTAGGCCTTCAAATTTCCGACATCGTTATAGGGCACAGAAGAATTGGACGGTTTCCCATGTCCATTAAGCTTTTGGTGTATCCACACACCTTTGGGTCCACCATAATGATCGCCAGCACGTTACTGCTCAGTAACTTATTTAGGGTTTCCCATCTCATTTCACCGCCGGCTTGACAGATGATGATCCAGCCCAGAACCAGTAGTGGAGCCAACATTTCACATTTGAGTGTACATAGCACTCGGCAAGTTCATTCTCACCTATCAGCCCGCTCTTTTTTATATATACATATTTTATACTAAAATTTTATACTTACCATTCTGCCGTATTAAAGATTATAATTTTTTGTTACCTATTTTATATACTTAATAACATTACAAAGTTAAATATTAGTTTTATTATTTATGTATTATATATTTGTAATGTATATGATTGAAAAACACTCATGCTTGTGTTGAATTCAGTTTATACTTTATAAAAAAAATGATTTTTAATTACTTGTTTATACTTCAAATTATCTAGTCCCCTTGTTTTTAAATGTAAGACCTTTTAAAGATTTCAATACGGGCTACATACGGATGTACATAGATGCATTTTAGAGTGTAGATTCACTTATTTTGCTCCCTATCTAGTCTTTATTGGAATCTCTATAAATCTTTATATTTAGGAACAGAGGGAGAAGTTTATAAGTACATATCTATGTTAGATATTTATAAAACATATACTTTAACCAATATGGTAATGTGATTGTTCTATATGATTAGGAAAGCACATATGTAGAAAATTCTAGCGGACGGATTAACCATATGCAAGGGATTGCTTCAGATATACTCGTTTTTGGAGCATCCATGTATAAACTTAATCATATATTTACTAAACCATATGGTTTAACCGATGTACCTATATAGTCTTATTTAAACAGAACTAATGGGTGTATATCTGTAGATGTACACCCACGTACTAATCTAGCTTCGTTCATGCCTGAAACATGCACCGACATCTCGTCTTCTGAATACACTTACTTGGCGCGATCCTCGTCGTTGATGGAGAGGTGCGTGACCTTTGGTCGAACTGTCGTCAACCCATGCCTATCAGTGATCATACACATCATCAGTGACAACCTTGGCCATCAGTGACCGGTCCATGGTGTTAGCTCCCACGGTCATAAGCCAATCCACGTCGTTGTGAACGGTTGACGGATGTGGGCCTCTATTGCTGGCGGTAGCGACGGCGAGGATGTTAGCCCGCATGGCGGCAAAGGGGGCCACGATTATCGGGTTGTGGTTATACGTCAGTATGCATGTTCCGCCGATGGAAGATGACGTTGACACCATCGTCCACCAGCGCAAGGATGGCGGACATCAGTGATTTGTCGGGGCAGTCCCTTTGGCTGCATGCCTTGTAGATGGAGATGTGCGCGTGTGGAGCCATGACGGACGCATTGCCCTTGGCGAGGTCATTGACGCGACGAAGTTGCCGGTCATGATGGTCGTCACGTCACGTGCGTGCCGTTCCCGTCAACGGCGTCCAAAGGTCATCCGAAGCCAAAGAAATTCTTGGCTTCGAGGAGCTTCCTATCAGTGGCGGAGCTAGCTTGGGATGATTGGGGGCAATGGAAAAAATATGAACTCTTGAAGGGATAAAAATATATATTTTCTTCAATCTATGCAGCTACAGAAAAAAAATTCTTCAAACAATATCCAAAGGCTGGGGGCAGTGCCCCCCCCCCCCCCCCCCGCCCTCAACATAGCTCTGTCGCTGCTTCTTGTTGCATTTGATGTCCTTGGCGTAGGAGCCCCTCCATCACTGTGGCGGCTCAATGCCCTTGAAACCAACGCCGTTCATCGACGGATGAGTGTTGGCGATCGATGCCATAATCAACGACGTCGATTATCATCCCAAGGCCGCCAAAGTCGAGCCAGTCATCGAGCGACTCCCCCATGTGGTAGGGGAGGCCGAGGAATGCCAACGTCCGTGTGGTCTGTGGGTACCGGATGACGTTGGGGAAGGCCCGCACGAATCCTGTCTTGGCAGAGACACGCTCCACCTCCTTCGTCATCAACCGCGCAAAGAAGCCGTGGACGAGGGTCTGGTGCAACCGCCGCAATCGTGGCTCGCTGAGGTCCGTCATTATCGACAGCGGGAAGGACTAGTGACATGTGATAACCCACAAGTATAGGGGATCACAACAGTTTTTGAGGGTAAAGTATTCAACCCAAATTTATAGACTTGACACAAGGAGAGTCAAAGAATATTTGTAAGTATTAGCAGTTGAGTTGTCAATTCAACCACATCTGGAGATTAAATATCTGCAGCAAAGTGATCAGTAGCATAGTAGTTTGATAGGTTGACAGTAGTAGTAATAGTAGTAGCAACCGTAATAGTGATAGCAATAATTTTGTAGCAGTTGTAACAGTAACAGCAACAATAGTAACTTAGCAAGAACAATATGTGGAAAACGTGTAGGCATTGGGTTGGTGATAACATTGGATAATATTCCTCATATACAATCATAACCTAGGACGACACAGAACTAGTTCCAGTTCATAAATATAATGCAGGAATGTATTCAGTAAATATTCATATGTGCTTAGGGAAAATAACTTGCATGACATTCTTTGTCCTACCCTCACGTGGCAGCGGGGTCCATAAGGAAACTAAGGGATATTAAGGTCTCCTTTTAATAGAGATCCGGAACAAAGCATTAACACATAGTTAATACATGAACTCCTCAAATTATGGTAATCACCGGAAAGAATCCCAAAACTTGGAGTATGCAAAACATAACCCGTAATAGGTGCATATAATTTACAAGATCTGATCAAGAATATAGATATAATGGTGAAAACATAAATGGTTCAGATCTAAAATCATGGCACTTGGGCCCTAGTGACAAGCATTAAGCATAGCAAAGTCATAGCAACATCAATCTCAGAACATAGTGGTTCCTAGGGATCAAGCCCTAACAAAACTAACTCGATTACATGACGAATCTCATCCAACCCACCATCGTCCAGCAAGATGAAGGAATAACTCACTCCTGACGGTGGGCATCATGAAATTGGTGATGGAGGATGGTTGATGATGACGAAGACCGAAGATCCCCCGCTCCGGAGCCCCAAACGGGTTCCAGATCTGGCCTCCCGATGAAGAACAGGAGGTGGCAGCGGCTTCGTATCATAAAATGCGATGAAACTTTCTCCCCTATTTTTCCTCCAAAAATATGGTTTTATAGAGTCAAGATTAGGGTCAGCGGAGCCTCGTGGGCCCCACTACCCACCAAGGCACGCCAGAGGTGGGTGGCACGCACTGGTGCCCAGTTGGCAGTTGCCCCCCCTCTAGTGGGTCTTAGTTCTAATATTTTTCATTTATTCCCAAATAATAATCCAAAAAGTTTTGACCAATTTCGATAACTTTTATTTCTGCACAGAAACAACACCATGGCAGTTCTGTTGAAAACAGCGGTAGTCCGGGTTAGTTTCATTGACATCGTGCAAATTAGAGTCCAAAACAAGAGAAAAAGTGTTATAAAAAGTAGATACAATGGAGACGTATCACCATGCACTGTGAGCATCGGCATCCATTTCTTGGCCTCCTGCGGGTGGCTCGAGGAGTATGTCCCTCCTATCTTCCAGCACGCCCCGATAGTCGTTGCAATGCTGCTAACATGGTTCTCACATGCTCAAAATGTCTTTGGATCTCCGGTTTTAAGCCGTAAAGCATAGCACACTAAACTATAGTGTAGTCATCATTTCTTGTCTGTCAGACGTTCATAGCATCTAGATTTCTGGGAGCGGATGGTTCACCAAGCTGTTCATCAATGACATAAGCCTTTTGTGCTTCCTCAAATTACGGACCCAATCCGCATAGTTGCATTCATCATCTTTCAACTTAAGATTCTCTAGGAACGCATTAAAATTCAGGGGAGCTACAACGTGAGCCATTGATCTACAACATAAATTTGCAAAGAAATTTACACTATGTTCATGATAATGGGTTTAGTTAATCAAATTACTAGTGAACTCCCACTTAAATCAACATCCCTCAAGTTATCTAACTGTCAAAATAATCATGATATAACATGACAACAGTGGTATCTCGCTAGCCCTTTCTGAGACCGCAAAACATAAATGCAGAGCATGTCCAAAGTTCAAGCAATGACTAAATATTGTAATTCATGGTAGAAGAGATTCAGTCATGATACACACAACATTAACTATACACAATGCATGAGGATGACAATAGTGCTCTCAGGACTGGCGCTTATTTGAGTAGGTGATGACCCAACAATAAAAGTAGAATAACATAAAAGTAAATAGATAGTCCCTTCACAGAGGGAAGCAGGGATTTGCAGAGGTGCCGGAGCTCAAAGTATAAATCAGAGATAAATATAATTTTGGGAGGTATACCTTTCCTGTCAATGTTACGACGAGTTCTCAATATCTTCCATGCTAAACAGATTAGTGCTGGTTCCCAAGCGGTAAAAGTAAAGTTTACTCCCCCTCCACCAGCAAACACAAGCCATTGCTAGCGAAATCCTCGGGTGCCCTCCATACCAACAAAAATCCGGGGGAGTTTTGTTTAATTATTTGCATTTTTTCTCATGCGACTGGGCATCCCTATTACCAGCCCCTCTCATGCAAGGACAAGTGAACAAACACTCATCATGAAAATAACCCGCTTACTATCGAAGATACTGACCACTCCTGTCACTCCATGAGCGGTACGGACACACAAAACAGATGTTCGTTTGAATTTTTAGAGGTGGCACATGCAAATTTACTTAGAACGACAGGGTAATAGATATAGTGGATTCATCTGGAATAACTTGGTTTAAGGATTTTGATGCACAAGCAGTATTCCCGTTTAGTACAAACGAAGGCTAGCAATTAGGTTGAGAAGCGACTAGCTAGAGAGCGACAACGGTCATGAAAATGCATTATGAATAGTTAACATTGAATACTAGCATGAGTAGTATATAAACACCATGAACATAAATATCGTGGAGGCTATGTTGGTTTTGATTCAACTACATGCGTGAACATGTGCGAAGTCAAGCCACTTGAAACATTCCTAGGAGGATACCATATCATCATACTACATCATAATCATTTTAATACACATTGACACTCAAGATAAATCATTATCCACTCCTAGCTACTTAAGCATGGCATGAGCAACTATAATCTCTAATTTTCATTGCAATCACGTGTAATCATAATATGTTGAATCATGAATACTGAGTTAAACATATTTACAAAAACAAAAACAAGTTGAGTTCATAACCGGTTTTCATGCCACAGTCACTTCATCATATATCATCATTATTGCCTTTCACTTGCATGAACGAATGATAATAGAATCCACAAACATTTTATTCGAAGGAGAATAGATAATAGTATGGGCTCATAGTAAGCTCAACAATAATGCATATGAGAGCCACTCAACAATCTCATCGTGTTCTTCTCCATAGTATGATTCAAGAAAAAGAAAGGAATTTCAGAGAAACACACTGAAATATTTTTGCAGTTTTAAGTTTTTTAGTTTTTCTTGAAGAAAGCAAACTAAAGAAAGAAAAACAAGAACAAGAAAAACTACTTACACGGGAAAGCTCTGATACGTCTCCAACATATCTTCTTTTTCTCACGTTTTCCCTCTTGTTTTGGACTCTAATTTGCATGATTTGGATGAAACTAGCCCCGGACTGACGCTGTTTTCAGCAGAACTACCATGGTGTTGTTTTTATGCAGAAATAGAAGTTCTCGGAATGGAATGAAACTTCACGAGTAATTTTTATGTAACAAATAAGAATTTCTGGAGCAGAAACCTACCGGAGAGGGGCCCCTGGGTGGGCACAACCCACCAGGGTGCGCCCCCCTCTTTTGGCGCGCCCAGGTGGGTTGTACCCACCTGGTGGCCCCGCAGACCTCAACCCTGACACTATAAGTTCCTATTTTCGGAGAAAAATCAGGGATAAAGAATTATCATGATCCACGAGACGGAGCCTCCGCCAAGCCCTGTTCTTCCTCGGGAGGGAAGATCTGGAGTCTGTTTGGGGCTCCAGAGAGGGAGATCTTTGTTCTTCGTCATCACCAACCCTTCTCCATCGCCAATTCCATGATGCTCCCCACCGGGAGTGAGTAATTCCTTTGTAGGCTCGCTGGTCGGTGAGGAATTGGATGAGATTCATCATGTAATCAAGTTAGTTTTGTTAGGGCCTGATCCCTAGTATCCACTATGTTCTTAGATTGATGTTGCTATGACTTTGCTATGCTTAATGCTTGTCACTCTGGGCCCGGGTGCTAGGAACTCAGATCTGAACCATTTATGAATTCATCATTATATCCATGTTTTAGGTCCGATATTGCAAGTTATAGTCACCTACTACGTGTTATGATTCGGCAACTCCGGAGTGACATCAACCGGGCCCACTCCCGGCGATGACCGTAGTTTGAGGAGTTCATGTATTCACTATGTGTTAGTGCTTTGTTCTGGTTCTCTATTAAAAGGAGGCCTTAATATCCCTTAGTTTCCAATATGGACCCCACTGCCATGGGAGGTAGGACAAAAGATGTCATGCAAGTTCTTTTAATAAAGCATGTATGACTATTTATGGAATAAATGCCTACATTAACTATATCGGTGAACTGGAGCTAGTTCCATATCGACATAGGTTATAACTATAACATGATGAATATCATCCAACAAGTCACCGATCCAATGCCTACGAATTTATTTATATTGATGTTGCTGCGTTACTACTGCTATCATCACTGTTAAACTTGCTACAAAATTACGGCTATCACTATTATTGTTACCGTTGCTACTATCACTACTATCAAAACTATCATATTACTGTGCTACTGATTACTAGCTGCAGATAATTAATCTCCAGGTGTGGTTGAATTGACAACTCAGCTGCTAATACCTTCAAATATTCTTTGGCTCCCCTTGAGCCAAATCTATAAATTTGGGTTGAATACTCTACCCTCAAAAACTGTTGCGATCCCCTATACTTATGGGTTATCAAGACCTTTTTCTGGCGCCTTTGCCAGGGATCATAACTCTATATTTGTTGAGTCACATGGGATTATTATCATATTATCACTATGAAGAACCTTAAGGATCCAAAGACTAAGATGTTTCCCTCAAAGACGAAGGGAGGTAAGGAACTACCATCCAGTTCTGCTTTAGATTCACCTTCTGTTATGAGTAAACCTGCAACACCACCACATGCTATTAATTCTAATATGTCGCAACTTATTGATGATGCTACTTATACTATGAATGATTCTTATGATGATGCTAGTACCTTGCATGATAATGATGATGTGCCACTTGGTAAATTTCTTGATAAACAAAATGCTACAGTTATACAATATGATGTTGTTGAATCTGATGATGAGCTTGAAACTGAATCTCCTGAAACACCTGCTAGAACTAGCCTTCCTAGATATGAATTGCCTAAGGTACCAGAAGGTTATGTTATGAGTGAAGAAACAACTAGAGATACTCTTGCTTGCAATGATAGAGATGATCTAGAGAAATTACTAGACAAGTATAAAGAAAATCTCTGAATGCTAGAATGAAATGAAGGAAATATGCCCTAGAGAAAATAATAAAGTTGTTATTTATATTTCCTTATATCATGATAAATGTTTATTATTCATGCTAGAATTGTATTAACCGGAAACTTAGTACATCTGTGAATACATAGACAAACAGAATGTCACTAGTATGCCTCTACTTGACTAGCTCGTTGAATCAATGATGGTTATGTTTCCTAACCATAGACATGAGTTGTCATTTGATAAATGGGATCACATCATTAGAGAATGATGTGATTGACTTGACCCATCCGTTAGCTTAGCATGATGATCATTTAGTTTGTTGCTATTGCTTTCTCCATAACTTATACATGTTCCTATGACTATGCGATCCTGCAACTCCCGAATACCGGAGGAACACTTTGTGTGCTACCAAACATCACAACGTAACTGAGTGATTATAAAGGTGCTCTACATGTGTCTCCGATGGTGTTTGTTGAGTTTGCATAGATCGAGATTAGGATTTGTCACTCCGATTGTCGGAGAGGTATCTCTGGGCCCTCTCGGTAATGCACATCAATATAAGCCTTGCAAGCAATGTGACTAATGAGTTAGTTGCGGGATGATGCATTACAGAACGAGTAAAGAGACTTGCCGGTAACGAGATTGAACTAGGTATTGAGATACCGACGATCGAATCTCGGGCAAGTAACATACCAATGACAAAGGGAACAACGTATATCTTTATGCGGTTTGACCGATAAAGATCTTCATAGAATATGTGGGATCCAATATGAACATCAAGGTTCCACTATTGGTTATTCACCGGAGACGTGTGTCGGTCATGTCTACATAGTTCTCGAACCCATAGGGTCCGCACGCTTAACGTTCGGTGACGATCGATATTATGATTTTATGTGTTTTGATTTACCGAAGGTAGTTAGGAGTCCCGGATGTAATCATGGACATGATTAGGAGTCTCTAAATGGTCGAGACATAAAGATTGATATATTGGATGACTATATTTGGACATCGGATGAGTTCCGGGGGTCACCGGATAATTATCGGAGTGCTGGGGGGTTATCGGAACCCCCGGGGAACTAATGGGCCAACATGGGCCTTGTGTGAGAGAGAGGAGGGGCCATAGGGCTGGCCGCGCCCCCCTGGGAGTCCGAATTGGACAAGGAGGGGGCGGCGCCCCCTCTTTCTCTCCCTCTCCCTTTCTCCTTCCTTTCCCCTCCCTCCTCCTAGTTGGACTACGAAAGGGGGAGTCCTATTCCTACTAGGAGGAGGACTCCTCCCCCTCCTTGGCGCGCCCCAAGGCCGGCTGGCCACCCCCTTGCTCCTTTATATATGGGGGCAGGGGGCACCCTAGGACACACAAGTTGATTGTTTCCAGCCATGTGTGGTGGCCCCCTCCACCATAATCTACCTCGGTCATATCGTAGCGGTGTCTAGGCGAAGCCCTGTTCTGGTAGCATCATCATCACCGTCATCACGCCGTCGTGATGACGAAGATCTCCCTCGACACTCTGCTACATCGTGAGTTCGTGGGACGTCACCGAGCCGAACGTGTGCAGATCACGGATGTGCCGTACTTTCGGTACTAGGATCGGTCGATCGTGAAGACGTATGACTACATCAACCGCGTTGTCATAACGCTTCCTCTTACGGTCTACGAGGGTATGTAGACAACACTCTCCCCTCTCGTTGCTATGCGTCACCATAATCTTGCGTGTGCATTGGAAAAAAACTAAATTACTACGTTCCCCAACCGTGGCATCCGAGCCAGGTTTATGTGTAAATGTTATATGCACGAGTAGAACACAAAGGAGTTGTGGGCGTGGGTATATACATATTGTTTATCGTCACTAGTTGTTTCTTGAGTCAGTGGTATTGTTGGATGAAACGGCCCAGACCGACATTACGCGTACGCTTACGCGAGACTGGTTCTACCGACATGCTTCGCACATAGGTGGCTGGTGGGTGTCAGTTTCTCCAACTTTAGTTGAATCGGATTCAATAAACAGGGTTCTTTCTGAAGATCAAAAAGCAATCACTATACCGTGTTGTGGTTTTTGATGCGTAGGTAAGAACGATTCTTGCTCAGCCCGTAGCAGCCACGTAAAACTTGCAACAACAAAGTAGAGGACGTCTAACTTGTTTTTGCAGGGCATGTTGTGATGTGATATGGTCAAGACATGATGCTAAATTTTATTGTATGAGATGATCATGTTTTGTAACACAGTTATCGGGAACTGACATGAGCCATATGGTTGTCACTTTATTGTATGAAATGCAATTGCCATGTAATTGCTTTACTTTATCACTAAGCGGTAGCGATAGTCGTAGCAACAATAGTTGGCGAGACGACAACGATGCTTCGATGGAGATCAAGGTGTCAAGCCGGTGACGATGGTGATCATGACGGTGCTTTGGAGATTGAGATCAAAGGCACAAGATGATGATGGCCATATCATATCACTTATATTGATTGCATGTGATGTTTATCCTTTATGCATCTTATTTTGCTTAATTCGGTGGTAGCATTATAAGATGATCTCTCACTAAATTTCAACGTATAAGTGTTCTCCCTGAGTATGCACCATTGCTATAGCTCGCCGTGCCGAGACACCACATGATGATCGGGTGTGACAAGCTCTACGTTCACATACAACGGGTGAAGCCAGTTTTGCACACGCAGAATACTCGGGTTAAACTTGATGAGCCTAGCTTATGCAGATATGGCCTCGGAACACTGAGACCAAAAGGTCGAGCGTGAATCATATAGTAGATATGATCAACATAGTGATGTTCACCATTGAAAACTACTCAATCTCACGTGATGATCGGACATGGTTTAGTTCATATGGACCACAGGATCACTTAGAAGATTAGAGTGATCATATGGACCACATGGTCTATCTAACTGGGAGTTCTTAAGTAATTTGATTAATTGAACTTTAATTTATCATGAACTTAGCACCTGATAGTATTTTGCATGTCTATGTTGTTGTAGATAGATGGCCTGTGCTGTTGTTCCGTTGACTTTTAATCCATTCCTATAGAAAGCTAAGTTGAAATATGATGGTAGCAACTACACAAACTAGGTCCGTAACTTGAGGATTATCCTCATTGTTGCACAAAAGAATTACGTCCTGGAAGCACCGCTAGGTGACAAACCCGCTGCAGGGGCAACACCAGATAGTATGAACACCTGGTAGAGCAAAGCTGATGACTACTCGATAGTTCAGTGTGCCATGCTTTACGGCTTAGAACCGGGACTTCAACGACGTTTTGAAGGTCATGGAGCATATGAGATGTTCTAGGAGTTGAAGTTAATATTTCAAGCAAATGCCCGGATTGAGAGATATGATGTCTCCAGTAAGTTCTACAGCTGCAAGATGGAGGATAATAGTTCTGTCAGTGAACATATACTCAAAATGTCTGGGTACCATAACCACTTGACTCAGCTGGGAGTTAATCTTCCTGATGATAGTGTCATTGACAGAGTTCTTCAATCACTGCCACCAAGCTACAAGAGCTTGGTGATGAGCTATAATATGCAAGGGATGGATAAGACGATTCCTGAGCTCTTCACAATGCTAAAGGCTGTGGAGGTAGAAATCAAGAAGGAGCATTAAGTGTTGATGGTCAACAAGACCACCAGTTTCAAGAAAAAGGGTAAAGGGAAGAAGGGGAACTTCAAGAAGAACAGCAAGCCAGTTGCTGCTCAAGTGAAGAAACCCAAGTCTGGACCTAAACCTGATACTGAGTGTTTCTACTGCAAAGGGACTGGTCACTGGAAGCGGAACTGCCCCAAGTATTTGGTGGAGAAGCTGGATGGAAAAGTGAAAGGTATATTTGATATACATGTTATTGATGAGTACCTTACTAATGCTCGTAGTAGTGTTTGGGTATTTGATACTGGTTCAGTTGCTAACATTTGTAACTCAAAACAGGGGCTACGGATTAAGAGAAGATTGGCTAAGGACGAGGTGACGATGCACGTGGGAAATGGTTCCAAAGTCGATGTGATCGCCGTCGACACACTACCTCTACATCTACCTTCGGGATTAGTTTTAAACCTAAATAATTGTTATTTGGTGCCAGCGTTGAGCATGAACATTATATCTGGACCTTGTTTGATGCGAGACGGTTATTCATTTAAATTAGAGAATAATGGTTGTTCTATTTATATGAGTAATATCTTTTATGGTCATGCACCCTTGATGAGTGGTCTATTTTTTACTAAATCTTCATAGTAGTGATACACATGTTCATAGTATTTAAGCCAAAAGATGCAGATTTGATAATGATAGTGGAGCTTATTTGTGGCACTGTTGTTTAGGTCATATTGGTGTAAAGCACATGAAGAAACTCCATTCTGATGGACTTCTGGAATCACTTGATTATGAATCACTTGGTACTTGCGAACCATGCCTCATGGGCAAGATGACTAAAACTCCGTTCTCCAGAACAATGGAGCGAGCAATAGAGTTATTGGAAATCATACATACTAATGTATGTGGTCCAATGAACATTGAAGCTCGTGGCGGATATCGTTATTTTCTCACCTTCACAAATGATTTGAGCAGATATGGGTATATCTACTTAATGAAACATTTCTGCGTTCAAATTTCAGAATGAAGTGGAAAATCATCGTAACAAGAAAATCAAATTTCTACGATCTGATCGTGGAGGTGAATATTTGAGCTATGAGTTTGGACTTCATTTGAAACAATGCGGAATAGTTTCGCATCTCACGCCACCTGGAACACCATAACGTAATGGTGTGTCTGAACGTCGTAACCGCACTTTATTAGATATGGTGCGATATATGATGTCTCTCACTGATTTACCGCTATTTTTTTGGGGTTATGCTTTAGAGACGGCTGCATTCACGTTAAATAGGGCACCATCTAAATCCGTTGAGACGACACCTTATGAACTGTGGTTTGGCAGGAAACCAAAGTTGTTGTTTCTTAAAGTTTGGGGTTGCAATGCTTATGTGAAGAAGCTTCAACCTGATAAGCTCGAACCCAAATCGGAGAAATGTGTCTTCATAGGGTACCCAAAGGAGACTGTTGGGTACACCTTCTATCACAGATCCGACGGCAAAACATTCGTTGCTAAGAATGGATCCTTTCTAGAGAAGGAGTTTCTCTCGAAAGAAGTGAGTGGGAGGAAAGTAGATCTTGACGAGGTAATTGTACCTTCTCCCTTATTGGAAAGTAGTTCATCACTAAAATTAGTTCCAGTGATTCCTACACCAGTATGTGAGGAAGCTAATGTGATGATCATGAAACTTCTGATCAAGTTACTACCAAACCTTGTAGGTCAACCAGAGTAAGATCCGCACCAGAGTGGTAGAGTAATCCTGTTCTGGAAGTCATGTTACTTGACCATGACAAACCTATGAACTATGAGGAAGCGATGATGAGCCCAGATTCCGCAAAATGGCTTGAGGCCATGAAATCTGAGATGGGATCCATGTATGAGAACAAAGTGTGGACTTTGGTTGACTTGCCCGATGATCGGCAGGCCATAGAGAATAAATGGATCTTCAAGAAGAAGACTGACGCTGACGGTAATATTACTGTCTACAAAGCTTGACTTGTTGCAGAAGGTTTTCGACAAGTTCAAGGAGTTGACTACGATGAGACCTTCTCACCCGTAGTGATGCTTAAGTCCGTCCGAATCGTGTTAGCAATTGCCGCATTTTATGATTATGAAATTTGGCAAATGGATGTCAAAACTGCATTCCTTAACGGATATCTTAAATAAGAGTTGTATATGATGCAACTATAAGGTTTTGTCGATCCAAAAGGTGCTAACAAAGTGTGCAAGCTCCAGCGATCCATTTATGGACTGGTGCAAGCCCCCCGGAGTTGGAATATATGCTTTGATAGTGTGATCAAAGCATATGGTTTTATACAGACTTTTGGAGAAGCCTGTATTTACAAGAAAGTGAGTGGTAGCTCTGTAGCATTTCTGATATATGTAGATGACATATTGTTGATCGGAAATGATACTGAATTTCTTAATAGCATAAAAGGATACTTGAATAAGAATTTTTCAATGAAAGACCTCGGTGAAGCTACTTATATACTAGGAATCAAGATCTATAGAGATATATCAAGACGCTTAATTGGACTTTCACAAAGAACATACCTTGATAAAATTTTGAAGAAGTTCAAAATGGATCAAGCAATGAAAGGGTTCTTCCCTGTGTTACAAGGTGTGAAGTTGAGTCAGACTCAATGCCCGACCACTATAGAAGATAGAGAGAAAATTAAAGGTGTTCCCTATGCTTCATCCATAGGCTCTATCATGTATGCAATGTTGTGTACCAGACCTGATGTGTGCCTTGCTATCAGTCTAGCAGGGAGGTACCAAAGTAATCCAGCAGTGGATCACTAGACATCGGTCAAGAACATCCTGAAATACCTGAAAAGGACTAAGGATATGTTTCTCGTTTATGGAGGTGACAAAGAGCTCGTCGTAAATGGTTACGTCGATGCAAGCTTTGACACTGATCCGGATGACTCTAAGTCACAAAACGGATACATGTTTTTATTAAATGGTGGAGCTGTCAGTTGGTGTAGTTCCAAGCAGAGCGTCGTAGCGGGATCTACGTGTGAAGCGGAATACATAGCTTCTTGGGAAGCAGCAAATGAAGGAGTCTGGATGAAGGAGTTCATATATGATCTAGGTATCATACCTACTGCATCGGGTCCAATGAAAATCTTTTGTGACAATACTGGTGCAATTGCCTTGGCAAAAGAATCCAGATTTCACAAGAGAACTAAGCACATCAAGAGATGCTTCAATTCCATCCGCGATCAAGTCAAGGAGGGAGACATAGAGATTTGCAAGATACATACGGATCTGAATGTTGCAGACCCGTTGACAAAGCCTCTCTCACGAGCAAAACATGATCAGCACCAAGACTCCATGGGTGTTAGAATCATTACAATGTAATCTAGATTCTTGACTCTAGTGCAACTGGGAGACTGAAGGAAATATGCCGTAGAGGCAATAATAAAGTTGTTATTTATATTTCCTTATATCATGATAAATGTTTATTATTCATGCTAGAATCGTATTAACCAGAAACTTAGTACATGTGTGAATACATAGACAACCAGAATGTCACTAGTATGCCTCTACTTGAGTAGCTCGTTGAATCAATGATGGTTATGTTTCCTAACCATAGACATGAGTTGTCATTTGATTAACGGGATCAAACCATTAGATACGATGTGATTGACTTGACCCATCCGTTAGCTTAGCACGATGATCGTTTAGTTCGTTGCTATTGCTTTCTTCATAACTTATAAATGTTCCTATGACTATGAGATCATGCAACTCCCAAATACCTGAGGAACACTTTGTGTGCTACCAAACGTCACAACGTAACTTGGTGATTATAAAGGTGTTCTACAAGTGTCTCTGATGGTGTTTCTTGAGTTTGCATAGATCAAGATTAGGATTTGTCACTCCGGTTGTTGGAGAGGTATCTCTGGGCCCTCTCGGTAATGCACATCGATATAAGCCTTGCAAGCAATGTGACTAATGAGTTAGTTGCGGGATGATGCATTATGGAACGAGTAAAGAGACTTGTGGGTAATGAGATTGAACTTGGTATTGAGATACCGACGATCGAATCTCGGGCAAGTAACATACCAATGACAAAGGGAACAACGTATATCGTTATGCGGTTTGACCGATAAAGATCTTCGTAGAATATGTGGGAGACAATATGAACATCCAGGTTCCGCTATTGGTTATTGATTGGAGACGTGTCTCGGTCATGTCTACATAGTTCTCGAACCCGTAGGGTCCGCACGCTTAACGTTCGATGACGATCCGTATTATGAGTTTATGTGTTTTGATGTACCGAAGGTATTTCGGAGTCCCAGATGTAATCACGGACATGACAAGGAGTCTCGAAATTGTCGATACATAAAGATTGATATATTGGATGACTATATTCGGACACCGGATGAGTTTCGGGGGTCACCGGATAATTATCGGAGTGCCGGGGGGTTATCGAAACCCCCGGGGGAACTAATGGGCCAACATGGGCCTTGTGAGAGAGAGAGGAGGGGCAATAGGGCTGCCCCCCCTTGGGAGTCCGAATTGGACAAGTAGGGGGGCGGCACCCCCTCTTTCCCTCCCTCTCTCCCTCTCCTTCCTTTCCCATCCCTCCTCCTAGTTGGACTAGGAAAGGGGAGTCCTACTCCTACTAGGAGGAGGACTCCTCCCCCTCCTTGGCGCACCCCAAGGCCGGACGGCCTCCCCATTGCTCCTTTATATACGGGGGCAGGGGCACCATAGGACACACAAGTTGATTGTTTCCAACCGTGTGCGGTGCCCCCCTCCACCATAATCCACGTCAGTCATATCGTAGCGGTGCTTAGGCGAAGCCCTGTTCCGGTAGCATCATCATCACCATCATCACGCTGTCGTGCTGACGAAGCTCTCCCTCGACACTCTGCTGGATCGTTTCATGGGATGTCACCAAGCCGAACGTGTGCAGATCGTGGAGGTGTCGTACTTTCGGTACTAGGATCGGTCGATCGTGAAGATGTACGACTACGTCAACCGCGTTGTCATAACACTTCCGCTTACGGTCTATGAGGGTACGTAGATAACACTCTCCCCTCTTGTTGCTATGCATCACCATAATCTTGCATGTGCATAGAAATTTTTTTGAAATTACTGCGTTCCCCAACATGAAATGTGATCCTAAGTTTGCTACCTCACCTATCTTTATTGATGATAAGGATTATGAATTATCTGTCGACCCAGAGTTAATTACTCTGGTTGAATCTAATCCTTTCCATGGTTATGAAATTGAAACTGTTATGGCACATCTTACTAAGTTGAATGATATAGCCACCCTTTTTACTCATGATGAGAAGACTCGCTATTACTTTATTATCAAATTATTTGCTTTCTCATTAAAGGGTGATGCTAAAGCTTGGTACAATACTCTTGCTCCTGGATGTGTGCATAGTCCCCAGGATATGATTTATTACTTCTCTGAAAAATATTTTCCTACTCATAAGAAACAAGCTGCCTTACAGGAAATATTTAACGTTATGCAAACTAAAGAAGAGAGTCTCCCACAATCTTGGGGGAGGCTTTGCCAGTCACTTAATGATTTGCCTAATCATCCTCTTAAGAAAAATGAAATACTTGATATCTTCTATAATGGACTGACCGATGCTTCTAGGGACTTCCTAAATAGTTGTGCTGGTTGTGTTTTCAGGGAACGAACTGTTGGACAAGCGAAAGAATTATTGAATAACATATTGAAAAATTATGATGATTGGACTCCTCCTGAACCACCGGCTAAACCCACTCTGAATAAGAGGGGTATATTATATCTTAGTCCTCACGATAAGCAAGAGGCAAAGAAATCTATGATGGAAAAAGGTACTAAAGCTGAGGATGTTAAAAATTTACCTCCTATTGAAGAAATACATGGGCTTAATACACCACCAATGCCTAAGGTGGTAGAGGTAAATTATCTTATGAAGTTCAATGAAAATGATAATCCTCACAATATGCATCCTAGTCAAAGCCTTTATGAGTTTGAAAACTACATTAGAAAACTAGATCAGTTCAATGCAAAGGTTATGAAACAATTGAAATATAATTCTGATATGATTGCTCGCTTGAGTGGCTTGTTATTTAGAATATCAAATGATGTTAGAGGTGTTGGAAAACATGCTTCTATGGTTCAAACTCAATTGGAACAAGTTGCTAAATCACAAAGAGAATTGCTTGATGAAATGAATCGTAATATGCATGACTTTGCTGTTAGAGTTGCAACCAGAGGAGGTAAAATGACTCAGGAACCACTTTATCCTGAGGGACACCCAAAAAGAATTGAACATGATTCACAAAGAGCTAACACTAGTGCACCTAGTCCTTCTAGAAAGAAAAAGAAAAAGAAAAATGATAGGACTTTGCATACTTCTAGTGAACCTGATATAGAAAAACCTCCTAATAATGATAATGAAACTTCTACCTCAGATGCTGAAACTGAATCTGGTAATGAACACTCACCTTCTGATAAGGATAAAGACAATGAAGTTCATGAAGACACTCAACCAAATAATGATAAAGAACCAGATAATGATGTTGAGATAGAACCACCTATTGATCTTGATAACCCACAACCCAAGAATAAAAGATATTACAAAAGAGACTTTTGTTGCTAGAAAACACGGCAAAGAAAGAGAACCGTGGGTTCAAAAACCTATGCCTTTTCCACCCAAGTCAACTGAAAAGAAAGATGATGAAGAATTTGAACGCATTGCTGAAATGCTAATGCCAGCCTTTTTGCGTACTCGCTTGACTGATATCTTGAAAATGCCTCCTTATGCAAAGTATATGAAAGACATCATCACTAATAAGAGAAAAATACCGGAAGATGAAATCTCCACTATGCTTTCTAATTACACTTTCAAAGATGGAGTACCTAAAAAACTTGGAGATCTGGGAATACAACTATACCTTGTTCTATTTAAAAGAATTATATGAAAACTGCTTTGTGTGATTTAGGAGCTGGTGTTAGTGATGTGCCTTTCTCTTTATATAAAATACTTGACTTGAACAAACTGACACCTACTGAAATATCTTTGCAAAATAGCTGACAAGTCAACTGTCATACCTATCAGTATCTGTGAGGATGTGCCCATTGTTGTTGCTAATGTTACTATTTTGACTGACTTTGTTATACTTGAGATGCCCGAGGATGACAACATGTCGATTATCCTTGGTAGACCCTTCTTGAATACGGCAGGGGCTGTTATTGATTGCAATAAAAGCAAGGTCACCTTTCATATTAATGGTAATGAGCATATGGTGCACTTTCCGAAGAAACAATTCCAAGTGAATGGTATTAATGTTATTGAAAAATTTCCAACAATCACTATTGGAAGTTTTCAAATACCTCTACCTACAGTGAAAAAAGAAATATGAAATGCTTATTGTTGGGGAAATGCATATCCCAATTGAGGTAACTTAGTGATTTACGAAAGTTCTTCGGTTTCATGCTAATCGAAAATGGTTGTTAATAAGACTTGATCAATCTTATTAAGGAATCATTTTTGAACGGTATGAAGTTGATGAATTTAGTAAGCACTACCTTCTGTCCCTACTTTTTATTCTTTTTTATTAGTTAAATAAAATAAAATGCCATGTTTTGTCTGTTTTCTGAATTTCCCGTGCAATAAAATGACTCGAAAATAAAAGTTCTCAAAATGCCCTGGAAATTGAACATGATTTTTTCTGAATATTTCTCAATTTTTGGTGCAAATAATACCAGAGGGAGGTGCACCAGGTGGGCACAACCCACCTAGGCGCGCCAGGATCCCCAGGCGCGCCCTGGTGGGTTGTGGTCCCCACGTGGCCCCCTCACTTATCTCTTTAGCCGACATCATCACTTACCTCCAGAAAAAAATCTCCATTGCTCTCTTTCCCGTGTTCTTGAGCTCAAACCCGCGGATTTCAATCTCTTTGCTCGAAGCTCCATTTCCGAAACTATTTCGAGGGATTGTTGCTTGGTATGTGACTCCACCATTTGTCCAATTAGTTTTTGCTTTAGTGGTTTATACTTTGAATAATTAGCTACTCTTGGTGTTGCTATAGATGTGCTTGCATGTTGAATTCTTAGTGTTCTAAGTAGTTTGAATGCTTGCTATGCCTTCTATGTATCCCTATGAGTAGTTTCTATCAATTTTGTGAAGTTTTGTTGAGAAATTTTGTGAACTAAAAATTCAGATTTTCGTTCATAGGAAAAATTATACGCGGACATGAATATCTTCAGGAAGTTTGGCTCTAAGAAGAACTCCAAGGGTGTTATTGGGGAGTCTTCTGACAGTGATCTCCACCCTCGGAGGTTGGCGGAGGTACGGCCGTGTGAATGGCCGCACACCCCGTTCCTACAATAGGCTGGAATTCTCCCAGAGTTCATGCAATATATTGCCAATGCCGGCCTCACCGACTTCATCGCAGATGAGTGTGACCAATACCAAATCCTCACGAACATCTTTGTTCAAAGCTTTACTTTCTTTCCTAGAAATAATCCTCCTGAAGTGAGCTTTGATTTATATGATGAAAACTATCAGATACCACTTACTGAGTTTTGTGACATATGCATGATCCCTTCTGATGGGAGTCTGGCTGAGCCTAGGCCGGCTTGGTTTGAGGATTTTTATCGCACTCTGATAGTGGGAGATGAGAGAGGAGTGTCAGCCACCACGGGTGCTAGCTTACACTTTCTTGTTGTACATTATTTTTCTTTATTTGTTGCTAAGTGCCTCCTTGCTAGGAAGAAAGTAGGTGCGCTCAACACCCCAGACTTTGTTGTTTTACGCCGAGCATAGAGGGTGACAACACTTATAGCTTGGGAGCTATTGTGGCTCGTCGCCTCCATCTTAATAAATCACAGGGTGAAATACATGGTGAGATTTTTGCTACTCGTTTGGCGGCTCACTTCGATGTTGAGATACGCCCTCATGATTATCCTCTGACCAAGGTTTACCTAGACCGAGCAGCCATGGATCACCACCATTTCACTAATAATAACTCTCCTGGCATTCCCATTCCTTATAACCTGGTCTTTAGCATTAAAATGCATAATATTATTCCGTTTCCTGCACCTGCTTTGTTTGATTCTGCTGCTAGGGACGGATATAGGATTATGCCTGCGGACATTATCGCCTACTGAAATGCTTAGGCTGCTGCGGAGGCAGCACAGGAGGAGACTCAACAGTGGGATGAGCGGATGCCTGCTCCTCAGGATCCCTACTACCGTCCAGGCTACTGTCCGATTACCAACTTAGGCCAAAAGCCTAAGCTTGGGGGAGTATGTGTTTCCACCGACTTTACATTCATGTTTATTTATTCCATTTGTCGGTGTCCACACTTTTTCATTGTATCATACATGCCTAGATTTATTTTCTTGCTTTCTTCTTGTGTGTTTGAAAAACTTTAGAAAAACCAAAACAGTTAGTTGTAGTAATTTACTTTCTATGCATGCTTAGTAGTAATACTAAAAGAAAATCTAAAAAGATTTCCTTGTTCTTCTTTTGCTTGTTGGGAGCTTTCCCATGTAAATAGTTTTTCTCGTTTTGCTTTTCCCTTTTATTTGCTTGTTGAATATTTCAGTCTGTTTCTCTGAATTTCTTTTCTTTTTATTCGAGTTGTACCGAGGAGAAGACCACAATGAAAATGTTGAGTGGCTCTCATATGAATAATTGTTGAACTAATAAAGAGCCCATTTTACCTTGTCTTCTCCTTTTGAATAAAATGGTTGCAGATTCCAGCTTAGTCCACGACATTCTTGCACTATTATTATTTTCATATCATTCTGTCGTGCAACTGAAAGGCAATAATGACGACATTCGATGAACTGGTCGTGGCAAAGAGAAACTGGTATGAACTCGACTTGTTTCGTATGTGTAAATATGTTTAACCTAGTATCCAAGCTTCAGTCCATTATGATTAAACATGTCTACAATGACAATTAGAGATTATAGTTTCTCATGCCATGCATAAGTAGCTAGGAGTGGATAATGATTTATCTTGGATATCAACATAGCGTTAAAATGATTGTGATGTGGTATGATGATATGGTATCCTCCTCTGAATGTTCAAGTGGCTTGACTTGGCACATGTTTATGCATGTAGTTGAACCAAAACCAACATAGCCTCTATGATATTTACGTTCATGGTGTTCATATCCTACTCATGCTAGTGTCCAATGTTACTTATGCATAATGCATGGTTATGATCGTTGTTGCTCTCTAGCTGGCCGCTTCTCAGTCTAATTGCTAGCCTTCGCGTGTACAAAGTGGGAATTCTGCTTGTACATCAAAAACCTTGAACCCAAAGTTATTCGAGATGAGTCCACCATACATACCTATATACAGTATTACCCTGCCGTCCTAAGTAAATTTGCATGTGCCACCTCTAAAAACTTCTACAAATTATCCTTTTTGTGTGCCTGGATCGTTCATGGAACGACAGGTGGTGGTCGATATCTTCCATGCTAAGCGGGTTATTCTCAGGTCGAGTGTTTATTCACTCGCCATCGCATGATAAAATGGGCGGTAATAGGGATTCCTACTCCCGAACTCAAAAATGCAAATAATTAAACAAAACTCCCCCAGGGACTGATGTTGGTATGGATGGCACCCGTTGTTTCGGACAAGCCGTGGAGTGTGATTGATGGTGGAGGGGGAGCAACCCTTTACTTTTAATGCTTGGGAACAACCACTAGCATGCTTAGCATGGAAGATGTTGATAACTGATGGTCGTGACATGAATAAGAAGGGTGCATGTCTCAAAATATCATTTATCTCTGTTTTAAAAAATTGAGCTCTGGCACTTTTGCAAATCACTGCTTCCCTTTGCAAAGGGACTATCTATTTACTTTTATGCTGTGTCACCACCTTCTAAAACAAGCGCCAGAAACTGAGTAGAGCACAATTGTCATGATTTATGCATTGTGTGTAGCTAATGTTGGGTGCATCATGATTGGATCTTTTCTACCATGAATTACAATGTTTAGTCGCTGCTTGAACTTTGGAGGTGCTCTGCATTTATGTTTTGCGGTCTCAAAAAGGGCTAGCGAGATACCACTATTGTCATATTATATCATGGTTGTTTTGACAACGTTGTTGTTTGAGATATCTTATTATTGCGCGCCAGCTGATTATGTCATTAATATGAATCATTATAATATTTCAGAGTTATTGTCGACATGGTTAGTTATAATGATTGGCTGAAAACCTTGGTGCTGTTTAAACTTATTTTTGCAAACAAGAGCAAAAGAGTTCGTAGAAGTTTTTCTTTCTCACTTTTAGTTTATTAACTGAATTGCTTGAGGACAAGCAAAGTTTTAAGCTTGGGGAGTTGATACGTCTCCAACATATCTACTTTTTCTCACGCTTTTCCTCTTGTTTTGGACTCTAATTTGCATGATTTCGATGGAACTAACCCCAGACTGACATTGTTTTCAGCTGAACTACCATGGTGTTGTTTCTGTGAAGAAATAAAAGTTCTCAGAATGGAACGAAACTTCACGAGGACTTTTGATATAATAAATAAGAATTTCTGGAGCCAAGACCTACCGGAGAGGGCCCTCAGGGTGGGCACAACCCACCAGGGCACGCCCCCCTCTCCTGGCGCGCCCAGGTGGGTTGTACCCACCTAGTGGCCCCGCAGACCTCAACCCTGACACTATAAATTCCTATTTTTGGAGAAAAAATCAGGGAGAAAGAATTATCGCGATCCATGAAACGGAGCCGCCAACAAGCCCTGTTCTTCCTCGAGAGGGCAGATCTAGAGTCCATTTGGGGCTCCGGAGAGGGGGGGGTCTTCATTCTTTGTCATCACCAACCCTTCTCCTTCGCCAATTCCATGATGCTCCCCACCGGGAGTGAGTAATTCCTTCGTAGGCTCGTTGGTCCGTAAGGAGTTGGATGAGATTCATCATGTAATTGAGTTAGTTTTGTTAGGGCATGATCCCTAGTATCCACTATGTTCTTAGATTGATGTTGCTATGACTTTTCTATGCTTAATGCTTGTCACTTTGGGCCCGGGTGCCATGAACTCAGATCTGAATCATTTATGAATTCATCATTATATCCATGTTTTAGATCTGATCTTGCAAGTTATAGTCACCTACTACATGTTATGACCTGGCAACCCTGGAGTGACAACAACCGGGCCCACTCCCGGCGATGACCGTAGTTTGAGGAGTTCATGTATTCACTATGTGTTAATGCTTTGTTCTGGTTCTCTATTAAAAGGAGGCCTTAATATCCCTGAGTTTCTAATATGGACCCCGCTGCCACGGGAGGGTAGGACAAAAGATGTCATGCAAGTTCTTTTAATAAAGCACACATGACTATTTACGGAATACATGCCTACAGTATATTGATGAACTAGAGCTAGTGACATATCGCCCTAGGTTATAACTGACACATGATGAATATCATTCAACAAGTCACCGATCCAATGCCTACGAATTTATTTATATTGATCTTGCTGCGTTACTACTGCTATCATCACTGTTACACTTGCTACAAAATTACTGCTATAACTGTTACTGTTACCGTTGCTGTTGTCACTACTATCAACACTATCATATTAGTGCGCTACTGATTACTTGTTGCAGATAATTAATCTCCAGTTGTGGTTGAATTGATAACTCAACTGCTAATACCTTCAAATATTATTTGGCTACCCTTGTGTCGAATCCATAAATTTGGGTTGAATACTCTACCCTCGAAAACTGTTGCCATTCCCTATACTTGTGGGTTATCAAGCTCCCAACAAGAGAAAGAAGAGACGAGTAATATTTTTAGGTTTTCGTTTAAAACTACAACCAAATTAAAATGGAAAGGAAGACCAAAAAGAAGCGAGAAATATTTTTTGGATTTTCTCAAATTTTTTCAAACACACAAGAAGAAAGCAAGAAAATAAAACTAACATGGATAATACAATGAAAAAGTATGGACACCCACAACTAGAGTGAAGTGTGTGAACATGTGATGTCTGCTTGAACTATGTCGGTATTTCCCCAAAGAGGAAGGGAAGATGCAACACATCGACGGTAGGTATTTGATATGTCTCCAACGTATCAATAATTTTTGATTGCTCCATGCTAATATATTATCTATTTTTGATGTTTAATGGGCTTTAATACGCTCTTTTATATTATTTTTGGGACTAACCTATTAACCGGAGGCCCAGTGCCAATTTCTGTTTTTTTTTTCTATTTTAGAGTTTTGCAGAAAAGGAATAACAAACGGAGTCCAAACGGAATGAAACATTCACGACGATCTTCCTTGGACCGAAAGCAAACCAGAAGACTTGCAGATGAAGTTGGAGACGCAACAAGGCGGCTACGAGGCAGGAGGGGGCGCCCCCACCCTCGTGGGCCCCTCGTAGCTCCAATGGCGTACTTCTTTCGCCTATATATACTCTTATACCCTAGAAACATCAGGGGGAGCCACGAAACCACTTTTCCACCACCGCAACCTTCTATAACCATGAGATCCCAACTTGGGGCCTTTTCCAGCGATCTGCCGGAGGGGGAATCGATCATGGAGGGCTTCTACATCAACACCATAGCCTCTCCGATCAAGCGTGAGTAGTTTACCACAGACCTTTGGGTCCATGGTTATTAGCTAGATGGCTTCTTCTCTTTGTTTGATCTTCAATACAAAGTTCTCCTCGATGTTCTTGGAGAACTATTCCATGTACTACTCTTTTGCGGTGTGTTTGCCGAGATCCGAAGAATTGTGGATTTATGAACTTGATTATCTATGAATATTATTTGGTTCTTCTCTGAATTCTTATATGCATGATTTGATGTCTTTGCAACTCTCTTCGAATTATCGGTTTAGTTTGGCCTACTAGATTGATCTTTCTTGCAATGGGAGAAGTGCTTAGCTTTGGGTTCAATCTTGCAGTGTCCTTTCCCAGTGACAGTAGGGGCAGCAAGGCACATATTGTATTGTTGCCATCGAGGATAAAAAGATGGGGTTTATATCATATTGCTTGAGTTTATCCCTCTACATCATGTCATCTTGCTTAACGCATTACTCTGTTCTTATGAACTTAATACTATAGATGCATGCTAGATAGCGGTCGATGTGTGGAGTAATAGTAGTAGATGCAGAATCGTTTCAGTCTGCTTGACACAGACATGATGCCTATATTCATGATCATTGCCTTAGATATCTTCATAACTATGCGCTTTTCTATCAATTGCTCGCGGCAGTAATTTGTTTACCTGCCATAATACATGCTATCTTGAGCGAAGCCACTAGTGAAAGCTATGGACCCCGGGTCTCTTTCTTATTATATTGCATCTCGTTTACTTTTTTACAATCTTTACTTTCCAATCTATACAACACAAAAACCAAAAATATTTACTTTACTATCTTTATGGGATCTCCCTTTTGCGAGTGACCATGAAGGGATTGACAACCCCTTTATCGCGTTAGTTACAAGGTTCTTGATTGTCTATGCAGGTACTAGGTGACTTGTGTGTTGTGTCCTACTGGATTGATACCTTGGTTCTCAAAAACTAAGGTTAATACTTATGCTACTTTGCTACATCACCCTTTCCTTTTCAAGGGAAAACCATCGCATGCTCAAGAGGTAGCAAGAAGGATTTCTGGCGCCGTTGCCGGGGATATCTACGCCAAGTCAAGACATACCAAGTACCCATCATAAACTCTTCTCCCTCGCATTACATTATTTGCCATTCGCCTCTCGTTTTCCTCTCCCCCACTTCTAAAACGATTTTTGAAAACCTTTGCCTTTTCTTCGCCCCTCTTCCGTTCGTCCTTCTATTTTCTCGTGTTACCATGTGCCTTCTACTTGCTTGCATCTTTGCTTGCTGAAAATCTATTGATATGGATCCTCATCCTCTTGCTAATCTTCTTAAAAGATCCAATTATGATGAACCAATTGCTAGTGAGTTGAGTTCATTAGATTATCTTTATGAGGATTTGCTTGAAATTCATGAATCTGAAAATTTTGATGAAGTGATTCACGATACATCTTTGAATAAAAAGCATGATTGCAATGATGTTATTATAAATTCTATCAACGTTAATTGTGCTAATAATATGCAAAACCTCAATCTTGGGGATGCTAGTTTTGCTATGACTACTATTTGTTGCAATGATCATGATTGTGGTGATTCTTCTTATGATCTTGAAAATTTATTTAAACCCCATGATGAATATGAGATTTATAATAATGTTTGCAATAATATTGGAAGTGGGTTTGGAAGAGTTTCAACTTTATATCCCACATATTTGGAGAATGTCCAATCTTATGAAATTTTTGATAAAAGTGGGTTTGGAGAGGTCATGACTTTAGTTAATCCCACTATTTTGGAAGAGTGTCAACTTTGCATACATGTGGATCGTGTTAAGAATATGTTTTGTGATAGCTATATTGTTGAATTTTCTTATGATCCTACATGTAATTATTATGAGAGAGTAAAATATGCTTGTAGAAATTTTCATGTTACTAAATTACCTCTCGTTATGTTGAGATTGCTATTGTTTCTTTCCGCTTCCTTGCATATGCTCGTTTTTGCTTGCTATGATAATTGTTTTGCCTATAAGATGCCTATGCATAGGAAGTATGTTATACTTAGATGTGTTTGTCATGTGTTTCATGATGCTCTCTTTGTGCTTCAATTCTCGTCTTTCATGTGAGCATCATTGAAATTATGAATGCCTAGCTAGGGGCGTTAAACGATAGCGCTTGTTGGGAGGCAACCCAATTTTATTTTTGCTCATGTTTAGTAATAAATAATTCATCTAGCTTCTGTTATAATTGTGTTTTTATGTTTTAATTAGTGTTTGTGCCAAGTAAAGCCTTTAGGATCTTCTTGGGTGATTGTTGTTTGATCTTGCTGATAAAAACAGAAAGTGTGTGCTCACAAAAATAATTTTCATTTTTAACCAAAGAGTGATAAAATACAAATTCCAATTGAAGTAGATCAATATAATTTTTATCCTGGTCTTCCTAATGTTTCAGAATTTTTGGAGTTACCGAAGTATTCGAAACATCCAATTGCTACAGACTGTTCTATTTTGACAGATTCTGTTTTTCGTGTGTTGTTTACTTATTTTGATGAATCTATGAGTAGTATCGGGGGGTATGAACCATGCAGGTTGGAATACAGTAGGTTTAACACCAATATAAATAAATAATGATTTCATTACAGTACCTTAAAGTGGTGGTTTATTTTCTTATACTAATGGAGCTCATGAGATTTTCTGTTGAAGTTTTGTGTTCTGAAGTTTTCAAGTTTTTGGGTAAATATTTGACGGATTTTGGAATAAGGAGTGGCAAGATCCTAAGCTTGGGGATGCCCAAGGCACCCAAAGGTAAAATTCAAGGACAACCAAAATCCTAAGCTTGGGGATGCCCCGGAAGGCATCCCCTCTTTCGTCTTCGTCTATCGGTAACTTTACTTGAGGCTATATTTTTATTCACCACATGATATGTGTTTTGCTTGGAGCGTCTTGTATGATTTGACTCTTTTCTTTTTAGTTTACCACAATCATCCTTGTTGTACACACATTTGGGGAGAGACACGCATGAATCAAAATTTATTAGAATACTCTATGTGCTTCACTTATATCATTTGAGCTATACAATTTTGCTCTGGTGCTTCATTTATATCTTTTTAGAGCATGGTGGTGGTTTTATTTTATAGAAATTATTGATCTCTCATGCTTCACTTATATTATTTTGAGAGTCTTTTAGAACAGCATGGTAATTTGCTTTGGCTATAAAACTAGTCCTAATATGATGGGCATCCAAGATGGGTATAATAAAAACTTTCATATAAAGTGCGTTGAATACTATGAGAAGTTTGATAGTTGTGTTGAGGTTTGCAAGTCTCATAGCATGCACGTATGGTAACTGTTGTGTAACAAATTTGAAGCATGAGGTATTTCTTTGATTGTCTTCCATATGAGTGGCGGTCAGGGACGACCGATGGTCTTTTCCTACCAATCTACCCCCTAGGAGCATGCGTGTAGTGCTTGGTTTTTGATGACTTGTTGATTTTTGCAATAAATATGTGAGTTCTTTATGACTAATGTTGAGTCCATGGATTATACGCACTCTCACCCTTCCACCGTTGCTAACCTCTCTAGTACTGCGCAACTTTTGCCGGTACCATAAACCCACCATTTACCTTCCTCAAAATAGCCACCACACCTACCTATTATGGCATTTCCATAGCCATTACGAGATATATTGCCATGCAACCTTCCACCGTTCCGTTTATTATGACATGCTCCATCATTGTCATATTGCCTTGCATGATCATGTAGTTGACATTGTGTTTGTGGCAAAGCCACCATTCATAATTTTTTTTCATACATGTCACTCCTGATTCATTGCACATCCCGGTACACCGCCGGAGGCACGCATATAGAGTCATATTTTTGTTCTAAGTATCGAGTTGTAATCTTTGAGTTGTAAATAAATAGAAGTGTGATGATCATCGTTATTAGAGCATTGTCCCATGTGACGAAACAAAAAAAAGAGGCCAAAGAAGCCAAAAAAGAGAAAAAGAGAGAAGGTACAATGCTACTATCCTTTTTCCACACTTGTGCTTCAAAGTAGCACCATGATCTTCATGATAGAGAGTCTCTTATTTTGTCACTTTCATATACTAGTAGGAAATTTTCTTTATAGAACTTGGCTTGTATATTCCAACGACGGGCTTCCTCAAATGCCCTAGGTCTCTGTGAGCAACCAAGTTGTATGCACACCCACTTAGTTTCTTTTGTTGAGCTTTCATACATTTATAACTCTATTTCATTCGTTGCATGGCAATCCCTACTCACTCACATTGATATCTATTGATGGGCATCTCCATAGCCCATTGATACACCTAGTTGATGTGAGACCATCTTCCTCCTTTTTGTCTTCTCCACAACCACCACTCCATTCCACCTATAGTGCTATGTCCATGGCTCACGCTCATGTATTGCATGAAAGTTGAAAAAGTTTGAGAATACTAAAGTATGAAACAATTGCTTGGCTTGTCATCGGGGTTGTGCATGATTTGAATATTTTGTGTGACGAAGATGGAGCATAACCAAACTATATGATTTTGAAGGGATGAACTTTCTTTTGCCATGTTATTTTGAGAAGACATGATTACTTTGTTAGTATGCTTGAAGTATTATTATTTTTATGTCAATATTAAACTTTTGTCTTGAATCTTTCGGATCTGAACATTCATGCCACAATAAAGAAAATTACATTGATAAATTTGTTAGGTAGAATTCCACATGAAAAATTCTGTTTTTATCATTTACCTACTTGAGCACTAGTAGGAATTAAGCATGGGGAGGCTTGATACGTCTACAACGTATCTATAATTTTTGATTGCTCCATGCTATTATATTATCTGTTTTGGATGTTTAATGGGCTTTAATATGATCTTTTATATTATTTTTGGGACTAACCTATTAACAGGAGGCCCAGTGCCAATTTTTGTTTTTTTTCTATTTTTGAGTTTTGCAGAAAAGGAATACCAAACGTAGTCCAAACGGAATTAAATCTTCACGATGATCTTTCTTGGACCGAAAGCAAACCAGAAGACTTGGAGATGAAGTCAAAGATGCAACAAGGCGGCCACGAGGCAGGAGGGCGCGCCCAGGGGGGTAGGCGCGCCCCCCACCCTTGTGGGCCCCTCGTAGCTCCACCGACATACTTCTTTCACCTATATATACTCTTATACCCTAGACACATCAGGGGGAGCCACGAAACCACTTTTCCACCACCGCAACCTTATGTACCCGTGAGATCCCATCTTGGGGCCTTATCCGGCGATCTGCCAGAGGGGGAATCGATCACGGAGGGCTTCTACATCAACACCATAGCCTCTTCGATGAAACATGAGTAGTTTACCACAGACCTTCGGGTCCATAGTTATTAGCTAGATGGCTTCTTCTCTCTCTCTTTTATCTTCAATACAAAGTTCTCCTTGATGTTCTTGGAGATCTAGTCGATGTAATACTCTTTTGCGGTGTGTTTGCCGAGATCCGATGAATTGTGGATTTATGAACTTGATTGTCTATGAATATTATTTGGGTCTTCTCTGAATTCTTATATGCATGATTTGATGTCTTTGCAAGTCTCTTCAAATTATCGGTTTAGTTTGGCCTACTAGATTGATCTTTCTTGCAATGGGAGAAGTGCTTAGCTTTGGGTTCAATCTTGCGGTGTCCTTTCGCAGTGACAGTAGGGGCAGCAAGGCACGTATTGTATTTTTGCCATCGAGGATAAAAAGATGGGGTTTATATCATATTGCTTGAGTTTATCCCTCTACATCATGTCATCTTGCTTAATGCGTTACTCTGTTCTTATGAACTTAATACTCTAGATGCATGCTGGATAGCGGTGGATGTGTGGAGTAGTAGTAGTAGATGCAAAATCGTTTCGGTCTACTTGACACGGACGTGATGCCTATATTCATGATCATTGCCTTAGATATCTTCATAACTATGCGCTTTTCTATCAATTGCTCGGCAGTAATTTTTCACCCACCGTAATACATGCTATCTTGAGAGAAGCCACTAGTGAAACCTATGCCCCCCAGGTCTCTTTCTTATTATATTGCATCTCTTTTATTTACATCGCATCTTGTTTACTATTTTGCAATCTTTACTTTCCAATCTATTCAACAAAAATACCAAAAATATTTACTTTACTATCTTTATTAGATCTCACTTGTGCGAGTGATCGTGAAGGGATTGAGAACCCCTTTATCGCGTTGGTTGCAAGGTTCTTGATTGTTTGTGCATGTACTAGGTGACTTGTGTGTTGTCTCCTACTGGATTGATACCTTGGTCCTTCAAAACTGAGGGAAATACTTACGCTACTTTGCTGCATCACCCTTTCCTCTTCAAGGGAAAACCAACGCATGCTCAAGAGGTAGCAGTATTTCCCTTAGTGATGATACCAAGGTTGTCGAACCAGTATGAGAACCACGCAACACTATGTAAACAGATCCTGCACACAAATAACAAATACTCGCAACCCGACGTATTAAAGGGGCTGTCAATCCCTTTCGGGCAACGACGCGAGAAATTGGCAAATAGACGGGATAAAAATTGTGATAGATTGATAAATGCAGATAAAAGCAAAAACAATTTAGCAAGGTATTTTTGGGTTTTTGGATAATATAGATCTGAAAATAAAAGCAAATAAAAATAGATCGTGGAGGCAAATATAATAAAGTAGATTTCACTAGTGGCTTCTCTCGAAAAAATAGCATACGGTGGGTAAACAAATTACTGTTGGGCAATTGATAGAACTTCAAATAATCATAACGATATCCAAACAATGATCGTTATATAGGCATCACGTCGAACATTAGTAGACAGACTCCTACCTGCATCTACTACTAGTACTCCACACATCGACCGCTATCCAGCATGCATCTAGTGTATTAAGTTCATGGAGAAACGGAGTAATGCAATAAGAATGATGACATAATGTAGACAAGATCTATTTATGTAGAAATAGACCCCATCTTGTTACCCTTAATAGCAACGATACATACATGTCGGTTCCCCTTCTGTCACTGGGATGAAGCACCGTAAGGTCGAACCCATCACAAAGCACCTCTTCCCATTGCAAGACAAATAGATCGAGTTGGCCAAACAAAACCAAAATATCGGAGAATAAAACGAGTCTATAAGTAATCATGCATATATGAGATCAAAGAAGACTCAAATAACTTATTGATAAAAACATAGATCTGATCATAAACTCAAAGTTCATCGGATCCCAACAAACACACTGCAAAAAGAGTTACATCAAATAGATCTCCAAGAGACCAATGTATTGAGAATCAAAAGAGAGAGAGGAAGCCATCTAGGTACTAAATACGGACCCGTAGGTCTACAATGAACTATTCACGCATCATCGGAGAGGCACCAATGAGGATGATGAACCCCTCCGTGATGGTGTCTAGATTGGATATGGTGGTTCTGGAACTTGTGGCGGCTGGAATTGATTTTCGTCGACTCTCTTAGGCTTTCTGGAATATTGGGGGTATTTATAGAGAAAAGAGGCGATGCTGGAGGCCACCGAGGTGGGCACAACCCACCTGGGCGCGCTTGGGCCCCAAGGCACACCCTAGTGGGTTGTGCTCCCCTAGGAGCACCCCTCGCGTACTTTCTTGGCCCGTCTGGTGTCTTCTAGTCCAGAAAAAATCTACAAAAAGTTTCACTGCATTTGGACTCCTTTTGGTATTGATTTCATGCGATGTAAAAAAACAAGCAGAAAAAAGCAACTGGCACTGGGCATTATTGTAACACCCCGGATATGATTTACCCAATATGTACTCCAACTCTTGCCGTTTCCGGCGTTAAGTTATTTTATTTTCTCGGGTTCGGGTTTTTGTCTCTGCGTGTTGTTATCGTTGTCATGCATCTCATATCATGTCATCATGTGCATTGCATTTGCATACGTCTTCATCTCTTGCATCCGAGCATTTTCCCCGTTGTCCGTTTTGCATTCCGGCGCTTCGTTCTCCTCCGGTGGTCATTTCTACCTTTCTTTCATGTGTGGGGGTTAAACATTTCCGGATTGGACCGAGACTTGCCAAGCGGCCTTGGTTTACTACCGGTAGACCGCCTGTCAAGTTTCGTACAATTTGGACCTCGTTTGATGCTCCAACGGTTAACCGAGGGACCGAGAAGGCCTCGTGTGTGTTGCAGCCCAACACCCCTCCAATTTGGCCCAAAACCCACCAAAACCCTCTCCATCATCTAGAGCGTTCGATCACGATCACGTTGCCGAAAACCGCACCTCATTTGGACTCTCCTAGCTCCTCCTATGCCTATTTAAAGACCACCCTCCGAAATTCGCGGTTCCACTCTCCTCCTAACCCTAGATCCACCTACCTCGCGCGCCGGCGGACATTTGTCTGTCCGGCCGGACACGTCCGAAGTCGCGCCGCCGCGCCCGCGCCAATTAGCGAGTGACACATGTCACCGTACCTCGCCGCCGCCGCTCCGGCCCGGGAGGCCCGCATCTGGCCCCCGAGGCCCATCCGGATCGCCGCCGCCCGCCTTCGTCCTCCTCCACTCCGGCTCGCCGTGCCGCCGTGAGATCCGCGCCGGCCGCAGCCCTCGTCGCCGGCCGGAGCAAGCCCGCCGCGCCTCCTCATCGTTCCGGCTCCGGCGACCCGCCGCCCAACGCCGGCGCCGCGCCCGGGCCTGCGCATGCCTCCCTGCCACCCATCGGCGCCCCGGCAAGTCCTCTCTCCGGCGAACCCCCTCCGTCCGGCGAACAGGAATCCGACGGACCTCCATTTTCGGCGAGACCTCGAGCTGCTACAGTAACCGCGATCCCGATCCAGATCTGGATCCAATCCACTCGGGTTGACTTTTTCCCTGAAACCCTAATTATTTTGCCCATGTTCATCATGTCGTAACTTTGCATACGTAGCTCCGTTTTGGGCATATAGCATATCAAAATGTTCGCCTCAGAGAGCACATCATTTCATCTCATTGCATCATTTTCATTTGAGTTCATCTTGATGCCCGAAATGCTGTTGGAAGAGTGCTATTTGAGATAATTGTCAGATCTGCTGCTCCAATTAGCTTTTTGTCATTTTTGCCATGATTAATGTGTGCATGATATGCCCCTGAGCTCTACATGAGTTTTGTTATATGTTTTTCCATCTATCCGGAGGTGCAACCCATGTATTTTTGTGATGTGTGTGGTGACTAGCACAAGCTTGCAAAGTGGTGCATTCGTTAATGCTAATTTCAGGGACTTAGCATTTCCACTAAGTCCTTGATATGTTTATCTCAATATGCCATATGTTCATGTTGTTTCCTAGTGATCGTGTCTCTTTTGAGGATGATCAGTAAGGATGTTTTTTTAATCTTGTAGTGCTCTATCCATCCATGTCTTTGTTTGCAATTATGGAGCACCCGAGCAAGAGTCAATCGAGCTCTACTTTTGCTATTTCGTGAATCTGGGAAGATTGTCTACTTGTTAGCTATTTTGCCGAGGATGTTGTAGTTGATCCGTGCATGCTATATTGTTGTTCTTGCTATGTATAGCTTTTATAATGTGTAATGGGTGTATGCTTAGATTGTCATGACTTGCTCTGTAGCGAGTGCATAGAGCTCGTAAACATGCCTACTTGATATCTGATTTTGCACGTTCCAGTTTTCACTAAGTCTGAGAACTGATTATGTTTTTGCCATGTTCACATGCTTGCAAATGTATTTTCTGATCCCTTTCGGCTCAAGGTCACTAAGGGACCTTTGTTAATCTCTTTGAGTAGCTCCATGCCATGCTTTACTTTGCGATGTTCAGGTCCTGTAGCATATAGTTTTCATGCTCCAAAGTGTGCTACCTGATCTTAGATTCCAGACAAGTGTTAATTTCACTAAGTCTGAAATCTGTTTACAAAATGCATTTTTTCCATGCTTGTTTGAACCTGTTAATGGATGAATTGGCCGTAGCTCAGTGTTCCTCTTTTGTTAATTATCATGAATGGATCCCTGCCATGTATTTTGTTTTCATGTTTGAGTGATGTAGCATGTTCATCTTGTTGCGCTTAGATGGCTACTTGCTGTATATCGTAGACCGGTGTCATATTTGAATTGCTTGCCATTTCCAAACCGTAACTCCGATTCCGGCGTTCTTTATATTGTTTTCAAGCGATTTCATCTCACCTTTCCAGTGGCACACTTGGATTTCCCAGTTGAGGCCAGGTTAATTCATCTCTTGTCAAATCTTGCATATGCACCGCATATCGCATCCCGCATAGTATATCATGTTTGCATCATATTGGTTGAGCTTTGCACATGGTTGATTGTGTCCTTGTTGCTTGTTTGTCTTGTTTGGGTAGAGCCGGGAGACGAGTTCGCTAACGAGGAGCCCGTTGAGTTTGCTTTCGAGGATCCAGTCAACTCTGACAACTTTGCAGGCAAGATGATCACACCCTCGAAATCACTACTATCTTTGCTTTGCTAGATGCTCGCTCTTTTGCTATGCCTATGCTATGATGCCTACCACTTGCTTATCATGCCTCCCAAATTGCCATGTCCAACCTCTAACCCACCGTGTCCTAGCAAACCGTTGATTGGCTATGTTACCGCTTTGCTCAGCCCCTCTTATAGCGTTGCTAGTTGCAGGTGAAGATTGGAGACCGTTCCTTGTTGGAACATTATTTACTTGTTGCAATATCATTATATTATCTGGTTATCTTAATGCATCTATATAATTGGTAAAGGGTGGAAGGCTCGGCCTCTCGCCTAGTGTTTTGTTCCACTCTTGCCGCCCTAGTTTCCGCCATATCGGTGTTATGTTCCTGGATTTTTGTGTTCCTTATGCGGTTGGGTGATAATGGGAACCCCTTGATAGTTTGCCTTGATTAAAGCTTTTCCAGCAATGCCCAACCTTGGTTTTACCATTTGCCACCTAGCCTTTTTCCCTTGGGTTTCGCGGACTCAAGGGTCATTTTTATTTTAAACCCCCGGGCCAGTGCTTCTCTAAGTGTTGGTCCAACCTAGAGCACCGTGCGGGGCCGTCCCTTGGCAACTTGGGTTACGTTGACTTCCGTACGCTTAGCTTATCCTGTGTGCCCTGAGAACGAGATATGTGCAGCTCCTATCGGGATTTGTCGGCATAGCGGGTGGTGTTGCTGGATTGGTTTTAACTTGTCGAAGTGTCTTGTAGAACCGGGATACCGAGTCTGATCGGAATGTCTCGGGAGAAGGTCTATTCCTTCGTTGACCGTGAGAGCTTGTCATGGGATAAGTTGGGACTGACCTGCAGGGATTGAACTTTGGAAAGCCGTGCCCGCGGTTATGGGCAGATGGGAATTTGTTAATGTCCGGTTGTAGATAACTTGAACCTTAACTTAATTAAAATGAATCAACTGTGTGAGTTACCGTGATGGTCTCTTCTCGGTGGAGTCCGGGAAGCGAACACGGTGTTGGAGTAATGCTTGCCGCAGGTTGTTCTCTAGTTACTCGTTCGCGCTTTGCTATCTCTGCTCGCTCTCTTTTGCGAATAGGTTAGCCACCATATATGCTAGTCGCTTGCTGCAGCTCCACATATTTACCTTGCCTTACCTATAAGCTTAAATAGTCTTGATCACGAGGGTGGGAGATTGCTGAGTCCCTGTGGCTCACAGATTACTTCCAAACCAGATGCAGGGCCTGATGACTCTGTTCCAGATGATGCGCATGAGCTCAAGTGGGAGTTTGATGAAGCTTCCCGCCGTTACTATGTGTCTTTCCCTGATGATCAGTAGTGGTGCCCAGTTGGGGCGATCGGGACCGTGTCGCATGTTGGGTTGATATTTTATTTTGGCGCCGTAGTCGGGCCATGAGTGTTTGGTTGATGTAATGCTATTTATGTACTTAGATTGACGTGGCGAGTGTAAGCCAACTATGTATCTTCCCTTTTATTATCTATATTACATGGGATGTTGTGATGATTGTCTAACTTGCGACATTGCTTTCAATGCGGTTATGCCTCTAAGTCGTGCTTCGACACGTAGGAGATATAGCCGCATCGAGGGCGTTACAATTATGTCAATAGGTTAATCCCAAAAAATGAAATAAAGTTGTTATAAAATGCTTGTAAAACATCCAAGAATGATAGTATAACAACATTTAACAATCAAAAATTATAGATACATTAGAGACATATCAGCATCCCCAAGCTTAATTCATGTTCATCCTCGAGTAGGTAAATGATAAAAACAGAATTTTTGATGTGGAATGCTGCCTAACATGTTCATCACATATTCTTTTCTTTGTAGCATGGACATTTGTACTTTTATATGGTTCAAAGCAATAGTCTAGTTTTGACATGAGGACTTTAATACTCAAGCATATCAACCAGCAACCATGTCTTTCGAAATATCAACGCTAAAGCAAGTTTTCCCTAGCCCATCCTGCTCAATCATTGATCCATTAATGAAACACACTCGCATATTAGCTACACCTAGTGCTCAAGTACGATCATAGTGCCCCTTAGTTGGTGCTTTATAAGAGAAGATGGAGACTCAAGTAAAAAATAAAAATCACATAAAGTAAAAGAAAGGCCCTTCGCGGAGGGAGTAGCGATTTTTAGAGGTGCCGGAGCTCAAAGCGAAAAAGATAGAGATAAAAACATTTTGGGTGGCATGCTTTTCCTGTCAACGAAAACGATCGAGTAGTTCCTAGTACTTTCCATGCTAGATATATCATAGGCGACTCCCAAACAGAAAATAAATTTTATTCTTTTTTCCAACATACTTTCACTTTCCATGGCTAACCGTATCCACATGTGGCTTTCATACCGACACTTTTCAAGAAATTTATTATTTGACAACGTAAAGTAAATTCATTTTTTCATTCCGCAACCATCCCTAATACCTTTGTCGTACTCTCGTGTAATGAAAAATGAATGAACACTCATCTTCAGAATAACACATCTAGCAGGAAATAAATTAGCCACCCCTACCGTTTCATGAGCGGTACGAGCACAAAAAAGAGAAGTTTATTTAAAAAATTAGAGATGACACATACAAATTTGCTTAGAACGACAAAAGAATAGCGCATGTAGGTAGGTATGGTGGACTCAAGTGGCAAAAACTAGTTTAAATGAAGACTAACAAAAGATTGAGAAGCATCCAACCAAGAAACGAAAAATATCATAAGCGAGCATTAAGCATAACTAACACCAAATAATGCTACACAAGTAGGATGTAATTTCAGTGAATAACTATTGACTTTCGTGCTTGCATATGGAATCACAAACCTTGACACCAATATATATCTATTATATACTTAAGACAAAAGGCAAACAAGCCATCACGTTAATCCACATATGCTAAAAATTTGTTTTCCATTGATTCTATTTAGAACGGTTGAGATTGAAAGATGAACAAAGTTACATACAACATCTATTTGGTGCAATAAATTGTTGACACGTATAAAGGGATCTATCGTCGAATAAAAAGAAGTCCAGTCTTTGGTTGGGCATGTATGCGATCATGTGTCGTAGAAGGAAAGCCAAGGAGATCTATGCTTGGCTATAAAAAAAGCCAATCCGGTTTAATAACTTCAAATTAGAATAGAAGTCCAGTTGCAAGACTGCTACTTCGTTGCCGGAATTTAAGCCGATGCCAAAACTAGAGTCACATATACAAATAAAAAGGCAAGGTCATACTGTGATACACATGGAGAAAATCACCTATAAAAGAAAAACAAGGTCCTTCGAGTTCGAGGACACATATGATGCAAGCTTATGCAAAGCCTAGAGAACATTACGTACAACTATAGTTGTTTACAGATCAAGTGTTATTTCAAAAAGAAACAGCAAAGTCCTACTAGGACACGTACAATCCAAGTAGGTTTTTAAAAAAACATACAATGAAGCCTAAATAGGAACGTACACACGGTCAGCCCAGCGTACATGTTGTAGATTCTAAAAAAAGAACATGTTGTACGGGAACTCCTAGTTGGCGCTTCAGGCGCCAGCTAAGGGAGCTGGCGCTCACTGCCGCCGAATCGTGGGCCGGCCCATGTGGCGACCACGGCTAAACTCGTCTCGCCTGGTCGCTCGCTCGATCGAGAGCCTCGATGGCTGTTCGTACGGTCGCGGTTGACCAATTGACTGACTGGTCAACCTTTGACTTTAGAAAAAAGATGAAAACTTAAAACGAAAAAATCATAAAAAAAGAAAAAAAATCAAGATTTCAAAAAAGTTCACAGATTTGGAAACCTTCATTCATTTTTTTTCAAATCATCAAATATGGAAAAAAGTTCACATAAATTGAAAAATTTCATCAAATTGGAGAAGAGTTCATCGATTTTGAAATAAGTTCACCGAATTTTAAAAAGTTCATCCATTTTGAAAAAATTCATCGATTTTGAAAAAAAGTTCATCGATTTTGAAAAAGAGTTCATCCATTTTGAAAAAAAGTTCACGGATTGTGAAAATATTTCATCAGTTTTGAAAAACAGATCATCAATTTTGAAATAAGTTCACCGAATTTTATAAGAAGTTCATCGATTTCCAAAAACAGTTCATCAATTTTGAAAAAGAGTTTATCAATTTAGAAAAAAAAGTTCATCGATTTAGAAAAAAGTTCATCGATCTTGAAAAAGAGTTCATCGATTGTGAAAGAAAGTTCACCGATTTTTAAAAATAGTTCTTTCAAATTAGCAAAATAAATATAAAACCGTTCCAAAAAGAAGAAAAAATAAAAAGAACAAAAAACATAAAAAACCATTTCGAATAAAAAGGAAAAAGAATAGGAAAAAGGAATCGTTGTAAGAAGAAAAGGTGAAGAAGCAGTAGTTTGGGCAACTAATACGAGTTAGTGCGGTGGTTAGTGGATGAGGCGGACCGTGAGGGCGCGGTATCGATTCCCATCCAAAGCGTGCTTTTATTTGTCCTCACGACAGGAAGGAAGGGAAAAAGATGGGCCAGGCCCAGTTAACATGGCTGCAGGCGCCAGTTTGCGGAAACAGCTATAACCGGCGCCTGCAGCGCTAAATAGGAAATGCCATGTTGTACACGGACCCATTTTTTTGAATCGTTGAGCTGGTACATGGGCACGAATTAATAACGGCTGGAGAGGCTATAGGCTTTTTAGATGGAGGCTATAGGGAAAAAGGAATTGACGTTGGGAAAATCAGTGCTGATGCCACCTGTTCATTTGATCAAATCTTACGTACAAATATCATAGATAATACGAGCAGCCTAATTGATCAAATCTTGCATCCAATTAGCGTTTCAGTGGCACTCAAGAACTGGCCGATGCATTTGTCCACATATCCTTCCAAACAATGTAAAAAACCTTAATATACTTACTTTTAGTTTCACGTAGATTTTCACCCTTTCATGTCTAATTAGCTATCAACGATGAACCACAAGGCATTGATTTTTCTTGCACACAAACAAACTTGATTAAAAAGGATGGTTCCAGTCAAACTTTTGTACCGTTGGTTATGAATATATATGAAAATATTTAGTTCGATCAAGTAAAAGAAATATATTTTATCTTTCATGGGACTTTTTTTAGCACTGTAATTATAATTTCATGTAAGGATATTCACATGAAGAACAATGCTCAGAGTTTTTTTACCCGAGATCATTTGAAAATCTTAGTCAACTGTATACAAATTGTTAGAAAGTGACTGGCAAATGAGATGGTTGCCCAGAAACTTAAATGAAATGATAAACTAAAAGATAATAGCAAGTTTGTTTTTTTGTATGAAATCAATACATGTATAGTCCACAAATAACGAACATTGCACTCACTTTATATGAAATTGTTAGTTTGATTTATAGAAAATCAAAATTAATAAGTAAACAGTATCAACAACTATTTTGTACAGTGATACAATATCCCTAAATCACTAAATTCAGACTAACCTTTATATAGACACCATCTTATATGCGAAACAAATACATCACATCTCTTCAGATATGGATATGGAAAATCAAAATTAATAGGTAATTTGACATTCTTCTTTCCTGCAAAATCTAAAAGAGTCTATAATTAGCTAAATTTTGGAAATTGCCGATCAATAGTTAATACATGAAACCAATTCTAAAATTCAAATAGAAATACAATGTTATAGAGTGAGCAGATTTCTTTCCATGACATGCACTCATTAGCTTAACAGAGGTTAGTGATGCATGTATTTAGAAGTACTCCCTCTGTTCCTAAATATAAGTCTTTCGAGAGATTTCAATATGGACTACATACGGATGTATAGAGACGTATTTCAGAGTGTTGATTCACTCATTTTGCTTCATATGTAGTCCATCGTGAAATCTCTAAAAATGCTTATATTTAGGAACGGGGGGAGTATAACAAAAGGGATGGAAGTAATATAATATAGGTCATATTGTAAGCAATAAATTATTATCAATGATAGATATCATGGTCCGAGAAAATCCAGAGAAGTGGTACATGTAAAAAAAACCAGAGAGTATGTGCATACATAAAAATCTTCTATCAGGTGTGGATGACATATTATAAGAGGAATCTTCAAATGTGCTACGCATGTTTAACGAGTGAATTGCATCAAGGAGGCAACACAATGTTGTGGTAGTAGAGGTAAATGTTGTACTCTGCAAGCAATGGAGAAAGTGTAGTAAGGTAGTTTAGTTGTGTTCAAAACATAAGTTAATACAAATAATATGGGCATGGGAAAACAAAGATAAGTGACAATGATAGTGCAGTAGAGATATTATTTTCCATATTTATATGAGAGAACACCAGTGGCGTTACATGGCACTTACGTGAGCAACGATATAGGAACTTATAGTAAGATGAGTATGTACAAACTTTGCCTATCTATCTATAAACAAGTACATGATTTTTGAAAGAAAATTAGTGCATTTTATTTATCAAGGGTGTTTATTATTAAATAATTTCACTTATTTTTAGGGATGCCTACTTTCAATTAAAAACATGTATAATGATATTTATAAAATCTAGCCGCGCAATTGCGCGGGTCACCCCGCTAGTACTTACTAAAGCATAATTACTCATCAACATGACTCACATATCACTTTCATCATATCTCAAAACTATTACAAAGAATCAAGTTTATTTTTTCCAATGATACTCATGAAAGTTTTTATTATATCCTCCTTGGATATCTATCACGTTGGGATTATTTTCGTATATTGCTTTTGATAGCTCAAACAAATATAAGTGAAGAACCTGAGCATCATATTTGTTTCTCTCAAAATAATTTAAGTGAAGCAAGAGAGACTTTCTGAAAAAATACTAACTCTTAAATAAATCTAAGTGAAGCATGAGATCATTTCTTCAAAAATACTAAAGCACACCGTGCTCAAAAAGATATAAGTGAAGCACTAGAGCAATTCCATAACTCATAATGATTTAAGTGAACCATAGAGAGAAATTCTAACAAGTCATAGCATAATTTTGGCTCTCTCAAATAGGTGTGTCCAGCAAGGATTCATGACTTAAAATAAAAAGAAAATTAAGCAAAGACTCAAACCATACAAGACGCTCCAAGAAAAAATCATAATATGTGATGAATAAAAATATAGCTCCGAGTAAAATACCGGTGGTCATTAGAAGAAAGAGGGGATGCCACTCGAGCATCCCCAAGCTTAGTTGCTTGCTTCTCTTTGGATAATAGCTTGGGATTCCATGGGCATCCCCAAGCTTATGATCTTCTTACACCTTATTCCTTCATCCATCGTAATATCACCCAAAACTTGAAAACTTCAATCACACAAAACTCAACAAAACCTTCGTGCGGTCCGTTAGTATAAGAAAACAAATCACTACTATAAGTACTGTTGCAAACCCATTCATATTTTCTTCTTGCATTATATCTACTGTATTCCAACTTTTATGGCAAAAACTCTTAAAAGGAAACCATAGAATCATCAAAACAAGCACACAACGCAAAGAAAACAGAATCTGTCAAAAACAGAACACTCTGTAGCAATCTGGATATTTTGAAAACTGCTGTAACTCCAAAAATTCTGAAAAATTAAGAAAACTTGAGCAATTTTATATTAATATTGTGCAAAAATAATCAGTATTTTAACACGCTTCTGTTAAAAATGAGAATTATTTTCGTGAGGGCAAAAGCTTCTGTTTTTCAGCAAGATCAAATCAACTATCACCCAACATGATCCCAAAGGCTTTGCTTGGCACAAACACTAACTAAAACACAAAAAACACAATCATAACAGTAGCATAATTGTGCAAACACTCAAGAACAAAAAATACAAAATTTCATTCATTGGGTTGCCTCCCAACAAGCGCTATCATTTTATGACCCTAGCTAGGCATAATAATTTTAATGATGCTCACATGAAAGATAGCAAATGGAACACAAAGAGAGCCTCATGTAGCATGTGAAAACCAAGTTTAAGTCTAACATACTTCGAATGCAAAGGAATTTTATAATCAAACAAATTATCAAGACAAGCAAAAACTATCATATGCAAGAAAGAAGAAAAAAACAATATCAATCTCAACATAATGAGAGGTAATTTAGTAACATGAAAATTTCTACAGCAATATTTTCCTCCCTCATAATAATTATATGTGGGATCATATTCAAATTCAACAATATAGCTATCACATAATATATTCCCTATATGATCCGCATGCATGCAATGTTGACACTCTTCCAAAATAGTGGGATTATCATGAAATAAAGTCGTGACCTGTCCAAGCCCACTTTCATAAAAAATCTCATAAGACTGAACACTCTCCAAATATGTGGGATTATTTTTACCTAAAGTTGACTCTCTTCCAATCCCACTTTTAACATTATCGCAAGCATATTCATCATGAGGTTTAAATAAATTTTTAAGATCATAAGAATCATTATCACCCAATCATGATCATTGCAATAAGTAGCGGACATAGCAATATTAGCATCCCCAAGCTTGGGGTTTTGCATATTATTAGCACAATTTACATTAATAGAATTTATAATAACATCATTGCAATAATGCTTTTCATCTAAGGAGCTACATGAATCACTTTATAATTTCCTTCTTTTAACACTTCATCACAATTTTCAGATTAATGAATCTCAAGCAAAACTTCATAAAGATAATCTAGTGAACTCAATTCACTAGCAATGGGTTCATCATAACTAGATCTCTTGAAAAGATTAGCAAGTGTTTGAGAGTCCATATCAATTGATTTTTAGCAAGCGAAGATGCAAGCAAATAGAAGACACATGGCAACACAAGCAAACATGAGATCTAATGAGAAAATGGCGAACGAAAAATAGGGCGGATAAAACGACAAATTTTTGTGAAGTGGGGGAGATGAAAATGAGAGGCAAAAGGCAAATACTGTAAATTGCAAGGAGATGAGATTTGGGATTAGGAACCTGGTAGATGTTGATGATGTCTCCCCGGCAATGGCGCCAGAAATTGGCATGTTGACGGGAGACTATCTTGACTTGATCCTCCCCGGCAACGGTGCCAGGAATTCCTTTTGATGTCTGCTTGAACTACGTTAGTATTTCCCCAAAAGGAAGGGATGATACAACACAGCGACGGTAGGTATTTCCCTCAGTGATGAGACCAAGGTTATCAAACCAGTAGGAGAACCACGCAACACCACGTAAACAGCTCCTGCACACAACTAACAAATACTCGCAACCCGACGTATTAAAGGGATGTCAATCCGTTTCATGTAACGGCGCCAGAAATTGGCAAATAGACGAGATAAAAATTGTGATAGATTGATAAATGCAGATAGAAGCAAATAAAATTCAGCGAGGTATTTTTGGGTTTTGGGATAATATAGATCTGAAAATAAAAGCAAACAAAAATAGATCGCAAAGGCAAATATAATAAAGAAGAGACCGAGGCGTCGTAGATTTCACTAGTGGCTTCTCTCGAGAAAAATAGCATACGATGGGTAAACAAAATATTGTTGGGAAATTGATAGAACTTCAAATAATCATGACGATATCCAGGCAATGATCATTATATAGGCATCATGTCCAAAATTAGTAGACCGACTCCTGCCTGCATCTACTACTATTACTCCACACATCGACCGCTATCAAGCATGCATCTAGTGTATTAAGTTCATGGAGAAACAGAGTAATGCAATAAGAATGATGACATGATGTAGACAAGATCTATTTATGTAGAAATATACCCCATCTTGTTATGCTTAATAGCAATGATACATACGTGTCGGTTCCCCTTCTGTCACTAGGATCAAGCACCGTAAGATCAAATCCATCACAAAGCACCTCTTCCCATTGCAAGATAAATAGATCAAGTTGGCCAAACAAAACCCAAATATCAGAGAAGAAATATGAGGCTATAAGTAATCATGCGTATAAGAGATCAAAGAAGACCCAAATGACTTTCATGGATACAAACATAGATCTGATCATAAACTCAAAGTTCATCGGATCCCAACAAACACACCGCAAAAAGTGTTACATCAAATAGATCTCCAAGAGACCATTTTTATTGAGAATCAAAAGAGAGAGAGAGGAAGCCATCTAGCTACTAACTACGGACCCGTAAGTCTACAACGAACTACTCGTGCATCATTGTAGAGGCGCCAATGAGGATGATGAACCCCTCCGTGATGGTGTCTAGATTGGATCCGGTGGTTCTGGAACTTGCGGTGGCTGGAATTGATTTTCGACGACTCTCTTAGGGTTTCTAGAACATTGGGGTATTTATAGAGCAAAGAGGCGGTGCGGGAGGCCACCGAGGTGAGCACAACCCACCTGGGCGCGCCTGGGCCCCCGGGTGCGCCCTGGTGGGTTGTGCTCCCCTCGCAGCACCCCTCAGCTACTTTCTTGGCCCATCTGGTGTTTTCTAATCTAAAAAAATCCACAAAAAGTTCCGCTGCGTTTGGACTCCGTTTGGTATTGTTTTCCTACAACATAAAAAACAAGCAGAAAACAGCAACTGGCACTGGGCACTATGTCAATAGGTTACTCCCAAATTTTTTTATAAAGTTGTTATAAAATGATTGTAAAACATGCAAAAATGATAATATAATAGCATTGAACAACCAAAAATTATATATACATTGGAGACGTATCAACATGAATATAATGTTGGTGGAAATACGTACTCCCCCAAGGTTAGGCGTTTGGCCTAGCTTGGTAATCACCACCCGTAGCTTGGATAATAGTTAGAATGATAGCTCGTGGAGGCTCTCGGTGCAGCCTCCTTAGCCTGGCGGGAAGCCTCTACCCCCGCGTTGCACTCATGCGCCTCTCTCTCTCTCATAGATGTAGCATCTTCCTTTACTCTGGTAATCAATGAGAGCAGGTGCAGGCAAAATAACAGGTATAATGGGTTTTTATCGAACATAAAGTTATATTTGTAGTTCATGGCCTTATATTTAATGAATTTATGACGCTGCATGGTCCCAAAGTCTAGGTATTGGGTAGGCAAAATAGGATTATTGGGCCAAGGTGACACACCGAGCTTCCTAGCTAACGAGAGGCATAAATCCCTCCATAAAAATGACCACAATCAGCATTGCGTTGCAACCTTTGTGCAATGATTGCTCCAAGATTATAACATTTAATTCCTGTTAGAGTAGTGTGTATGAGGCTCAAGTCCGGGGCACAGACGGTACTACAATCTTGTTTGCCCACGATGAAGGAAATATGCCCTAGAGGCTATAATAAAGTTATTATTTATTTCCTTATTTCATGATAAATGTTTATTATTCATGCTAGAATTGTATTAACGGGAAACATAATACATGTGTGAATACATAGACAAACATAGTGTCACTAGTATGCCTCTACTTGACTAGCTCGTTGATCAAAGATGGTTATGTTTAATAACCATAGACATCAGTTGTCATTTGATAAACGGGGTCACATCATTAGAAGAATGATGTGATTGACTTGACCCATTCCATTAGCTTAGCACTTGATCATTTTAGTTTACTGCTATTGCTTTCTTCATGACTTATACATGTTCCTATGACTATTAGATTATGCAACTCCCGATTACCGGAGGAACACTTTGTGTGCTACCAAACGTCACAATGTAACTGGGTGATTATAAAGGTGCTCTATAGGTGTCTCTGATGGTGTTCGTGGAGTTGGCATAGACCAAGAATAGGATTTGTCACTCCAATTGTCGAAGAGGTATCTCTGGGCCCTCTCGGTAATGCACATCACTATAAGCCTTGCAAGCAATGTGACTAATGAGTTAGTTGCGGGATGTTGCATCATGGAACAAGTAAAGAGACTTGCCGTTAACGAGATTGAACTAGGAATTGAGATACCGACGATCGAATCTCGGGCAAGTAACATACTGATGACAAAGGGAACAACGTATGTTGTTATGCGGTTTGACCGATAAAGATCTTCGTAGAATATGTAGGAACCAATATGAGCATCCAGGTTCCGCTATTGGTTATTGACCGGAGACATGTCTCGGTCATGTCTACATAGTTCTCGAACCCGTAGGGTCCGCACACTTAAAGTTCTGTGACGATCAGTATTATGAGTTTTTGTGTTTTGATGTACCAAAGGTAGTTCGGAGACTCGGATGTGATCACAGACATGACGAGGAGTCTCGAAATGGTCGAGACGTAAAGATCATTATATTGGAAGGTTATATTCAGACACTGGATGAGTTTCGGGGGTTATCGGATAAATACGGGAGAACCGGGAGGTTACCGGAACCTCCCGGGGGGTTATTGGGCCTTATGGGCCCAAGTGGAGGAAGAGGAGAGGCGGCCAGCTAGGGGCTTGCGGCACCCCTAGCCCAAACTGAATTGGACTAGGGGGGGCGGCCCCCCTTTCCTTCTTCTTCTCCTCTCCTTCCTTCCCCTCTCCTACTAGGACTAGGAAAGAGGGGGGAATCCTACTTGGATTAGGATTGCCCCCCCCTTGGGCACGCCTCCTCCTCCTTGGCCGCCCCTCCTCCTCTCCCTCCTTTATATACGGGGAGGGGGCACCCCTTGGAGACACAACAATTGATCGGTTGATCTGTTAGCCATGTGCGGTGCCCCCCTCCACCATAATCCACCTCGGTTATATCATAGCGGTGCTTAGGTGAAGCCCTGCGTCAGTAGCTTCATTAAAATCGACACCACACCATCGTGCTGACGAAACTCTTCCCCGAGCTCTGCTGGATCGTGAGTTCGCGGGACGTCACCGAGCTGAACGTGTGCTGAACGCGGAGGTGCTGTACATTCGGTGCTAAGGATCGGTCGATCATGAAGACGTACGACTATATCAACCGCGTTGTTATAATGCTTCCGCTTAACGGTCTACGAGGGTACGTGGACAACACTCTTCCCTCTCGTTGCTATGCATCACCATGATCTTGCGTGTGCGTAGGAACTTTTTTGAAATTACTACGTTGCCCAATAGTGGCATCCGAGCCAGGTTTATGTGTAGATGTTATATGAACGAGTAGAACACAAGTGAGTTGTGGGCGATACAAGTCATACTGCTTTCCAGCATGTCATACTTTGGTTCGGTGCTATTGTTGGATGAAGCGGCCCGGACTGACATTACGTGTACACTTACACGAGACTAGTTCTACCGACGTGCTTTGCACACAGGTGGCTGGCGGGTGTCACTTTCTCCAACTTTAGTTGAACCAAGTGTGGCTACGCCTGGTCCTTGAGAAGGTTAAAACATCACTAACTTGACGAACTATCGTTGTGGTTTTGATGCGTAGGTAAGAATGGTTCTTGCTCAGCCCGTAGCAGCCACGTAAAACTTGCAACAACAAAGTATAGGATGTCTAACTTGTTTTTGCAGGGCATGTTGTGATGTGATATGGTCAAGATATGATGCTATATTTATTGTATGAGATGATCATGTTTTGTAACAGAGTTATCGGCAACTGGCAGGAGCCATATGGTTGTCGCTTTATTGTATGCAATGCAAACGCCCTGTAATTGCTTTACTTTATCACTAAGCGGTAGAGATAGTCGTAGAAGCAATAGTTGGCGAGACGACAATGATGCTACGATGGAGATTAAGGTGTTGCACCGGTGACTATGGTTATCATGATGGTGCTTTTTAGATGGAGATCAAAGGAACAAGATGATGATGGCCATATCATATCACTTATATTGATTGCATGTGATGTTTATCCTTTATGCATCTTATTCTGCTTTGTTTGGCGGTAGCATTATAAGATGATCTCTCACTAAATTTCAAGGTAAAAGTGTTCCCCCTGAGTATGCACCGTTGCCAAAGTTCGTCGTGCCGAGACACCACGTGATGATCGGGTGTGATAAGCTCAATATTCATCTACAACGGGTGTGAGGGAGTCCTAGATTAGGGGGTGTTCGGGTAGCCGGACTATACCTTCAGCCGGACTCCAGGACTATGAAGATACAAGATTGAAGACTTCGTCCCATGTCCGGATGGGACTTTCCTTGGCGTGGAAGGCAAGCTTGGCGATGCGGATATTCAAGATCTCCTACAATTGTAACCGACTTTGTGTAACCCTAACCCTCTCCGGTGTCTATATAAACCGGAGGGTTTTAGTCCGTAGGACAACTTCATCATACAACAATCATACCATAGGCTAGCTTCTAGGGTTTAGCCTCCTTAATCTCGTGGTAGATCTACTCTTGTACTACCCATATCATCAATATTAATCAAGCAGGACGTAGGGTTTTACCTCCATCAAGAGAGCCCGAACCTGGGTAAAACATCGTGTTCCTTGCCTCCTGTTACCATCCGGCCTAGACACACAGTTCGGGACCCCCTACCCGAGATCCGCCGGTTTTGACACCGACATTGGTGCTTTCATTGAGAGTTCCTCTGTGTCGTCGCTTTTAGGCCCGATGGCTCCTTCGATCATCAACAACGATGCTGTCCAGGGTGAGACTTTTCTCCCCGGACAGATCTTCGTCTTCGGCGGCTTCGCACTGCAGGCCAATTCGCTTGGCTACCTTGAGCAGATCGAAAGCTACGCCCCTGGCCATCAGGTCAGGTTTGGAAGCCTAAACTACACGGCTGAGATCCGCGGGGACTTGATCTTCGACGGATTCGAGCCACAGCCAAGTGCGCCGCACTGTCTCGATGGGCATGATATAGCTCTACCGCCGAACAACGCCTTGGAGGCCGCACACGCATCGGTTCCTACCATTGATTTGGAGCCTACTGCGCCGATCGAGGATCAGCGGTTGGACACTGCCTCAGTGGTGCGATCTCAGAGGCGATCGAGCCAAACTCTAGCCCCACACTTCACATGGCCCGTGACTCCGAGGAGCCGGATTCCTCTTCGAACTCTAAGCCCCCCGCGCCCCTGCCGATCGAATCCGATTGGGCGCCGATAATGGAGTTCACCGCCGCGGACATCTTTCAGCACTCGCCCTTCGGCGACATCCTGAATTCTCTAAAGTCTCTCTCTTTATCAGGAGATCCCTGGCCGGACTACGGTCAGCAAGGTTGGGATACGGACGATGAAGAAATTCAAAACCCACTCACCACCCACTTCGTAGCCACTGTCGACGACTTAACCGACATGCTTGACTTCGACTCCGAAGACATCGACGATATGGACGATGATGCAGGAGACGAACAAGAACCAGCACCTGTAGGGCGCTGGAAGGCCACCTCGTCATATGACATATGTATGGTGGACACTCCAAAGGATGGAGATGGCGATGGAACAGCGGGGGACGATCACTACTAGGGAAAAGCCTAGCAGCAGCATGGGTTTTGGGCCTATTAGCAGCGCGGGGGCCGGCGCTACTAATAAGGCACTACAGCTAACGTATAGCAGTAGAGCGGGCGCACCCGCGCTACTACTACGTCTGTTAGAAGTAGCGTGGGTAAAAACCCGCGCTACTACTAACCCGCGGAATTTTTTCTCGATTTTTTTGCCCGAATTTTCAAATTTCTGAATTATTTTAACCTCTAATCTCTAATCACCCTCATCGCTGCTCAATTTAATCTCTAATCACCCCTCATCATTCCAAATCATCTAACTTCACGGATGATCACCCATCCTCTCACTACTCCAGCCTAAACACGCTTAACTTCCGGGTTCTATTCTCCCTCGATTCCAAGTCTGCACTTGTTGTTTTCCTAACAATAGTAAAGATGTCAATCCTATTAACCCTCGGGAGTTTAGCTTGAGCATGAAGTCACACATTTCGCTATTTGAGTTTAAAACTATTGTTCTAAACCACAATAATTATTTAGTAACACTAATATTTCTTGAATAAGGAGTTTGACCACATTTTGACCAAAGTTTGACCACAGTTTGACCAGATTTGACCAAAATTCCAAAAAACTAAAATAATAATCTAGTAACAATAATATTCTTGAATAATTATTTAGTAACACTAATACGTCTTGAATAAGTAGTTTGACCACAGTTTGACCAGATTTGACCAAAATTAAAAAAAAACTGAAATTTGAGCATAATTTTTTTCCTTTTAGAATTTGAGGATTCTAAAAATTTGCAAACAGGCCGTAGGCGGTCACCATCGTATGCGGATTTTCGTGCTGAACATTTTGATATATTATACGTTTTTTCTGACATCGTATGCAAAAGTTATAGCCGTTTTACAATTTCCCTACACTTTTTGCAAAACATGTCCAAATTTAAGTTTTTAAAATTTCCTAACTAGTAGATGTAGTAACATAACTACATCTCGAAGGATTTTAATTTTTGAAACATTTTGATATATTATACATTTTTTTAACATCGTATGCAAAAGTTATAGCCGTTTTACATTTTTCCCTACACTTTTTGCAAAACATGTCCAGATTTAAGTTTTTAAATTATCCTAACTAGTAGATGTAGTAACATAACTACATCTCGAAGGATTTTAATTTTTGAAGTTTTTATCATTTTCTTTTGCTTTTTACAAAACCGAAAAGGCGATCCACCAGGGGGGGGGGGGTAGAGTTTCAAAATGGGACCTTTAGTAGTAGCGAGGGATTTTACCCCTCGCTACTACTATGGCATGTCCCGGAGTAGTAGCGAGGGGTAAAAACTTAGTAGTAGCGAGGGTTTATAAACCTCGCTACTACTATGGCATGGCCCAGGGGCATGGTAGAGACCGCTTAGTAGTAGCGAGGGGTAAAAACCAGCACTACTGCTATCAACTTAGAAGTAGCGAGGGTTAAAAACCCGCGCTACTACTATGGCATGTCCCGGGGGCACGGTAGAGACCGCTTAGTAGTAGCGAGGGTTATAAACCAGCGCTACTGCTATCAACTTAGTAGTAGCGAGGTTTAAAAACCCGCGCTACTACTACTTAGCAGCAGCGCCTGATTTTAAAGCGCGCTGTTGGTAAGATTCTGTGTATAGGCTTTTCCCTAGTAGTGGATACCTCTAAGAAACAGCCCAAGCGCCGGCGTCAGCAGCGCTGCTCTAAATACCGCCAAAGCAAAAACGGTGATTCTGGCACGGGAGATAATACTACTCCGGATAGCGCCGAAGAACACCCCCTCCAGCAAGATTCAGCACAGGAGGACAGAGAAGCCAGCCCTCACGAGAGGGCGGCGGACCAAGAGGTTGAGGACAATAATTATACGCCTCCCCCCGAAGACGAGGCAAGCCTCGACGACGACGAGTTCGTCGTGCCAGAGGATCTCGCCGAACAAGAGCGTTGTAAACACAGGCTTATGGCCACGGCAAGCAGCCTCATGAAAAAGTAGCAACATCTTAGAGCTGATTAGGATTTGCTAGCTGACAGATGGACTGAAGTTCTTGCGGCCGAAGAGTATGAACTCGAACGCCGCTCCAAGAGTTACCCAAAGTGCAGGCTGCTACCCCGACTAGAGGAGGAAGCACCTACATCACCAGCGCATGACATGGCCGACCAGCCACCTCGTGGCCGCAATAGAGAGGCCTCTTGGCCCTCCACTCAAGCCATGCCCCGACACCGCGTCAAGCATACTAAGGCACAGGAAAATGCACCCGACCCGCGCGACATACTGGAGGACAAGGCAAAGCAAACAAGATCGATCTACGGATCGCGCAGGCGCCCCACGGCACGTGACGGTGATCGTCACTCCGGATGCAATAAATCCGGCCGGGCCGAACTCAACAGACAAAGCTCCTTCGAGCTGCGTCGTGATATAGCCCGATACAGAGGCGCCACACACCCACTATGCTTCACAGATGAAGTAATGGATCATAAAATCCCTGAGGGCTTCAAACCCGTAAACATCGAATCGTACGATGGCACAACAGATCCTGTGGTATGGATCGAGGATTATCTCCTTCATATCCACATGGCCCGCGGTGATGATCTACATGCCATCAAATACCTCCCACTCAAACTTAAGGGACCGGCCCGGCATTGGCTTAACAGCTTGCCAGCAGACTCGATCGGTTCTTGGGAGGACCTGGAAGCCACATTCCTTGACAACTTCCAGGGAACTTATGTGCGACCACCAGACACCGATGACCTAAGCCACATAATTCAGCAGCGAGAGGAATCGGCTAGGCAATTCTGGACACGGTTCCTAACAAAGAAAAACCAGATAGTCGACTATCCAGACGCAGAGGCCTTAGCGGCCTTCAAGCATAATATCCGTGACGAGTGGCTTACCCGGCACCTGGGACAGGAAAAGCTGAAATCTATGGCAGCCCTCACGACACTCATGACCCGCTTTTGCACGGGAAAAGACAGTTGGCTAGCTCGCAGCAACAATTTAACCAAGAACCCTATTAATTTGAATACCAAGGACAAAAGCGACAGGTCGCGTCGGAACAAACAAAAGCGCCGCGTTAACAGTGACAGCAATGAGGATACGACAGTTAATGCCGGATTCAGAGGCTACAAATCCGGTCAACGGAAAAAGCCGTTCAAAAGAAATACTCAGGGCCCGTCCAGTTTGGACCGAATACTCGACCGCTTGTGCCAGATACATGGCACCCCCGAAAAGCCAGCCAATCACACCAACAGGGATTGTTGGGTGTTCAAGCAGGCAGGCAAGTTAAGAGCCGAAAAAAAGACAAGGGGCTGTATAGCGACAACGAGGAGGAGCCCAGGCCGCCGAACAACGGTGGACAGAAGGGATTTCCCCTGCAAGTGCGGATGGTGAACATGATATACGCAACCCACATCCCCAAGAGGGAGCGGAAGTGTGTATTACAGGACGTATATGCGATGGAGCCAGTCGCCCCAAAGTTCAACCCATGGTCCTCCTGCCCGATCAGCTTTGATCGAAGGGACCACCCCACTAGCATCTGTCACGGCGGCTTCGCCGCATTGGTCCTAGACCCAATCATTGACGGATTTCATCTCACAAGAGTCCTCATGGACGGCGGCAGCAGCCTGAACCTGCTTTACCAGGATACAATGCGAAAATGGGCATAGATCCCTCGAGGACCAAGCCCACCAAAACGACCTTTAAAGGCGTCATACCAGGTGTAGAAGCCAACTGTACAGGCTCAGTCACACTGGAAGTGGTCTTCGGATCTCCGGATAACTTGCAAAGCGAGGAGTTAATCTTCGACATAGTCCCGTTCCGTAGTGGCTATCACGCACTGCTCGGGCGAACCGCATTCGCAAAATTCAACGCGGTACCGCACTATGCATACCTCAAGCTCAAGATGCCAGGCCCTAGAGGAGTAATCACTGTCAATGGGAACACTGAACGCTCCCTCCAAATGGAGGAGCACACGGCAGCGCTCGCAGCAGAAGTACAAAGCAGCCTCTCTAGGCAGTTCTCTAGTTCGGCCTTCAAAAAGCCGGACACTGTCAAGCGCGCCCGGAGTCCCCTACAACAAGACCGCCTGGCATGTTCTAAGCTAGCGTAGCAATGTGGCCCCAACCCTAGCCCTCGCGGTACAATGAAACCATTGCTTCGCGTACATAACTACGCTCTTGAAATACCATGGGCACAGGGGAAGGGGCACTATCACGGCACGCCCGAAATACGGCTTAAACCGCACCAGGGGCTGCCGGATTCCTTTTTTTTTCTTTTTTTTTCTTACTCTCAGGACTCCATACTTCGGATGACCCGTTCGGCAATTCAACTGCCGCACAAACGATGCAAGATCCAGGAAAGCAGACAAGCCACGCCGCATTATGGAACTCCCAGGTGGTCTCTATTGCGAGCAGTATACCTGTTTTTTAATACAATTCCGCGGCCTGCCCCTGGCCAGGACATGTTAAATAGTCCAATTTCTTTTGCTTATCACACTATTTGTATCGTTCCGCTCTCATAGCAGCCTTTCTATAAGCAATGCATAGCTTTTTGTCTATTTTTTGCATTATCCTCTTTATATATATGTTTATCAATAACATGTTGCATCCGTACACTATGGTACGGTAAAAATACGCCAGGGGCTTTAGTACCCATCAATATGGCGTGAGAAGTCCATACACTTTCACAAGTGCGGCACCCCGAACTTATAGCACTATATGCATCGGCTCCGAATCATGATTTGGGTCAATAGTTGGGTTTGCCCGGCTCCTATGTTTTGGTGCCTTACGTTCCGCTATATCGGCTAAGGTAGCACTAGGAGAACTACTGCGATTGTGCCCCAGTTGAGCTGGGCTGAGCACCTCAGTAGAGAAAGCTAAAACTGACTGTCATGATGAGGCGAGAGACCGGTCGCTGTTCGCGAGGTTTTTCGAGTCCTTAAAGACTTATGCCGCTTCGAGCGAGGAACCGGCTTTGTTCGGCCAAGGTGTGGATAGCGCCCCGAACTCGGTCTTACGAATACTAGGGGCTTCGCCGAAATTTAAAATTATAGAGTTATATGGCTAAGTGAGAGTGTTCAAGCATTATAGTCCGATTGCCTTGTTCATTGTGGTGAGGGCCTCCCTCGACGGAACCAATCATGGGAAAAAGAGCGCTCAGGTTTATCCCAAACATCCCAGCACTAGTGGCATGGGGGCAGAAGCCGACGACTGGCCATCTCTCAATTTTTTGATAAACGGCCACACAGAAAGTAATATTTTAAATTCAAGCATTGCTTAGCGCATATGAACAAGTTTTCAGCGCACAGGATAACACGAGCGAGCTCATTCAAAAATTACATCCTTGGTGCATTCATCCGCCATAAGGCGGGCACCGGCCAGAACATCCTTGTAATAGTTCTCGGCTTGTGATGCTCCTTCCCCGGCGGCGGCCCGTCCCTCACAAGCTTCTCACCGTCCAGCTTACCCCAGTGCACCTTTGCACGGGCAAGGGCCCTACGGGCACCTTCGATGCAGACGGAGCGCTTGATGACCTCGAGCCTTGGACAAGCCTCCACTAGCCGCCGCACCAGTCCGAAGTAGCTCCTAGGTAGGGCCTCTCTAGGCCACAACCGAACTATGAAGCCCTTCAGGGCCTGTTCGGCCGCCTTGTGGAGCTCGACCAGCTGCTTCAGCTGGTCGCTCAAGGGCACAGGGTGTCTAGCCTCAGCGTACTGAGACCAGAACACCTTCTCCGTCGAGCTGCCTTCCTCGGCTCGGTAGAATGCCTTACCCGCCGCTATCTTTTTCACCGCATCCAATTCCTGGAGGGCCTTCTAGGCTTCGGCCTTGGCAGATTTGGCAGTTTTAAGGGCCGCAACAAGCTCGGACGCTCGCGTCTTCGAGTCGAGCTCCAAACTCTCATATGTTTTCATGAGAGCCTGAAGCTCTTGCTGCACCTCGCCGACCTGCGCCTCAAATTTCTCCCGCTCGGTGCGCTCCGTGGCCGCTCTCTTCTTGGCCTCGGACAGCGCCTGCTTGAGGGTCACCACCTTAGTTGTGGCCCCTACAATAAGCAGTATACTCCTGTCATTTTTTGCAATTGTGTCTTCTCATAGGCATATTTTCTATAAGGTATCTCTTACCTTCTTTCTCCTCGAGCTGCCGTTTGGCAAGGCCGAGCTATTGCTCGGTCCGCTCGAGGCCCTGCTTCAGGGCACCCACCTCTACAGTCAGTGCGGCGGTGGCCAGCAGCGAAGCCTGCATACGTATATTGATTCCTTTTTAGTTAGACTCCTCTGATATTTGATAGATCCTCTATTCGGCTTTTCTTTCCGAACGCCAAACAGAGCATCAGGGGCTACTGTCTATGCGGTAATATTTTTACATATTTCTACTTACCTCGAAGCCTGTTAGAAGGCTAGCACAAGCTTCAGTAAGTCCGCTTTTGGCGGACCGAACCTTCTGGACCACCGTACCCATGATGGTACGGTGCTCCTCGTCGATAGAGGCGCCCTTAAGCACCTCCAGTAGATTGTCCGGCGCCTCCGGTTGGACGGAGGACGCCAGCTCAATAGGCTTGCTCCTCTTGGCAGGAGTTCGCCTGCCGCGGTCCGGAACCGTTGATGATTTCGGCGCGGTGTCTGGCTTAAAGCCGGACTTGGAGCCCCGGGGGGTCTTGTCCCCTTTACTCCTGGAGTCCGAGGGGTCGCCTCGCGGCTCCTCCTGGACCACCTCCTCTTGCCCCGGAGCTTGTTGCGACGCCACTTCGGCGTCATCCGCAGCACAGGGGGAGGCAGCGGGCGGAACTGAATTCACGTCCGATGAATCCAGGGAGCCTCTCGACGACTCGTCGAGCCCGTCCTTGGGCGGGCTGCATGATTATATTCGACATTAGGGAAATCTGCGCTACAAAAGGAATATCATGAGTTACTCTGGTATCCGAACACTTACGATTTCGCCGGACGCTTGGCCCTGTCCGACCATTCCTCTTCGTCCTCATCGGCGTCGGGGGCGTAGTCCGGCGGAGGGGTTTTCCTCTTCTTGGACCCTTCGTCCTCCCCTATTAGGGCGGCCTTCCTCTTCTTTCCTCCCCCCGCTGGAGGGGGAGAGGTCTCTTCTTCCTCCTCCTCGTCTTCACGGGAGGAGTGCATCTCGGACTCATCGGACGACGAGTCCGACACCACCATATGCCGGGAACTCTTTCGAGTCCCCGTGGCCTTCTTCTTCTTGGCCTTCTTCTCCGGCACCACATAAGGTGCCGGAACCAGCAGCTTCACTAGGAGAGCAGGGGCTGGGTCTTCGGGCAAGGGAGCCGGATAGTTAATCAGTCCGGACTTCGCCTGCCAATCCTATCAAAGGTGAGGGAGTTTAGATCCCGCACAGAGTCAAACTATGAAGAAAACTTAACATCCTGTAAAAGATGAAAATATTTTACCTTGCCAGCAGGACGCTACGAGCTAAATCCGCGGTCTTCGGAGGCGGATGTGGGAGCCTCGACGCCTTTGGTTAGCCCCTTCTAGAAATCTTCGTACGTCGTGTCGAAGAGCCTGCTCAGAGTTCGGTGCTGCGCCCGGTTGAACTCCCACAAATTGATGTCACGTTCTTGACACAGAAGGATCCGACGGACGAGCATGACCTGGACTACGTTGACAAGCTTGAGCTGCTTGTTCACTAGGGACTGGATGCATTTTTGCAATCCGGTCACCTCTTCTTCGTCGCCCCATGACAAGCCCGTCTCCTTCCAGGACGTGAGCCGCGTAGGGGGTCCGGATCGGAATTCAGGGGCTGCGATCCACTTCGGATCGCGTGGCTCGGTGATGTAAAACCACCCTGACCCCCACCCCTTCAAGGTCTCCACAAAGGAGCCCTCGAGCCATAGGACGTTGGCTATTTTGCCCGCCATGGCACCTCCGCACTCCGCCTGGTTGCCGCACACCACCTTTGGCTTGACGTTGAATGTCTTGAGACAGAGGCCGAAATGGGGGCGGATGCAGAGGAAAGCCGCGCACACGACGATAAACGCCGAGATATTGAGGATGAAGTTCGGGGCCAGATCATGGAAATCTAGGCTATAGTAGAACCTGAACCCGCGGACAAATGGGTGGAGAGGAAAACCCAGTCCGTGGAGGAAGTGGGGAAGAAATACTACCCTCTCATGGAGCCTTGGGGTGGGGAGAAGCTGCCCCTCCTCAGGAAGCCGGTGCGCGATGTCTTTGGACAGGTATCCGGCCTTCCTTAGCCTTTTGACATGGCCCTCCGTGACGGAGGAGACCATCCACTTGCCTCCCGCTCCGGACATTGTTGGAGAAGGTTGAGGTAGGAAGTGCGGGCTTGGGCACTGGAGCTCGGGTGCGCAGAAGATGGATAGGCAAAGGAGGAAGAAGGCGTAGGTAAAAAGGTGGATCCTTATCCCCTTATATGAGCGGATGCGACTATGCGCCCCCACCAGCCTAGTAAAACTCGCTTGCCTCCCAAGCACCGTGATAAATGGCACGGTTGGGTTACCCACGTCCGTATTGATGAGAATCCCGTAAATGGTGGACACGATCTCTGCTTTGACAAGAGGCGCCAAGGAAACCACCTCGCAAAGCACGCTGAGGTGGAAAAGTGAAAACGATTCGAATAAAGGCTTGGCCGTAGTGTGATGTCACGCTACGGAATACGTCTGCAAATTAAATTTGTGTTAATATTATTCTCTCTGTGGCAATACGTGGAAACTTATTTTGCAGAGCCGGACACTACTCTTGGTGTTTACAAACTTTTATGAAGAATTTGGAGGAGGAACCCGCCTTCCAATGGCGAAGACAATCTACTCGCCGGACTCGTCGTCATTGAAGCATGGTTCAGGGGCTACTGAGGGAGTCCTGGATTAGGGGGTGTTTGGGTAGCTGGACTATACCTTCAGCCGGACTGCAGGACTATGAAGATACAAGATTAAAGACTTCGTCCCGTGTCCGGATGGGACTTTCCTTGGCGTGGAAGGCAAGCTTGGCGATGCGGATATTCAAGATCTCCTACCATTGTAACCGACTTTGTGTAACCCTAACCCTCTCCGGTGTCTATATAAACCGGAGGGTTTTAGTCCGTAGGACAACTTCATCATACAACAATCATACCATAGGCTAGCTTCTAGGGTTTAGCCTCCTTGATCTCATGGTAGATCTACTCTTGTACTACCCATATCATCAATATTAATCAAGCAGAACGTAGGGTTTTACCTCCATCAAGAGGTCCCGAACCTGGGTAAAACATCGTGTTCCTTGCCTCCTGTTACCATCCGGCCTAGACGCATAGTTCGGGACCCCCTACCCGAGATTCGCCGGTTTTGACACCGACAGGGTGTAAGAGAGTTTTACACACGCAGAATACTCGGGTTAAACTTGACGAGCCTATCATATGCAGATATGGCCTCGGAACACTGAGACCGAAAGGTCGAGCGTGAATCATATAGTAGATATGATCAACATAGTGATGTTCACCATTGAAAATTACTCCATTTCACATGATGATCGGTTATAGTTTAGTTGATATGGATCACGTGATAACTTAGATGATTAGATTGATGTCTATCTAAGTGGGAGTTCTTAAGTAATATGATTAATTGAACTTAAATTTATCATGAACTTAGTACCTGGTAGTATTTTGCTTATCTATGTTATTGTAGATAGATGGCACGTGTTGTTGTTCTGTTGAATTTTAATGTGTTCCTTGAGAAAGCAAAGTTGAAAGATGATGGTAGCAATTATACGGACTGAGTCCGTAACTTGAGGATTATCCTCATTGATGCACAGAAGAATTACGTCCTGGAAGCACTGCTAGGTGCCAAACCCGCTGCAGGTGCAACGCTAGATGTTATGAGCGTCTGGCAGAGGAAAGCTGATGACTAATCAATAGTTCAGTGTGCAATGCTTTACGGCTTAGAACTGGCACTTCAACGACGTTTTGAACGTCATGGAGCATATGAGATGTTCCAGGAGTTGAAGTTAATATTTCAAGCAAATGCCCGGATTGAGAGATATGTAGTCTCCAATAAGTTCTATAGCTGCAAGATGGAGGAGAATAGTTCTATCAGTGAACATATACTCAGAATGTCTAGGTACCATAATCACTTGACTCAGCTGAGAGTTAATCTTCCGGTTGATAGTGTCATTGACAGAGTTCTTCAATCATTGTCACCAAGCTACAAGAGCTTTGTGATGAACTATAATATGCAAGGGATGGATAAGATGATTCCCAAGGTCTTCGCCATGCTAAAGGCTACGGGGGTAGAAATCAAGAAGGAGCATCAAGTGTTGATGGTCAACAAGACCACCAGTTTCAAGAAAAAGGGTAAAGGGAAGAAGAAAGGGAACTTCAAAAAGAACGACAAACAAGTTGCTGCTCAAGAGAAGAAACCCAAGTCTGGACCTAAGCCTAAGACTGAGTGCTTCTACTGCAAAGGGAGATGTCACTTGAAGCGGAATTGCCCCAAGTATTTGGCGAATAAGAAGGATGGCAAGGTGAACAAAGGTATATGTGATATACATGTTATTGATGTGTACCTTACTAGAGCTCGCAGTAGTACCTGGGTATTTGATACTGGTTCTGTTGCTAATATTTGCAACTCAAAACAGGGACTACTGATTAAGCAAAGATTGGCTAAGGACGAGGTGACGATGACCGTGGGAAATAGTTCCAAAGTCGATGTGATCACCGTCGGCACGCTACCACTACATCAACCTTCGGGATTAGTTTTAGACATAAATAATTGTTATTTGGTGCCAGCGTTAAGCATGAACATTATATCTGGATCATGTTTGATGCGAGACGGTTATTCATTTAAATTTGAGAATAATGGTTGTTCTATTTATATGAGTAATATGTTTTATCGTCATGCACCCTTGAAGTGTGGTCTATTTTTATTGAATCTCGATAGTGGCGATACACATATTCATAATGTTGAAGCCAAAAGATGTAGAGTTGATAATGATAGTGCAAATTATTTGTGGCACTGCCGTTTGGGTCATATTGTTGTAAAGTGTATGAAGAAACTCCATACTGATGGACTTCTGGAATCACTTGATTATGAATCACTTGGTACTGGCGAACCATGCCTCATGGGCAAGATGACTAAAACGCCGTTCTCCGGAACAATGGAGTGAGCAACAGATTTATTGGAAATCATACATACTGATGTATGTGGTCCGATGAATATTGAGGCCCGCGGCGGGTATCGTTATTTTCTCACCTTCACAGATGATTTGAGTAGATATGGGTATATCTACTTAATGAAACATAAGTCTGAAACATTTGAAAAGTTCAAAGAATTTCAGAGTGAAGTGGAAAATAATCGTAACAAGAAAATAAATTTTCTACGGTCTGATCGTGGAGGATAATATTTGAGTTACGAGTTTGGTTTACATTTGGAACAATGTGGAATAGTTTCGCAACTCACGCCACCCAGAACACCACAGTGTAATGGTGTGTCCGAACGTCGTGATCGTACTTTACTATATATGGTGTGATCTATGATGTCTCTTACTAATTTGCCTCTATTGTTTTTGGGTTATGCTTTAGAGACAGCTGCATTCACGTTAAATAGGGCACCATCAAAATCTGTTGAGATGACACCTTACGAACTATGGTTTGGCAAGAAACCAAAGTTGTCATTTCTTAAAGTTTGGGGATGCGATGCTTATGTGAAAAAGCTTCAACCTGATAAGCTCGAACCCAAATCGGAGAAATGTGTCTTCATTGGATACCCAAAGGAAACTGTTGGGTACACCTTCTATCACAGATCCGAAGGCAAGACATTCATTGCTAACAATGGATCCTTTCTAGAGAAGTAGTTTCTCTCGAAAGAAGTGAGTGGGAGGAAAGTAGAACTTGATGAGGTAACTGTACCTGCTCCCTTATTGGAAAGTAGTTCATCACAGAAACCGGTTCCTGTGACACCTACACCAATTAGTGAGGAAGCTAATGATGATGATCATGGAACTTCAGATCAAGTTACTACCGAACCTCGTAGGTCAACCAGAGCAAGATCCGCACCAGAGTGGTACGGTAATCCTATTATGGAGGTCATGTTACTTGACCATGACGAACCTACAAACTATGAGGAAGCGATAATGAGCCCAGATTCCACAAAATGGCTTGAGGCCATGAAATCTGAGATGGGATCCATGTATGAGAACAAAGTGTGGACTTTGATTGCCTTGCCCGATGATCGGCAATCCACCGAGAATAAATGGATCTTCAAGAAGAAGACTGACGCTGATGGGAACGTTACTGTCTACAAAGCAAGACTTGTTGCGAAAGGTTTTCGACAAGTTCAAGGAGTTGACTACGATGAGACCTTCTCACCCGTAGAGATGCTTAAGTCCATCTGAATCATGTTAGCAATTACCGCATTTTATAATTATGAAATTTGGCAAATGGATGTAAAGACTGCATTCCTGAATGGTTTTCTGGAAGAAGAGTTGTATATGATGCAACCTGAAGGTTTTATCGATCCAAAGGGTACTAACAAAGTGTGCAAGCTCCAGCGATCCATTTATGGACTAGTGCAAGCCTCTCGGAGTTGGAATAAATGTTTTGATAGTTTGATCAAAGCATATGGTTTTATACAGACTTTTGGAGAAGCCTGTATTTACAACAATGTGAGTGGGAGCTCTGTAGCATTTCTAATATTATATGTGGATGACACATTATTGATTGGAAATGATATAAAATTTCTGGATAGCATAAACGGATAGTTTTTCAATGAAAGACCTCGGTGAAGCTGCTTATATATTGGGCATCAAGATCTATAGAGATAGATCAAGACGTTTGATTGGACTTTCACAAAGCACATACCTTGATAAAGTTTTGAAGAAGTTAAAAATGGATCAAGCTAAGAAAGGGTTCTTGCATGTATTACAAGGTGTGAAATTGAGTAAGAATCAATGCCTAACCACTGCAGAAGATAGAGAGAAAATAAAAAGTGTACCCTATGCTTCAGCCATAGGCTCTATCATGTATGCAATGCTGTGTACTAGACAGGATGTGTGCCTTGCTATTAGTTTAGCAGGGAGGTACGAAAGTAATCCAGGAGTGGATCACTGGACATCGGTCAAGAACATCCTGAAATACCTGAAAAGGACTAAGGATATGTTTCTCATTTATGGAGGTGACAAAGAGCTCGTCGTAAATGGTTACGTTGATGCAAGCTTTGACACTGATCCGGACGATTCTAAATCACAAACCGGATACGTGTTTATATTGAACGGTGGAGCTGTCAGTTGGAGAAGTTCTAAACAAAGCGTCGTGGCATGATCTACGTGTGAATCAGAGTACATAGCTGCTTCGGAAGCAGCAAATGAAGGAGTCTAGATGAAGGAGTTCATATCTGATCTAGGTGTCATACCTAGTGCATCAGGTCCAATGAAAATCTTTTGTGACAATACTGGTGCAATTGCCTTGGCAAAGGAATCCAGATTTCACAAGAGAACCAAGCACATCAAGAGATGCTTCAATTCCATCCGGGATCAAGTCCTGGTGGGAGACATAGAGATATGTAAGATACATATGGATCTAAATATTGCAGACCTGCTGACTAAGCCTCTTCCACGAGCAAAACATGATCAGCACCAAGACTCCATGGGTGTTAGAATCATTACTATGTAATCTAGATTATTGACTCTAGTGCAAGTGGGAGACGGAAGGAAATATGCCCTAGAGGTAATAATAAAGTTATTGTTTATTTCCTTATTTCATGAACATTTTGATATATTATACGTGTTTTCTGACATCGTATGCAAAAGTTATAGCCGTTTTACATTTTCCCAACACTTTTTGCAAAACATGTCCAAATTTAAGTTTTTAAATTTTCCTAACTAGTAGATGTAATAACATAACTACATCTCGAAGGATTTTAATTTTTGAAACATTTTGATATATTATACGTTTTTTTCTAACATCGTATGCAAAAGTTATAGCCGTTTTACATTTTTCCTACACTTTTTGCAAAACATGTCCAAATTTAAGTTTTTAAATTTTCCTAACTAGTAGATGTAGTAACATAACTACATCTCGAAGGATTTTAATTTTTGAAGTTTTTATCATTTTCTTTTGCTTTTTACAAAACCAAAAAGGCGATCCACTGGGGGGGGGTAGAGTTTCAAAATGGGACCTTTAGTAGTAGCGAGGGATTTTACCCCTCGCTACTACTATGGCATGTCCCGGAGTAGTAGAGAGGGGTAAAAACTTAGTAGTAGCGAGGGTTTATAACCCTCGCTACTACTATGGCATGGCCCAGGGGCACGGTAGAGACCACTTAGTAGTAGCGAGGGGTAAAAACCAGCACTACCGCTATCAACTTAGTAGTAGCGAGGGTTAAAAACCCGCACTACTACTATGGCATGTCCCGGGGGGCACGGTAGAGACCGCTTAGTATTCGCGAGGGTTATAAACCAGCGCTACTGCTATCAACTTAGTAGTAGCGAGGTTTAAAAACCCGCGCTACTGCTACTTAGCAGCAGCGCCTGATTTTAAAGCGCGCTGCTGGTAAGATTCTGTGTATAGGCATTTCCCTAGTAGTGGATACCTCCAAGAAACAGCCCAAGCACCGGTGTCAGCGGCGCCGCTCTAAATCCCGCCAAAGCAAAAACAGTGATTCCGGCACGGGAGATAATACTATTCCGGATAGCGCCGAAGAACACCCCCTCCAGCAAGATTCAGCACAGGAGGACAGAGAAGCCAGCCTTACGAGAGGGCGGCAGACCAAGAGGTTGAGGACGATAATTATACGCCTCCCTCCGAAGACGAGGCAAGCCTCGACGATGACGAGTTTGTCGTGCCAGAGGATCTCGCCGAACAAGAGCGTTGTAAACGCAGGCTTATGGCCACGACAAGCAGCCTCAAGAAAAAGCAGCAACAGCTTAGAGCTGATCAGGATTTGCTAGCTGACAGATGGACTGAAGTCCTTGCGGCCGAAGAGTATGAACTCGAATGCCCCTCCAAGAGTTACCCAAAGTGCAGGCTCCTACCCCGACTAGAGGAGGAAGCACCTACATCACCAGCGCATGACATGGCCGACCGGCCAGCTCATGGCCGCGACAGAGAGGCCTCTTGGCCCTCCACTCAAGCCATGCCCCGACGCCGCGTCAAGCATACTAAAGCACGGGAAAATGCGCCCGACCCGCGTGACATACTGGTGGACAAGGCAAGGAAAACAAGATCGATCTACGGATCGCGCAGGCGCCCCACGGCACGTGACGGTGATCGTCACTCCGGATGCAATAAATCCGGCCGGGCCGAACTCAACAGACAAAGCTCCTTCGAGCTGCGTCATGATATAGCCCAATACAGAGGCCCCGCACACCTACTATGCTTCATAGATGAAGTAATGGATCATAAAATCCCTGAGGGCTTCAAACCCGTAAACATCGAATCGTACGATGGCACAACAGATCCTGCGGTATGGATCGAGGATTATCTCCTTCATATCCACATGGCCCGCGGTGATGATCTACATGCCATCAAATACCTCCCACTCAAACTTAAGGGACCGGCCCGGCATTGGCTTAACAGCTTGCCAGCAGACTCGATCGGTTCTTGGGAGGACCTGGAAGCCGCATTCGTTGACAACTTCCAGGGCACTTATGTGCGACCACCGGACACCGATGATCTAAGCCATATAATTCAGCAGCTAGAGGAATCGGCCAGGCAATTCTGGACATGGTTCCTAACAAAGAAAAACCAGATAGTCGACTGTCCGGACGCAGAGGCCTTAGCGGCCTTCAAGCATAATATCCGTGACGAGTGGCTTGCCCGGCACCTGGGACAGGAAAAGCCGAAATCTATGGCAGCCCTCACTACACTCATGACCCGCTTTTGCGCGGGAGAAGACAGCTAGCTAGCTCGCAGCAACAATTTAACCAAGAACCCTGGTAATTCGAATACCAAGGACAAAAGCGACAGGTCGCGTCAGAACAAATGAAAGCGCCGCATTAACAGCGACAGCAACGAGGATACGGTAGTTAATGCCGGATTCCGAGGCTACAAATCCAGTCAACGGAAAAAGCCATTCAAAAGAAATACTCATGGCCCGTCCAGTTTGGACCGAATACTCGACCGCTTGTGCCATATACATGGCACCCCCGAAAAGCCATCCAATCACACCAACAGGGATTGTTGGGTGTACAAGCAGGCAGGCAAGTTAAGAGCCGAAAACAAAGACAAGGGGCTGTATAGCGACAACGAGGAGGAGCCCAGGCCGCCGGACAACGGTGGACAGAAGGGATTTCCCCTGCAAGTGCGGACGGTGAACATGATATATGCAACCCACATCCCCAAGAGGGAGCGGAAGCGTGCATTACGGGACGTATATGCGATGGAGCCAGTCGCCCCAAAGTTCAACCCATGGTCCTCCTGCCCGATCACCTTTGATCGAAGGGACCACCCCACTAGCATCCGTCACGGAGGCTTCGCCGCATTGGTTCTAGACCCAATCATTGACGGATTTCATCTCACAAGAGTCCTCATGGACGGCGGCAGCAGCCTGAACCTGCTTTACCAAGATACAGTGCGAAAAATGGGCATAGATCCCTCGAGGATCAAGCCCACCAAAACGACCTTTAAAGGCGTCATACCAGGTGTAGAAGCCAACTCTACAGGCTCAGTCACACTGGAAGTGGTCTTCGGATCTCCGGATAACTTCCGAAGCGAGGAGTTAATCTTCAACATAGTCCCGTTCCGTAGTGGCTATCACGCACTGCTCGGGCGAACCGCATTCACAAAATTCAATGCGGTACCGCACTATGCATACCTCAAGCTCAAGATGCCAGGCCCTAGAGGAGTAATCATGGTCAATGGGAACACCGAACGCTCCCTCCGAACGGAGGAGCACACGGCAGTGCTCGCAGCAGAAGTACAAAGCAGCCTTTCTAGGCAGTTCTCCAGTTCGGCCTTCAAAAAGCCGGACACTGTCAAGCGCGCCTAGAGTACCCTACAACAAGACCGCCTGGCACGTTCTGAGCTAGCGTAGAAATGCGGCCCCAACCCTAGCCCTCGCGGTACAGCGAAACCAGTGCTTCGCGTACATAACTACGCTCTTGAAATACCATGGGCACAGGGGAAGGGGCACTATCACGACACGCCCGAAATATGGCTTAAACCGCACCAGGGGCTGCCGGATTCCTTTTTTTCTTTTTTTCTCTTACTCTCAGGACTCCATACTTCGGATGACACGTTCGCCAATTCAACTGCCACACAAACGATGCAAGATCCAGGAAAGCAGACAAGCCACGCCGCATTATGGAACTCCCAGGTGGTCTCTATTGCGAGCTGTATACCTATTTTTTAATACAATTCCGCGGCCTGCCCCTGGCCAGGACATGTTAAATAGTGCAATTTCTTTTGCTTATCGCACTATTTGTATCGTTCCGCTTTCATAGCAGCCTTTCTATAAGCAATGCATATGTTTTTGTCTATTTTTTGCATTATCCTCTTTATATATATATATATGTTTATCAATAACATGTTGCATCCGTACACTGTGGTACGGCAAAAATACACCAGGGGCTTTAGTACCCATCAATATGGCGTGAGAAGTCCGTACACTTTCACAAGTGCGGCACCCCGAACTTATAGCACTATATGCATTGGCTCTGAATCATGATTTGGGTCAATAGTTGGGCTTGCCCGGCTCCTATGTTTTGGTGCCTTACGTTCCACTATATCGGCTAAGGTAGCACTAGGAGAACTACTGCGATTGTGCCCCAGTTGAGCTGGGCTGAGCACCTCAGTAGAGAAAGCTAAAACTGATTGTCATGATGAGGCGAGAGACCGGTCGCTGTTCGCGAGGTTTTTCGTGTCCTTAAAGACTTATATGCCACTTCGAGCAAGGAACCGGCTTTGTCCGGCCAAGGCTCGGATAGCGCACCGAACTCGGTCTTCCGAATACTAGGGGCTTCGCCGAAATTTAAAATTATAGAGTTCTATGGCTAAGTGAGAGTGTTCAAGCATTATAGTCCGATTGCCTTGTTCGTTGTGCTGAGCGCCTCCCTCGATGGAACCAATCATGGGAAAAAGTGCGCTCAGGTTTATCCCAAACATCCTAGCACTAGTGGCATGGGGGCAGAAGCCGACGACTGACCATCTCTCAATTTTTTGATAAACGACCGCACAGAAAGTAATATTTTAAATTCAAGCATTGCTTAGCACATATGAACAAGTTTTCAGTGCACAGGATAACACGAGCGAGTTCATTCAAAAATTACATCCTTGGTGCATTCATCCGCCATAAGGCGGGCACCGGCCAGAACATCCTTGTAATAGTTCTCGGGCTTGCGATGCTCCTTCCCCGGCGGCGGCCCGTCCCTCACAAGCTTCTCACCGTCCAGCTTACCCCAGTGCACCTTTGCACGGGAAAGGGCCCTACGGGCACCTTCGATACAGACGGAGTGCTTGATGACCTCAAGCCTTGGACAAGCCTACACCAGCCGCGGCACCTGTCCGAAGTAGCTCCCAGGCAGGGCCTCTCCAGGCCACAGCCGAACTATGAAGCCCTTCAGGGCCTGTTCGGCCGCCTTATGGAGCTCGACCAGCTGCTTCAGCTGGTCGCTCAAGGGCACAGGGTGTCCGACCTTAGTGTACTGAGACCAGAACACCTTCTCCGTCGAGCTGCCTTCCTCGGCTCGGTAGAATGGGGCGGCATCGGATACACTGCGGGGAAGATCTGCGAATGCCCCTGGAGAGCTCCGGATTCGGGTTAGTAACAAGTAGTTTACTTTTATATGTCTGCTTTGCATAGAGTATGCCTTACCCGCCGATATCTTTTTCACCGCATCCAATTCCTGGAGGGCCTTCTGGGCTTCGGCCTTGGCAGATTTGGCAGTTTTAAGGGCCGCAGCAAGCTCGGACGCTCGCGTCTTCGAGTCGAGCTCCAAACTCTCATGTTTTTTCATGAGAACCTGAAGCTCTTGCTCCACCTCGCCGACCTGCGCCTCAAATTTCTCCCGCTCGGTGTGCTCCGTGGCCGCTGTCTTCTTGGCCTCGGACAACGCCTGCTTGAGGGTCGCCACCTCAGTTGTGGCCCCTACGATAAGCAGTATACTCCTATCATTTTTTGCAATTGCGTCTTCTCATAGGCATTTTTTTCTATAAGGTATCTCTTACCTTCTTTCTCCTCGAGCTGCCGTTTGGCAAGGCCGAGCTCTTGCTCGGTCCGCTCGAGGCCCTGCTTCAGGGCACCCACCTCCGCAGTCAGTGCGGCGGTGGCCAGCAGCGAAGCCTGCATACGTATATTGACTCCTTTTTAGTTAGACTCCTGCGATATTTGATAGATCCTCTATTCGGCTTTTCTTTCCGAACGCCGAACAGAGCATCAGGGGCTACTGCCTATGCGGTAATATTTTTACATATTTCTACTTACCTCGAAGCCTGTTAGAAGGCTAGCACAAGGTTCAGTAAGTCCGCTTTTGGCGGACCGAACCTTCTGGACCACCGTACTCATGATGGTACGGTGCTTCTCGTCGATGGAGGCGCCCTTAAGCACCTCCAGCAGATTGTTCGGCGCCTCCGGTTGGACGGAGGACGCCGGCTCAATAGGCTTGCTCCTCTTGGCAGGAGTTCGCCTGCCGCGGTCCGGAACCATTGATGATTCCAGTGCGGTGTCTGGCTTAAAGACGGACTTGGAGCCCCGGGGGGTCTTGTCCCCTTTACTCCTGGAGTCCGGGAGGTCGCCTCGCGGCTCCTCCTGGACCACCTCCTCTTGCCCCGGAGCTTGTCGCGACGCCACTTCGGCGTCATCCGCAGCACAGGGGGAGGCAGCGGGCGGAACTGAATTCATGTCCGATGAATCCAGGGAGCCGCTCGACGACTCGTCGAGCCCGTCCTTGGGCGGGCTGCATGATTATATTCGACATTAGGGAAAGCTGCGCAACAAAAGGAATATCATGAGTTACTCTGGTATCCGAACACTTACGATTTCGCCGGACGCTTGGCCCTATCCGGCCACTCCTCTTCGTCCTCGTCGGCGTCGGGGGCGTAGTCCGGCGGACGGGTTTTCCTCTTCTTGGACCCTTCGGCCTCCCCTATTAGGGTGGCCTTCCTCTTCTTTCCTCCCCCCGCTGGAGGGGGAGAGGTCTCTTCTTCCTCCTCCTCGTCTTCACGGGAGGAGTGCGTCTCGGACTCATCGGACGACGAGTCCGACACCACCATATGCCAGGAACTCTTTCGAGTCCCCGTGGCCTTCTTCTTCTTGGCCTTCTTCTCCGGCACCACATAAGGTGCCGGAACCAGCAGCTTCACTAGGAGAGCAGGGGCTGGGTCTTCGGGGAAGGGAGCCGGACAGTTAATCAGTCCGGACTTCGCCTACCAATCCTGTCAAAGGTGAGGGAGTTTAGATCCCGCACAGAGTCAAACTATGAAGAAAACTTAACATCCTGTAAAAGATGAAAATATTTTACCTCGCCAGCAGGACGCTGCGAGCTGAATCCGCGGTCTTCGGAGGCGGATGTGGGAGCCTCGGCGCCTTTGGTTAGCCCCTTCCAAACATCTTCGTACGTCGTGTCGAAGAGCCTGCTCAGACTTCGGTGCTGCGCCGGGTTGAACTCCCACAAATTGAAGTCCCGTTCTTGACACGGAAGGATCCGGTGGACGAGCATGACCTGGACTATGTTGACAAGCTTGAGCTGCTTGTTCACCAGGGACTGGATGCATTTTTGCAGTCCGGTCACCTCTTCTTCGTTGCCCCACGACAAGCCCGTCTCCTTCCAGGACGTGAGCCGCGTAGGGGCTCCGGATCAGAATTTAGGGGCTGCGATCCACTTCAGATCGCATGGCTCGGTGATGTAAAACCACCCAGACTGCCACCCCTTCAAGGTCTCCACAAAGGAGCACTCGAGCCATTGGACGTTGGCTATTTTGCCCGCCATGGCACCTCCGCACTCCGCCTGGTTGCCGCGCACCACCTTTGGCTTGACGTTGAAGGTCTTGAGCCAGAGGACGAAATGGGGGCGGATGCAGAGGAAAGCCTCGCACATGACGATAAACGCCGAGATATTGAGGATGAAGTTCGGGGCCAGATCGTGGAAATCTAGGCCATAGTAGAACATGAGCCCGCGGACAAATGGTGGAGAGGAAAACCCAGTCCACGGAGGAAGTGGGGAAGAAATACTACCCTCTCATGGGGCCTTGGGGTGGGGAGAAGCTGCCCCTCCTCAGGAAGCCGGTGCGCGATGTCTTTGGACAGGTATCCGGCCTTCCTTAGCCTTTTGACATGGCCCTCCGTGACGGAGGAGACCATCCACTTGCCTCCCGCTCTGGACATTGTTGGAGAAGGTTGAGGTAGGAAGTGCGGGCTTCGGCGCTGGAGCTCGGGTGCGCAGAAGATGGATAGGCAAAGGAGGAAGAAGGCGTAGGTAAAAAGGTGGATCCTTATCCCCTTATATGAGCGGATGCGACTATGCGCCCCCACCAGCCTAGAAAAACTCGCTTGCCTCCCAAGTGCCGTGATAAGTGGCGCGGTTGGGTTACCCACGTCCGTATTGATGAGAATCCCGTAAATGGGGGACACGATCTCTGCTTTGACAAGACGTACCAAGGAAACCGCCTCGCAAAACACGCTGAGGTGGAAAAGTGAAAATGATTCGAATAAAGGCTTGGCCGTAGTGTGATGTCACACTGTGGAATACATCAGCAGATTAGATTTGTGTTAATATTATTCTCTCTGTGGCAATACGTGGAAACTTATTTTGCAGAGCTGGACACTACTCTTGGTGTTTACAAACTTTTATGAAGAATTTGGAGGAGGAACCCGCCTTGCAATACCGAAAACAATCTACTCGCTGGACTCGTAGTCATTGAAGCCTGGTTCAGGGGCTACTGAGGGAGTCCTGGATTAGGGGGTGTTCGGGTAGCCGGACTATACCTTCAGCCGGACTCCAGGACTATGAAGATACAAGATTGAAGACTTCGTCCCGTGTCCGGATGGGACTTTCCTTGGCGTGGAAGGCAAGCTTGGCGATGCGGATATTCAAGATCTCCTACCATTGTAACCGACTTTGTGTAACCCTAACCCTCTCCGGTGTCTATATAAACCGGAGGGTTTTAGTCCGTAGGACAACTTCATCATACAACAATCATACCATAGGCTAGCTTCTAGGGTTTAGCCTCCTTGATCTCATGGTAGATCTACTCTTGTACTACCCATATCATCAATATTAATCAAGCAGGACGTAGGGTTTTACCTCCATCAAGAGGGCCCGAACCTGGGTAAAACATCGTGTTCCTTGCCTCCTGTTACCATCCGGCCTAGATGCACAGTTCGGGACCCCCTACCCGAGATCCGCCGATTTTGACACCGACAAGGTGTAAGACAGTTTTACACACGCAGAATACTCGGGTTAAACTTGCAGATATGGCCTCGGAACACTGAGACCGAAAGGTCGAGCGTGAATCATATAGTAGATATGATCAACATAGTGATGTTCAGCATTGAAAACTACTCCATTTCACGTGATGATCGGTTATAGTTTAGTTGATATGGATCACATGATAACTTAGATGATTAGAGGGATGTCTATCTAAGTGGGAGTTCTTAAGTAATATGATTAATTAAACTTAAATTTATCATGAACTTAGTACCTGGTAGTATTTTGCTTGTCTATGTTATTGTAGATAGATGGCACGTGCTGTTGTTCTGTTGAATTTTAATGTGTTCCTTGAGAAAGCAAAGTTGAAAGATGATGGTAGCAATTATACGGACTGAGTCCGTAACTTGAGGATTATCCTCATTGCTGCACAGAAGAATTACGTCCCAGAAGCACCGCTAGGTGCCAAACTCGCTGCAGGTGCAACGCTAGATGTTATGAGCGTCTGGCAGAGCAAAGCTGATGACTACTCGATAGTTCAGTGTGCAATGCTTTACGGCTTAGAACCGGGACTTCAATAATGTTTTGAACATCATGGAGCATATGAGATGTTCCAGGAGTTGAAGTTAATATTTCAAGCAAATGCCCGGATTGAGAGATATGTAGTCTCCAATAAGTTCTACAGCTGCAAGATGGAGGTGAATAGTTCTATCAGCGAACATATACTCAGAATGTCTAGGTACCATAATCACTTGACTCAGCTGGGAGTTAATCTTCCGGTTGATAGTGTCATTGACAGAGTTCTTCAATCATTGTCACCAAGCTACAAGAGCTTTGTGATGAACTATAATATGCAAGGGATGGATAAGACGATTCCCGAGGTCTTCGCCATGCTAAAGGCTACGGGGGTAGAAATCAAGAAGGAGCATCAAGTGTTGATGGTCAACAAGACCACCAGTTTCAAGAAAAAGGGTAAAGGGAAGAAGAAAGGGAACTTCAAAAAGAACGGCAAACAAGTTGCTGCTCAAGAGAGGAAGCCCAAGTCTGGACCTAAGCCTAAGACTGAGTGCTTCTGCTGCAAAGGGAGATGTCACTTGAAGCGGAATTGCCCCAAGTATTTGGCGAATAAGAAGGATGGCAAGGTGAAGAAAGGTATATGTGATATACATGTTATTGATGTGTACCTTACTAGAGCTCGCAGTAGTACCTGGGTATTTGATACTGGTTCTGTTGCTAATATTTGCAACTCGAAACAGGGACTACTGATTAAGCAAAGATTGGCTAAGGACGAGGTGACGATGACCGTGGGAAATGGTTGCAAAGTCGATGTGATCACCGTCGGCACGCTACCACTACATCAACCTTCGGGATTAGTTTTAGACCTAAATAATTGTTATTTGGTGCCAACGTTAAGCATGAACATTATATCTGGATCTTGTTTGATGCGAGACGGTTATTCATTTAAATTTGAGAATAATGGTTGTTCTATTTATATGAGTAATATGTTTTATCGTCATGCACCCTTAAACAGTGGTCTATTTGTATTGAATATCGATAGTGGTGATACACATATTCATAATGTTGAAGCCAAAAGATGTAGAGTTGATAATGATAGTGCAAATTATTTGTGGCACTGCCGTTTGGGTCATATTGTTGTAAAGTGTATGAAGAAACTCCATACTGATGGACTTCTGGAATCACTTGATTATGAATCACTTGGTACTAGCGAACCATGCCTCATGGGCAAGATGACTAAAACGCCATTCTCCAGAACAAGTGAGCAACAGATTTATTGGAAATCATACATACTGATGTATGTGGTCCGATGAATATTGAGGCCCGCGGTGGGTATCGTTATTTTCTCACCTTCACAGATGATTTGAGTTGATATGGGTATATCTACTTAATTAAACATAAGTCTGAAACATTTGAAAAGTTCAAAGAATTTTAGAGTGAAGTGGAAAATCATCGTAACAAGAAAATAAAGTTTCTACGGTCTGATCATGGAGGATAATATTTGAGTTACGAGTTTGGTTTACATTTGAAACAATGTGGAATAGTTTCGCAACTCACGCCACCCGGAACACCACAGTGTAATGGTGTGTCCGAACGTCGTAATCGTACTTTACTAGATATGGTGTGATCTATGATGTCTCTTACTGATTTGCCGCTATCGTTTTGGGGTTATGCTTTAGAGACAGCTGCATTCACGTTAAATAGGGCACCATCGAAATCTGTTGAGACGACACCTTACGAACTATGGTTTGGCAAGAAACCAAAGTTGTCGTTTCTTAAAGTTTGGGGATGCGATGCTTATGTGAAAAAGCTTCAACCTGATAAGCTCAAACCCAAATCAGAGAAATGTGTCTTCATTGGATACCCAAAGTAAACTATTGGGTACACCTTCTATCACAGACCCGAAGGCAAGACATTCGTTGCTAACAATGGATCCTTTCTAGAGAAGTAGTTTCTCTCGAAAGAAGTGAGTGGGAGGAAAGTAGAACTTGATGAGGTAACTGTACCTGCTCCCTTATTGGAAAGTAGTTCATCACAGAAACTGGTTCCTGTGACACCTACACCAATTAGTGAGGAAGCTAATGATGATGATCATGGAACTTCAGATCAAGTTACTACCGAACCTCGTAGGTCAACCAGAGCAAGATCCGCACCAGAGTGGTACGGTAATCCTGTTATGGAGGTCATGTTACTTGACCATGACGAACCTACAAACTATGAGGAAGCGATAATGAGCGCAGATTCCACAAAATGGCTTGAGGCCATGAAATCTGAGATGGGATCCATGTATGAGAACAAAGTGTGGACTTTGGTTGACTTGCCCGATGATCGGCAATCCACCGAGAATAAATGGATCTTCAAGAAGAAGACTGACGTTGATGGGAACATTACTGTCTACAAAGCTTGACTTGTTGCGAAAGGTTTTCGACAAGTTCAAGGAGTTGACTACGATGAGACCTTCTCACCCGTAGCGATGCTTAAGTCCATCCGAATCATGTTAGCATTTACCGGATTTTATAATTATGAAATTTGGCAAATGGATGTAAAGACTGCATTCCTGAATGGTTTTCTGGAAGAAGAGTTGTATATGATGCAACCTGAAGGTTTTATCGATCCGAAGGGTACTAACAAAGTGTGCAAGCTCCAGCGATCCATTTACGGACTAGTGCAAGCCTCTCGGAGTTGGAATAAACGTTTTGATAGTTTGATCAAAGCATATGGTTATATACAGACTTTTGGAGAAGCCTCTGTTTACAAGAAAGTGAGATGGAGCTCTGTAGCATTTCTAATATTATATGTGGATGACATATTACTGATTGGAAATGATATAAAATTTCTGGATAGCATAAACGGATACTTGAAAAAGAGTTTTTCAATGGAAGACCTCGGTGAAGCTGCTTATATATTGGGCATCAAGATCTATAGAGATAGATCAAGACGCTTGATTGGACTTTCACAAAGCACATACCTTGATAAAGTTTTGAAGAAGTTCAAAATGGATCAAGCTAAGAAATGGTTCTTGCATGTATTACAAGGTGTGAAATTGAGTAAGAATCAATGCCTAACCACTACAGAAGATAGAAAAAATAAAAAGTGTACCCTATGCTTCAGCCATAGGCTCCATCATGTATGCAATGCTGTGTACCAGACATGATGTGTGCCTTGCTATTAGTTTAGCAGGGAGGTACGAAAGTAATCTAGGAGTGGATCACTGGACAGCGGTCAAGAACATCCTGAAATACCTGAAAAGGACTAAGGATATGTTTCTCATTTATGCAGATGACAAAGAGCTCGTCGTAACTGGTTACGTCGATGCAAGCTTTGACACTGATCCAGATGATTTTAAATCACAAACCGGATACGCGTTTATATTGAACGGTTGAGCTGTCAGTTGGAGAAGTTCTAAACAAAGCATCGTGGCAGGATCTACGTGTGAATCAGAGTACATAGCTGCTTCGGAAGCAGCAAATGAAGGAGTCTGGATGAAGGAGTTCATATCTGATCTAGGTGTCATACCTAGTGCATCAGGTCCAATGAAAATCTTTTGTGACAATACTGGTGCAATTGCCTTGGCAAAGGAATCCAGATTTCACAAGAGACCAAGCACATCAAGAGACGCTTCAATTCCATCCAGGATCAAGTCCAGGTGGGAGACATAGAGATATGCAAGATACATATGGATCTAAATATTGCAGACCCACTGACTAAGCCTCTTCCATGAGCAAAACATGATCAACACCAAGACTCCATGGGTGTTAGAATCATTACTATGTAATCTAGATTATTGACTCTAGTGCAAGTGGGAGACTGAAGGAAATATGCCCTAGAGTCAATAATAAAGTTATTGTTTATTTCCTTATTTCATGAACATTTAGATATATTATACGTATTTTTCTGACATCGTATGCAAAAGTTATAGCCGTTTTACATTTTCCCTACACTTTTTGCAAAACATGTCCAAATTTAAGTTTTTAAATTTTCCTAACTAGTAGATGTAAGAACATAACTACATCTCGAAGGATTTTAATTTTTGAAACATTTTGATATATTATACGTTTTTTTCTAACATCGCATGCAAAAGTTATAGCCGTTTTACATTTTTCCCAACACTTTTTGCAAAACATGTCCTAATTTAAGTTTTTAAATTTTCCTAACTAGTAGATGTAGTAACATAACTACATCTCTAAGGATTTTAATTTTTGAAGTTTTTATCATTTTCTTTTGCTTTTTACAAAACCAAAAAGGCAATCCACAGGGGGGGGGGGTAGAGTTTCAAAATGGGACCTTTAGTAGTAGCGAGGGATTTTACCCCTCGCTACTACTATGGCATGGCCCAGGGGCACGGTAGAGACCGCTTAGTAGTAGCGAGGGGTAAAAACCAGCGCTACTGCTATCAACATAGAAGTAGCGAGGGTTAAAAACCCGCGCTACTACTATGGCATGTCCCGGGGGGCACGGTAGAGACCGCTTAGTAGTAGCGAGGGATATAAACCAACGCTACTGCTATCAACTTAGTAGTAGCGAGGTTTAAAAACCCGCGCTACTGCTACTTAGCAGCAGCGCCTGATTTTAAAGCGCGCTGCTGGTAAGATTCTGTATATAGGCTTTTCCCTAGTAGTGGATACCTCTAAGAAACAGCCCAAGCGCCGGCGTTAGCGACGCCGCTCTAAATCCCGCCAAAGCAAAAACGATGATTCTGGCACGGGAGATAATACTACTCTGGATAGCGCCGAAGAACACCCCCTCCAGCAAGATTCAGCACAGGAGGACAGAGAAGCCAACCCTCACGAGATGGCGGCGGACCAAGAGGTTCAGGACGATAATTATAGGCCTCCCTCCGAAGACGAGGCAAGCCTCGACGACGACGAGTTCGTCATGCCAGAGGATCTCGCCGAACAAGAGCATTGTAAACGCAGGCTTATGGCCATGGCAAGCAGCCTCAAGAAAAAGCAACAACAGCTTAGAGCTGATCAGGATTTGCTAGCTGACAGATGGACTGAAGTCCTTGCGGCCGAAGAGTATGAACTCGAACGCCCCTCCAAGAGTTACCCAAAGCGCAGGCTGCTACCCCGACTAGAGGAGGAAGCACCTACATCACCAGCGTATGACATGGCCGACCGGCCACCTCGTGGCCGCAACAAAGAGGCCTCTTGGCCCTCCACTCAAGCCATGCCCCGACGCTGCGTCAAGCATACTAAGGCACGGGAAAATGCACCCGACCTGCGCGACATACTGGAGGACAAGGCAAGGCAAACAAGATCGATCTACGGATCGCTCAAGCGCCCCACGGCATGTGACAGTGATCGTCACTCCTGATGCAATAAATCCGGCCGGGCCGAACTCAACAGACAAAGCTCCTTTCAGCTGCGTCGTGATATAGCCCAATACAGAGGCGCCGCTCACCCACTATGCTTCACAGATGAAGTAATGGATCATAAAATCCGTGAGGGCTTCAAACCCGCTGCTGGGACAGGAAAAGCCGAAATCTATGGCAGCCCTCACGACACTCATGACCCACTTTTCAAAAATTACATCCTTGGTGCATTCATCCGCCATAAGGCGGGCACCGGCCAGAACATCCTTGTAATAGTTCTCGGGCTTGCGATGCTCCTTCCCCGGCGGTGGCCCGTCCCTCACAAGCTTCTCACCGTCCAGCTTACCCTAGTGCACCTTTGCACGGGCAAGGGCCCTACGGGCACCTTCAATGCAGACGGAGCGCTTGATGACCTCGAGCCTTGGACAAGCCTCCACCAGCCGCCGCACTAGTCCGAAGTAGCTCCTAGGCAGGGCCTCTCCAGGCAACAGCCGAACTATGAAGCCCTTCAGGGCCTATTCGGCCGCCTTGTGGAGCTCGACCAGCTGGTTCAGCTGGTCGCTCAAGGGCACATGGTGTCCCGCCTTAGCGTACTAAGACCAGAACACCTTCTCCATCGAGCTGCCTTCCTCGGCTCGGTAGAATGCGGCGGCATCGGATACGTTGCGGGGAAGATCTGCGGATGCCCCTGGAGAGCTCCGGATTCGGGTAATTAACAAGTAGTTTACTTTTATATGTCTGCTTTGCATAGAGAATGCCTTACCTGCCGCTATCTTTTTCACCGCATCCAATTCCTGGAGGGCCTTCTGGGCTTCGGCCTTGGTAGATTTGGCAGTTTTAAGGGCCGCAGCAAGCTCGGACGCTCGCGTCTTCGAGTCGAGCTCCATACTCTCCTGTTTTTTCATGAGAGCCTGAAGCTCTTGCTGCACCTTGCCGACCTGCACCTCAAATTTCACCCGCTCGGTGCGCTCCGTGGGCGCTCTCTTCTTGGCCTTGGACGGCGCCTGCTTGAGAGTCTCCACCTCAGTTGTGGCCCCTACAATAAGCAGTATACTCCTGTCATTTTTTGCAATTGCGTCTTCTCATAGGCATTTTTTCTATAAGGTATCTCTTACCTTCTTTCTCCTCAAGATGCCGTTTGGCAAGGCCGAGCTCTTGCTCGGTCCGCTCGAGGCTCTGCTTTAGGGCACCCACCTCCGCAGTCAGTGCGGCGGTGGCCAGCAGCGAAGCCTGCATACGTATATTGACTCCTTTTTAGTTAGACTCTGGCGATATTTAATAGATCCTCTATTCGGCTTTTCTTTCCGAACGCCAAACAAAGCGTCAGGGGCTATTGTCTATGCGGTAATATTTTTACATATTTCTACTTACCTCGAAGCCTGTTAGAAGGCTAGCACAAGCTTCAGTAATTCTGCTTTCTTCATGACTTATACATATTCCTATGACTATGAGATTATGCAACTCCCGATTACTGGAGGAAAACTTTGTGTGCTACTAAACATCACAACGTAACTGGGTGATTATAAAGGTGCTCTACAGGTGTCTCCGATGGTTTCATGGAGTTGGCATAGATCAAGAATAGGATTTGTCACTCCAATTGTCAGAGAGGTATCTCTAGGCCCTCTCGGTAATGCACATCACTATAAGCCTTGCAAGCAATGTGACTAATGAGTTAGTTGCGGGATGTTGCATCAAGGAACGAGTAAAGAGACTTGCCGGTAACGAGATTAAATTAGGTATTGAGATACCGACAATCGAATCTCGGGCAAGTAACATACAGATGACAAAGGGAACAACGTATGTTGTCATGCGGTTTGACCGATAAAGATCTTCGTAGAATATGTAGGAACCAACATGAGCATCCAGATTCCGCTATTGGTTATTGACCCGAGATGTGTCTCAATCATGTCTAAATAGTCCTCGAACCCGTAGGGTCCACATGCTTAAAGTTCTGTGACGATCAGTATTATGAGTTTTTTGTATTTTGATGTACCTAAGGTAGTTCGGAGTCCCGAATGTGATCACAGACATGACGAGGAGTCTTGAAATGGTCGAGACTTAAAGATTGATATACTGGAAGGTTATATTCAGACACCGGATGAGTTTCGGGGGTTATCAGATAAATACAGGAGAACCGGGAGGTTACCGGATCCTCCCGGGGGGTTATTAGGCCTTATGGGCCCAAGTGGAGGAAGAGGAGAGGCAGCCAGCTAGGAGCGCGTGGCCCCCTAGCCCAAACCGAATTGGACTAGGGGGCCGTCCCCCCTTTCCTTCTTCTTCTCCTCCCCTTCCTTCCCTCTCCTACTAGGACTAGGAAAGAAGGGGGAATCCTACTTGGAGTAGGATTGCCCCCCTTGGGCGCGCCTCCTCCTCCTTGGCCACCCCTCCTCCTCTCCACTACTAGAAAAAGGGCTATAGATGGGATTGACACTAATGGCGCACCAGACAAGCGGTGCGCCATTAGTACTAATGGCGCACCACCTTCTGATATGCCATTAGAGTTGAAACTACTAATGGCGCACCTGGCCCAGGGTGCGCCATTAGTATCAATTTTTTTTGAACTAGTGCGCCTGTCCAAACATACTAATGGCGCATCCAGACACAGTGCACCATTACTAGTTGTAACTAGTAATGGCACACCTGTCGGAAAGTGCGCCACTAATGTTGTTTTTTTATTATATTTTTTATTCCTTTTTTTGCAAAACTACTAATGGCACACTGTTCCACCGTGCGCCATTACTAGTTTAAACTAGTAATGGCGCACTGTGGAACAGTGCGCCATTAGTATGTTTTTTGCAAAACTACTAATGGTGCACCACCAGAAGGTGCACCATTAGTAACCTGGATTACTAATGGCACATTTAGAGTTGGTGCGCCATTAGTAAGTGGGCAGCAACAAGATATTTTGGACAGCCTCTCCTACCCACACTCACTTTCTCCCCACTTCATTCTCTCCTCCTCCTTGTCTCGGGTGCCTCCTCTTTTTCACCTCATTTCCACCATAGATTCATTCAATTTAAGTGGTTAAATTACCTTTTTTTGATAGGTAAGTAAGGGGGAAGCTATATTTATGTTGTTCTCCCTACAACAATGTGCACATGCACTTTTTATGGCCTAGCTAGATCTATGTATGTTTGTGGTGTTGCATATGTTTGTGGTGTTGCATATGTGTTTGTGTTTGGAGCTGTACCGATATTTGAAATGCGGTAGTTGCCAATATTTTGCCGGAATGTTGATTCATTTCCGTTTCGGCGAGAATTTTGGCATTAAGCATTCTTTTTGGTCCTATTTTTAGGGAAAGTCATGCCAAATTTTTTCTTGGTTCTAAAATATCGTTTTGCTCTACCCCGCAGGCGACCATGGTCCGCACGATGACCGAAGGCATCATGAATAGGTTTTTGAGGTCCGCGAAGGCCGAGATGCTTCAAAAGAACGAGACGGAGATAAGATGTCCGTGTCGAAGATGCAAGCTGAAGAGCCTTATTGCGGACCCGGATTCCGGGCAGGTGCGGGACCACGTGCTCTTGCGTGGTTTCATGGATGGCTATCGGTGGCAAGGTGATGAAGATGACTACGAAGTCGTCCATGGGGGCCAGGCAAGAAATGAGGAAGGGCAGCAAGACAACCACCGCGGCTCGGGCGGGCGAGAAGACGAAGAATCCCCAGGAGATGATCATGACGGTGATGTTGTACACAGTCATCATGTAGAAGATGTAGGACATGATGATGAGGAAGATGCCGGAGCAGACGACGGGCATGATCATGAAGATGATGATGCCGGCGGAGCAGACGACGCTGGACCATCGATGGGCTGGGTGCAGGACCCTCATATTCAAGAGCTGCTTCTCAAGCAGACGGATAACGCAAGAGCTGCCGCCCGAGAGAAAGCCAAGATGGATCAACTTGAGTTAGATGCGGTTACTCCATTGTATGAAGGATGCAGGCCCGAGGATACCTGCCTGAAAGTAACGCTCATGGCTCTGGAGATGAAGGTAAAACACAAAATGACCGACGCATGCTTCGACGAGAACATGTCATTCTGGCACGAACGTCTTCCCAAGGGGAACAAGTGCCCGACCAGTTTGGAGGAGGCGAAGAAAATCGTGTGTCCTCTGGATTTACCGCACGTGAAATACCATGTGTGCATGAACAATTGCATCATTTATCGGGACGAGCACGCGGAGTCTACCATATGTCCGGTGTGCGGCGTCACTCGATACAAGAAGAGGAAGAAAGCTCCTCAAAAAATGGTGTGGTACTTTCCGATCACTCCTCGTTTGCAGCGGTATTTCGCGGACCCTAAGGTAGCAAAGCTCCTGCGTTGGCACGCGGATAGGGAGGAGAAGAAGCAAGAAGATGACGCAAATGATCCGGAGATAGATAAAAAAGACAAGATGCTGAGTCACCCTAAGGATGCGAGCCAGTGGCAAGCGTTGAACTTCGAATACCCAGAATTTGGGAAGGATCCAAGGAATATCGTGCTGGGCGCGAGCACCGATGGAGTCAATCCGTTTGGCTGCCAGAGAAGCACACATAGCACCTGGCCTGTGTTTGTGTGGATGTACAACCTTCCCCCCTGGTTGTGCATGAAGAGGAAGTACATTCACATGAGTATGCTAATTGAAGGGCCGAAACAACCAGGGAATGACATCAATCTGTAACTGGGGCTGCTAAAGGAGGAGCTAGACACACTGTGGAAAACGGCAGCCAATACATGGGACACCGCAGAGAAAGAATATTTCCCTATGAGAGCCGCACTGCTCACGACGGTGCACGACTATCTCGGTTACGGATATCTCGCGGGGCAGGTAGTCCATGGATTTTCTGGATGCATAAGGTGCATGGATGACACAACGTATCGCCAGCTAGATAGAGATCCCGGGTCTTCGAAAACCGTGTTCATGGGACATCGAAGGTGGCTTCGCGACGATGACCTGTGGAGGAAACACAAGGATCTGTTCGATGGTGAAACCGAACCCCGAAAATGCCCGTGTACGAGGAGCGGCGAGGAAATAGACAAGCTGTTGAAAAATTGGAAAGACTGCCCACTGCCGGGAAAGAAGCAAAAAGCGCCAGAGCCGGGATAGAAGCGAAAGGCGCCAGAGCCGCTGCTGAAGGTATGGAAAACAAGGTCTGTTTTCTGGGACTTGCCGTACTGGAAGATCCACCGTGTGCCTAACAGCCTTGATGTCATGCATATCACGAAGAACGTGTGTGAGAGTCTGCTTGGTACCCTGCTCAACATGCCAGAGAGGACCAAAGATGGGCCGAAAGCAAGGGCAGACTTGAAATCAATGGGCATCAGGCAAGAGCTTCACGCTATATATGATGATGATGATGATGATGATGATGATGAGGATGATGATGATGATGATGATGATGATGATGATGATGATGAGGCGAAGCAGGACACAGAAAGTCGTCGCGAAGGCAAAAAGGCCAAGAAGGCCGGAAATGACTACCCTCCCGCGTGCTTCACTCTAAGTCAGGAGGAGATCGAGCAGTTTTTCACCTGCCTCCTAGGAGTAAAACTTCCTTATGGTTACGCGGGGAAGATAAGCAGATACCTAGACCCAGCGAAGCAGAAGTTCAACAGGATGAAGTCTCACAACTGTCACGTGCTGATGACGCAGATACTTCCAGTTGCAATCCATGGGATCATGGATGCGCACGTCCGTGAAACACTATTTGGCCTATGCAACTTTTTCGACGTCATCTCTCGGAAGTCGATTGGCGTGAGGCAACTCAGAAGGCTACAGAAAGAGATCGTGGTGATACTATGCGAGCTTGAGATGTACTTCCCGCCCGCATTCTTCGACATTATGGTGCATCTGCTGGTCCATATAGTGGAGGATATCATCCAACTCGGGCCGACGTTCCTGCACAGCATGATGCCGTTCGAAAGGATGAATGGTGTCATCAAAGGATACGTTTGCAACATGTCACGTCCAGAGGGAAGCATAGCCACGGGCTTTCTGACCGAAGAGTGCATCTCCTACTGCACGAATTATCTAGGCATCGAGAACCCCGTTGGTCTGCCCATCAACAGGCACCTCGTCAGGCTCGCTGGATGGGGTCACCGTGAGGGTCGCCGCGAAATGCATGTCGACTTCGAGGGTCGACTCGCCGACGTTGAAAGAGCAAACCTAGTCGCGCTACAACACATCGACGTGGTCGATCCTTGGGTGGTAGAGCACAAAACCTTTATTAAGAAGACGTACAATGACCGAGGCCAACAGAGGACGGATGGAGATATACTCAAAGAGCACAACTCAGGTTTCACGCGTTGGTTCAAGCAGAAGCTTCTGTCGTACCCTTTACATGAGGATTCTTCCGCGGAAGAACAACTCATATTCGCCTTGTCACAGGGCGCCGAGCACAAGCTGATGACCTATGAGGCGTACGATATCAACGGCTACACATTCTACACCGAGGCCAAGGACATGAAGAGCGATGGTTATCAGAACTCTGGGGTAACAATGGAATCCTACACCGGTAACGACAAGGACAGATACTACGGAAGGATCGAGGAGATTTGGGAGCTGAGCTACGCTGGAGAGAAGGTCCCGATGTTCCGTGTCAGATGGGCCAAGAGCGTGCTAAAACAAGACCGGTATTTCACCACCATGGTTATACCCGAAGCCAAATCCAAGACCGCGGGCGCAAACGTCACCGCAAAAAATGAGCCATGGGTACTGGCTTCCCAAATGGACCAATGCTTCTTCATTACCGACCCGTCAAAGCCCAGTCCTGTTGTCGTGAGGAGAGGCAAAAGGAAGATCATCGGAATGGATGGAGTATCCAATGAGCAAGACTTCGACAAGTACGGCAACCCGAGGATCGGACATGACGACGATGATGAAGTAGCAGCATACACCACAAGAAGAAGCAGGACCACCCTACCTAAAGGACGTCCGTTCCACAGAAGAACTCCATTTGCGAAAAAGAAGGGCAAGAAGATTGTGAACAGATAGCTAGCTAAGATCGATTGTATTTAAATCGTAGCCTTCATTTCTCGATTGTATTTCATGGGCACTTTTTGAACTATCATGAATATTTTTAGATTTCATGGACACTCGATCTCGATCCCCCTCCATCTCGATCGCTATCCCACCTCGCCAGATCCGGTCCCCCTCGCCGCCGAGCACCCCCCGGTCCACCGGCCGCCGCCGCCGACCCCCCGCACCCTCGATTCCCCTACTCAACCGCCGCCGCCGACCCCCCGCACCCCTCCCCTACTCAACCACCGCCGCCGACCCTGCGCAACCTCCCCCGCTCCACCGGCATTACTGTTTGATGATATTTTTTTAAAAATTATTACTGTCTTATAAAAAAATATTACTGTTATGATTTAAACAAGTTTGAACATATTTAAACACAAATAAGTATCAAACAGCATTTTAAATGCATAAAAAAAATTGTGGAGCCTGGGAATCGAACCTAGGACCTCCTGGTGTGAGAACTGGCTGCTGACCAGTCGAGCTAGTAGAGGAAACTTGGTGTGGATCAGGTCAGGTGGAAGATAACTTGTTGGCTCGAGCAGAAATAAAAAAAAATACTAATGGCGTACCAGGGTGAGGTGCGCCATTAGTATGGATGTACTTATGGCGCACCGAGGGGTGGTGCGCCACTAGTATTGTGCCGCCCCCATCCATATTTCCTCCCCGGCCCAAACCTATCCCCTCTCTCTCCCTCACCCTCGCCCTCGATCCCCTTCCCCTCTCCTCTCCCGACGCTGCTGCCCCGCCGCCTCGACGCCGCCCCGACGCCGCGACGCCGCCCCGTCGTCCTCGTCTCCTTCCAAACGCGATCTGGATCGGGGCACCTTGCCCCTGCGCCCATCGCCGGTGCCCCGTCGTCCCTGTCGCCCGTCTCCAACCACCGCCGCCTGAGGCCCCGACGTCGGCGCCGCTCTCCCCGTCGCCCCACCTCGTTGGACGCCATCACCCCGCCACCCTCGTCGCCGGCGGCCCGGACGCCGCCCCGTCCACACCACCGTCGCCGGAGCACCACCACCACCAGGACCTCGTCGCCTCCTCCCCTGCGTCGTCGTTGTCCCCGACATCCTGCCCGCACCCCACTGCCCTATCCCTACAGCCCCCGTGAGCTCCCCCTCCTCCTCTCCCCTCTCCCCCTCGCGCGCACGCGCTTACGTAGTTTCGAGGTAGTTGGTTTGGAAGTAGTACGAAAGTATTATTCCGATCTGTGGCTGCCTTTTTGGGTTAGTTTTTGTTTGTTCCTCGCAGTTCAGATTGTCGTGTTGGTGCATCTGTCAGTCAAGCGCGCGCTGCTGACCAGTTGATCATCGGAACATAAACATCAACCAACTACCTAAGGCATTAACCATACCTGACAACAAACTATACAGATTTTTTTGTTAAGCTTTCAGTGCCACTAGCATATAACGAACTATACAGATTGTGTAGTTATTCTGTCATCTTCCTTTAGTACTGGGCCATGGGGGAATACCAGAAGAAGCAAACGAACATTATGTATCCTCCTTAGTAAGAAGGAAGCGATGGCCACTTTCACTTGAACAACAATTGAAGGTAGTCTGATATGTTGGACTTGCCATGTGCTGTGTAGTTTAGCTCCATTATTGTTCTCATATGTTGCCACCTTTTTTTGGGGTAGTTTTTGTTTGGATATTGCAATTGGAATTGTTGTATTTGGTGCATTTGTCAGTCAACTGCTGCTGACCAGTTGATCGTCGTAACTTAAATCATCAACCAACTATGCAAGGGAATTAACCAGATTTGACAATGTTTAATCACAACTGTTTTAAAGCTTTTTCAGTACAACATGGGTCCACAATTGGCATAGATTCTGTTATTGAAGTTTCATGCTTCCATTTATCAACAGAATTCCGGTTCTGTTTTGAAAGTTGGCGACACAGAAGATGCATTAGCGTCTTGCTACCATGCTTAGTTTTTTTATCCATTGTCAGTTTTCTATCTGTCATACCAATATTAGTTATGTAGAGTTCTCATCTTATGTAATGTTCAACTCTGACTAAACAGGTTCTGCAAACGGTCTTTTACTGCACTTGACTGAAGAAGTAGGTGTCTGCTATATCCTGCACTTGAGGTGAGTTGTGTTCTCAGGTTTACATTGCAATGGGCACTCTTCTTGTGAACACAAATTCAGATTTATATACTATACGCTGGCATGACTGTTTTTATTAGGAAGGACAGTGCAGTAGTTGATGTATCTTGGGTTAATATTAACCTAACTATTCATTTTTCCTTAGGTTAATATTAAAATGTCCAGTGTATATATATTTGAAAATGATTGCTGCTAGATGTTAATTTGCTGGTACTAGCTAGAATTTGGCACTGAAAAGCAAAAGCAAGCTGCATATATTGTTTCACCTCTTCACATGCCAATGTATTTTCCATGTTGTGATGGAGGCCTTTTTTGCCTTGTCCACCCGAGAGGCCCTTGAGTTTGCTGGAATGTCGATTAACTTCCGTTCCGGCAAATTCGGGTACTCCATATGTCCTATTTTCAGCAAAGGTCATGCTGATATTTTCCGTGAATTTTAGCATGACTTTGCTAAAAATAGGACATATGGGGTACTTGTGACTAATGCATGGGCCGGGGTATCTTAGTAGTTAATTAAGTAGGATCAAGTGCCCCGGCGTACTTGTGACTAATGCATGGCTTTTAGGGTGCCTCGGTGTCGATAAAAACCGAAATAATGAAAGCTTAGGCTTTTAGGGTGCCTCGGCGTCGAAAAACCCTCAATGATAAAAGCTTATCTTTTAGGATGCCTCGGTGTCGACAAATCCTAAATGATGAGACCATGATCTTGTTCCTTGACAATAACCAACTTTTTGACCAAACTTTGTTCCTATTTAGAGAGAAACATGGCCAACAACGATGAGGCCGGGGGTTCGGGCGGCAAGGAATTCTGGGAGCTGTCCTAGGAGATGGAGGAACAACCTCACTTGTATGAGGACGCCGCCTTCCCCACCGATCCTGAGACCACTGATGGTGCCGCCGAGGATGATCCCACTGATGCCACCACTGATGGTGCCGCCGAGGATGCCACCACTGATGATGGCGGCGCACGCATAGATGGCAGCCAACCGAAGAGGCAACGGAAGGACCGGCACCCGACTGTGCTCCGCACCCTCAAGGAGGAAGTTACTGAAGTGGACTCCGACGGGAATCCAACGGCGCCCAAACGAATAGTCAAGGGGTACTCGCTTCAGCTCGGGTGCTTTCTCTGGAGCACCGTCTCGATCAATACCGAGAAACTGAGGCATCCTGACCGAGGGAATTTGCGCAACCTCCTCTTCACGAAGCTGCACGAACGATACAAGTTCCCCGCTGAATTTGAAAACACAAGCCTCAAAGGGAATAAAGTGAACAATGCTGCCCTCACGAAGATGAGCAAGGCCCTGTCTACTTGGAAAAGCAATGTGAAGAGAATGATCGAGAAAGGTGAGAGTTATGAGATGATCAAGGAGAAAAATCCTTCGATCACCGAAGATGACTACAACGACTTCAAGATCAATTGCTCGAGCACCGCAAACTCCGAATCAAGTCAGTGGGGGAAAGAAATGCGGGAGCTGAACACACACTCGGTCCCGGCGGTTACAGAGTGGCGGAGCCTATATTGGACAAGGAGGAGGCGGACCGTGCCGAGCAAGGCCTACCGCCCCTCTTCGATAAATACGGTGACAAGCAGACCAGGAACTTTGTCAGGGCCCGGTACAAGAAGGACCCGAAAACAAAGGAGCTTACCACGGATCCGAAGACCAGGGCGCTTGAGCTTGTTCTAGTAAGGAATACACCCCCCGCGTAATTAGCTCCATATGGTTGCATTCTAATTAATGAAGCCAAATTTCTAAATGGTTCACATTCCTTCCGCAGGCGACTGAAAGCAGTAGCGCGGGGTCGACTAAGAGCAACCCTTGGGACACCACTCTAAATAGGGCGTTGAATGTAATGAAGAACAAGGATAAGCTCAGTAAGCCGACGTCAGCTGGTCGTGTGGCCGGCAAAGGTTTGTCGACAAAATGGTCGTCATACTATAACACTAGTGGGCGAAAGGAGAAAAAGACCAGCTCGGAAAGCCAGGCGTGCGAGGTTCAAGAACTCAAGGCACAGGTGCGCAGATTCCGGAGATTTTCCAAGAGCAAGTGCAACAACAACTCGGAGCGACGATCACCGCCATTGTGCCTACCTTGATCCAGGGGTTGAGTGCGTGGATTGCGGGCGGCCAACAGGGGTCGCCCCCGATTCCTAGCTTCACGGCCAGCAACTCGTAGAACGCGAGGGCGGGGCCATTGGTGTCTCCGGCGGAGGCGGCATTGGTGTCTCCGACGCCGGCACGGGAGCTTAATGCACCCGGGTGTACGCCGGCCGGCACCTCTGCAGCAAGCGGCCCCTCCGTCAACTGCACGCCCGCCGTTGGCGGTGCCTCGACATTAGCCGAGCTCGACGCCATCATCATGGTAACTAATTAAGCCTCTCTCGGCCGAGGACTTCATCTCCTTGCCTTTGACTGGGCATCCCTGACGCCCTACATGTTTTCGCAGGGCGCCGCCGACGTTCCGTGCACTCTCCTGCACTTCGTGAACAACGAGTTGGTCGATGTCGCCAAGGGCAAAATCATTCAACCGGGCAACCCCTTGTTCCACAGTACCCAGATGCCACCCAACTTGTTTAGGGTTCAACTGGTTCGGGTGCTGCCAGGCTGCGACGAGTTGTTACCTCCGATTCGACCCGTCGGGGCCGACGATGATGACGTGATGACCCTCAGCGCCTGCCTGAGCTGGCCCCTGCTTTGGCTGAAGAGCCAGATTCGTTTGGGGGCGGGGGACACCACCCCAAAGATAACACCGCCAGTCATGCAGGCGCCAAGTCGGCCCCATGGCAAGACCGCCGCAACGGTGCCGGACATCCCTATGCCACTGGATCCAAACATGCATATGGCACAGGATCAGAATGACGACGATGACGATACATTTGGCAATGTCGATTAGTACTTTGCCGATCATGGGTACGGTGGCGACTTCATGGGGCCTCCTTCTGAAGAACCCAACCCAACAAAAGACGTGCGCGATCTAGCTGGTATCGCGGAGAAGCCAAGTTGCAATAGGCGTCGTCTGCAGTTCAGCTCTCAGGAGACGCCTCCAGCTGCCGACTTCACCGAGCCTCAGATAGGCGAGGTGCGAAATATTATCAGCCCGAACACACTCAAGAAGGCGGTCTGTGAGCAGAACTCGGTCCCATTACAGGAGAAGAAGAAGGCACGCAAAAGAAAGACTAACAAGGGTGCGGGCCAGCCGGCATCGAGTACGATCCGTGCTCAGGACGGGCCACCTTCATCTGAGGATTTAATGAGGAGGCTGCATGTGGCGGGTAGGCCGATGCTACCAAGAAATATGCTCGATGCTGCAACTGGTGCTATGCGGAGTCTGCATGACAGTGTTCTTTCTTTGGAGAAGCGGCATCTCACAGAGAAGGATGTGGCATACCCGGTTTTCACGGCCAAGGTGCCAGAGGGCAAGGGCTTTGTGGATAACTCCATCAGGGGTACGATCGTCTTGCGGTTTGATGACATCCACGCTATGTTGAACCTTCATCCACTGCACTACACCTTCGTTCGACTATTTTCGCTGAGTATGGAGATGCGGATCATTCGCGACAAGACCCCGGACATCGTGATAGTCGACCCCTTCTACATGCGTGCCAATATCTTGGGCAGCGCTGGGGACCGGCAAGTCGCGAGTTCTTACCTCGAAGGCACTATTCTGGCAAACCAAGATAAGGATAACTTCCTCGTGCCTTACTTTCCCGAGTAAGTCCTCCCCTCAACCGCCCCGTAACATATGAATTCTTAGATTTCGATCGTTTTTATTTTAACATTCCATGTTTTCTGCAGTGACACACATTGCACGCTCATCCTCCTAAGCCCCAAATATTCCATGGCCACGTATTTCGACCCGGACCGTCATTCGAACGTAGACTTCACAAATGTCAAGAAGGTTCTTGATGATGTTCTCCCCGGCTAGGCCAAATCTGGAGGCACCTTCACCAGGCCTATTCGTAAGTACGGCAAGCACGTGTTCTCCCACAATACGATGTTCTGCTGCGTCAAGCAGCCGCCTGGCGGTCAGAAGGGTGCCTACTACGCCATCCATCACATGCCGGAGATCATACGAGACCATCATCAACTTCTGCTACCGAGTAAACTCAAATATTGGGCCGCGAGCGTGCCGACAATCCAGGACGCGGACATCAGACAAGAATTCTTTCGCATCCAGTCGGAGTTTGCGGAAATCATCCATCAAGATTTCCTTCGTACCTCGGGGCTGTTCTACCTCAGAAATCAACCGTCCAACAGTGACATCGACACAATGCTACAAATGCAGGCTGACAATGACCGTTATTTCATGACTCCCACGATAGATGGCGGCTTCATCCATGCTCCAGTCCCTTGAGTCGAGTCGAAAGCAGTGATGCTGTGTCTAGTTCTGAAACATCGATTGGCTCATGTTGTAATTAAACTTTAATGAACTTGTAGTATGTCTCTTTGGTTTCGAGAGTCGTCCAACTTAGATGTAATCGATGCTATTAATGTCTTGCTTTTCTCTTCCTATCGTTCTGTTGCATACTTATATATTGCTTATGTATTGTCTGTGAATTGGTACTAACGTTTCGTTTGGCTAGTGCATAGCGATGCCGTCGTATGTCGTGTACAAGGGTAAGGTTCCCGGAGTCTACGACGACTGGGAGGAGTGTCAGAGACAGGTTCACCGATTCAGCGGTAACAGTTACAAAGGGTACACCACTAGGGCCGAGGCCGAATCTAGATACGCCCGCTATCTAGCGGGAGAGGGGAGGGAGCGTTGGAGGAACCGGATGAAGACGAGTTTCATCGTGATGATGCTCATCGTGATGACCGCAGCTCTCTTCTATGTGATGCTAGTTTAGATGATCGATATCGACTTGTAATGTGAAGATAAACTCGCTACTCGCGGTCTCGAGACTTGTAATATAATGTTCTATCTTTGTTTGGTCTTTTCAATTCGGAGACTAATATGATGAATTGTATTCAGAGATTAATATGATGAATTGTATTTAGAGACTAATCTTCTATTGTATTCGATGAATCTGTTGTTGATGTGTGCTGTCTATATTTTGTCCAATTATACATTTTGTAACCTGTGCAAAAAACAGAAAATAAAAAAATAAAAAAAACCTAATATTCATACTAATGGCGCATCACATCAAAGTGCGCCATTAGTATGCCAAAGGATACTAATGGCGCATCATTGAACAGTGCGCCATTAGTATGCCGAAGTTACTAATGGCGCATCTTGTTGTTGTGCGCCATTAGTATGCCAAAGCACCTGGGTATACATGGCCCCCTGGGAGGCATACTAATGGCGCACTGTTGTATATACTAATGGCGCATCTGAGGTCCGCCATTAGTATACCAGATACTAATGGCGCACCAGTGGTGCGCCATTAGTAAAATATACTAATGGCGTGGCACTAATGGCGCACCACTAGTGCGCCATTAATGGCCAAATTAGGTGCGCCATTAGTAGGCCTTTTCCTAGTAGTCCTCCTTTATATACGGGGAGGGGGCATCCCTTGGAGACACAAAAATTGATCGGTTGATCTCTTAGCTGTGTGCGGTGCCCCCCTCCACCATAATCCACCTCGGTTATATTGTAGCGGTGCTTAGGCGAAGCCCTGCGTCGGTAGCTTCATCAACATCATCACCACACCGTCGTGCTGACAAAACTCTTCCCCGAGCTCTACTGGTCGTGAGTTCGCGAGACGTCACTGAGCTGAACGTTTGTTGAACGCGGAGGTGCCATACGTTTGGTGCTGAGGATTGGTCGATCGTGAAGACGTACGACTACATCAACCGCGTTGTTATAACGCTTCCACTTAGCGATCTACGAGGGTACGTGGACGACACTCTCCCCTCTCGTTGCTATGCATCACCTTGATCTTGCGTGTGCATAGGATTTTTTTTGAAATTACTGCGTTCCCCAACACACAATGCATTCTCCATTAAAGAGTGCAAAGTAACAAATGTATGGAAATTGTATACTTTTTATTCTAGCTTGTGTCACTCCTCTATTCTCACCACAACAAAGACTAGTTAAAAACCTCTCATACTCAGATTTTGGCGGTTTGTCCAGCGAACCCCAATATGGAATTTTGCAAGCAACACATAATTCTTCTAGAGGCATGGTAAAGGCACTATCATAAACACTACTAGGGAAAACCCTATACATAGAATCTTAGCAGCAGCGCGGCTCAAAAAGGAGCACTTCTACTAATTAGCAGTAGCGCGGGTGTGGAAACCCCACTACTGACAAGTGCTTAGCAGTACCGCACTCGGCGTAACCCGCGCTGCTACAAAATATGGACCGACAGTGCTCACCCAACTCCATTTAGCAGCAGCGCGGTGCCGCGAGCCGCGCTACTGCTATAGTTGTAGCAGTAGCGCGGTTTTTCTGAGGTCGCTGCTGCTAATTTTCAAATTGGGCACACTTTTGGTCCCGGTTAGCAGTAGTTCTTGTACCGAAAGCGTGCTGCTGCTACTTTCTTAGCAGCAACGCGTTTTACGTCCCGCGCTACTGCTAATCCGCACCCACCACCTTTTCCCCACCCGCCCTCCCCCTCCCCCTCCTCTCCCTTTCCCCTACCTCTCCCACTCTCACTCTTCTTCTTCCTCAATACTTCTCCCCCATTACACTCCCTCTTCTACCTACCTTTCTCTCTCTTCATTACTCCTACCTAACTACACCACCTCCATTAATGCATCTCCTTTCTCTTTTTCCTTACCCCTCCACTAGTTGAAGTTGTCTCCTCCCAAATTAGGTAGCTAGGTAGATGTAGCATTTAGTTAAGTGACCTATTTGACCCCTAACTAGATCTATCTTTGTCAAGAAGAGCTTTGTGCACTTTTGATCTCCCTACATCATCATCTCCACCGTGTGCTCGATCTCGAGATATAGGTGATTAAAATTTCATGCTTTTGCAAAATGGAAATATGTTTATGGAAATAGTGTGTGTGGCATGAGTTGATGCCAAATTGTGCTTTTGAGTTGCCTATGATTTTCCGAAATGTTGATTTATTTCCATTTCGGCGAATTCCGGGCAAACTCTAGATCTATATATGTCCTATTTTTAAGGAAGGTCATGCCGAATTTTTGTATGACTTTGATGCATGCATGCATTTTTATAATCAATTTGTTTATTATTACCTTGCAGAGTTGACGATGGTCAGTGGAACGATGGTGGACAGGTGGTTGCAGTCGGCGGTGCAGGACATGAAAGAAAATAACCGGACAGAGGTTTTATGTCCGTGTCGAAAATGCAAAGGAATAGTTTGGCTCGACCCCCATGACGATGGTCGTGTCGAAGCGCACCTGCTCATGACTGGTTTCATGGATGGCTATACTCGATGGATAATTGAAGATGAGGATGACGATGTTGAGGATGCCGACGGGGCAGGCAATGATGACATGGGGCAAGACGAAGATAGGATCGATAATGGCGGCGGGGAAGAGGCCGGGCGGCGGCGGAGAAGGGGCCGGACATGGCGGCGGAGAAGGGGCCGGACATGGTGGCGGAGAGAACGACATGGACTCCACACAGCAGAGTTCGTCGGTACTAAGTTCAATCGTGCGGGACCCTCATGTTCAAGCATTGCTTCGCAAGGAGACGAGTACTGAGAGAGCTGCCTCTAGAGAGGAGGCTAAGCTGGAGCAACTGGTGGTAGACTCGAACACTCGATTGTATGATGGTTGCAATCCTAAGGTGACCCGCTTGAGTTTCACACTCCAACTCCTGAAGACGAAGGCTAAAAACAAATGGACCAACACTATCCTCGATGAGCATCTCAAGTACCAAAAGGATGTTCTTCCCGTGGGTAATCTATGTCCTAGTAGTGTTGATGAGGCCAAGAAGATCGTGTGCCCTCTTGATCTGCCACATGTTAGATACCATACATGCATCAACGATTGCATAATTTATCGGAAGGAGCATGCAGAAAAAACAAGCTGTCTGGTGTGCAATCCTTCTTGATACAAGAAGGCTGGGAAGAAATGTCCCCAGAAAGTGGTATGGTACTTACCGATCACTCCCCGTCTCCAGAGTTATTTTGTAGATCCCAAGGAAACAAAGCTAATGTGCTGGCACACGGAGAGGAAGAAGCCCGACGATGGAGATGATCCAAAGCTGAAACACGTCAAGGATGGAAGCCAGTGGAGAGCGTTGAACAACTTCTATCGGTATTTTGAATGTGATGCAAGGAACATTCTCGGTGTCAAAACCGGCGGATCTCGGGTAGGGGGCCCGAACTATGCATCTAAGGCGGATGGTAGCAGGAGTTAGGGGACACAATGTTTTACCCAGGTTCAGGCCCTCTTGATGGAGGTAAAACCCTACGTCCTGCTTAATTAATATTGATGATATGGGTAGTACAAGAGTAGATCTACCACGAGATCAGAGAGGCTAAACCCAAGAAGCTAGCCTATGGTATGATTGTATGTTGTAGTTGTTGTGTCCTACAGACTAAAACCCTCCGGTTTATATAGACACTGGAGAAGGTTAGGGTTACACAAGGTCGGTTACAAAAGAGGAGATACACATATCCATATTGCCTAGCTTGCCTTCCACGCCAAGTAGAGTCCCATCCGGACACGAGACGAAGTCCTCAATCCTATATCTTCATAGTCTAACAGTCCGGCCAATGGAGATAGTCCGACTGTCCGGAGACCCCCTAATCCAGGACTCCCATAGTAGCCCCTGAACCAGGCTTTCAATGGCGATGAGTCCGGCGTGTAGTATTGTCTTCGGCATTGCAAGGCGGGTTCCTCCTCCGAATATACCACAGAAGAATTTGAAAATAAGGATATTGTCCGACCCTGCAAAATAAGTTCCACATACCACCGTAGAGAGAATACTATTTCCACAAATCCAATTTGCTGACTTGTTTTGGCAACACGACATTATGTCACGGCCCGACGATTATTCGAACCGTTTCCTTTAACCAGCCCCACACATAACGCGAGGCAGTTTTTTGACACGTCTTGTCAAAGCAGAGATCGTGTCCCCTTATCACGGGATTCTCATCAATACGGTCGTGGGTAACCCAACCGTGTCTAGGACTCCTAGATTATAGGCAAGTCCCAAACGGCTACGGAGAGGACGCTTGATATTCACCCTCTTTATAAAGGGACAAGGCTTTTACTTTTTTCCCTCCCATTCTCAATCGAATCATTCCCCCGCCTAGAGTTCTAACACCCAAAGCCCAGGTCAGGTGCTTTGGACCTTCAATCATGTCCGGATCTAGCCTTGAAGGCCGGTGGATGCCCTCCTCCGTTACGGAAGAGGATATCAAGAAGTTGAGGGAGGCCAGATACCTGACCACTGAGGTTTCGCATCGGCTGCCTGCCCGAGGGCAGGTCGTCCCTACTCCTGAACCCAACGAGAACGTTGTGTTCATCTCCCACTTCCTCCGAGGTATAGGCCTCACCCTGGATCCCTTTGTTAGGGGTTTAATGTTCTATTACGGGCTAGATTTCCACGATCTAGCCCTGGACTCCTTTCTCCACATCTCGACATTCATTGTCGTGTGTGAGGCCTTCCTCCGCATTACCCCTCACTTCGGCCTGTGGCTCAAGACCTTTGACGTGAAGCAGAAGATGGTCGAGGGGCAGTATGTAGCGTGCGGAGGCGCATTAATAAGCAAGATAGCAGGAGCTTCGTGGCCCAAAGGATCCTTTCTAGATGTGCCTGGATTATGGCAACAGGAGTGGTTTTACATCACAGCTCCCAGAAGTGCCAAGTGGGTGGCTGCCCCTGCTTTCCGCTCGGGCCCTCCACCACAACTAATGTCATGGATTAGCAGGGGACCGAGCTGGGGTCTAGCCAAGGACGTGCCTATACTACAGAGCCGCATTCACGATCTCATCGAAGGAGATTCCACTCTGGTTATGGTGGCGCAAGTCATGTTGGTTCGTCGAGTCCAGCCTTGCAAACGCCGGCCCCTTCGCATGTGGGAGTTCAACCCAGAAGGGCCGCATACTATTCAGAATTTCCTCGGCCCGACGCACAAGGAGATGTACAAATCATTCTTCGGACCCCAAATAGAGTGTCCGGATACTACCGAGGACGTGGGCCTGAGCAGCAACCGTACCGCCGACCAAGTAAGTAATCCTTTAGCCGAACACACCGTCTTTTATTTACCATGAAGTCATTCTGAGAAGTCGCTCTTTGACCAGGACTGGCTAACAAAGGCGAAGATGATTCAGTGTTTCGCCCCCCTTCCTGAGGGTTTGGAGGATCTGGTACTGGAAAAGATGCTCGAGCTAGCACCCTGCCCGGAGCCCTCAAAGGAAGATAAAGGGGGGAATAATGAGGTCAAAAGCGGGCCCCCATCGCTACCAATCCCAACCGAGGGAATGAGCACCTCCGTGAAGGAGGATAACCAAGGACAAGAATCCGACCTTCTCTCGCTTCGGGGAAGGAAGAGGACTGCCTCTGGAGATCCGGAAACCGAGGCTTCCAAACGGGAGAAGAAGTCTCCACTAGAGGGTCCTGCCTTGGAGGGTGCCTTTGCCGCACAAAGTCCGCGCGAGAATCAGCCCTACAACGAGCTGTAAGTAATCAGAAAGTACTTTAATAGTGGAGATATACTACCTTACCTCTGAGGAAATTAACCGAAGTATTTATTGAAGTTCAGATCTTAGCCCTTCTCAGCAGAGCTCGTCTTTGGGGGATCTTCTTCCGGAGATGATGGAGAGCGAAACGCCTCCCGCGGATTCCTCCGCTCAAGAAGCGGGCAACCATGAAGTGTCTTCACAGAGGGCCTCTCCAGATCTGGTGAGGCTAGAAGATAATCCTATAGTCACCCGAAGTCCCCAGCGTCCGGCTCTCGAAGAGAGCAAACAGAAGAGTCCGGCACCGTCTTGTATGCGGTCGGACATACTGAGAGAGCTGTTGGAGCGAGCGGCCATCTCAGAAGAACACCGTACATTGATGGGTACGGTGATGGAAAGTATTTCATCCGCTGAAAGCGGGTTGCATGATGCCTTTATGAGTCTACTGACGGGCTTTGAGGTACGTAAAATGATGTACATTTGTGATGGTACCGCACATTTTTAGTTGTGCCCTGTGTAGATAGTAGCCCCTGAGACTCTGGTTGTCACCAAGAATGGCGGCAAACAGAGGATCGTAGTCCCAGGCAATAACCATACCGCTTTAATGTGCAGGTAGTGGGAGCTCTAGTGGCTAGCCGGACTCCTGAGTTTGCCGAACTGAAGCGGCAACTGGATGCGGCGGATGCCGACATCGAGCTTGTTAACAAGAGGCTTGACGAGGCACAGGGTAAGTGGTATTTTCTGGTGAATGTCACATAGTAAGAGCAGCATGATGCCAGTATCTTTAATATGTTGTGACTGCGGATGGAGCTGCCACCGTGGAAACCTTGCAGGCGGAACTTGCCCGAGCCAAAGAACAAGCAAGGATTAGTAATGCGGCTGCTTCGAAGGCAGCCGAATAATTGAAAGCCGAGAAGGCCGCGCATTGCGAGAGCAAAGAGAAGATGGCCAAGATTGTCGTAGAATTAAAATACACTGCCGACCGTTGCCAGTTCCTTTAAAAGGAGAGCCGAGTGAAGGCGGCGGACCTTGAAAAGGCCACGATGGTGACCAAAGACACTCGCTCTGCTATGAGGGCGAAGAAGGAGGAGCTGCGTGAAGCCGGGGATATTGCGGCTGGGAAGCCCTTTCTGCTGTAGAGGAAGTTCGGAGATCCGTGGTATGCCCCTCTGGATTGGCTGTGGAGTTCGGCAGCCGCATATATGGACTTGGCAACAAGCGTTGTCGATGCGGTCGAATACTTCCGAGATCAGACAGATCATGAAGTGGACAAGCTGTTCTGGTCGCATTTCAATGTTCTAGAGTGTCCGCTTCCCTTGACTGATCAACTAGCCGAATGGGCCGAACCTAATAGGTTGTCCGGACTTGCCATGAGGTCCGTCGTAGATCATTTGTGGCCGGAGAAGCCAAAGCTGAACATCTATTTCATCTTAGTGCAGCAGTTCCTTGGTGCGGTGTCGCGCATCAATGCGATGAAGAGGTCGGCGTGCATAGAAGGCTCGCGGATGGCCTTTACCCGTGTCAAGGCATACTGGGCGGAGATGGATGCTACCACTGTTGCGGCGCAAGGTTCGGCCATAGGCCGAGTAGCTGCCGAGCACTATTTTGAAGAGGTTCTTGAGGGTGCTCGTTTGATAGAGTCCCAGTGCTCGAAGAATATTATGTTTGAGTGACATGTATTCCCATTGTAAGCACAATGTTTTTATGAAATGTAGTAAGGCTATATTTATACTTTTGCCAGAAAGTAATATGATGCCTCCTATGCGGCCGTTTATGTATATATGTATATAACCTGAAAGATTGCAGTCGTCGGCTTCAACCCCCACGCATATAATGCGGAGGTGTTCGCAGAAAATGCGTGTTCACGCTTAACCCAACGCCTTGGTCCTATTAAGGAGGTGATAGTGCAGCGAACGAGGCAACCGGACTATGATGCTTTAACACTTTCACTTAGCCATAGGAGTTTGACGGTGGGGCTACTATATAGCCCCTGGTGGCTCTGCACTCTCCCAAACTCGGGGTGCGTATATGCCTGGCCGGGAAATGGCCCTTCGTTAAAGTGGAGGAATTCTAACATTCCGATAAGTCATTGAGTGGTTGACCAGTCTCGCGCTATATCATGACAGTCAGTTTTCGGCTTTCTCTACTGAGGTGCTCGTCCGGGAGAACCAGGGCACAATCGCAGTAGTTCTCCTGGTGCTGCCTTAGCCGATAGAACGGAACGTAAGGCACCAAAACACAGGAGCTGGGCAAACCCAACATTTGTCCAAAGACATGATTCGGAGCTGATGCATATAAGGCCAAACTCGCGACGCCGAACACTCCCTACGGTATTCGGTCTTTATGGTATAAACCGGGTCTAAATAGTGCCCTTTATAAGAAGCCCCTTGTGTCCAGGTACGAGCGTTTATTCTGACGTGGCCACATGCCAAGACGTCAGCATCCTTCTCAATTGTATTTGAGAATCCGAGGGATGTGTATCAACAAGAGACAGTAAAAAAGGTTTACGCAGAGTCTTAATCTAAAAAGAATCCTTGGAGTGGGTCCCTGCTGCACATCTGCGCCTGTGTCTCCGTTGTGCCGTATCCTGGACGGGTGTAGCACGATGGTCATCTATAAAAGAGAGAAACTTAGGCGAAAAGTTGTCGTGCAAAAAGGTAGGTTTAAAGAAACCATGTATAATTCAAGATGAGTAAAAATTGCCACTTGTCTGCGCGCGTTGAGCCCCTTGTATTTGTAATAGGGGTGTGGCTTATCAAACCTGTGTGAGTTACATATAGCTACCCCGGACCCATCTAACCGTGTCTGTGGTCTTGACGACCTATCAAATGCTTTAGCTGGTGAGGCCATTTTTAGTGTGCGGCTACCAAGGCAGTCGCACTCTCTTCGGCGCGCAGGGATTGCTTAATATTTCCATTCACTGTAATGATGCCACGTGGACCGGGCATCTTAAGCGTAATGGAAGCGTAATGCGGTATTGCATTAAAGCGAGCGAAAGCTTCGCGTCCAAGTAGTGCTACGGAATGGAGCAATGTGGAATGTTAAATTTTCGCTACGGAAGTTATCGGGGAAGCCGAATATAACCTCTAGTAGCAGGGAGCCCGTGCATTGAGCCCCTGGGCCTGGCGTTACTCCTTTAAGGGTAGTGTTGCTGTGGCAAATTTTCATTGGGTCTATCCCCATTTTGCGGATTGTATCCTGGTATATCAGGTTTAAACTGCTGCCACCGTCCATCAGGACTCGTGTAAAGTGGTATCCGTCAATTATTGGGTCTAATACCAGGGCAGCCCATCCTGCACGCCGAATGCTTGCTGAGTAATCACGATGGTCGAAAGTGAACGGTTGAGACGACCAGTGGCAGGACTCCACGGTGATAGGCCCTTGGGCATATTTTTCTGGGAGTGCCGCTTTGTTTCTCCCCTTGATCACGTGTAACACATTGACTGTTTTGACTTCTGGTGGAAACTTCTTTTGTTCCAGAGTGTCTTGCTTGGGAGGCTCATCCTCGTCTTCGCTTGGTGTATCTTCCCACTTGTGTGCGGCGTTGAGCTTGCCGGACTGCTTGAAGTCCCAACATTCTCTGTGGGTATGATTAGCGGGTTTACCAAGGGTGCTATGGATCTGACATACTTGGTCCAGAATTTTATTTAGGCTTGACAGTTCATCTCTGGCGCCTTTAGAGGGCGGCTTTTGCTGACTTGGCCGAGGGCTTTTGAATCCGGCGTTTACTGTCATGCTCTTCATGCCGTCTTCTTTATTCCGGCATTTGTTATTGCGCCGTGATTTCCCATTTCCATCTCTAGCTTCGGATGTACTTGGGTCACTGATGCTGCATCTGGCTAGCCAGCTATCCTCACCCGTGCAAAAGCGGGTCATGAGGCTTGTTAATGCTGCCATTGTTCTCGGCTTTTCTTGGCCGAGGTGTCTGGCAAGCCATTCGTCACGGACGCTATGCTTAAAAGCTGCCAAGGCTTCGGCGTCCGGACAGTCGACTATTTGGTTCTTTTTAGTAAGAAACATGTTCCAAAGTTTTCGGGCTGACTCTCTCGGTTGTTGAGTTATATGACTCAAATCGTCCGCGTCCGGAGGTCGGACGTAAATCCCTTGAAAATTTGCCCGAAAAGCGTCTTTGAGCTCTTCCTAGCTTCCAATGGAGTTTTCGGGGAGGCTTTTAAGCCAGTGCTGAGCTGGCCCTTGGAGCTTGAGGGGTAAGTACTTGATGGCGTGGAGATCATCTCCTCGAGCCATATGGATATGGAGGATATAGTCCTCAATCCATACCCCAGGGTCTGTTGTTCCGCCGTATGCCTCTATATTTACGGGTTTGAATCCCTCTGGAAATTCATGATCCAGCACCTCATCGGTGAAACATAGGGGGTGTGTGGCACCCCTATATCCGGGTGCACCGCATTCTTCGGATGTTTGTTGTGTTGCGTTGTATGCTGGAGCGCGCTTACGTGGTCCATAGATGGATCTGGTTGTGCCATCCTTTTGATGCGAGTGCTCACGTGGATCGCGTATTGGATTATGTGCGGCGTTGTTTGCCGCTCTATGTTGGCCGTGAGGTCGCCTATCCGGCCAGATGGCTGTTTTGATTTTTGGTTATGGGGGATCTAAGATCTCCTCATTGAATTCAGGTAGCAACTTCCGCTTCAGGTAGCTCTTGGTGGGGCGATTACCGCCATACTTTGCTGTTGTATTGAGTACTTTGCTCCATCTGATTTGGGGTGTGTCTTGTGCAGCTTTGAGCCTTTGCTTCTACTTTTTTAGACTCCTCGCGATGGCAACGAGCCTTTGATGGGCATTCTGTTGCTCCGGGTGTCCGTCCGGTGTGACGTCATCTGGACTATGATCTTTGACATAGTCAAGTTGTTCGGCTTGATTCTCCGTGTTGCCGTGGTCCGGCAATGGTTCCCCCTGCTCTAATGCTGGGTCTGTATGATCGTTGTTTCTGCCGAGGCAGGATTTGGGGCGGCGCTTACGCCGCTGTTTTGACTACTTCTCGAGGGAACAACCCTTCGTTGCGTCCCCCCGTTCCTCGTCGTTGTTTTCCTTTGGTGTGTCCACCATGTATACGTCATGTGGTGAAGTGGGCGTCCAGTGCCCTGGGGGTAGTGGTTCCTGTTCGTCTCCTGCATCGTCGTCCATGCCGTCGATGTATTCGGAGTCGGAGTCGAGCATGTCGGTTAAGTCATCGATAGTGGCTATTAAGTGGGTGGTGGGTAGGCCGCGAATTTCTTCGTCGTCCATATCCCAGTCCTGCCGGACATAGTTCGGCTAGGATCCTCCTGACAAGGAGAGAGACCTTAATGAGTTCAGTATGTCGCCAAAGGGCGAGTGCTGAAAAATATCCGCGGAGGTAAACTCCATGATCGGCGCCCAATCAGATTCGATAGGAACGGGCGCAGGCGGCTTGGAGTCCGTGGTCGGAGAAGGATCCGGCAGTTTAACAACATGGCTCTCGTGTAAGGTAAGGTCGATGTTTGGCTCGATCGCCGCTGAGGGTAAGGCCTCCGTGGTGGGGTCCATCCACCCGTCCATGGACGGCGCAACTGGCTCCGAATTGAGGGTCAGAGCGGCTGCCTGTGCGATCTCATGAACATTGTCCGATGGTAGAGCTAAATCGTACTCATCGTGACCGTGTGACGCACAAGGCACAAGCCAGGGGTGTAACTTTCAATCTGCTCCAGATGGCCAAGCGAATTGGCCCGCAGTGCAAAGCCGCCGAACACGAAGACCTGTCCAGGGAGAAAAGTGTCACCCTGTACTGCATCGCTATCGATGATAGTACGAGCCATCAAGCCTAACGGCGACGACACAGAGGAACTCCCAATGAAAGCACCAATGTCGGTGTCAAAACCGGTGGATCTCAGGTAGGGGGTCCCGAACTGTGCGTCTAAGGCGAATGGTAACAGGAGGGAGGGGACACAATGTTTTAGCCAGGTTCGGGCCCTCTTGATGGAGGTAAAACCCTACGTCCTGCTTGATTAATATTGATGATATGGGTAGTACAAGAGTAGATCTACCATGAGATCAGAGAGGCTAAACCCTAGAAGCTAGCCTATGGTATGATTGTATGGTGTAGTTGTTGTGTCCTACGGACTAAAACCCTCCGGTTTATATAGACACCGAAGAGGGTTAGGGTTACACAAGGTCGGTTACAAAAGAGGAGATACACATATCCGTATTGCCTAGCTTGCCTTCCACGCCAAGTAGAGTCCCATCCGGACACGAGACGAAGTCCTCAATCCTGTATCTTCATAGTCTAACAGTCCGGCCAATGGAGATAGTCCGGCTGTCCGGAGACCCCCTAATCCAGGACTCCCACAAACATCGTGCTCGGCGCATGTACCAATGGCATGAATCCGTTTGGCAACCAGAACACCAACCATAGCACATGGCCCGTGTTTGTATGGATGTACAACCTCCCCCTGGTTGTGCATGAAATCGAAGTACATTCACATGAGCATGCTTATTCAAGGGCCAAAACAACCAGGAAATAATATTAATTTGTATCTAGGGCTACTTCAAGAGGAGTTAGACATGTTATGGAAAACACCGGCCAAGACATGCGACGCCAGTAAAGGCGAGTATTTCAACATGAGAGCCGCGCTGATCACGACAGTGCAGGACTATCTCGGTTATGGATATGTGGCAGGCCAGGTGTGCGTTGGATATGGCGGATGCACGCGGTGCATGGATGATATGACGTCTAAGCAGCTAACGTCAAGGAAAGATCGCGGGTCTGGGAAAATCGTGTACATGGGGCATCGAAGATGGCTCAAACAGGACGACCCATGGAGAAACCGTGGAGATCTATTCAATGGTCACGCTGAGAATCGAGGACCTCCACATAAGCGGAGCGGTGCCAAAATCGATGAGCTGTTGAAAAACTGGAAGGAGTGCCCCACGCCGGGAAAGACGATGGGAAAGGCGCCGGAGCCGCTGCTGAAGGTATGGAAGACGAGGTCTGTGTTCTGGGACTTGGAGTACTGGCACAAACTCGATACACCTCATTGCCTTGATCAAATGCATATCTGTAAGAATGTCTTTGAGAGCTTGCTCACAACACTGATGAGCATGCCGGATAAGACCAAGGATGGGCCGAAAGCAAGAAAAGACTTGCAAGATTTGAAAATCAGGGAAGATCTGCACATGCCGCCCCGTAAAATGTCAGATGAGACTGAGACGGAGATAGAGGCATGGGAGAAGAAGGGCAAGAAAATAAAGAAAGAGGATTATTGCCCCCCTTCTTGCTTCACCTTAAGTCAGGCTGAGATCGATCAATTCTTTAAGTGCCTTACTGGAGTCAAAGTTACTTTCGGTTACTGTGGCAAGATAAACAGATATCTAGACACGGACAAGAAAAGGTTCAGCGGGATGAAGTCCCATGACTGTCATGTGATGATTTCGCAAATACTACCTGTTGCCCTTAGAGGGATAATGGACAAGCACGTCCGTGACACGCTTATTGGTCTCTGCAACTTTTTCGAAGTCATCTCTTGAAAGTCGATCAGTGTGAAGTAGCTCCGAAGGTTACAGGAAGAGATTGTTGTGATACTGAATGAGCTTGAGATGTACTTCCCGCCCGCGTACTTTGACATGATGGTGCGTCTGTGTGTCCATATTGTGGATGACATAATAGGCCTGGGGTCGTCATTCCTGCACAACATGATGTCGTTTGAGAGGATGAATGGGATCATCAAAGGATTCATTCGTAACATGTCTCATCCGGATGGAAGCATCGTCCAGGGCTATGTGACACAAGAGTGCATCTCTTTCTGTGAGAATTTCCTACATGGCGCAGACCAGCCGCCTGGTGTTAGTGTTGGTTTTCCCGTTAACAAGCACGATGGGAGGCTCGAAGGAGAAGGTCACCGCAACGGTCGCAGGGAACTGCACGTGGCATACTCAGATCAATGCAGCGTCTTTGACAGAGCAAACTTGGTAGTGCTACAACACCTAGACGAGGTAGATCCTTTCATGGTACTGCACAAAGAAATTATCGCAAAGAAGTATCATGACCGGGGGGTATGCAGGACGGACGCCGAAGTTACTAGAGAGCACAACTCCACTTTCCTGCATTGGTTCAAAGAGCATATTATTGCTAATCCCCGGGAGGAGGGCTCTAAGGACGGATTGCTCATATATGCCTTAGCACATGGCCCCTCGCCCAACCTCGTAACCTATCAGGCATATGATATCAACGGATACACGTTCTACACTGAGGCCAAAGATATGGACAGTGATGATCATAACTCAGGGCTGATGATGGAATGCATGACCGGCAGCAACAACGGCGCAACTGAACGATTTTACGGAAGGGTCGAGGAGATCTGGGAGCTTGACTACTCTGGACTGCACAACACGATGATGTTCCGTGTCAGATGGGCTAAGAATGTCGAAAGAGAAAACCGGATTTTCACTACCATGACTATGCCCGATGCCAAGAGCGCTACCATGAACGCTATCGCCAAAAACAAGACATGGGTACACGCTAAGCACGTGACACAATGCTTCTTCATAACCGACCCATGCAATCCCAGTCGTGTTGTCATGAGGAGAGGCAAAAGGAACATCATTGGAATGGATGGAGTCGCCAACGAGGAAGACTATGATCAGTATGGCAACCCAATGAGGGAAGATGACGATGATGATGAAGTATACGTCAAAAGAAGAATCAATACTACATTACCTAAGAAAAATCGTACTCCATGGAAAAGGCAAAGTCACAATGAGGGGCTCAATTATTCTTCAATGAACAAGAAGGGAAAGAAGCTGACTCAAAAACGAAAACGCCAGCGCTGAGGAACCGTATGTTATGGTCAAATGATGTAATATATATATATATATATGTTCCTATTTTGTATACACACTTAGCCAATATTATGCATGGGTCCAATGATGTAATATATATGTTCCTATTTTGTATACATATTTAAACGTCAAATGATGCAATATATATCGCCTTCCCTTCGTTCACTGCTCTTGGGAAATAAAAATGGGAGAAAATAAAGGAAAAGAAAAAGGGAAACTGGCAGTAGCGATTTATTTATAAAACAGCTACAGTCAAGCTATCAGTAGCGATTTCCTTATAAAACCGCTACAACTAGTGAAGGTAGTAACAGCGCATTTTATCTAAACCGCTAAAGCTAGTGAAGGTAGTAGCAGCGCATTTTATCTAAACCGCTACAGCTAGTGAAGGTAGTAGTAGTGTGTTTTGTCTAAACACGCTACTGCTACGTCCACTTAACCCAAAATTCTCACTCTCCCTGCTTCATCCCGCCTCTTTTCCCCCCAAATCCCCACTCTCTCTTCCCCCGTCGCACCGCCACGCCCCGGTGCTCGCCCCCGACCCGGCCCTCGCCCCCGACCCCAGCGCTCGCCCCCGACCCGGCGCTCGCCCCCGACCCGTCGGCCCTCGCATCCCTCCTCTGCTTCCTCCCCTCCCAACCTCGGCTGTCGTCCCTACACCCTCTGTAACCCCCCCTCTCTCTTCTAGCTAGGGTTCTTCGGTTAATTTACTTAGGTTTTAGTTAGGGCAGTAGGTTAATTAGGTTATCTATTTAGTTATGAATTTAGCTAGGTTTTAAAATAGGACAGAAAATTAGGGTTAAGCAATTTTAGTTAAAAGAAAAGCAACATTTAAGCAATTGTCCAAATCAACATCCCTTGTTAAAGCAAATTTAGGTAGGCTAAATATATATGCAAATTTGAACTGGACATGTGATATGTGGATATGTCATGTTTTGGACATGTCATGTTTGGAATTTGAACATGTCATTTGGACATGTGATGTTTTGGTTCAATTTTGGTAAATGATCCGAGTGGCCTATGTTATGCTGGAATGTTGATTCATTTCCGTTCCAGTGAATTTCAGGCGCTTGATATGTCCATTTTTTAGCAAAGGTCATGCCAAAATTTGCCGTGAATAAAGGCATGATTTCTGCTACATAGTTGGCATATTGAGTGCTGGCACATAGATTTCTTTTTTATGTCATTTCTCATTTATTCATAATTTTAGAAATAAACGAGGACACTTAATCATAGGAGACATGTCAAACAACGAAGAAACTTGGCGTTCTGACCAAGATGCGGACGAGATGGATTATGAGGGTGAACAAGAGTACCTCGACTATTTGACTGCTAAGCAAGGTTTGCAGGTCGGCCTCGATGATGGTACTGATGCCAACATCGACACCGACGGTGCCGGCACCAATGGCGGCGCCGAGACCGGCGGGGAAGGTACCGGCGGGGAAGGTACCGGCGCCGATGCCGCTACCGAAAAGAGGAAGCATAAGAAGCAGAGGATACGAAAACCTAACAAACTAGGGATAGGACGACTTGTGATCACAAAGATGGCACCTGGCAAGTTTCAGCCATTAGAGCCGGAAGAACCTCGCAAGTGCTATGGGAACCAATTAGGATGCATCCTACGGGAATGCGTGAGCATCAACGACGATGACTTAAGGAGTAAAGAACATTTGACGCAGTTGCTCCTAACGAAGTTGCACAAGAGATTCAAGTTCCCCGGCCGGGATGATAACATAGAACAACCGTGGGATGATCCGAAGATGAAAAAGATTAACAATCACGCCATGGGCATGTTTAGCAATGATTTGGCCTCCTGGAAAGGGAGGGTGAAACGAGCTATGGAGGCTGAGGAACCCCTATCCAAGATTCTGGAGAAAAATCCGACACTTATGGAAGAGGAGTTCGAAAAGTTCAAGGACACTTGCGCTACCGAGGTAGCCAAGGCTAAGGCTGCGAAATTCAAGAGCCTTCAGCAAAGGAACACGGGGAAGCATCGCCTCGGAAGCCGTGGCTACCTCGGTAAAAGGCCCATATGGGATAAGGAGGACGCGAAACGTGAAGCCGCGGGTCTCCTAGACCCCTTCGAGAAGTTCACCAACCCCTTGGAGCGTGAAATCTGTGTGGCGGATCCGTACTACATGCATGAGTCTTTCTTGAATCTCGGTGCTACCTCTTGAGCTTGCGTTGGATTTCCCCGAAGAGGAAGGGATGATGCAGCAGAGTAGCGTAAGTATTTCCCTCAGTTTTTGAGAACCGAGGTATCAATCCAGTAGGAGGCCAAGCTCAAGTCCCTCGTACCTGCACAAAACGATAGCTACTCGCAACCAACGCGATTAGGGGTTGTCAATCCCTTCACGGTCACTTACGAGAGTGAGATCTGATAGATATAATATTTTTGGTATTTTTGGTATAGAGATGCAAAGTAAAAAAGTAAAAGGCAAAGTAAAAAGCAAAGCAAGATTAAAGTGATGGAGATTGATATGATGAGAATAGACCCGGGGGGCATAGGTTGCACTAGTGGCTTCTCTCAAGAGCATAAGTATTCTACGGTGGGTGAACAAATTATTATTGAGCAATTGACAAAATTGAGCATAGTTATGAGAATATCTAGGCATGATCACGTATATAGGCATCACGTCTGTGACAAGTAGACCGAAATGATTCTGCATCTACTACTATTACTCCACTCATCGATCACTATCAAGCATGCATCTAGAGTATTAACTTAAAAACAAAGTAACGCCTTAAGCAAGATGACATGATGTAGAGAGATAAATTCATGCAATATGAAATAAACCCCATCTTGTTATCCTCGATGGCAACGATACAATACGTGCTGCCCCTTCTGTCACTGGGAAAGGACACCGCAAGATCGAACCCAAAGCTAAGCACTTCTCCCATGGCAAGAACTACCAATCTAGTTGGCCAAACCAAACGGATAATTCGTAGAGAGTTGAAAAGATAACCAATCATACATAAAAGAATTTAGAGAAGATTCAAATATTATTCATAGATAGACTTGATCATAAAACCACAATTCATAGGTCTCAACAAACACACCGCAAAAAGAAGATTACATCGAATAGATCTCCACAAGAGAGGGGGAGAACTTTGTATTGAGATCCAAAAAGAGAGAAGAAGCCATCTAGCTACTAACTATGGACTCGAAGGTCTGAGGTAAACTACTCACACTTCATCGGAGAGGCTATGATGATGTAGAAGCCCTCCGTGATGATGACCCTTTCTGGCGGAGCTCCGGAACAGGCCCCAAGATGGGATCTCGTGGATACAGAAAGTTGCGGTAGTGGAATTAGGTTTTTGGCTCCTCCTTTGATCATTTGGGGGTACGTAGGTATATATAGGGGAAGGAGTATGTCGGTGGAGCACCGAGGGGCCCACGAGGCAGGGGGCGCGCCCTAGGGGGGCCCCACCCTCATGACCGCCTCTCTGATGCCTTGGCGTAGGGTCCAAGTCTCCTGGATCACGTTCGGTGAGAATATCACGTTCCGAAAGGTTTCATTCTGTTTGGACTCCGTTTGATATTCCGTTTCTTCGAAACACTAAAATAGGCAAAAAAAACAGCAATTCTGGGCTGGGCCTCCGGTTAATAGGTTAGTCCCAAAAATAATATAAAAGTGGAAAATAAAGTCCAATATAGTCCAAAACAGTAGATAATATAGCATGGAGCAATCAAAAATTATAGATACGTTGGAGACGTATCAGGCATCCCCAAGCTTAATTCCTGCTCGTCCTCGAGTAGGTAAATGATAAAAAGAGAATTTTTGATGCGGAGTGCTACTTGGCATAATTTCAATGTAAATCTTCTTAATTATGATATGAATATTCAGATTCGAAAGATTCAAGACAAAAGTTTATATTGACATAAAAATAATAATACTTCAAGCATACTAACAAAGCAATTATGTCTTCTCAGAATAACATGGCCAAAGAAAGTTATCCCTACAAAATCATATAGTCTGGCTATGCTCTATCTTCACCACATGAAATATTTAAATCATGCACAACCCCGATGAAAAGCCAAGCAATTGTTTCATACTCTAACTTTTTCAAAACTTTTTCAATCTTCACGCAATACATGAGCGTGAGCCATGGATATAGAACTATAGGTGGAATAGAATGGTGGTTGTGGAGAAGACAAAAAGGAGAAGATAGTCTCACATCAACTAGGCATATCAACGGGCTATGGAGATGCCCATCAATAGATATCAATGTGAGTGAGTAGGGATTGCCATGCAACGGATGCACTAGAGCTATAAGTATATGAAAGCTCAAAAAGAAACTAAGTGGGAGTGCATCCAACTTGCTTGCTCATGAAGACCTAGGGCAATTTGAGGAAGCCCATCATTGGAATATACAAGCCAAGTTCTATAATGAAAGATTCCCACTAGTATATGAAAGTGATAACATGAGAGACTCTCTACTACGAAGATCATGGTGCTACTTGGAAGCACAAGTGTGGTAAAAGGATAGTGTCGGTGTCAAAACCGGCGGATCTCGGGTAGGGGGTCCCGAACTGTGCGTCTAGGCCGGATGGTAATAGGAGGCAGGGGACACAAAGTTTTACCCAGGTTCGGGCCCTCTCGATGGAGGTAAAACCCTATGTCCTGCTTCATTAATATTGATGATATGGGTATTACAAGAGTTGATCTACCATGAGATCAGAGAGGCTAAACCCTAGAAGCTAGCCTATGGTATGATTGTTGATGTGTATGTTGTCCTACGGACTAAAACCCTCCGGTTTATATAGACACCGGAGAGGGTTAGGGTTACATAAAGTCGGTTACAATGGTAGGAGATCTGAACATCCGTGTCGCCTAGCTTGCCTTCCACGCCAAGGAAAGTCCTTTTCGGACACGGGACGGAGTCTTCAATCTTATATCTTCATAGTCCAGGAGTCCGGCGGAAGGTATAGTTCGGCTATCCGAACACCCCCTAATCCAGGACTCCCTCGGTAGCCCCTGAACCAGGCTTCTATGACGACGGGTCCAGCGCGCAAATTGTCTTCGGCATTGCAAGGCGGGTTCCTCCTCCAAGTACTCCGTAGAAGATCTTAAACACAAATATAGTGTCCGGCTCTGCAAAATAAGTTTCCACATGCTGCCATAGAGAGAATAATATTTACACAAATCTAATCTGCCGACGTATTCCGTGGTGCGACGCACCATGGCCGAGCCTTTATCCGAGTCGTTTAATTACCCACCTCAGCATGGTATGCAAGGTGGTTTCCTTGGCATGTCTTGTTAAAGCAGAGATCATGTCCCCTTATTACGGGATTCTCATCAATACGAGCGTGGGTAACCCAACCACTTCTAGGACTCCTAGATCATAGGCAAGTCCAAACGGACACGGGGAGGACGCTTGATATCCACCCTCTTTATAAAGGGACAAAGCTTTTACCTTTTTCCCTCCTGTGCTCAATCGAATCCTTCCCCAGCCTCAAGCTCAATCGCCCAAAGCTCAGGTTAGGTGCTCCGAACCTTCAGTCATGTCCGGATCTAGCCTTCAAGGCCGATGGATGCCCTCCTCCGTCACGGAAGAAGACATTAAAAAGTTGAGGGAGGCCAGGTATCTGACCGCCGAGATGTCGCATCGGCTGCCTCCCCGGGGGCAGGCCGTCCCCTCTCCCAAACCCAACAAGAGCGTCGTGTTTGTCTCCCACTTCCTTTGAGGTCTAGGCTTTGCTCTGGATCCTTTCGTCAGGGGCTTGATGTTTTATTACGGGCTAGATTTCCATGATCTAGCTCCGGACTCCTTCCTGCATATCACGACTTTTGTTGTCGTATGCGAGGCCTTCCTCCGGGATACCCCCCACTTTGGCTTATGGCTCAAGTCCTTTGAAGTAAAGCCGAAGATGATCGAAGGGCAACATGCAGAGTGTGGAGGCGCCTCAATACGCAAGATGACGGGAGCTTCGTGGCCTAAAGGTTCCATCCCAGAGGTGTCTGCATTGTGGCAATAGGAGTGGTTCTACATCACGACTCCTAGAAGTGCCAAGTTGGCGGCCGCCCCCGTTTTTCGCTCGGGCCCTCCACCACGACTGATGTCATGGATCAGCAGAGGACTGAGCTGGGGTCCAGCCAAGGACGGGCCTTTACTGCAGAGCCACATTCGAGATCTCTTCAACGAAGATCTCAGTTTGGTTGCGGTAATACAAGTTATGCTGGTTCGTCAAGTCCAGCCTTGCAAATGTCAGCCCCTTCGCTTGTGGGAGTTCAATCCCGAGGGTCCGCGTGCCATTCAAAATTTTCCCGGCCTGACGCACGAGGATATGTATAAGTTATTCTTCGGACCTCAAGTAGAGTGTCCGGAAATCACCGAGGATGTGGGCCTGAGTAGTAACTGCGCCGCCAAACAGGTAAGGAATCTTCCGGCCGAACATATTATCTTCCCTTTGTTACGAAGTTATTGCTGAGAGTTTGCTTTTTCGACCAGGACTGGCTAACAAAGGCGAAGTTGATTCGGTGTTTGGCCCCCCTCCCTGAGGGTTTGGAGAATCCGGTATTGGAAAAGATGCTCCAGATCGCACCTTGCCCAGATCCCTTGAAGGAACATACTGTGGAGGATAATGCGGGCGGACGCGAGCCCCCAATGCTGCCTATTCTAACCGAGGGAGCGAGCGTCTCTGTGAAGGAAGATGACCGGAAGAGGAAAAGGACTGCGCCCAGGAATTCGGAAGCCGAGCTTCCAAACGGGAGAAGAAATCTTCCACCGGGGGCCCTACCTTGGGGGGCGCTGCTACCGCACAAAGTCCGCGGGGGGATCAATTCTCTCGGGAGTCGTAAGTGACCCGAAAACTTTAATAGTACATATATGCCATCCTTTTCTTCTGAGAAAATAACCACCGCATATATTTGTGCAGTTCGGGCCTTAGCCCCTCTCAGATGAGCTCGTCTTCGGGGGATCTTCTTCCAGAGATGATGGAGAGCGAGACGCCTCCTCGGGACTCCTCCACTCGGGAAGCGGGCGACCCTGAAGTGTCGTCACGGAGGGCCTCTCCGAGTCCGGTGAGGCCAGAAGGTAATCCTATTGATCCCTGAGGCTCCCAGTGTCCGGCTCCCGAAGAGAGCAGACAAAAGAGTCCGGCGCCATCTAGTGTGTGATCGGACGTTCTGAGGGAGTTGGTGGGGCGAGCGGCCATCTCAGATGATCACCGTGTGCTGACGAATATGGTGATGGAGAGGATATCGTCCGCCAAAGGCGGATTGCATGAAGCTTTTATGAGTCTACTAACAGGCTTTGAGGTACGTAAAAGGAATGTGTAATAGTCCTGCACATGCTAGGTGTGCCCTGTGTAGATAGTAGCCCCTGAGACTCTGGTTGTCGTCGGAAAAGATGACGAACGGAGGATCATATTCCCAGGTAATAACCATACTGCCTTTATGTGCAGGAGATGGAAGCTCCGGTGGCCAGCCGGACTAGCCAGTTTGCCCGTTTAGAACGGCAGTTGGATATGGCAGATGCCGACATCGAGCTTGTTAACAAAAGGCTTGACGAGGCACAGGGTAAGTATCCTTGTCTGGTAAACGCCACATAGGAAGAGTATGATGCCAGTGTTTTTAACATGTTATGACTGCAGATGGAGCTGCTACTGTTGAAGCCTTGTGGGCGGAACTTGCTCGAGCCAAGGAACAAGCAAGATTGGGTAATGCAGCTGCTTTGAAGGCGACCGAAGAGTTGCGAGCCGAGAAGGCCACACATGGCGAGAGCCGGGAGAAGATGGCCAATATGGCCGTAGAATTAAAAGCCGCCGTAGACCGTTGTCGGGCTCTTGAAAAGGAAAACCAGGCGAAGGCATCGGACCTTGAGAAGGCTGCTGCAACGGGAAAAGACCTCCGCTCTGCTATGAGGGCAAAGAAGGAGAAGCTGCGGGAAGCTGGGGATAATGTAACCGGGAAGTCCTTTATGCTGTAGAAGAAGTACGGAGATCCATGGTATGCCCCTCTGGATCGGCTGTGGAGTTCGGAGGACGCGTATATGGATTTGGCGGCCAGCGCTGCCGATGTGGCCAACTACTTCCAGAGTCAGACGGACCGTGAAGTAGACCAGCTGTTTTGGAAGCAATTCCTTCCTCCCGAGCGTACACTTTCGTTGATGGACCAATTGGCCGAATGGGCCGAACTAAATAGGTTGTCCGGACTCTCCATGAGGTCTGTTGTGGATCAGCTATGGCCGGGAAGGTCAAAACCGAGAAGCTATTTCAGCTTGGTGCAATAGGTCCTCGATGTGGTGCCGTGCATAAATGCGATGAAGAGGTCGGCGTGCATAGAAGGCGCACGGATGGCCTTTGCCCATGCTAAATCATACTGGGCAGAGATGGATGCTACCACAGTTGTAGCGCAGGATTTGGCCATAGGTCGAAGGGCTGCTGAGCACTACTTTGAGGAAGTTCTTGAGGGTGCTCGTTTGATAGACCCAGTGCTCAAAAAATATTATGTTTGAGTGACATGTAATATCATTGTAAGCGAAATGCTTTTATAAATTTTTATAAGGCTACTTTTATACTTTTGCGTGAAAGTAATGTGATGCCTCCTAGACGGCCGTTTATGTATACATGTGTATAACCTGAAAGATTGCAGTCGTCGGCTTCAACCCCCACGCATATAATGCGGAGGTGTTCGCAGAAACACGCGTTCACACTTAACCCATCATCTTGGTCCTATTAAGGAGGTGATAGCGGAGCGAGCGAGGCCACCGGACTATAATGCTTTAACACTTTCACTTAGCCATAGGAGTTTGACAGTGGGGCTACTAGGTAGCCCCTGGTGGCTCCGCACTCTCCCGATCCCGGGGTGCGTATATGCCTGGCTGGAAAGCGGCCCTTCGTTAAGGCGGAGGAATTCTAACATTCCCATGGGTCATCGAGTGGTTAACCAGTCTCACGCTAGATCATGACAGTCAGTTTTCGACTTTCTCTACTGAGGTGCTCGTCCGGATGAACCAGGGCACAATCGCAGTAGTTCTCCTGGTGCTACCTTAGCCGGTAAAGCGGAACATAAGGCACCAAAACCCAACATTTGACCAAAGACAATGATTTGGAGATGATGCATATATGGCCAAACTCGCGACGCCGAACACTCCCTAAGGTATTCGGTCTTTATGGTATAAACCGGGCCTAAAGAGTGGCCTTTGTAAGAAGCCCCTTGTGTCCAGGTACGTGCATTGTTCTAGTGTGGCCACATGCCAAGACATCAGCATCCTTCTCAACGGTGGATATGTATCAACAAGACACAGTAAAATAGGTTTACGCAAGGTCTTAATCTAAAAAGAATCCTTGGGTCGGGTCCCTGCTGCACGTCTGCGCCTGTGTCTCTATTGTGCCGTATCTTGGACGGGTGTAGCACGATGATCATCTGTAAAAGAGAGGAATTTAGGTAAAAAGGTTGTCGTGCAAAAGGATAGTTTTCTAAAGAAACCATGTATAATTCAAGATAAGAAGAAATCGCCATTCGTCTGCGTGCGTTGAGCCCCTTGTACTTTTGAAAGATAGGGTGTGACCGTTTATTCGATATGAGTAGCGGCGCCGGACTTGATTAGTTGTGTCTAAGGTCTTGACGACCTATTGGATGCTCTTGATGGTCCGGGTGCCTTTAGTGTGCGGCTGCCAAGGCAGCCTCACTCTCTTCGGCGCGCAAAGATCGCTTGATACTTCCGTGCACTAAAATGATGCCACGTGGACCAGGCATCTTGAGTGGTAGGGAGGCATAGTGTGGTATTGCATTAAAGCGAGCGAAAGCTTCGCGTCCGAGTAGTGCTTGATAGCCACTTTGAAACGGAGCGATGTGGAAAGTTAAAAGCTCTCGACGGAAGTTATCGGGGGAGCCGAATATAACTTGTAGTAGGAGGGAGCCCGTACAACGAGCTCTTGGGCGTTGCGTTACTCCTTTAAAGGTAGTATTGCTATGGCGAAATTGTGTTGGGTCTAGCCCCATCCCGCGGATTGTATCCTGGTATATTTGGTTTAGGCTACTGCCGCCATCCATCAAGACTCGTGTGAAGTGGTATCCGCCAATTACTGGGTCTAATACCAAGGCAGCCCATCCTGCGTGCCGGATACTTGAGGAGTAATCGCGATGGTCGAAGGTGATTGGTTCAGACGACCAGTGGCAGGACTTTGCGGGGACAGGCATTTTGGTATATTTTTCTGGGAGTGCCGCGTTGTTTTTTCTCTTGATCATGTGTAACATGTTTACTGTTTTGACTTCGGGTGGAAATTTCTTTTGTTCCCCCTTGTCTTGCGTGGGAGGTTCGTCCTCATCTTCACTTGGTGTATCCTTCCCCTTGTGTATGGCGTTAAGATTGCCGGACTGATTGAAGACCCAACATTCTCTGTGGGTATGATTAGCAGGTTTGCTAGGGGTACTATGGATCTGACATACTTGGTCCAGAATTTTGTTGAGGCTGGACAGTTCATCCCTGGTGCCTTTGGAGGGCGGCTTTTGGTTTGGCCGAGGGACTTTGAATCCGGCATTTACTGCCATGCCCTTCGTGCTGTCTTTTCTATTTCGGCGTTTGTTATTGTTGTTGCGCCGTGATTTCCCATTTCCATCTCTAACTTCAGATGTACTGGGGTCGCTGGTGCTGCATCTGGCTAGCCAGCTGTCCTCACCCGCGCAAAAGCGGGTCATGAGGTTTGTTAATGCGGCCATCGTTCTCGGCTTGTTTTGGCCGAGGTGTCCGGCGAGCCATTCGTCGCGGACGCTGTGCTTGAAAGCCGCTAAGGCTTCGGCGTCGGGACAGTCGATAATCTGGTTCTTTTTAGTAAGAAACCTATTCCAAAGCTTTCGGGCTGACTCTCCGGGCTGTTGAGTTATGTGACTCAGGTCGTCCGCATCCGGAGGTCGGACATAAGTCCCTTGAAAGTTTGCCCGAAAGGCATCTTCGAGCTCTTCCCAACTTCCAATGGAGCTTTCGGGGAGGCCTTTGAGCCAGTGACGAGCTGGCCCTTTGAGTTTGAGAGGTAAGTACTTGATGGCATGGAGATCATCCCCTCAAGCCATGTGTATATGAAGGATATAGTCCTCAATCCAGACCGCAGGGTATGTTGTTCCGTCGTATGCCTCTATGTTACGGGCTTGAATCCCTCTAGAAATTCATGCTCCAGCACCTCATCGATGAAACATAGGGGGTGTGCGGCACCCCTGTAGCTGGGTGTGCCTTGTTGTTCGGATGTTTGTTGTGTTGCATTGTATGCCGGGGCACGCTTGTGTGGTCCATAAATGGATCTTGTTGCACCGTCCTTTGGGTGCGAGCCCTCGCATGGGTCGCGTGTTGTATTGTGAGCGGCGTTGAATGTCTTTCTGTGGTGGTAGAGGGGTCGTATATCCGACCAGGTGGCTGCTTTGATATTTGGTTGTGGGGGGTCTAAGGCCTCCTCATCGAATTCGGGTAGCAGCTTCCGCTTTGGGTAGCTCTTGGAGCGGCGATTGTCGCCGTACCTTGCTACAGTGTTGAGTATTTTGCTCCATCTGAATTGGAGCATGTTTTCCGTGGCCTTGAGCCTCGGCTTCTGCTTTTTGAGGCTCCTTGCAGTGGCAACGAGCCTTTTACGGGCATTCTGCTGCTCCGAGTGCCTGTCCAGCGTTATGTCGTCTAGACCATTATCATTGATAGGATTTGTTTGTTCGGTTTGATTATCCGGATTGCCGTTGTCTGGCAGCGGTTAGCCCTGCTCCAGCGCTGGATCAGTGTGATCGCTATTTCTGTCGAGGCGGGATTTGGGGTGGCGCTTGCGTCGCCGCTTTGACTGCTTTTCGAGGGAACAATCCTTCGGTGCGTCCTTCCGCTCCTCGTCGTCATCTTTGGGTGCATCCACCATGTGTCGGAGTAAATAACCATGGGTAGCCTAGCCGGCTCCCCCTGGCCCTTCTAAAAAATTATGAGCCGATTTGGCCCTCAAGAATCCAAGAGACAGGGCCGCCTTCCCCTTGCCGGCTGTCTCCAGGCCGGCTATCGGAAGGCGGCCCAACTTCAGCCCTCATGAAGAGAAGCCGCGGGAGGGCCGGCTCCAAGAAGCCGGCCGCGAGAAGGCCGACTCCAAGAAGCCGGCTCCCATAAAGCGGTCAAGATCGTACCCTCGAAGTCTGCATCCACATAACGGCGATGTGACGGGGCGTGGCTACAGTGAAGCCTGCCACCCCCGAATCCCGGAGCACGCCTGGCACAGTGCGCCGTACGGGTGGCCATGACCCGTCTGGCGCAGCACTGTTGCCACGTTGACCCTGATGTCATCCACGACGGGCTACCAGTACGGCCCACGGGCGGTGGGCCCCTTCGGGCAGAGAGACACCCGAAGGCGGCCAGACCTCCCCCAGTCAGCCCAAGATAGAGCCGGCTCCCCACAGCCGGCTTGCCACCTCCCTCGAAGAAGATGCCCCATTAAGGAGATAAGACGCGGTGGGGCTATAGTGATCGCCCACCGGGCGGCGACACTGTAGCCACGCCCACTTCGGCGAAGCCCTCGCCACCAAGATTGAGCAACAGTAACCAGCCGCCGACAAGGCCCTGACAGTGGGGCCTGCCTGTCGACCAAGGAGCCGGCAGCTGGCGGGACCCACTAGCCGGCGGGCCCCAGCAGCCAGCGCAGAAGCCGGAGAGCGTAGACACAGACGGCTGGGCCCCGCGCCCAGCCGGATTACCATTGTACCCCAGGGGGGTAGGCCTATATAAACCCCCCGGGGCATCCATGCAAAGAGAGATCGATCCCCCCTAGTCTCAGACACCACATAGGGAGGAGAAGAGAGCAAGTCGTGCCCTTCTTCCTCCTCTCGCCAAAAAGCTCAAGGAGCACCATGTAGCTACTTGTTCATCTAGTGACCATGCGGAGACCCCGCAGAGCAGCAGTAGGGGTGTTATCTCCACGGAGAGCCCCGAAGCTGGGTAAGATTCGCCGGCGTGCATGCCTTCGCCTCATCCCGTTTCCAGGCACCAGCGACGTCTTACTGGCTCCCACAATGATAAGCCACCCGTTGGCATATGTCGCACCTACCACCCGACATTTGGCGCCCACCGTGGGGCCAGGTGCACCGCCGTCCGGAGACCTGTTCTGGACGGGAACCCTCTTCCTTCCCCGCGAGCGTAGCTAGCCCGGCACGCCCGATGGCACTTGCCACGACGTGCTACAAGGTGTCACCAACATCTGTGCGGCGAGCAGCCTCGCCGATCTCCTTGACAAGACTCTCATCTCTGACGAGCTCGCCTCCGACGCGGGCACCGACCACCTCGTCAACCTCCTCGGCCAGCTCCACGTCTCCGACGAGCCTGCCGTGGACTTGGAGTCGGTTGGCTCCACCGATTCGATGCCTGTCGACTCCGACACGGCCTCACTCGACACGTTCCCCACCAACGTCGTGATCTACAATGACCCGCTTCCCCGGGCCGATGGCTGCGATGCTCTCACCACCGAGGTGATGGTCATCGGCCACGGCGGCGCTTCTGACAAGAGCGCCCACGACGCCCCGTCCGCGGCGGTCCACGACTTGTCCATCCCCCTCCCAGCCGATGCCGACGCTGAAGCACTGGAAGCTCGCCGCCTTGCCCTCCTCGCGGAGGGCCGGAAGTTGGTATCCATGAGACGCGTCGCTGAGGCCCACCGACGCGAGGCCGACCGCGCCGCCTTTGGCACGCCGCCCCCAGGCGGGCCTAGCTGGGCTGGCGTTGTCAGACAGCGCGGCGCTATCGTTGCCGATACGCTAGGAGTCGACCTCCCAGTCTACGCTACTCCACTCGAGAACCTGCGCACCGCCCAGGCGGCCGTAGACGAGCTAGATGGACTGGTGGGTGAAGAACTCCCACGCATGACCCGACGCATCCAGCAGCTGATTGATGCAGCCGCGCAGTGGCACGAAGCCGACGCCCGCACAGAAAGCCCTCCCCCGCGCCGAGATCACGACGCGACGTCCCAGACGCCGACTACGGGTAAAACCCGCGTGCGGCGCGAGAAAGAACCGGCTGCCAGCCGAAGCCGAACCCGAATCTCCATCGAGCGAGACGCAGAAGGCCACCCCCGGGCCGTGGAGTGGCGGGGCAACCTGCCTCCGCCCCGGCCCCGTGGAGAGAGATATCCCATTCCACCGCCTGTTGCGCATCCGACTCTCAGCGGCCGGCTAGGTCGCCGCGACGGAGTCGGGAGAATGACGCCCGCCATCGGGTCGACCGCCTGGTGCGATCCCTAGCGCTAGAATAAGAAGACGATGTCCGCCCGCCTTGCTTCGGCCCCCGCATCCGCGACGAGCCTTTCCCCAAAGGGTTCTCTCTCCCAAGAGACACGCCCAAGTACAACGGCTCCGTGAAGCCGGAAGATTGGTTGATCGACTACTCCAGGGCGGTTAGCATAGCCAACGGCAACAGGCGCATTGCCGTGAACTACGTGCCCCTCATGCTGCAGGGCACGGCGTGGACCTGGCTCAACAGCCTCAAGCCATACAGCATCAACAGCTGGCTAGACTTCACAGAAGCCTTCGTCCGCAACTTCACCTGCACCTACAAGCGGGCTCCCAAGCCCAGACAGCTCTCCTTGTGCGTACAAGGCCCCGCCGAGTCCACTCGCGACTACCTCACGCGTTGGGCCGAGCTCCACAACTCTTGCGATGGGGTGCACGAAGTGCAAGCCATAGAATACTTCACTGCCGGGTGCCGAGGAGGCAGCCTCCTCAAGCACAAGCTCCTCTGTGACGAGCCAACTACCCTAGACGAGCTTCTGATCATAGCAGACAAGTACGCCACCGCCGACTCCTCGATGAAGACCGAACTCTGGGTAGACGCGTCCGGAAAGGTACTCAACCCGGCGCTCAAGGCGCCGGCTGGGGACTCCGGCCGATGCCCACACCAGAACAAGAACAAGCGCAAGGGCCCGGTGCCGCCCCCCACCAGTCGGCAGGTGGCCACAGTCGAAGATGAGCAGCCCGAAGCGCGGCCTGCACCCAAGAAGTAGAGGGGCGGCAAGCCGGCTTGGCAGCCGGCCTTCTCCTACGAGCAGACTCTCGACGCCCCGTGCAAGTTCCACAGCGGTGCAAAGCCGTCCAACCACATGACCCGGAAGTGCCACTGGCTCACCCGAATCTCTAAAGGCGAAGGGCTCGCACCGCCTCCGCCTGCCGGTCCGCCGCCTCCGGCTCTGCAGCCGCCGGCCGCTCGACCCGCAGTCAGAGCCGTGCACGACGAGTTCCCCGACGAGCATGTCGCCTATATCATCTTTACAAGTCAGCCCGAAGACTGGCGCAGCAAGCGCCGAGAGAACCAAGAAGTCAGCATGGTTGCTGCCAACCCCGCCAAGCACATGCACTGGTCAGAAAAACCTATCAGTTGGAGCCGGACCGACCACCCAGAGGTGATGCCGTCTCCCGGCACTTATGCGTTGGTTTTGGATGCCACCCTTGCAACGGATAGACGCGCTGCCCGATTCTCCCGCGTACTGATAGACGGCGGGAGCAGCATCAACATCCTGTACCATGATACCATGGAGAAGCTAAATGTCAAGACGAAGCAACTCATGCCTACTCGGACTCTGTTCCATGGCATTGTACCCGGCTGTCCTACGCGCCCATTGGCAAGATCAAGATTGATGTACTTTTTGGGGACAAAGAGCATTTCCGCCGGGAAGCGATCTGGTTTGAAGTGGTGGACCTGGAGAGCCCATACCATGCATTGCTTGGCCGACCTGCCTTGGCCAAGTTCATGGCAGTTCCCCACTATGCATACCTCAAGATGAAGATACCGAGCACCAAAGGCGTCATCACCATAGCCGGCGATTACAAGAAGTCCTCTGAGTGCGCAGCAGCCAGCAGTCGGCTGGCCGAGTCCCTTGTGATTGCCGAAGAAAAGAAGATGTTGGACCGAGTCGTGGCCATGGCCGGCAAGCAGTCGGCCTTGTCCCCCGATCCCAAGGAGCATGATGCTCAAGGATCTTTCCAGCCGGCCAAGGAGACGAAGAAGATACCTCTTGACCCCGAGCACCCAGAGAGGTTTGCCATCATCGGGGCAAACCTAAACAGCAAATAGGAAGGCGAGCTCGCCGATTTCCTCCGTGAGAATTGGGACATCTTTGCATGGTCCCCCAAGGACATGCCGGGCGTTCCGAAGGAATTCGCCGAGCACAAACTACACGTCCGAGAAGACGCAAAGCCAGTCAAACAACCCCTCCGCCGACTGTCGGAGGAGAAACGCAGGATTGTGGGAGAGGAGATAGCCCGGCTTCTGGCAGCCGGCTTCATTATGGAAGTTTTCTTTCCAGAGTGGCTCGCCAACCCGGTCCTCGTGCTAAAGAAGAACAACAAGTGGCGCATGTGTATAGACTACACGAGCCTCAACAAGGCCTGCCCCAAAGATCCCTTTGCCCTGCCAAGGATTGACCAAGTGATAGACTCCACGGCCGGATGCGAGCTGTTGAGTTTCTTGGATGCTTACTCAGGGTATCACCAGATAAAGTTAGATCCGGCAGACCGCCTGAAGACCGCCTTCATCACGCCATTCGGAGCCTTCTGCTACCTGACTATGACATTCGGCTTGAGAAATGCCGGTGCCACTTTTCAGCGTTGCATGCAGAAGTGCCTCCTCAAGCAACTCGGCAGAAATGCCCACGTCTACGTAGACGACATTGTGGTGAAGACGGAGAAGCGCGGCACCTTGCTGGAAGACCTCAAGGAAACATTTGAGAACCTACGCCGGTTCCAAATCAAGCTTAACCCCGAGAAATGCGTGTTCGGAGTGCCAGCCGGCCAGCTCCTAGGCTTCCTGGTCTCCGAACGCGGCATCGAATGCAACCCAGTAAAGATCAAGGCCATTGAGAGAATGGCGATTCCCACCAAACTTCGAGACGTCCAGAAGTTTACCGGATGCTTGGCCTCCCTGAACCGCTTCATCAGCCGGCTCGGAGAGAAAGCTCTTCCCCTCTACCGCCTCATGAAGAAGACCAACCACTTCGAGTGGAATGACCAAGCCGATCAAGCTTTTCATGAGCTGAAGAAGATGCTGGCCACGCCGCCTGTCCTGGCGGCGCCGACTGAGAAAGAGCCCATGCTCCTCTACATTGCCGCAACCAGCCGGGTGGTCAGCACCATCATCGTAGTCCAACGCCCAGAAGAAGGCCGAGCCCAGCCGGTCCAGAGGCCGGTGTACTATTTGAGCGAGGTGCTGTCTACCTCGAAGCAGAACTACCCGCACTGCCAGAAGATGTGCTACGGCGTGTACTTCGCCGCCAAGAAGCTAAAGCCCTACTTCCAAGAGCATCCCATCACGGTTGTATGCACCGCCCTGCTAGCCGAGATCATAGGCAGCCGGGATGCATCCGGCCGGGTGGCGAAATGGGCCATCGAGCTGGCCCCCTATACGATCTTCTACCAGCCTCGCACCGCCATCAAGTCCCAAGCATTGGCCGACTTCCTCGTCGACCGGGCTGAGACCCAGTACCTACCGCCGGCTCCCGACTCCACTCATTGGCGCAAGCACTTCGATGGGTCCAAGATGCGCACCGTCTTGGGAGCCGGCGTCATCCTCACCTCTCCCGAAGGCGACAAGCTCAGATACACGCTGCAAATTCACTTTGCCGCCTCCAACAATGTGTCCGAGTATGAGGCGCTCATACATGGGCTCCGGCTTGCCAAAGAACTCGGCATTCGCCGGATCCTATGTTATGGCGACTCGGACTTGGTGGTCCAGCAATCATCCGGCGACTGGGATGCCAAGGACGCAAATATGGTGAGCTACCGCTTCCTCGTTCAGCAGATCAGTGGGTATTTTGAAGGATGCGAGTTCCTCCACGTACCACGAGCCGACAACGAGCCAGCTGATGCCCTGGCTTGAATAGGCTCCACGCGGCAAGCAATACCAAACGGTGTCGCTCTACAACGCCTCCTCAAGCCGTCTATCAAGCCGTCTCCAGAGTCTGATTCCATCTTCGAAGAACCAAGCAGGTGGCCAGGGGGTATCAGCAAGCGGCTCGGGGACTTCCGTAGTTACGCCCGACCCGGGGACTGCCTCACCCGGCTCGGGGACTGCGGTAGTCATCCCGGAGACTACACCAACACAACAGGCGGCGGCCGACTCCAGCATTTCACCGCCAAGCCCGCCCGCCCTGGTCGCAGTAGCCGTTTTGGCAATAGAAGAGGTTGCAGCTCCGTCATGGGCTCAATCCATCCTCAACTTCCTAATAAACCAAGATCTGCCGGCTGACGAAGTAGAGGCAAGACAAGTCCAACGCCGAGCCGGAGCATACACAATCGTCAACAGAGAACTCGTCAAGCGCAGTGTCACTGGAGTCCTCCAGCGATGCGTTGAGAAAGAGAAGGGCATTGCAATCCTCAGAGACATCCACCAAGGAGAATGCGGCCACCATGCAGCCTCAAGATCACTCGGCGCCAAAGCCTTCCGCCATGGTTTCTTTTGGCCGACTGCTTTGGATGACGCCAAGGAGTTAGTTAAACATTGCAAAGGGTGCCAACTCTTCAGCTCCAAGCAACACATGCCGGCTTCAGTACTCAAGACCATTCCCCTCACTTGGCCCTTCGCCGTTAGGGGACTGGACATGGTAGGCCCATTCAAGACGGCGCGTGGCGGCATGACACATCTGCTTGTCATCATGGACAAATTCACCAAATGGATTGAGGCAAAGCCGATCAAGAAGCTGAATGGGCCGACTGCCGTGACAATTATCGCAGATATAACAACTCGGTACGGCGTGCCACACAGCATCATCACCGACAATGGCACGAATTTCGCCAAGGGAGCCTTGGCACGTTTCTGCGCGACGCAAGGCATCCGGTTGGACCTAGCGTCCGTCGCCCACCCGCAGTCAAACGGCCAGGTCGAGCGAGCCAACGGCCTCATCCTTTCCGGCATCAAGCCCCGACTGATCGTACCACTGGAGCGTTCAGCCGGCTGTTGGCTCGATGAGCTGCCGGCTGTCCTCTGGAGTCTGCGCACTACACCAAACAAGTCAACCGGCTTCACTCCTTTCTTCCTCGTATATGGTGCCGAGGCGGTCATCCCAACTGACACCGAGTTCGACTCGCCTCGGGTAACCATGTACACGGAAGCCGAGGCCAAGGAAGCACGAGAAGACGGTGTCGACCTGCTGGAAGAAGGCCGGCTGTTAGCCCTCAGCCGGTCCGCCATCTATCAGCAGGGCCTGCGCCGCTACCACAGCCGGAAGGTCAAGCCAAGATCCTTCCAAGAGGGCGATCTTGTGCTCCGGCTGATCCAGCGAACAGCCGGCCAGCACAAGCTCTCGGCCCCTTGGGAGGGCCCCTTCGTCATCAGCAGAGCCTTAGGCAACGACTCCTACTACCTGATCGACGCGCAGAAGCCGAAGGCACGAAAGAGAGACGACTCCGGCAAGGAGTCGGAACGACCATGGAACGCCAACCTCCTCCGAAGGTTTTACAGTTGAAATGCAGTATGTATCACGCTAACTTTTGTACTAAGTACGAGACAATAGGCCCCCCGAGGAGAGCTCGGGGACTGCCATCTTTTGTCTATGAATGAAAAGTATCATGCTTATGGCCTTGTCATTGCATTCACTTTTTTCCGTCCGGCACCGGGTTCGACTAGTCGGCCCGGGGACTGGCCGCCTGGAGTTATATTAGAAGTCCTACCCGCAGTCAGACAAGTAGTGTGCCGGCTCCCAAGCCTTCTCTTGCCAAAAGTCGCAGTTCGAAGAACCGGCTGTCCGGCTGGCAAGAGTTAAGGGCAGGAACGGGTGCCCACACGAAAAACGGCTAGGGACTAACGGACTAATATAACAAAAGCCGGTTTTTCTCCCACCGCCGACCGGCTACCAGAGTAGCCGGCCGGCCGGCTTCCATTCACCTCGCTCCAATCTAAGAAAGCTCGAGTACTTGCCTTCCCAGAAGGGGAAGGCGGCAAAGGAAACAACCTAAGGATAAAAAGCATACATGAATGGAAACCAAACACACAATAATATTTACATAAAAGACCTTCAAAAGGCCAGCATTCAATATAGTTCAAATACACCCCCAGTGGGTGGAACTGCGCAAATTTAATAAAGTTGTTCAAAAGGCAACAAGCAGGACAAAACAAGGACGGCAGACTAAGCCAAGGGAGCGACTGGCGAGTCGGGCAGGTCGGTGGAGACGGCAGTGCCGGCTGGAGGAGTGGCCGGCTGGCGAACCTCGGCATGATCACCGCCTCCCGCAGAGGGCGCGCTAGCACGCGCCTCATTGCTGGAGGCACGATTAGGCTGAGGCTGGCTGGCCGCTTCACCGGCCGGCTCAACGTCTTCACCGTCCTCTCCTACGTCGTCTTCGCCTTCATCACTGGAGGCGATCTCCTCTACCGAGTCTTCACCCGCTGCCGGGTCCAGCCCGAACCACTCCTCCGGCTGGGCAACGCCGTCGTCATTGATCTCAGGAGCGAAGACGCTGATGTCAGTACACTCGGCGATCGTCGAAGCGCGCTGAGCGATAGCCGGCCGCACCTCCTCCAACTCTTCGTCGGCCTCCAGCCGCCAGGTGCGCAGCTGGTCCAGGTTCAGCCCCGGATACCAGGCTCGGACGAACTCCAGCGCCCGCCCAGCTCCAAGCCGGGCTGCCGATGCTTCCAGGCCTCGAAGCGGCCAACCGCCACCTCCAGCCAGTCGGCAGTCCGACTCGGGGTGCGGGGAATCGTCTCGCTTGGCCAGAGGGCGTCCAACACCTGCGCCCCGGCGCGCTGGAGGCGGCGGAGCATACGATGAGCCGGCTGCAGCCGCGCTTGGACCGCCAAGAGTTGCTCCTCAAGCGTCCGACTCGCGTCCGACGGCGCGCTTCGCGATGGGCCTCGATGGTTTGGGTAGCAAAGACGGAGTAGCCGGGAAAGTAGTCTGCACAGAGAATAAAAAGTAGCACAAGTCAGAACACAAAACAGGCGGCAAAGGGCATGCAAGGAGCGAGGAAGGCGGCTTACCGTCGATCAAATCCTCAATACGGCCGAAGCCTTCATTCAGCGCATGCCTGGTCTCAGCCCAGCCCGCCACTTCGGTCTCGAACTCGGCCTTCAGGGCGGCTTCATTATCCTGCGCCTTCTTCAGGGCCGCCTTGTGGCTCTCCTCCTGGTCAGCCAGCTTCTTGGCCAGGCGGTCACACTCCAGGACCAAGGCGTCGTACTCGGTTTCCTTGGCGCGAAGGATGGCCTGGGCCCCGCTGAGCTGCTCCCTCAAGTCGGCATTGGCTCCTTCAAGCATGAAGACAAAGGAAAAATTAATAAGGGGAAGTCGTCAAGGAAGATCTGACCCGGCTGCTCAGCAGTCAGCCCGAATCTCGGGGACTACACCCAGTGGGTGTGCTGACGCGCCCCCACAGGAGATGAACGAGACAAACACACACTCCGGCTGCTGGTCAGGTCCACAGTTCTCCGGCCCAGCTCTTGAGCCTGGGAGTTGAAGGCGGCTGCGCGAAGGTTATGATATTCCTGGAAGATTATACAGGAGGCAAGGATAAGTTAAGTTGTCAGAACCTAGTAAGTTCCAAGCCGCCTGCGCAGCAGCCGGCTTGGAACTCGGGGACTACACCCAGTGGGTGCGCTGACGCGCCCCCACGGAAGAAATCGAAAGAGTAAAATAACCAAGGACAGAAGACTCACCCAAATGACGGCCCGCATCGAGAGAAACTCTTGAGTGTATCGCTGCAGCGAGGCGGCCTGAGCTTGAAGCCGGTTCCGGACCTCCTGGGCCGCCGCGTTCAGCTCGCCCGTCCCCCCGCTGGGAGTCCACTCGGACGTGCTGACGCTGGCCGTCTCCAGGGCCTCCACCGTCTGGCTGGCGCCCGCTGCTTGGTGCGGTTCCGGTGCGGAGGCGCCACCCCCTGCGCGCCGGCGCAATGCCGGCTGCACCTCGAGGCCGGACCCTGCCACCGGCTTGCCCCTGGACGGCCGCTCTGGCACCGTAGCTGATTGGCCACTTTGGCCCGCTCCAGTCGGCGCCGTCTGCGACGCCCCCTCCATGAAGATCACGGGGTCCTCCCGCCTCTCCATCACCGGCGGGCCTTCGTCGACCTCCTCCGACGGGGGCACGGGAACGTCGGGGGCCACAACACGGATGGGAACAACGAGCAGCGGAGGCCGGTTGTGCGAGGCCTCCGCCTCCGTCTCCGCGGCTGCCGCCTTCGCCCGGGCCTTGGCCGCCGCGTCGGCCTGGTCCTTCTTCGCCTGGGCGGTCCTTCGCTCCGCCGCCTCCCGCTCCTCCCACGCCTCCCGCACGTTCCGCTCCGTGGCCTCCTTAAGGTCGGCGCAGGGATCCATGCGGCGGGAGCTTGAGGACCCTCCAGTCGGCCCGACTACGGAGCCGCCAGGACCTCGCTCGAGAGAAAGCGGCGCCCTGTCCGGCAAGAAAAGAAACGTTTAGAAGAGTTTCGGACGAAGAAGACAAAAAAATATATACGCAAGACATTCGACGACTTACGCAGAGATCGCCTACGGCTGCTTCACCGCCTTGCAGAAGCGGGCCGCCTTCGCAGCCGCCTCATCCCGCTTGGTCACCGCCATGGAGGCCTTGGATTTTTTCGGCCGGCTGCAGAAGAAGGTCGACGCGGCCCGGCGCTTCTGCGCGCCACCACGGGCAGCCGGCACGGCAGACGAGCCCGCGCCTTGATGATCGGGCGCCGGCTGGCGGTGCGGGGTGACTTCGACCTCGTCGTCATCCGGCCAGTCCTCGAAGCTAGCCCCGAGTCCCGCGCCTCCGGCCTCGTTGCCTTCCCCCACGATGGCGTCTTCCATGGCGGCCGCTCCTAGGTCCGGATCATCGGTGTCGTCCACCGTGCGGTCTTGGAGGAGCTGGCGCTCTACCCCTACGGCCCCGGCTGTCGGCGGGAGAAGAGTGTTCTGCAAACGGCAAACCAATTGATCAAGAGTCGGCTATCATGAGGCCGGCTACAAAAAAGAAGAAAGAACTTACGGCAGGCGGAGGGTTGGCGCGGGAATACGGCTCCTTGCCGTATCGCCAATCCTCGACGAGCTTGCAGTTGGAGATATAATTCACCATGTAAGACACCTCTGCATGAGGCATCTCTCTGGTGCTCAGCCGGCACGGGTCGAAGCGGCCGCTCATTTGGCAGATCATGTGAGGCCGGCCTTGGAGCGGAAGAACCCGGCACTCCACGAAGGCGGCCACCAAGTCAGCTCCGGTCAGGCCCTCCGACTGGATCATCACCCGAAGCCGGGAGACGGCTGCGTTCCCGGCCTGAGACAGCGACCTGGCCCGGTAGCTCCACGAAGGCTGCCTCCCAGCCGGCGGGCCGGCTATGTAATCCGGCACGTTAACGTAGTCGCCTTGCTGGGCGACGTTCTTCGCGTAGAAATAAGACTTCTGCCAAAGCTTCACCGACTGGATCAGCGGAATGGACGGGAACGGATTGTTCTCGCTCGCCCGCCTCATGGCAATGAAGGCTCCACAGGGGGCGGGCACGCCCGCGACGACGGTGTCGAGCTTGCTTTGGAAGAACTCCCCCCAAAGCTCGAGCATGGAGAGAACTCCAAGAAAGCCCTCGCACAGGGTGACGAAGGCCGACAGCAGCATCACCGCGTTGGGCGTGAGGTGATGCGGCTAGAGGTGGTAGAACTCGAGGAAGGCTCGAAGGAATCCGCTCGCCGGGAGGCCGAAGCCGCGCAGGCAGTGCGAGCGGAAGATCACCCGCTCGCCCTCCTCCGGTGCCGGCGAAATCTCCCTCGCCGGCGCTTGACGAACCCGCACGGGGTTCTCGCCGGGCAGACGCCTCGTCTGGCGGAGAAACTCGACGTGGTCCTCATGGACGTTGGAGCCATCCCACGAGCTCGACAGTGCCATGGGAGCGATGCGGCGGGGAGCAAGACGAAGCGATGGCGAAACGGCGCGGCAAAGGATTGCTGCGGCGGGGAGCAAGACGAAGCGACGGCGGAACGGCGCGGCAAAGAGTTGTTGCGGCGAAGAGAAGAAGAAGGAGGGTGAGAAGGGGCGGAGTGAGGGAGAGCGTGCGAGCCTCTGCCGCTCCCCCTCCTCCTCCTACTTATAGACCGTGCGGCGGATCCGAGGAGGCGCGGCGTGGGGGAACGTGGGGATCAACTGCGCCCACTCCCCCACGTCCCGTGATTATTGTGACTTGATGGCAGAATAAAACCGCCGCAGGAAGGCGAGCGGTCCATGTGGGCCGCAGAAGATCCGCGCTCGGACCGAGGCCTGCGAGTGGCGGGCCCGGGCCTGCGGCGGCGTCCCGTCGCACGTGTGCGTTGGCAGGATTTCCTCGCCACATGGCCCGCATTCCCGCCTATGAGAAACGGAGCTTTTCCGAAGACGGCGCGCACGAGCAAAGCCGGCCCCTCGGGATAGGAAGCTGACCTAGCTTCTTGTCCCTTTGTCAGCCTCGAAGCTCGTTCAGCTTCGGGGACTACTGTCGGAGTAAATAACCATGGGTAGCCTAGCCGGATCCCCCTGGCCCTTCTGAAAAATTACGAGCCGATTTGGCCCTCAAGAATCCAAGACACAGGGCCGCCTTCCCCTTGCCGGCTGTCTCTAGGCCAGCTATCGGAAGGCGGCCCAACTTCAGCCCTCATGAAGAGAAGCCGCGGGAGGGCCGGCTCCGAGAAGCCGGCCGCGAGAAGGCCGACTCCAAGAAGCCGGCTCCCATAAAGCGGTCAAGATCGTACCCTCGAAGTCTGCATCCACATAACGGTGATGTGATGGGGCGTGGCTACAGTGAAGCCTGCCTGGCACAGTGCGCCGTACGGGTGGCCATGACCCGTCCGGTGCAGCACTGTTGCCACGTTGACCCTGATGTCATCCACGACGGGCTACCAGTACGGCCCACGGGCGGTGGGCCCCTTCGGGCAGAGAGACACCCAAAGGCGGCCAGACCTTCCCTAGTCGGCCCAAGATAGAGCCGGCTCCCCACAGCCGGCTTGCCACCTCCCTCGAAGAAGACGCCCCATTAAGGAGACAAGACGCGGTGGGGCTACAGTGATCGCCCACCGGGCGGCGGCACTGCAGCCACGCCCACTTCGGCGAAGCCCTCGCCACCAAGATTGAGCAACAGTAACCAGCCGCCGACAAGGCCCTGACAGTGGGGCCTGCCTGTCGACCAAGGAGCCGGCAGCCGGCGGGACCCACTAGCCGGTGGGCCCCAGCAGCTGGCGCAGAAGCCAGAGAGCGTAGACACAGACGGCTGGGCCCCGCGCCCAGCTGGATTACCATTGTACCCCCAGGGGGTAGGCCTATATAAACCCCCTGGGGCATCCATGCAAAGAGAGATCGATCCCCCCTAGTCTCAGACACCACATAGGGAGGAGAAAAGAGCAAGCCATGCCCTTCTTCCTCCTCTCGCCAAACAGCTCAAGGAGCACCGTGTAGCTACTTGTTCATCTAGTGACCATGCGGAGACCCCGCAGAGCAGCAGTAGGGGTGTTATCTCCACGAAGAGCCCCGAAGCTGGGTAAGATTCGCCGGCGTGCATGTCTTCGCCTCATCCCGTTTCCAAGCACCGACGACGTCTTACTGGCTCCCACAATGATAAGCCACCCGTTGCCATATGTCGCACCTACCACCCGACACCATGTATACGTCATATGACGAGGTGGCGTTCCAGGGCTCGATAGGCGCTGGTTCTTCATCGTCTCCTTCATTGGCATCCATACAGTCAATGTCGTCGGAGTTGAAGTCGAGCATGTCGGTTAAATCGTCGACAGTGGCTACCAAGTGGGTGGTGGGTGGTCTTTGAATTTCTTCATCATCCGAATCCCAACCTTGCTGACCGTAGTCCGGCCAGGGCTCTCCCGATAAAGAGAGAGACTTCAGTGACTTCAGGATATCGCCGAAAGGCAAGTGCTGAAAGACGTCTGCGGCCGTGAGCTCCATGATCGGCGCCCAATCGGATTCGATCGGCATGGGCGCGCAGGATTCGGAAGATGGAGAATAATCCGGCTCCATGGAGTCACGAGTCTTGTGGAGTACGGGGCTGGTGTTCGGCTCAACCGCCGTTAGGATCACAGCCCGCGAGGTGGCGTCCAACCGCCCATCCTCGATCGGCGCGGTAGGCTCCAAACTAAGGGTCGGAGCCGATGCGGGTGCGGCCTCCAAGGCGCTGTTCGGCGGCAGAGCTAGATCGTGCTCGTCATGACAGTGCGGCGCTCTCGGCAGTGGTTCGAATCCGTCGAAGAACAAGTCCCCGTGGATGTCGGCCAAGTAGTTTAAACTTTCGAATCTGACTTGACGGCCAGGGGCGTAGCTTTCGATCTGCTCTAGATGGCCAAGTGAATTGGCCCGCAGTGCGAAGCCGCCAAAGACGAATATTTGTCCGGGGAGGAAGGTCTCACCCTGGACTGCATCGCCATTGATGATCGTAGGAGCCATCGGGCCTGACGGTGACGGCACAGAGGAACTCTCAATGAAAGCATCAATGTCGGTGTCAAAACTGGCGGATCTCGGGTAGGGGGTCCCAAACTGTGCATCTAGGCTGGATGGTAACAGGAGGCAGGGGACACGAAGTTTTACCCAGGTTCTGGCCCTCTCGATGGAGGTAAAACCCTACGTCCTGCTTGATTAATATTGATGATATGGGTATTACAAGAGTTGATCTACCACGAGATCAGAGAGGCTAAACCCTAGAAGCTAGCCTATGGTATGATTGTTGATGTGTATGTTGTCCTACGGACTAAAACCCTCCGGTTTATATAGACACCGGAGAGGGTTAGGGTTACATAAAGTCGGTTACAATGGTAGGAGATCTGAACATCCGTGTCGCCTAGCTTGCCTTCCACGCCAAGGAAAGTCCTTTCCGGACACGGGACGGAGTCTTCAATCTGGTATCTTCATAGTCCAGGAGTCCGGCGGAAGGTATAGTTCGGCTATCCGAACACCCCCTAATCTAGGACTCCCTCAGATAGTAACATTGTCCCTTCTCTCTTTTTCTCTCATTTTTTTATTTGGGCCTTTTCTCTTCTTCTTTTTATGGCCTCTTTTTTATTCGGGCTTCTTGGCCTCTTTTATTTATTTTATGTCCGGAGTCTCATCCCGACTTATGGGGGAATCATAGCCTCCATCATTCTTTCCTCACTTGGGACAATGCTCTAAAAATGATGATCATCACACTTTTATTTTTCTTACAACTCAACAATTACAACTCGATACTTAGAACAAAAAATGACTCTATATGAATGCCTCCGGCGGTGTACCGGGATATGCAATATGACAATGATGAATGTGTCATGAACGGAACGGTGGAAAGTTGCATGGCAATATATCTCGGAATGGCTATGGAAATGCCATAATAGGTAGATATGGTTGCTGTTTTGAGGAAGGTATATGGTGGGTGTATGATACCGGCGAAAGGTGAACGGTACTAGAGAGGCTAGCAAAGGTGGAAGGGTGAGAGTGCGTATAATCCATGGACTCAACATTAGTCATAAAGAACTCATATACTTATTGCAAAAATCTAGAAGTTATCAAAGCAAAGTATTACGCGCACGCTCCTAGGGGGATAGATTGGTAGGAAAAGACAATCGCTCGTCCCCGACCGCCACTCATAAGGAAGACAATCAATAAATAAATCATGCTCCGACTTCATCACATAATGGTTCACCATACGTGCATGCTACGGGAATCACAAACTTTAACACAAGTATTCTTTAAATTCACAACTACTCAACTAGCATGACTTTAATATTATCACCTCCATATCTCAAAACAATTATCATGCTTCAATCTTTTCTTAGTATTCAACACACTCAAAAAAAAGTTTCACAAATCTTGAATACCAAGCATATTATTATTAAGCAAATTACCATGCTATTAAGAGACCCTCAAAATAATTTAAGTGAAGCATGAGAGATCAATAGTTTCTTTAAAACGAATCCACCACCGTGCTCTAAAAGATCTAAGTGAAGCACATAGAGCAAAATTATAACGCTCAAAAGATATAAGTGAAGCACATAGAGCAAAACTACATAGCTCGAAATATATGAGTGAAGTACATAGAGCAAAACTACATAGCTCAAAAGATATAAGTGATGCACATAGAGTATTCTATCAAATTTTAATTCATGTATGGCTCTCTCAAAAGGTGTGTACAGCAAGGATGATTGTGGCATACTAAAACACAAAGACAAAAATAATACAAGACGCTCCAAGCAAAACACATATCATGTTGGTGAATAAAAATATAGCTCCAAGTAAATTACCGATGGAAGTGGACAAAAGAAGGGATGCCTTCCGGGGCATCCCCAAGCTTTGACTTTTTGGTGTCCTTGGATTATCTTGGGGGTGCCATGGGCATACCCAAGCTTAGGCTCTTGCCACTCCTTGTTCCATAATCCATCAGAAGAATTCACCCAAAACTTGAAAACTTCACAACACAAAACTTAAAGTAGAAAACTCGTGAGCTCCGTTAGCGAAAGAAAACAAAAGACCACTTGAAGGTACTGTAATGAACTCATTCTTTATTTATATTGGTGTTAAACCTACTGTATTCCAACTTCTCTATGGATTATAAACTATTTTACTAACCATAGATTCATCAAAATAAGCAAACAACACACGAAAAACAGAATCTGTCAAAAACAGAACAGTCTGTAGTAATCTGTAGCTAGCGCAACATATGGAACCCAAAAAATTCTAAAATAAAATTCTGGACGTGAGGAATTTATCTATTAATCATCTGCAAAAATAATTAACTAAATATCACTCTTTAAATAAAAATGGCAGCAGTTCTCATGAGCGCTAAAGTTTCTGTTTTTACAGCAAGTTCAACAAGACTTTCCCCAAGTCTTCCCAACGGTTCTACTTGGAACAAACACTAATTAAACACACAAAAAACACAACCAAAACAGAAGCTAAATAATTTATTTATTACTAAGCAGGAGCAAAAAGCAAGGAATAAAAATAAAATAGGGTTGCCTCCCAACAAGCGCTATCGTTTAACGCCCCTAGCTAGGCATAAAAGTGAGGATAGATCTAGGTATTGCCATCTTTGGTAGGCAATCCATAAGTGGCTCTCATGATAGTTTCATATGGCAATTTTATTTCTTTCTTGGAAAGTGTTCCATGCCCTTTCTCAATGGAAATTGAAATCTAATATTCCCTTCCTTCATATCAATAATCGCACCAACCGTTCTAAGGAAAGGTCTACCAAGAATAATAGGGCAAGAAGGATTGCAATCTATATCATGAACAATGAAATCTACGGGCACATAATTCCTATTTGCAACAATAAGAACATCATCAATCCTTCCCATAGGTTTCTTAATAGTAGAATCCGCAAGATGCAAGTTTAGAGAGCAATCATCAAAATTACGGAAATCTAGCAAATCACATAGAGTCTTGGGAATAGTGGAGACACTAGCACCCAAATCACACAAAGCATAAAACTCATGATCTTTAATTTTAATTTTAATAGTTGGTTCCCACTCATCATAGAGTTTTCTAGGGATAGAAACTTTCAACTCAAGTTTTTCTTCATAAGATTGCATCAAGGCATCAACAATATGTTCGGTGAAGGCTTTCTTTTGACTATAAGCATGTGGAGAATTTAGCACGGATTGCAACAAGGAAATACAATCAATTAAAGAGAAACTTTCATAATTAAATTCCTTGAAACCCAATATAGTGGGTTTAGCAACATCTAGATTTTTATTTCTTTCAATCCCACTTTCATCAATTTCATCATAAAGATCTAAATACTCTGGATTTTTAGAACGCCTTCTAGGTAAAGGAAGATCATATTCAGTTTCATCAAGATTCATATTGCAAAACAAAGATTTAATAGGGGACACATCAATAACTTTTAGATCTTCATCTTGATTTTCATAGGAATTGGAAGAACACGCTTTAATAAAGGCATCTTTGGAAGCACGCATCCTAGTGGTTCTTTCCTTGCACTCATCAATGGAAATTCTCATGGCCTTGAGAGACTCATTGATATCATGCTTAGGAGGAATAGATCTAAGCTTTAAAGAATCAATCTCAAGAGAAATTCTATCAATGTTTCTAGCCAAATCATCAACTTTAAGCAATTTCTCTTCAAGCAAAGCACTAATATTCTTTTGCGAATTCATAAACTCTTTAACACTAATCTCAAATTCAGAGGGCATCTTATTATAATTTCCATAAGAGTTGTTGTAGGAATTCCCATAATTATTAGAAGGATTACTAGGATATGGCCTAGGATTAAAATTCCCTCTATAAGCGTTGTTACCAAAATTATTCCTACCAACAAAATTCACATCCATAGATTCATTGTTATTCTCAATCAAAGTAGACAAAGGCATATCATTAGGATCAGAAGAAACACTCTTAGTAGAAAATAATTTCATAAGTTCATCCATCTTTCACTCAAAACATTGATTTGTTCTATCGCATGCACTTTTCTATTAGAAGATCTTTCAGTATGCCATTGAGAATAATTAACCATAATCTTATCTAGGAGTTTAGTAGCATCTCCTAAAGTGATTTCCATAAAAGTGCCTCCTGCGGCCGAATCTAAAAGATTTCTAGAAGCAAAATTCAATCCAACATAAATTTTTTGTATAATCATCCACAAATTGAAACCATGAGTAGGGCAATTACGTATCATTAATTTCATTCTCTCCCAAGCTTGTGCAACATGTTCATGATCAAGTTGCTTAAAGTTCATAATATCGTTTCTAAGAGAGATGATCTTAGCGGGAGGGAAATACTTAGAGATAAAAGCATCTTTGCACTTGTTCCAAGAATCAATACTATTTTTAGGAAAAGACGAAAACCAAGCTTTAGCACGATCTCTAAGCGAAAAAGGAAATAGCTTCAATTTAACGACATCATTATCGACATCTTTTTTCTTTTGCATATCACATAAATCAACGAAGCTATTTAGATGAGTAGCTGCATCTTCACTAGGAAGGCCGGCGAATTGATCTTTCATAACAAGATTCAACAAAGCAGTATTGATTTCGCAAGATTTAGTATTGGTAAGAGGAGCAATCGAAGTGCTAAGGAAATCATTATTATTGGTATTGGTGAAGTCACACAATTTGGTAGTATCTTGAGCCATCGCGACAAACAAGCAATCTAACACACGAGCAAACAAAAGGCAAGCGGGCAAAAAGAGGCAAATAGAGAGGGAGGATAGAGAGAGAGAGGGCGAATAAAACGGCAAGGGTGAAGTGGGGGAGAGGAAAATGAGAGGCAAATGGCAAATAATGTAATGCGAGAGATAGGGATTGTGATGGGTACTTGGTATGTTGACTTTTTTTGTCGGGAGTCCCCGGCAATGGTGCCAGAAATAGCTCGTTGTCGGGAGTCAAATCTTGACTTGCGCGAACCTCCTCGGCAACGGCGCCAGAAATCCTTCTTGCTACCTCTTGAGCTTGCGTTGGATTTCCCCGAAGAGGAAGGGATGATGCAGCAGAGTAGCGTAAGTATTTCCCTCAGTTTTTGAGAACCGAGGTATCAATCCAGTGGGAGGCCACGCTCAAGTCCCTCGTACCTGCACAAAACGATAGCTACTCGCAACCAACGCGATTAGGGGTTGTCAATCCCTTCACGGTCACTTACGAGAGTGAGATCTGATAGATATAATATTTTTGGTATTTTTGGTATAGAGATGCGAATTAAAAAAGTAAAAGGCAAAGTGAAAAGCAAAGCAAGATTAAAGTGATGGAGATTGATATGATGAGAATAGACCCGGGGGCCATATGTTTCACTAGTGGCTTCTCTCAAGAGCATAAGTATTCTACGGTGGGTGAACAAATTACTGTTGAGCAATTGACAGAATTGAGCATAGTTATGAGAATATCTAGGCATGATCATGTATATAGGCATCACGTCCGTGACAAGTAGACCGAAATGATTCTGCATCACTACTATTGCTCCACTCATCGACCGCTATCCAGCATGCATCTAGAGTATTAAGTTAAAAATAGAGTAACGCCTTAAGCAAGATGACATGATGTAGAGAGATAAATTCATGCAATATGAAATAAACCCCATCTTGTTATCCTCGATGGCAACGATACAATACGTGCCTTGCTGCCCCTTCTATCACAGGCAAAGGACACCGCAAGATCGAACCCAAAGCTAAGCACTTCTCCCATGGCAAGAACTACCAATCTAGTTGTCCAAACCAAACGGATAATTCGAAGAGACTTGCAAAGATAACCAATCATACATAAAAGAATTCAGAGAAGATTCAAATATTATTCATAGATAGACTTGATCATAAACCCACAATTCATCGGTCTCAACAAACACACCGCAAAAAGAAGATTACATCGAATAGATCTCGACAAGAGAGGGGGAGAACTTTGTATTGAGATCCAAAAAGAGAGAAGAAGCCATCTAGCTACTAACTATGGACCCGAAGGTCTGAGGTAAACTACTCACACTTCATCGGAGAGGCTACGATGATGTAGAAGCCCTCCGTGATGACGGCCCTTTCCGGTGGAGCTCCGGAACAGGACCCAAGATGGGATCTCGTGGATACAGAAAGTTGCGGCGGTGGAATTAGGTTTTTGGCTCCTCCTCTGATCGTTTGGGGGTACGTAGGTATATATAGGAGGAAGGAGTACATCGGTGGAGCACCGAGGGGCCCACGAGGTAGGGGGGCGCCCTAGGGGGGCGCGCCCCCCACCCTCATGACCGCCTCTCTAATGCCTTGGCGTAGGTTCCAAGTCTCCTGGATCATTTTCGGTGAGAAAATCACGTTCCCGAAGGTTTCATTCCGTTTGGACTCCGTTTGATATTTCGTTTCTTCGAAACACTGAAATAGGCCAAAAACAGCAATTCTGGGCTGGGCCTCCGGTTAATAGGTTAGTCCGAAAAATAATATAAAAGTGGAAAATAAAGCCCAATATAGTCCAAAACAATAGATAATATAGCATGAAGCAATCAAAAATTATAGATACGTTGGAGACGTATCACTCGGCGACTTTGAGCATGAAACTGCTAGGGAGTACCTCCAAAACTTCATGGTACAGAATAAGGACTGGGAAATTGTCCTCGTGCCTTATCATCCAAAGTAAGTCAGTTTCGGACAACCCTTTTTTACATTTCAATCATTCCTTCTCTCTCATATGGGGAATAATTTGAGGTGTCTTTTCCCCGCAGCAACGGGCGCGTCGTCCTTATCGTTCTTTACCCGCAAGTCTCCCACGCCGTGTATTTTGACCCTTCCAGAGACTACGAGAAAAAAGACTACACCCACATAATGAATATTCTAGATGATGCTCTCCAAGGCTTCAGCATTAGAGGTGGCCACATGCAGATCAGTAAACAAAGGAACAGGAAGATGGGTTTCGCGCATAAAACTAACTTCTCCTGCATCCATGTCCCAAAACCAAGCAAGAAGGATGGATTCTACATCGTCCATCTCATGATTCAGTTCAACATAGATCACCAAAAGCTTCTCATGAGAAGCAGAAATGATGATCATATCCACAAGTGGCTAGAATCTCATGGAGAAGCGGAGTATAAACTTAGAGATGACTTCTTTCGCATCCAAAAGCGACATTGCGACGATCATCATGAAAGAAGTCGTCGATGAGAAGGGGATGTTCCACCACGGCCCTATATTGCGAGCTGACGTCTGAACTCGCATAGGCATGCAACGTCTAGTCCTCACACCGTTCAAGAAGCTAGGGTCCATCCTCGATGATATGGAAGGATGGAACTGCTAGTGATTTATGATGCCGATGATGATGATATGTGTCGGTTGAACTTGTATACTTTTTGTAGCAATGAAACTTTGTGATGTCCACGATCCCTACCGAACTTGCGTAACGCTACTTTGTTAGTTTGCGTACGATGACCTGCGTATCTCTAGTTAATTAATTTGCGTACTGTATGTTGCATCTAGTTGCTAACCCTTTCTTTTTCGGTGTTGCTCTAGTATATTTTGTTGCATATATATGAGTGTACATTGTCGGAGTAAATAGCCATGGGTAGCCTAGCCGGCTTCCCCTGGCCCTTCTGAAAAAGTTACGAGCCCGCCCGGCTCTCAAGAATCCAAGACATGGGGCCGCCTTCCCCTAGCTGGCTGCAACCCAGGCCGGTTTTTGGAAGGCGGTCCGACTTTAGCCCTCATGAGAAGGCCGACTCCAAGAAGCCGGCCATGATAAGGCTGACTCCAAGAAGCCGGCTCCCTATAAAGCGATCAAGACCGTACCCACAAAGTTTGCACCCACCTAACGGCGGTGCGACAGGGCGTGGCTACAGTAAAGCCTGCCACCCCCGAATCCCGGAGCACGCCTGGCATGGTGCACCGTACGGGCTAGGCACGACCCACCTGGCGCGGCACTGTTGCCATGTTGACCCTGGCATCAGCCACGATGGGCCGCCAGCGTGGCCCACAGACGGTGGGCCCCTTTGAGCAGAGAGACGCCCGAAGGCGGCCACGCCTCCAACTAGTCGGCCCAAGACAGAGTCGGCTCCCCACAGCCGGCTTGCCGCCTTCCCCGAAGAGGACGCCCCATTAAAGAGACAAGACGCGGTAAGGCTAGAGCGATCGCCTGACAGGCGGCGGTATTGTAGCCGCACTTACCACGATGAAGCTCACGTCAACAAGATGGAGCCACAGTAACCAGCCGCCGACTAGGCCCTGGACAGTGGGGCCTGCCTATCGACCAAGGGGCCGGCAGCCGGCGGGACCCACTAGTCGGCGGGCCCCAGCAGCCGGCGCAGAAGCCGGCGAGCGCAGTCACAGATGGCTGGGGCCCGTGCCCAGTCGGATTACCATTGTACCCCCGGGGGATAGGCCTATATAAACCCCCCGGAGCACCCATGCAAAGGGTTGGACCCCTTACTAGTCCTAGACACCCCACAAGGAGAAGAAGCAGGCTTGCCGTGCCCTTCTTCCTCCTCCCACCAAACAGCTCAAGGAGCGTTGTATTGCTACTCGATTCATCTAGTGAACATGCGGAGACCCCGCAGAGCAGCAGTAGGGGCGTTATCTCCACGGAGAGCCCCAAAGCTGGGTAAGATCTGCCAGCGTGCATGTCTTCGCCTTATCCCGTTTCCAGGCACCGGCGATGTCTTACTGGCTCCCACAATGATAAGCCACCCGTTGGCATATGTCGCACCTACCACCCGACATACATCCTCTTCACGAACATGCATCTCTAACAGGTACCTAGTTTCTTGATGGCGAGATGGAAGTGCTATGTCGTGTACAAAGGGAAGGTTCCGGGGGTGTACAACGAGTGGCAAGAGTGTCAGGCGCAAGTGAATGGGTTCTCGGCGCCAGCCATAATGGCTTCAAAAGCAGACAAGAAGGAGAAGCTAGTTACTTGAGGTTCACGCTAGCGCGAGAGAGGACTCGTAACCGCCACCTCATGAACTGCATAGTTCCGCTCTCACTCATAGTGATAGCTCTTCTCGCGTATACCTTTGTTTAGATGGATGACGTTGTAGTTGCAAGTATTCGAGACTTGCATGTATCGCTATTTTCAAGATGATGACAAGATATCACTTTGTGTTGGATGATGATTATGATGAGACTATTTGTATGTATATGCTATGATTACATTTGTGGTCTCGCAGACATTTGTATGTGTATCATGATGACATTTGTATGTGCTAAAGATTCTTCTATAAAGCTTGTTCAAATACAAAACAAATATGCCGGAAAAAAAACAAAAAACTACTAAAATTAGTAGTAGCAAGTGGAGAACAGTTAGCAGCAGCGTGGTAGTAGTAGTAGCGCGCACAGGAGAAGCGCGCTATAGCTATTAGCAGTAGTGAGCTTCCATTAAGCGCGCTGCTGCTACACTTGTGTAGCAATAGCGCTGGTGAGCACGCGCTACTGCTACGTGTTAGCTATAGTGCCTTATTAGTAGCGACGGTCCCCGCGCTACTGATACACCTAAAACCCGCACTGCTGCTAGCCTTTTCCCTAGTAGTGAAAGGCTAAATGAAACTCTAGAATCATGAGAATGATATTTAAAATTCTTGGTGAATGTCTGGGTTAGCTTGATATGTTGAATGCACTTATCTGCGGTGAAGGGAGCGAGCTCGGTGTTGGGAACATACTGTTCAAATTCTTCCTTGATACCTGCTCCTATCATGAACTCGTCACATGACCGTAAACACAATTTGGTATCGGCATCCCGCATCGATCTTGCACTTGGATCAACATAAGACTGTCGTATCGAGCTCCCGCTCAATGATGCCTCTAAAGACCTCTACCTCGAAGAACTCTTAAAGAGGTGCATTTTTCTTTGCGAACAATTTTCAAAAAATTTGGGGACACAAAATGATATCAATTAAACTTCACAAGATCAATAACAACTACTCATAGGGATGTCTAGAAGCTATATCAAGCTTTCAAACTACTTAGAACTCAAAGGATTCAACATGCAAGCTCATTTACAACAGCACCAAGAGTAGCTAATTACTCAAAATATAAACCACTAGAACAAAAAACTAATTGGAGCAATGGAGGAGTCACATACCAAGTAGCAATCCCCCAAAACACGAGAGAGGGAGAGAGAGAGAGAGAGAGAGATAGGGTGAATATTTTCTGGAGGTAGGTGACGAAGTGAGCTAACTGGATAAGTGAGGGGGGCCTTGTGGGGCCCACTACCCACCAGGGCGCACCTAGAGGGTGTGGCACGCCCTGGTACCTAGTGGGCATGAGGGGCACCCCCTATGGTGTTTTTGTATCAGAAATTCTTAAATATTCAAAAAAATCGTGTCAAAATTTCACGACATTCTAAGCACTTTTATTTTTGGGCACTTTTTATTGCACTGAAAATTAAGAAAACAAGATAAACATGGCATTTTTTGTATCTAACTAGAAATAACAGAAAACATAAAGTGGGTACATAAGGTTGTGCTCACTAAATTCATCGACCACACGCCTCTCGAAAATAATCCATTAATAAGGTTGATCAAGTCTTATTAACAACCACTTTCGATTAGCATGAACCCCGAAGAACTTTCACAAAACACTAAGTTACCTCAAAGGGAAAATGCATATCCCCAACAATAAGTACTTGATATTTCATTTTGGCAGTAGGAAGAGGGAGTTGAAAACTTCCAATAGTAATTGTCCGAGACTTTTCAATGACGTTAATACCATTCACTAGTAATTTTCAGGTCCATAGTAGTAGATAGATGCCCCCCTGTTCTTGACGACAATGTTCTCTTCATAGATCAATATGATGTAATCCTTTTATGAGGTGTACTTGTTGGGATCCGATGAATTGTGGGTTTATGATCTGATTGTTCCTTAAAAGTAATTGAGTTATTTAAACTTTATTATGTATGATTGTTATAACTATGTAATGATTTCTGATCTATTAGTTATCTTTGTCCAAGTTGATAATTACATCTTCAGTGGAAGTGGTGCATAGTAGTAGGCTCAATCTTGCCGTACCCTCACCTCGTGACAAAAGGGGTAGCGTGGGACGTATTTGTATTGTTGCTACTAAGGATAAAATGACCCGTTTTGATCTTATTGATTGATCTTATTTTGTCTACATTATCTCACCATAGTTAAAGCATTACTTTGTTTGTCATGAACTTAATACCTAGAGAGGCAAGCATAAAAGCGCTCTCGAAGTGGAGTAATAGAAGTAGGCATGAGTAAGTTTAACGGTCTACTTGTCATGGACGAGCTCGCCTTCGATGCGGGCACCGACCACCTCGCCAACCTTCTCGGCCAGCTCCATGTCTCCAGCGAGCCCGCTGCGGACCTGGAGTCGGTTGGCTCCACCGACCCGATGCCTGTCGACTCTGACACGGCCTCCTACGACACATTCCCCACCAAAGTCGCGATCTACAATGACCCGCTTCCTCGAGCCGACGGCTGCGATGCTGTCACCGCCGAAGTGATGATTGTCGGCCACGGCAGCCTGGCCGACGAGGGCGCCCACGACGCCTCGCGCGCGATGGCCCACGACTTGTCCGCTCCCCTCCAGGCTAATGCCGACGACGAAGCACTGGAAGCACGCCGCCTCGCCCTCCTCGCAGAGGGCCAGAGGCTGGCCTCCGTAAGGCGCCTCACTAAGGCCTACCAGCGCGAAGCTGAACGCGCCGCCTTCGGCACGCCAGCCCCGGGTGGGCCAAGCCGGGCCGGCCTTGTCAAGCAACGCGGCACCGTCATCGCCGACACGCTGGGAGTCGACCGCCCGGTCTATGCCACTCCGCTCGAGAACTTGCGTGCCGCCCAGGCGGCTGTAGACGAGTTGGACGGCTTGGAGGCCGAAGACCTCCCCCACATGACCCGGCGCATCCAGCAATTGATTGACGCAGCCGCGCAGCGACACGAAGCCGACGCCCGCGCGGAAAGCCCTCCCCTGCGCCGAGAACACGGCGCGACGTCCCGGACGCCGACTACGAGCAATACCCGCGCGCGACGCGAGAAGGAGCCGGCTGCCAGCCGCAGCCGGACCCAGATCTCCATCGAGCGAGACGCGGACGGTCATCCCCAAGCCATGGAATGGCGGGGAGACCCGCCTCCGCCTCCGCCCCATGGAGAGAGATATCCCGCCTCGCCGCCAGTGGCGCACCCGACTCTCAGCGGCCGGCTAGGCCGCCGCGAAGGAATCGGCGAGAACGACGCCCGCCATCGGATCGACCGCCTGGCGCGATCCCTGGCATTGGAAGAAGAAGACGATGTCGACCCGCCTTGTTTCAGCCCCCGCATCCGCGACGAGCCCTTTCCCAAAGGGTTCTCGCTCCCAAGAGACACGCCCAAGTACAACGGCTCCGTGAAGCCGGAAGATTGGTTGATCGATTACTCCACGGCGGTTAGCATAGCCAACAACAACCGGCGCGTTGCCATGAAGTACGTGCCCCTCATGCTGCAAGGCACGGCACGGACCTGGCTCAATAGCCTCAAGCCGCATAGCATCAACAGCTGGCTAGATTTCACAGAAGCTTTCATCCGCAACTTCACCAGCACCTACAAGCGGGCTCCCAAGCCCAGACAGCTCTCCTTGTGCGTACAAGGCCCCTCCGAGTCCACTCGCGATTACCTCATGCATTGGGCCGAGCTCCGCAACTCCTGTGAAGGGGTGCACGAGGTGCAAGCCATAGAATACTTCACGGCCGGATGCCGAGAAGGCACCCTCCTCAAGCACAAACTCCTCTGTGACGAGCCAGCCACCCTCGACGAGCTTCTGGACATAGCGGACAAGTACGCCACCGCCGACTCCTCGATGAAGACCAAGCTTCGGGTAGACGCGTCCGGAAAGGTACTCAACCCGGTGCCCAAGACGCCGGCTGAGGACTCCGGCCGACTCCCTCACTCGAACAACCACAAGCGGTAGGGCCCCGCGCCGCCTCCCGCTAGTCGGCAGGTGGCAACAGTCGAAGACGCGCCGCCTAAAGAGCGACCGGCGCCCAAGAAGCCCAAGGGCGGCAGGCCGGCTTGGTAGCCCGCTTTCTCCTACGAGCAAACCCTCAATGCCCCTTGCAAGTTCCACAGCAGCGCGAAGCCGTCCAACCACACGACCCGGAAGTGCCATTGGCTCACCCGAATCTCTAAGGGCGAGGGGCTCGTGCCACCTCCGCCTCCGCCGCCTCCGGCCGCTCGGCCCGCAGTCGGAGCCGTGCATGACGAGTTCCCTGACGAGCAAGCAACCTACATCATCTTTACAAGCCAGCCCGAAGACCGGTGCAACAAACGCCAAGAGCGCCAGGAAGTTAGCGTGGTCGCTGCCAGCCCCACCGGACACATGCATTGGTCAGAAAAGCCCATTAGCTGGAGCCGGGCCGACCATCCGGAGGTGATGCCGTCTCCCGGCTCTTATGCTTTGGCCTTGGAAGCCACCCTCGCAACGGACAGACGCGCCGCCCGCTTCTCCCGTGTGTTGATAGACGGCGGGAGCAGCATCAACATCCTGTACCGTGACATCCTGGAAAAGCTAAATGTCAAGACGAAGCAGCTCGTGCCTACTCGGACGGTATTCCATGGCATCGTACCCGGCCTGTCCTGCGCCCCCATTGGCAAGATCAAGATTGATGTGCTTTTTGGAGACAAGGAGCATTTCCGCCGGGAAGGGATTTGGTTTGAAGTGGTGGACCTGGAGAGCCCTTACCATGCATTGCTTGGCCGACCTGCCTTGGCCAAATTCATGGCAGTTCCCCACTATGCATACCTCAAGATGAAGATACCAAGCACCAAAGGCGTCATCACCGTAGTCGGCGATTACAAGAAGTCCTTTGACTGCGCAGCAGCCAGCAGCCGGCTAGCCGAGTCCCTTGTAATAGCCGAAGAGAAGAAGATGTTGGACCGAGTCGTGGCCATAGCCGGCAAACAGTCGGCCGTGTCCCCCGACCCCAATGAGCATGACGGTCAAGGATCTTTCCAGCCGACCAAGGAGACGAAGAAGATACCTCTTGACCCCGAGCATCCAGAGAGGTTTGCCGTCATCGGGGCAAACCTGAACAGCAAATAGGAAGGCGAGCTCGCCGATTTCCTCCGTGAGAATCGGGACATCTTTGCATGGTCCCCCAAGGACATGTCGGGTGTTCCGAGGAAATTCGCCGAGCACAAACTACACGTTCGAGAAGACGCAAAGCCAGTCAGACAACCCCTTCGCCGATTGTCGGAGGAGAAGCGCCGGATTGTAGGGGAGGAGATAGCCCGACTCTTGGCGGCCGGCTTCATCATGGAAGTTTTCTTTCCAGAGTGGCTCGCCAACCCGGTCCTTGTGCTAGAGAAGAACAACAAGTGGCGCATGTGTATAGACTACACAAGCCTCAGCAAGGCCTGCCCCAAAGATCCTTTTGCCCTGCCAAGGATTGACCAAATGATAGACTCCACAGCCGGATGCGAGCTGTTGAGTTTTTTGGATGCTTACTCCGGATATCATCAGATAAAGCTAGACCCGGACGACCGCCTGAAGACCGCCTTCATCACGCCATTTGGAGCCTTCTGCTACCTGACTATGACATTCGGCTTGAGAAATGTCGGTGCCACTTTTCAGCGTTGCATGCAGAAGTGCCTCCTCAAGCAACTCGGCAGAAATGCTCACGTATACGTGGACGGCATCGTGGTGAAGACGGAGAAGCGCGACACCTTGCTGGGAGACCTCAAGGAAACGTTTGAGAACTTACGCCGGTTCCAAATCAAGCTCAACCCCGAGAAATGCGTGTTCGGAGTGCCACCCGGCCAGCTCCTAGGCTTCCTGGTCTCCGAACGCGGCATCGAATGCAACCCGGTGAAGATCAAGGCCATCGAGAGAATGGCGATCCCCACCAAGCTTCGAGACATTCAGAAGTTCACCGGGTGCTTAGCCTCCTTGAACCGCTTCATCAGCCGGCTCGGAGGGAAAGCTCTCCCTCTCTACCGCCTCATGAAGAAGAGCATTCACTTCGAGTGGAACGACCAGGCCGACCAAGCTTTTCACGAGCTGAAGAAAATGCTGGCCACGCCGCCCGTCCTCACGGCGCCGACTGAGAAAGAGCCCATGCTCCTCTACATCGCTGCAACCAGCCGGGTGGTCAGCACCATCATCGTAGTCTAGCGCCCAGAAGAAGGCCGAGCCCAGCCATTCCAGAGGCCGGTGTATTATTTGAGCGAGGTGCTGTCCGCTTCAAAGCAGAACTACCCACACTACCAAAAGATGTGTTATGGCATGTACTTCACCGCCAAGAAGCTGAAGCCCTACTTTCAAGAGCATCCCATCACGGTCGCATGCACTGCCCCGCTAGCCGAGATCATAGGCAGCCGGGATGCATCCGGCCGGGTGGCGAAATGGGCCATCGAGCTGGCCCCGTACACGATCTTCTACCAGCCCCGCACTTCCATCAAGTCCCAAGCACTGGCCGACTTCCTCATCGACTGGGCCAAGACCCAGTACCTGCCGCTGGCTCCCGACTCCACCCATTGGCGCATGCACTTCGACGGGTCCAAGATGCGCACCGGCTTGGGAGCCGGCGTCGTCCTTACCTCTCCGAAAGGCGACAAGCTCAGATACACGCTACAGATCCACTTTGCCGCCTCCAACAATGTGGCCGAGTACGAGGCGCTCATACATGGGCCCCGGCTTGCCAAAGAACTTGGCATTCGCCGGATCCTATGTTATGGCGACTCAGACCTAGTAGTCCAGCAATCATCCGGCGACTGGGACGCCAAGGACGCGAATATGGCGAGCTACCACTTCCTGGTCCAACAACTCAGCGGATAGTTTGAAGGATGCGAGTTCCTCCACGTACCGCGAGCCGACAACGAGCCAGCCGATGCCCTGGCTCGAATAGGCTCCACTCGGCAAGCAATTCCAGCCGGCGTCGCTCTCCAACGCCTCCTCAAGCCGTCTATCAATCCATCTCCAGAGTTCCATTCCATCTTCGTGCCGCCTGACCCTGATGCGGCCGGGTCCGGCTCAAAGAACCGAGTAGGCGACCCCAAGACCCCCGACTTCGGCAGCAGGCTCGGGAACTTCGGCGGCCGGCTCGGGGACTTCGGCAACCGGCTCGGGGACTATGATAGCCGGCCCGGGGACTGCACCAGCACTACAGCCAGCAGCCGACTCCAGCACCTCACCGCCCAGCCCGCCCACCCTGGTGGCAGTAGCCACTTTGGCAGTAGAAGAAGTCGCGGCTCCATCATGGGCTCAGTCCATGCTCAACTTCCTAGTAAACCAAGACCTGCCGGCTGACGAAACAGAAGCAAGACAAGTCCAGCGTCGAGCCGGAGCGTACACAATCGTCAACAGAGAACTACTCAAGCGCAGTGTCACTGGAATCCTCCAACGGTGCGTCGAGCAAGAGAAGGGCATTGCAATCCTCACAGACATTCACCAAGGAGAATGCGGCCACCATGCGGCCTCAAGATCACTTGTCGCCAAAGCCTTCCGCCATGGTTTCTTCTGGCCGACTGCTTTGGATGACGCCAAAGAATTAGTCAAACATTGCAAGGGATGCCAACTCTTCGGCTCCAAGCAACACGTGCCAGCTTCGGCACTCAAAACCATTCCCCTCACTTGGCCCTTTGCCGTTTGGGGACTGGACATGGTGGGCCCATTCAAGACGGCGCGCGGCAGCATGACGCATTTTCTCGTCGCCGTGGACAAATTCACCAAGTGGATTGAGGCAAAGCCGATCAAGAAGCTGAATGGGCCGACTGCTGTGACATTCATTGCAGACATAACAGCATGGTACGGCGTGCCACACAACATCATCACCGGCAATGGCATGAATTTTGCCAAAGGAGCCTTGGCACGTTTCTGCGCAGCCCAAGGTATCCGGCTGGACTTACCATCCGTCGCCCACCCGCAGTCAAACGGCCAGGTCGAGCGAGCCAACGGCCTCATCCTCTCCGGCATCAAGCCCCGACTGGTTGTACCTCTGGAGCGCTCAGCCGGCTATTGGCTTGATGAGCTGCCGGCTATCCTCTGGAGTCTGCGCACTACACCAAACAAGTCAACCGGCTTCACCCCTTTCTTCCTTGTGTATGGTGCCGAGGCGGTCATCCCAACTGACATCGAATTCGACTTGCCTCGAGTAACCATGTACACGGAAGCGGAGGCCAAGGAAGCACGAGAAGACGGCGTCGACCTGCTGGAAGAAAGCCGGCTGTTAGCCCTCAGCCGGTCTGCCATCTACTAGCAGGGTTTGCACCGTTACCACAGCCGGAAGGTCAGGCCAAGATCCTTCCAAGAGGGCGATCTTGTGCTCCGACTGATCCAGCGAACAGCCGGCCAGCACAAGCTCTCAGCCCCTTGGGAGGGCCCCTTCGTCATCAGCAGAGCTCTAGGCAACGACTCCTACTACCTGATCGATGCACAGAAGCCGAAGGCACGCAAGAGAGACGACTCCGGCAAGGAGTCGGAATGGCCATGGAACGCCAACCTCCTTCGAAGATTTTACAGTTGAAAGGCAGTATGTATCACGCTAACTTTTGTATTAAGTACAAGACAATAGGCCCCCCCGAGGAGGGCTCGGGGACTGCCATCCCTTATTTATGAATGAAAAGTATCATGCTTATGACCTTGTCGTATCATTTACTTATTCCGTCCGGCACCGAGTTCGACTAGTCGGCTCGGGGACTGGCCGACTGGAGTTATGTTAGAAGTCCTACCCGCAGTCAAACAAGTAGTGTGCCGGCTCTCAAGCCTTCTCTTGCCAAAAGTCGCAGTTCGAAGAACCGGCTGTCCGGCTGGCAAGAGTTAAAGGTAGGAACGGGTGCCCACACGAAAAACGGCTAGGGACTAACGGACTAATATAACAAAAGCCGGTTTTTCTCACACCGCCGACTGGCTACCAGAGTAGCCGGCCGGCCGGTTTCCATTCACTTCACTTTAATCCAAGAAAGCTCAAGTACTTGCCTCCCCAAAGAGGGAAGGCGGCAAAGGAAAAAGCCTAAGGATAAAAAAGCATACGCGAATGGAAACCAAACATGCACATGATAATATTTACATAAAAAGACCTCCAAGGGTCCAGCATTCAACATAGTTTGGATACACCCCCAGTGGGTGGAACTGCGAAAACTTAACAAAGATTGTTCAAAGACAACAAAGCAGGAAAGATAAAGACGGCAGGTCAAGCTGGCGGAGCGGCCGACGAGCCAGACTGGTTGGCGGAGATGGTCGTGCCGGCTGAAGGAGCGGCCGGCTGACGAACTTTGGCTTGGTCGCCGCCTCCCGCAGAGGGCGCTCTTCCACGCACCTGTTGCTGGCGGCACGGTCGGCCTAAGGTCGGCTGGTTGTTCCACCAGCCGGCTCGACGTCTTCGCCGTCCTCGTCTTCGTCTTCTTCGCCCTCGTCGCTGGAGGCAATCTCCTCTGCCGAGTCCTCGCCCACCGCCGGGTTCAGCCCGAACCACTCCTCCGGCTGAGCAACACCGTCATCATCGATTTCGGGTGCGAAAACTCTGATGTCGATGTAGTAGGCGATCGTCGAAGCTCACTGGGCGATAGCCGGCCTCAATTCCTCCAGCTCCGCGTCGGCCTCCATCCGCCAAGTGCGCAGCTGGTGTAGGCTCAGCCCCGGGTACCAAGCCCGAACGAATTCCAACGCCCGCCCGGCTCCGAGGCAGGCCGCTGACGCTTTCCAAGCCTCGAAGCGACCAATTGCAACTTCCAGCCAGTCGGCAGTTCGGCTTGGGGTGCGGGGGATCGTCTCGCCGGGCCAGAGGGCGGCCAACACTTGCGCCCCGGCACGTTGGAGCCGGCGAAGCATCCGATGAGCCGGCTGCAACCGTGCCTGGATAGCCAGGAGCTGCTCCTCAAGGGTCCAGTTTGCATCCGGTGCAATGTCGGCCCCTGCTTGACGGCGCGCCTCGCGATGGGCCTCAATGCTTTGGGCGGCGAAGGCGGAGTAGCCCGGGAAGTAATCTGCAAGAAACAACAAGCAACAGCTCAAGATAAGTCAAAAAACCCAGGCGGCAAGGGGCAGGAGAAGGGCTAAGAAGGCAACTTACCGTCGATCAAATCCTCGGTCCGGCCAAAGCCTTCGTCCAGGGCTCGCCGGGTCTCAGACCAGCTCGCCGCCTCAGTCTCATACTCCGCCTTCAAGGCGGCTTCACTTTCCTGTGCCGCCTGCAGGGCCGCTTTGTGGCTCTCCTCTTGGTCGGCCAGCTTCTTGGCTAGGCGATCCCGTTCCTGGACCAAGGCGGCGCACTCGGCCTCCTTGGTATGAAGGGCGGCCTTCGCTTCGCCGAGCTCCTTCCTCAAGTCGGCGTTGGCCCCTGAAGACAAAGAAAAAGAAAAACAATAAAGAAAGAGTCGTCAAGAAAGATCCAACCCGACTGCACAGCAGTCGGCCCGAATCTTGGGGACTACACCCAGTGGGTGCGCTAACGCGCCCCCACAGGAGACAGACAAGATTGAGTACTTACTTCGGCTGTCGGCCAGGTCGTCAGTCCTCCGGCTCAGCTCCCGAGCCTGGGAGTTGAAGGCGGCAGCACGAAGGTTGTGATATTCCTGAAGGTTCAGAAAAGAGCAAAGTAAGGTAGCCGTCGAGAAAGATCCGACCCGGCTGCGCAGCAGTCGGCCCGAATCTCGGGGACTACACCCAGTGGGTGCGCTGACGCGCCCCCACGAAAGAAATTAAGAAAGCAAAGCGGCCAAGAATGAAGGACTCACCCGGATAGTGGCTCGCGTTGACAAGAACTCCTGGGTGAACTGTTGCAGCAGGGCGGCCTGAGCTTCCAGCCGGCTCCGAACCCCTTGAGCCGCCACATTCAGCTCGCCAGTTCCCCCGCTGGGAGTCCACTCGGACATGGCAGTACTGGCCGCCTCCAGATCTTCTGCCGACTGGCCTGTGCCCGCGACTCGGCGCAACTCCGGTGGAGCGGCGCCTCCCCCTGCGCGCCGACCCGTCGCCGGCTGCACCTCGAGGCCGGCTCTGTTCTCCGGCTCACCTCTGGTCGGCCCCTCTGGCGCCGCTGACAATTGGCCGCCTTGGCTCGCTCCGGTTGGCGCTGCTGGCGGCGCTCTTCTCGCAAAGGCCACGGGGTCCTTCCCCCTCTCCATCAGCGGCGGGTCTTGAACAATCTCCTCTGCCAAGGGCAATGGGGTGTCAGGGGCTACGGCTCGGAGAGGAATGGCGAGCAGCAGGGGCAGGTTGCGCGAGCTTTCCGCCTCCGTCTTCACGGTAGCCGCCTCCGTCTGGGCCTTGGCTACCGCATCGTCCTGCTCCCTCGCCGCCTGGGCGGCCGCCTTCTCCGCCGCCTCGCGCTCCTCCCGCGCTTCGCGGGCGTTCCACTCTGTGGCCTCCCTGAGATCGGCGTGGGGGTCCACGCGGCGGGAGCTCGAAGACCCTCCGGCCGGCCCCACGACGGAGCCCCCCGGGCCCCACTCAAGGGAAAGCGGCGCCCTGTCCAGCAAGCGAGAAAAAGCAAAGAAGAATATTCGAAGAGAAAGAGAATGATGACAAGCATACGGCAAGGCAATTGAAGACTTACGCCGAGACCGCCTGAGGCTGCTTCACCGCCTTGCGGAAGCGGGCCGCCTTCGCGGCCGCCTCCTCTCGTTTTGTCGCCGCGGTGGAGGGCTTGGACTTCTTCGGCCGACTGCCGAAGAGGCCTAAAGCGGCCCGGCGCTTCTGCGCGCTGCCGACAGCCGGCGCAATAGACGAGCCCGCGCCCTGATGGTCGGCCGCCGGCTGGCGCCACGGGGCGACTTCGGTTTCGAAATCATCCGGCCAGTCCTCAAAGCTCGCGGTGAACCTTGAGCCTCCGGGATTGGCACTGTCCCCCACGACGGCGTCTTCCATGGCGCCCGTCCCCAACTCCGGGTCGTCAACATCATCCACCGTGCGGTCGGGGGCATACTGGCGTTCAATCCCTGCCGCCCCGGCCGCCGGCGCAAGAAGAGGGTTCTGCTCAAAAGAACCGACTGGTCAGAGGCCGGCCGTCATGAAGCCGGCTGATGACAAAAAGAAGATAAAGAGAGAAACTTACCACGGGCGGAGGATTGGCGCGAGAATACGGCACCTTGCCGTATTGCCAGTCCCCGGCGAGCTTGCAGTTGGCGATGTAATTAACCATGAGCGCCACCTCCGCGTGGGGGCATTTCCCATGTGCTCAGCCGGCTTGGTTCGAAGCGGCCGCTCATCTGACACATCATATGGGGCCGGCTTTGGAGAGGGAGAATCCAGCGCTCCACGAAGGCGGCCACCAAGTCGGCCCCGCGCAGGCCTTCCGACTGAATCATCACCCGAAGCCGAGAGATGGCGGCGTTCCCGGCCGGAGACAGTGACCGGGACCGGAAACTCCACGAGGGCTGCCTCCCAGCCGGCGGGCCGGCTACGTAAGCCGGCAGATTGATGTAGTCTCCTTGCTCAGCGACGTTCTTCACGTAGAAGTACGATTTTTGCCAGACCTTCACCGACTGGATTAGGGGGATTGACGGGAACGAATTGTTCTCGCTCGCCCTCCTCATGGAGATGAAGGCTCCGCAGGGGGCGGGCATGCCGGCGACGACCGTGCCGAGCTTGCTCTGGAAGAACTCTCCCCAGAGGTCCAGTGTGGGGAGCAGCCCCAAGAAGCCTTCGTAGAGGGAGACGAAGGCCGACAGCAGCATCACCGCATTGGGCGTAAGGTGATGCGGCTGGAGGTTGTAGAACTCCAAGAAAGAGCGTAGAAACCCGCTCGACGGAAGGCCGAAGCCGCGCATGCAGTGCGAGCGGAAGACGACCCGCTCGCCCTCCTCCGGCGCCGGCGAGATCTCCTTCGCGGGCGCCAGGCGGACCTGTACGCGGTCGGCGCCGGGCAGGCGCCGGGTCTGGCGAAGGAACTCCACGTGGTCTTCATGGACGTTGGAGCCGTCCCACGAGCTTGACAAATCCATGGGAGCGAGGCGGTGTAGAGACGCTACGGCACTGAGACGGGAAGCTACAACGGCAGTGAGAGGAAGAAGACGAGGGTTAGGAGGGGCGGAGCGGGAGGGAGCGTGCGAACCTCTATCGCTCTCCCTCCTCCCCCTACTTATAGGCTCACGTGGCGGAGCCAAGGAGGTGCAGCATGGGGAAGCGTGGGGATCGATTGTGCCCACTCCCCACGTCCCGCGATTATCGAGCCTTAACGGCGAAACAAAACTGCCTCGAGAAGGCGAGCGGCCCCTGTGGGCCACGAAAGATCCGCGCCCAAACCAAGGCTCGCGAGTGGCGGGCCCGGGCCTGCGGCGGCGTTCCGTCGCGCGCGTGCGCTCGCAGGATCTCGTCGTCACGTGGCCGCGGGAGGGCCCGTAGTCGGCACGCGGGTTGCCCCCCCCCCTCCTCTCGCCTACAAGACACGGGGCTCTCTGAAGTCGGCGCACACCCGCTAAGCCGGCTCTTCAGGATGGGAAGCTGACCAAGCTTCTCGTCCCCCTGCTCACCTCGGTGCTCGATCAGCTTCGGGGACTACTGGCGGAGTAAATAGCCATGGGTAGCCTAGCCGGCTTCCCCTGGCCCTTCTAAAAAAGTTACGAGCCCGCCCGGCTCTCAAGAATCCAAGACATGGGGCCGCCTTCCCCTAGCTGGCTGCAACCCAGGCCGGTTTTCGGAAGGCGGTCCGACTTTAGCCCTCATGAGAAGGCCGACTCCAAGAAGCCGGCCATGAGAAGGCCGACTCCAAGAAGCCGGCTCCCTATAAAGCGATCAAGACCGTACCCACAAAGTTTGCACCCACCTAACGGTGGTGCGACGGGGCGTGGCTACAGTAAAGCCTGCCACCCCCAAATCCTAGAGCACGCCTGGCATGGTGCGCCATACGGGCTAGGCACGACCCGCCCGGCGCGGCACTGTTGCCATGTTGACCCTGGCATCAGCCACGACGGGCTGCCAGCGTGGCCCACAGACGGTGGGCCCCTTTGAGCAGAGAGACGCCCGAAGGCGGCCACGCCTTCAACTAGTCGGCCCAAGACAGAGCCGGCTCCCCACATCCGGCTTGCCGCCTTCCTCGAAGAGGACGCCCCATTAAGGAGACAAGACGCGGTAAGGCCACAGCGATCGCCTGACAGGCGGCGGTACTGTAGCCGCGCTTACCACGATGAAGCTCACGTCAACAAGATGGAGCCACAGTAACCAGCCGCCGACCAGGCCCTGGACAGTGGGGCCTCCCTATCGACCAAGGGGCCGGCAGCCGGCGGGACCCACCAGTCGCCGGGCCCCAGCAGCCGGCGCAGAAGCCGGCGAGCGCAGTCACAGACGGCTGGGCCCCGTGCCCAGTCGGATTACCATTGTACCCCTGGGGGGTAGGCCTATATAAACCCCCCGGAGCACCCATGCAAAGGGTTGGACCCCTTACTAGTCCTAGACACCCCACAAGGATAAGAAGCAGGCTTGTCGTGCCCTTCTTCCTCCTCCCACCAAACAGCTCAAGGAGCGTTGTATTGCTACTCGATTCATCTAGTGAACATGCGGAGACCCCGCAGAGCAGCAGTAGGGGCGTTATCTCCACGGAGAGCCCCGAAGCTGGGTAAGATTCACCGGCGTGCATGTCTTTGCCTTATCCCGTTTCCAGGCACCGGCGATGTCTTACTGGCTCCCACAATGATAAGCCACCCATTGGCATATGTCGCACCTACCACCCGACATACATCCTCTTCACGAACATGCATCTCTAACAGGTACCTAGTTTCTTGATGGCGAGATGGAAGTGCTATGTCGTGTACAAAGGGAAGGTTCCGGGGGTGTACAATGAGTGGCAAGAGTGTCAGGCGCAAGTGAATGGGTTCTCGCGCGCCAGCCATAAAGGCTTCAAAAGCAGACAAGAAGGAGAAGCTAGTTACTTGAGGTTCACGCTAGCGCGAGAGAGGACTCGTAACCGCCACCTCATGAACTGCATAGTTCCGCTCTCACTCATAGTGATAGCTCTTCTCGCGTATACCTTTGTTTAGATGGATGACGTTGTAGTTGCAAGTATTCAAGACTTGCATGTATCGCTATTTTTGAGATGATGACAAGATACCACTTTGTGTTGGATGATGATTATGATGAGACTATTTGTATGTATATGCTATGATTACATTTGTGGTCTCGCAGGCATTTGTATGTGTATCATGATGACATTTGTATGTGCTAAAGATTCTTCTACAAAGCTTGTTCAAATACAAAACAAATATGCCGGAAAAAAACAAAAAACTACTAAAATTAGCAGTAGCAAGTGGAGAACAGTTAGCAGCAGCGTGGTAGTAGTAGTAGCGCGCACAGGAGAAGCGCGCTATAGCTATTAGCAGTAGTGAGCTTCCATTAAGCGTGCTACTGCTACACTTGTGTAGCAATAGCGGTGGTGAGCACGCGCTACTGCTACGTGTTAGCTGTAGTGCCTTATTAGTAGCGCCGGTCCCCGCGCTACTGATACACCTAAAACCCGCGCTGCTGCTAGCCTTTTCCCTAGTAGTGAAAGGCTAAATGAAACTCTAGAATCATGAGAATGATATTTAAAATTCTTGGTGAATGTCTGGGTTAGCTTGATATGTTGAATGCACTTATCTGCGGTGAAGGGAGCGAGCTCGGTGTTGGGAACATACTGTTCAAATTCTTCCTTGATACCTGCTCCTATCATGAACTCGTCACATGACCGTAAACACAATTTGGTATTGGCATCACGCATCGATCTTGCACTTGGATCAACATAAGACTATCGTATCGAGCTCCCGCTCAATGATGCCTCTAAGGACCTCTACCTCGAAGAACTCTTAAAGAGGTGCATTTTTCTTTGCGAACAATTTTCAAAAATTTTGGGGACACAAAATGATATCAATTAAACTTCACAAGATCAATAACAACTACTCATATGGATGTCTAGAAGCTATATCAAGCTTTCAAACTACTTAGAACTCAAAGGATTCAACATGCAAGCTCATTTACAACAGCACCAAGAGTAGCTAATTACTCTAAATATAAACCACTAGAAAAAAAAACTAATTGGAGCAATGGAGGAGTCACATACCAAGTAGCAATCCCCCAAAACACGAGAGAGAGAGAGAGAGAGAGCTAGGGTGAATATTTTCTGGAGGTAGGTGACGAAGTGAGCTAACGGGATAAGTGAGGGGGGCCTTGTGGGGCCCACTACCCACCAGGGTGCACGTAGAGGGTGTGGCACGCCCTGGTGCCTAGTGGGCATGAGGGGCACCCCCTATGGTGTTTTTGTATCAGAAATTCTTAAATATTCAAAAAAATCGTGTCAAAATTTCACGACATTCTAAGCACTTTTATTTTTGGGCACTTTTTATTGCACTGAAAATTAAGAAAACAAGATAAACATGGCATTTTTTGTATCTAACTAGAAATAAAAGAAAACATAAAGTGGGTACATAAGGTTGTGCTCACTAAATTCATCGACCACACGCCTCTCGAAAATAATCCATTAATAAGGTTGATCAAGTCTTATTAACAACCACTTTCGATTAGCATGAACCCCGAAGAACTTTCACAAAACACTAAGTTACCTCAAAGGGAATATGCATATCCCCAACAATAAGTACTTGATATTTCATTTTGGCAGTAGGAAGAGGGAGTTGAAAACTTCCAATAGTAATTGTCTGAGACTTTTCAATGACGTTAATACCATTCACTAGTAATTTTCAGGTCCATAGTAGTAGATAGATGCCCCCCCCTGTTCTTGACGACAATGTTCTCTTCATAGATCAATATGATGTAATCCTTTTATGAGGTGTACTTGTTGGGATCCGATGAATTGTGGGTTTATGATATGATTGTTCCTTAAAAGTAATTGAGTTATTTAAACTTTATTATGTATGATTGTTATAACTATGTAATGATTTCTGATCTATTAGTTATCTTTGTCCAAGTTGATAATTACAACTTCAGTGGAAGTGGTGCATAGTAGTAGGCTCAATCTTATCGTACCCTCACCTCGTGACAAAAGGGGTAGCGTGGGACGTATTTGTATTGTTGCTACTAAGGATAAAACGACCCGTTTTGATCTTATTGATTGATCTTATTTTGTCTACATTATCTCACCATAGTTAAAGCATTACTTTGTTTGTCATGAACTTAATACCTAGAGAGGCAAGCATAAAAGCGCTCTTGAAGTGGAGTAATAGAAGTAGGCATCAGTAAGTTTAACGATCTACTTGTCATGGACGTAATGCCTATGTACCTGATCATGCCATGAATAATATTATAACTATGCACTTTTCTATCAATTGCCCAACAGTAACTTGTGTACCCACCGTTTGCTATGTTCTTGAGAGAGATGCCTCTAGTGAAAGTTGTGACCCCAATACGTCTCCAACGTATCTATAATTTTTTATTGTTCCATTCTATTATAGTATCAATCTTGGATGGTTTACATACACTTACAAGCAATTATATATCATTTTTGGGGACTAACCTATTAACTTAGTGGCCAGTGCGAGTTGCTATTTTTTGCCGGTCTTTTTGAGAATATCAGTACCAAACAAAGTCCAAATGCCACGAAACTTTTTGTAGATTTTTTTTCTGGCAACAAGAGACCATGGAAGCTTTAGGAGGGTACAAGAAGATGGGGTAGTGGCCCATGAGGCACCAGGGCATGCCCAGGGGGTGGGGCGAGCCCTGGTGGCTTGTGGGCCCATGTTGCACTGTTTGACCTAACTCCGCCTCTATAAATTCTCTAAAATCGGGAAACCAATAGGGGTGTCTACCAAATAATTTTTTCGGCCTTTCCCGGCACTCTGCTGGAGGGGAACCAATAGAGGGGCTCTACATCATATTGCTCCCCTTACGATGATGCGTGAGTAGTTTACCACAGACCTACCGGTCCATAGTTAGTAGCTAGATGGCTTCTTCTCTCTATTTGATCTTCAATACAATGTTCTCCTTGATGTTCTTGGAGTTCTATCCGATGTAATCACTTTTTGTGGTGTGTTTGTTGGGATCCGATGAATTATGAGTTTATGATCAGATCTATCCATTAATATTATTTGAGTTTTCTCTGAACTCTTTTATGAATGATTGTTATAGCTTCATATTTCTCTCTGATCTATTGATTTGGTTTGGCCAACTAGATTGATTTACCTTGCAAGGGGAGAGGTGCTTTGTAATGGGTTTGATCTTGCGGTATTCAATCACAGTGACACAAGGGGACATGAAACGTATTGTATCGTTGCTATTTGGGTAAAAAAAGGGGGTTTATTCATACCTGACTTTATCTTTTCTACATCATGTCATCTTGCTTAAGGCGTTACTCCACTTTTTATGAACTAAATAACCTAGATGCATGCTGGATAGCGGTCGATGTGTGGAGTAATAGTAGTAGATGCATAATTGTTTCGGTCTACTTGTCTCGGACATGATGCTTATATACATGATCATTGCCTTGGATATCGTCATAATTATTTGCTTTTTCTGTCAATTACCAAACAATAATTTGTTTACCCACCGTATGCTATTTTCAAGAAGCCTCTAGTGAAAACTATGGCCCATGGGTCTATATTTTATCATATATTAAAACCAAAAATACCTTGTTGCGTTCTTACTTTATTTATTTTATTATATATTTTTGTCTGATCTATCTATCGAACACCATACAATTTAATCTTGCTTGTAACCGTCGAGGGATTGACAACCCTTTATTCGCGTTGGGTTGCAAGAATTTGTTGTTTGTGTGCAGGTGCTGCTATCGAGGTGTTGTTTGGTTCTCCTACTAGATTGATAACCTTGGTTCTTAACTAAGGGAAATACTTATCTCTACTGTACTGCATCATCCTCTCTTATTCAGGGAAATCCCAACGCAATCCACAAATATCAGGAAGAATTTCTGGCGCCGTTGCCGGGGAGACATCATCAACATATATCAAGTACCTACACATAAACTTTCATCTCCTTGCATTTATTTTATTTGCCATTTTCCTCTCGTTTTCATCTCCCCCACTTCCCAAAAGTTTTTACAACAAAATAAAAAATATTTTTCGTTTGCCTTTTTTGCATGTTTTCTTGTTCGCTTGCTTGTCCACTTTATCGTTATGGCTAGTTTTTCCCTTGTTACGAGTACCTTTGAAAATGAAGTTCTCAATTTTAAGCAAAGGGGATGGGTGAATTTAAGAGATGTTTGGTATAGGATTTGCGATGCTCATAACAGATCAAAGCGTAAGCAGTCCACTACCGTTCTTCTTCGAAATTTTTATGTGGGTATTACTACTTGGTATAGATTTGTGCTTCATATTATTGATGAAGGGAATTTCTTGAGTAGTCACCCTATGGATTCTATCAATGCTATGGGAAATTTTGTGTGTTCACCACCTATCACTTATTGTTTGAATTCATTGGACTGCTTACCACATGTGTCACATGGTGGTTCACAACCTATCACTATTAATGAAACGGTCTTAACTTTGGAACATGTTATGTAAAGGTTAGGTGCCATTGAGAAGAAAATGCCTATCATAGAACATATTGAAAATTTGGATAAAAATATTCATAACCATGTCACACAATTTGGATTAAAGGTAGGAATTACCCTCAAGATGCTAAAGGAGAAAAAACCAATAATCAATGAGAGGGTAGAACAAAGTCCCGCTAGGGTCAATAAGTTGGAAGAGATTATTAATCACTTTGGTTCCGCGTTTTCTTCTGTTAAGACTATTGAAAAAACTCCTCCTAGCAAGAATTGCAAGTTTATATATGTTCCTAAAGACAAAGTACATAAACCCTATGTTCGGGCTTGACTCATGGCACATAGATATTTCAAAATCCTTTCAATTTAGAATAAGGGCTAAGCAAAGAACACAAATAATATTTTTCAGCCCGATTTTACCTTTTTCATGCACTTATAGTTCAAATTGGAAATATATGCACTGAATGACCAAAAATATGCACTACATGACTATAAAGGAAAATAGAGGGGGATAAATAATGTAGAAAAGAACAGGGCATAAAATGCAAAAAAGGTAAAACAAAAATGAAATGAAACAAAGGAAGGGAATAGAAAAAGGGAGAAATGAGTCTAAGTGCCATGTGGTAGGAACTCGGCAAAGCATGTCTTTGTCGAATGACACGTGGCATGAATTCAACAAACATTTGATTTATCGAGTGTCGTATTTTTGCCTAGTGTTTTCTTCGTGAAACTTGGCAAAGGTCAGGTTCACCTAGTACTGATGAAATGCACTGGGCAGACAACTTGGTACTAGGAAAAATTATATGTTCCGGTGATGTGTGGGCACAAACTCATTATGGAAATATGGACCATGTTGCTAGCTATGAAAACTTAAGACCTGGTGATAACCCACAAGTATAGCGGATCACAACAGTTTTCGAGGGTAGAGTATTCAACCCAAATTTATAGATTTGACATAAGGGGAGCCAAAGAATATTTGAAGGCATTAGCAGCTGAGTTGTCAATTCAACCACACCTGGAGATTAATTATCTGCAGCAAGTAATCAGTAGCACAGTAATATGACAGTTTTGATAGTAGTGACAGCAGCAACGGTAACAGTAACAGTGATAGCAGTAATTTTGTAGCAAGTGTAACAGTGATGATAGCAGTAGTAGCTTAGCATAAACAATATAAGATAAATTCGTAGGCATTGGATCAATGACTTGTTGGATGATATTCATCATGTGACAGTTATAACCTAGGGCGATACGACACTAGCTCCAATTCATCGATATAATGTAGGCATGTATTCCGTAAATAGTCATACGTGCTTTACTAAAAGAACTTGCATGACATCTTTTGTCCTACCCTCCCGTGGCAGCGGGATCCATATTGGAAACTAAGGGATATTAAGGCCTACTTTTAATAGAGAACCAGAACAAAGCATTAACACATAGTGAATACATGAACTCCTCAAACTACGGTCATCACTGGGAGTGGGCCCGGTTGTTGTCACTCTGGGGTTGCCGGATCATAATCGTAGTAGGTGACTATAACTTGCAAGATTGGATCTAAAACATGGATATAATGATGAATTCATAAACGATTTAGATTTGAAATCATGGCACCTGGGCCCAAAGTGACAAGCATTAAGCATGGCAAAGTCATAGCAACATTGTCGGGGGTTGGGTGCGACATATGCCAAAGGATGGCTTATCATGGTGGGGGCGAGTAGAACGTCGCCGGTGCCTGGAAACGGGATAAGGCGAAGGCATGCACGCTGGCGAATCTTACCCAGCTTCGGGGCTCTCCGGGGAGATAATACCCCTACTGCTGCTCTGCACGGTCTCCGCATGATCACTATGGCAAAGTGTGTACACGGTTGCTCCTTGAGCTGTTTCCTGGAGGTAGGAGAAGGGAAGGCTAGCTCTCTCCTCCCTATATGATCTGGTCTAGTGCTAATGGATCCCAACCCTTTGCATGGGTGCCCTGGGGGGTTTATGTAGACCTACCCCCCAGGGGTACAATGGTAATCCGGCTAGGCGCGGGCCCAGCCGTCAGTTTCTCCGGCCTCCGTCTTCTCCGCTGACTACTGGGGCCCGCCGACTACTGGGGCCCGCCGACTGGCCGGCCCCGCCGACTAGTCCGGTATGGCGCCGACAGGCCGTGTCCGCCGCTGGCGGGTCTTGCCGGCTGCTGATTACTGTAGCCGTGCTTCTAATGACGCGGGCTTGGTTAGGGGTTCGTGGCAACAGCAACGCCGCCTGGCGGGCGATCACTATTGCCACTACCCGTCACATATGGTTAATGGCGCGTCGGCCCTGGGGGAGGGGCTGGCCGACTCCCAATGGGTCCGACTGGTGGCACTCTCGCCGTCTTCTGGACTCCCATTGACTGGTGGGACCCGCCGCCCCAGGGTCGTACAGACAAGCCATCGTGGGTACAAGATTCTGCCTACTGGTGCTGATGTCAGGGCTGGCATGGCAACAGTGCTGCACCGGACGGAGATCTCCGCGGGTACAGCGCACTGTGGCCATGCCTGCCTTTGGAAAGGGGTGGGAGTGGGCTTTACTATAGCCACTTCCCGTCCTGTCCCTCTTGATGAGGGCATGGGGTTTGTTGGAGTCGCGGGCCGGCTCCCATGGCCGGCTTCTCTGGAGGTCGCTAGTTAGGAGTCGGCTCATCCTGAAGTCGTCCCCGAGACTCGGCCGCGAGTGGGCAGTCGGTTGCCTTGCCGCCGACTTCTTAGAAGGCGGCTCTTCGTCCGGGGGTCTTGAGGGGCGCAGCCTGCCCCGACGTCTTGAAAGGTTCAGGGACTCGGGTTAGCCTACCCGTGGCCCATTACTCCGACAGTAGTCCCTGAAGCTGATGAGGCACCGCAGACGATCGACCGAGGAGCCTCGGCAGTTTCTCTTTCCGGGTGCCCGAGACATGGATCTTGCTTGACTTCTGCCAGGCCGACTAGAAGGAGTCGGACTCGCTCAACTCTGACTTGTACAATATTTTGGACGCCGCGGCGGGATCCAAGTGGCGTGCTGGCTAAGCTTCCAGGCCGCCGCCCGTTCCGGGCCTGTCACGTGGCAACATGCGGCCGGGCCAGTCTTCCTGCCCATGCGCGTGATGGGACAGGCCCGCAGGCGGGGCCGCCATTATCGCACCTCGGCGCACGAGCGGATCTACTGCGGCCCGAGCGGACGGTTGGGATTCCCGTGAAATTACTGCACGCAGTAACTTTAGCGTGGAAACGTGGGGGTCGTGGGGTCGTGGGCGCAGTAAATCCCATGACCGCCCCTTCGGCTTCTCACCCCATGAGGCTATAAGTAGGGGGAGGAGGGGGGCGCGGCAGAGCACGCGCGCCCCTCCTCCACGCTACTCCTTGCTCTTCTTCTTATTCTTCCTCGCACCACCACGCGCCCAAGCTTTGTCGAACGCTGCGGCGATCCGCTCACGATGAGCTCTTCCTCCGCCGCCGCGCCTCCCTCGGTGCATTCCGGCACCTGGGATGGCTCAGAGGTCCATGATGACCACATCGAGTTCCTCCGCAAGACTCGTCGGCTTCCCGGCGAGGATTACGTGCGGGTACGCCTTGCGCCGAGGGGGGATATCTCTCCAGCGCCGGAAGAGGGCGAGCGGGTTATCTTCCGCTCGCACTGCCTGCGTGGCCTGGGGCTGCCGGTGAGCAGCTTCTTCCGCTCCTTTCTGGAGTTCTACGGCCTCCAGTCGCACCACCTCACGCCCAACACGGTGGTGCTACTGTCCGCCTTCGTTGCCCTGTGCGAAGGCTTCCTCGGAGTCCTCCACACCATCGAGCTCTGGGAGAGTTCTTTTACTCCAAGCTCGGCACCCAGGTCGCAGGCGTGCCGGCTCAGTGCGGCACGTTCATCGCCGTGCGGAGGTCGGGGGCCGACAACCCCTTCCCCACCATCAAGTTGATAAAGTCGGTGAAGATGTGGCAGCGATCGTACTTCTACGTGAAGAGCGTCTTCACGGAGGGCGATTGGGTCAATCTACCGGCTTTCGAAGCCGGCCCGCCAGCTAGGAGGCTGCCCAACTGGTCGTATCGGGCCAAGTCGCTGACGCTTGCGGGAGCCGGCACCGTCACGCAACTCCGAGTGCTGACACAGTCGGAGGGCTTGACTGGCACGGATCTGCTGGCCGCCTTTGTGGCGCGCCGAGTTCTCCCGCTCCAAGGTCGCCCCCACATGAAATGCCAAATGAGCGGGCACCGTGACCCGAGTCGGATGTGCACCAAGGACATGCCTCACGAGGAGGTGGCCTACATGGTGAACTACCTCTCGGACAGCAAGCTCCTGGAGGATTGGTGGTTCAGCAAGGAGCCGTACACTCGCGCCAACCCCCCGCCCATAGTGAGTTGCCTTTTTCCTTCTTTCTTTGAATTGTCTTCTTTCTTGCCGAGTTTGTCTTGTCCGACCTGACCAGTCGGCTTTGGTCAGAATCCCCTCCTCCATCCATCAGGCAGCACCGCGGGGCCGGCCCGCGAGTTCCTCGCCGACCGGGCGGAGAGCAATATCGACGAACCCGATCTGGGGGCGGCGGCTTTGGAAGACGACGCCGAGGGAGGAGGCGGCCCGCGGCTCGGGGCCAGTCTAGAGGACTGGCCTGATGATGAGGAGGAGGTCGCCCCCCGCCACCGGCCAGGAGTCGGTCATCCCGGCGCGGGCTCTTCTGCCGCACCGGGCGCTCTAGGCGGTGGGAAGAAGCGCAGGGCCGTGCCGACCTTGTTCGGCAGTCGGCCGAAGAAACCCAAGAGTTCGGCTGCTGCGACCAACTGGGACGAGGCGGCCGCGAAGGCCTTCTGCTTCCGCAAGGAAGTAAAGAAGCCACCACTGGTCTCCGCGTGAGTATTCCATCTTAACGCCTTTATTCCTTCTTTGCGTCTTTTGTCTGAGTCTTTACTTGCTTCCCATGCTTCAAGGCTCCCCTCACTCTTGAGAGGGTCGTCGCCGCCTCCGTCATGGGGTCGGCGGAGACGTCCTCCACCACTCAGCGGATTGACCCCATCGCCGACCTCCGGGAGGCAATGGAGCGGAACGCGCAGGAGAAACGCGACGAGGAAGAAGCTGCCCGCCGGGAGAAGGCGGAGGCCTCCGCCCTGAAAAAGCTGGAGACGGTCGAGGCCACCGCTGCGGCAAAGCGGCAGCCTAAGGAAGTCGCGCCCCGGCGGACGGCGGTGTTCGTCACCCCACTGAACTCTGCGCCGCCGCCCCCGGAGTTCACGGGGCAGTCAGGGGAAGCCGGTGGCGAGTTCCCGATCGTGGAGAGAGGCGACGGCGACGCCTCCATGTCGGACGCGGTCGTGCCGCCACCGCCGCCCCCGCCGCCGTCTAGGAGCGTGCAAGGCAAATAGCCGGCAGACCCGCCCTTGCCACCGACTGAAGACGAGGCCGTGGCAAGGCTACTCCTTCAAGTCGGCTCGCCAACGCACGCCGTCTTGAGAAGGCGACTTTGGTGCCATGCCCCTTGGAGACCGGCACCGCCAGCTCGACGATTCCAGACGCCGAAGCGACGAGCGCCGCGCCCATTGGGTGGGTGCGAGGAGGCAGCATGGGCCCGCTAAACCAGGCGCTTCTGGATGTCTAGACGAAGCTGCGAGCTGAGAGTGACGCCATCCAAAACTGCACCAAGGCGCACCTGGCATCGCGGGCAGCCATCCGGGTATGCTTTCTCCTTTGACTTTGTTTTCTTGTTCCTCTTTGTGGGGGGGCGCCAGTGCACCCACTAGGTGTAGTCCCCGAGTTTCGGGCCGGCTGCTGAGCAGGCAGCCCGGAACTCCAATTGGTGAGTTCCGGGTACTAACTTTTGTCTAAAATACTTGTTGCAGGACTATCACAACCTCCGTGTCACTGCCTTCAACCGCAACATTGAAGAGCTGGGCAAGCGGACCGCCGACTTGTCGGAGAGCCGGAGTGAGTCCTTTTTCTTCTTTGCGGGGGCGCGCTGGCGCACCCGCGGGCTGTAGTCCCCGAGATTCGGGCCGACTGCTGAGTAGTCGGGCCGGATCTCCCCGGCGGCCTTCTTTGTTGATGACTTAACGCCTTCTTTCTTCTTTCTCTTCAGAGGCCAACACCACTCTTCAACAGCAGCTAAGCGAAGCCAACTCCGCGTTGCGCGCCAAGGGGGAGGAGTGCAGCAAGCTCGCCACAGAGCACGATCTGCTAGCCGCACAATTGGCAGAGCAGAAGGAGCTGCTTAAGAAGACGTAGAAGGAGGCGGAAGAAGCGGAGACCGCCCTCTTGGCCGAGTTCGCAAGCGAGCGCTCCTCCTGGTCTGACAAGGAGGCATTGCTGGCCTCCGGCTTCCATGAGATTGAGGACATCGTTGATGGTGAGTTTCTTTACTTTCTTTCTTTGAGCTGCCGACTGTGGATCGAGCCGACTCCTGATTTTTGACTTGCTTCTTCATTCTTTTCGTCTTGGCAGACTTCTTCCCTGGCCACTCGCAGGCCGCCAACCAAGCCATCGAGGCTGACCGTGAAGGGCGAAGGGCGAAACGCGCAGAGATCGCCGCCGACGCCCCCCGAACCCTTGACGAGCAGATCCTGAGCATCGAGGCACGCCTTCGGATGGCTCACCGGATGCTGCGCCGGCTTCAACGTGTCGGCGCCCAAGCGATCGCTGCCCTGTGGCCAGACATGCAGGCTCCGCGCACCCCCAGTCGGACTGCCAACTGGGTGGAGGTCGCGGCTGGCCGTCTTGACGCCTGGAAAGGTTCCTCGGCCCGGGCTGGAGCGCGCCGAGCCTTGGAATTCGTCAAGGCATGGTATCCGGGGCTGGACCTAAACCGGCTGGCCACACTCCGGTCAGAGGCCCAGCCGGAGCTGGCAGCCGCGGAAGACGCCCTCGTCAAGCGTGCCGCAGCGATTGCCGAGTACACCGACACCAGCATCTTCGTCCCTGAGCGGGCTGAAGACGGCGAGGAGGCACCGCCGGAGTGGTTTGGGATGAACCTAGACTACGGTGAGGACTCGGCGGAGGTGATCGGCTCCAGCGTCGAGGAGGAAGGCGAGGCGGAGGACGGAGGCGAGACGGAGGCACCAGAAGACGGAGTGGACGGCCAGCCTCAGCTCGACCGCGCCTCCAGCAACGAGCCGCCTGCGACCGAGCCGACTGACGCCAGAGGCGATCAAGCCAAGACTGCCTAGCCGGCGGCCCCAATGCCTGACACCGCCGTCTCCTCTGACCCTCCGAATCCGTCTGCCGCTTCCTAGGCTGCGGCCTTATCTTTATTTTATCTGCTTTAGTAGTCTTTGAAGAAGTTGTTAATTCGCACAATTCCACCCGCGGGGTGTATTTTGAACTTCTGGTCGAAGATTCGGCCAAGGGCCTTTGTTATGTAAATATTCATCCGACTTCTATCTTTTCTTACACATTGCCCTTTTGGCTTTTTCCTTTGCCGCCTTCCCTCAATTGCCGTCTTTGTCAGTCGGACAGCCACTCTGCGGACTGCTGCTGGATCAAATTCTTGGTAACTTTGGGAAGGCAAGTACTTAGCCGTTTTCAGAGTTGTTTAATAAGTCGGATAGAAGGCGGCAAGCCGACTCTTTCAAGAGTCGGTTTGCGAAAAAAGGCTGGAGGCCGGCCTTAAGCTATGTTTATGCTTTGAGTCCTTAGCCATTTTTCATGTGGACGCCCATTCTTCCTTACTCCTGCCCACCAAACAGTCGCTCTGCGAGCTACGGCTTCTGGCAGGAGACGGCTTAGACGCCACACACTACTTGTCCGGCTGCAGGAAGCATTTCATAGCGCAGGACGGCAAGTCCCCGGGCCGACTAGTCGAACCCGGTGCCAAGCGGCATAACAAACAGTAATATACTCGAAGGCATATTTCTTATCATATCGATAAAAGAGGGCAGTCCCCGAGCTCTTCTCGGGGGACCCGAAGTCTTGGTACTTTTAATACAAAAGGTAGCGTGATACATACTGTGTTTAACTGTAAAATTTTCGGAGGAGATTTGCATTCCATGGCCGCTCTGTCTCTTTGCCGGAGTCGTCCCTCTTGCGTGCTCGGGGCTTCTTGTGCTGGCCGGTTGTTCACTGGATTAGTCGGAGCACAAGGTCGCCCTCTTGGAAAGATCTCGGCCTGACCTTCCTGTTGTAGTATCTGCGCAGGCTCTGCTAGTAGATGCTGAACCGGCTAAGTGCCAACAGCCGGCCCTCTTCCAGCAGATCGACGCCGTCTTGACGTGCTTCTTCTGCTTCTTCCTCGGTGTACATGGTGACTCGCGGGGAATCGAACTCTATGTCCATTGGGATGACGGCTTCAGCACCGTAGACGAGGAAGAAAGGCGTGAAGCCGGTTGACTTGTTTGGAGTCGTGCGCAGACTCCAGAGGATGGTTGGCAACTCATCGAGCCAGCAGCCAGCCGAGCACTCTAGAGGCTCGACCAGTTAGGGCTTGATGCCGGACAGGATGAGGCCATTTGCTCGCTCCACCTGACCGTTTGACTATGGATGGGCGACGGATGCTAAGTCCAGTCGGATGCCCTGTGTCGCGCAGAAACGGGCCAAGGCGCCTTTGGCAAAATTCGTGCTGTTGTCGGTGATGATGTTGTGTGGTACGCCGTACCGAATTGTGATGTCGGGGATGAAAGTCACGGCAGTCGGACCATTCAGTTTCTTGATTGGCTTCGCTTCTATCCACTTGGTGAACTTGTCCACCGCGACAAGTAAGTGAGTTAAGCCACCTCGTGTCGTCTTGAATGGTCCCACCATGTCTAGGCCCCAAACTACGAAGGGCCAGGCAATGGGGATGGTCTTGAGTGTAGAAGCCGGCTGATGCGGCTTGGAGCGGAACTTCTGGCACCCTTTGCACTTTTGGACCAATTCCTTGGCCTCTTCTAAGGCCGTTGGCCAAAAGGAACCATGTCGGAAGGCTTTGGCGATGATTGCTCTTGAAGCCACATGGTGGCCGCACTCGCCTTGATGGATGTCTTTGAGAATTGCTTGGCCTTACTCTGGCTCTACGCAGCGCTGGTAGACACTAGTGACGCTGCGCTTGACCAGCTCTCTGTTGACTATGGTGTAGGCTGCCGCTCGGTGTTGTACTTGCCGAGCTAAGATCTCATCAGTTGGCAGCTCTTTGCTCACCAGGAATTTGAGGATGGGCTGGGCCCATGAGGGTGCTGCTATTTCTTCGACTGCCAGAACTGTGACCTAGACGAGCGCGGCTGGGCTGGGAGGCGGCGGGCTGGAGTCAGCAACTGCTTGCTGGATTAATGAAGTCCCCGGGCCGACTGGCGCAGCCCTCGGGCCGAGTTCTGGAGTCTTCGGGCTGGCCGCCGCAGTCCCCGGGCCGGGTTCTGCAGTCCCTGGGCCGGCTTCGATTGTGGCAGCTTTGGAACCATCTGTCAAAATCCTCGTACCGTCTGTCGGGGCTCTGGAGTCAGATCCGACTTCTTCGGGAGGAGCCGGCACAAAGATGGAGTCTGATTCTAGTGAAGGCTTGACAGACGGCTTGAGGAGGCGTTGAAGGGCGACGCCGGATGGTATTGCTTGGCGGGTAGAGCCGATTCGTGCCAGGGCGTCTGCTTGGTCGTTGTCGTTTCTTGGCACATGGAGGAACTCGCACCCCTCAAAATATCCACTGAGTTGTTGCACGAGGAAACGGTAACTCGCCATGTTTGCATCTTTGGCGTCCAAGTCGCCAGACGACTGCTGGACCACTAAGTCCGAGTCGCCATAACATAGGATCCGGCGAATGCCAAGTTCTTTGGCAAGCCGGAGCCCGTGAATGAGCGCCTCGTATTCGGCGACGTTGTTGGAGGCGGCAAAGTGGATTTGTAGTGCGTATTTGAGCTTGTCGCCTTTAGGGGAAGTGAGGACAACGCCGGCTCCCAAGCTGGTGCGCATCTTGGAGCCGTCGAAATGCATCCGCCAATTGGTGGAGTCGGGCGCTGGAGGTAGGTATTGGGTCTCGGCCCAGTCGACGAGGAAGTCATCCAGTGCTTGTGACTTGATGGCGGTGTGGGGCTGGTAGCGGATGGTGTAGGGAGCCAGCTCTATGGCCCATTTGGCCACTCGGCTAGAAGCATCTCGGCTTTCGATGATCTCGGCAAGTGGGGCCGTGCAGACCATAGTGATTGGATGCTCTTGAAAGTAAGGCTTCAATTTCTTGGCGGCAAAGTGCACGCCATAGCACATCTTCTGATAGTGGGGGTAGTTCTGCTTGGAGGTCGACAGCACTTCGCTCAGGTAATATACCAGTCTCCGGACAGGTAGTGCCTTACCTTCCTCCTTGCGTTCCACTACAATGATTGTGCTGACTACCCGGCTGGTGGCGGCGATGTACAGGAGCATAGGCTCCTTAGGAGTCGGAGCCGCCAGAACGGGTGGAGTAGTCAACATCTTCTTCAATTGGAGAAAAGCTTCGTCTGCCTTGTGGTTCCACTCGAAAAAAGTGGTCTTCTTCATGAGCTGGTATAAGGGGAGAGCTTTCTCGCCCAGCCGACTGATGAATCGGCTGATGGACACCAAGCAGCCAGTGAACTTTTGTACGTCCAGCAGTCGGCTGGGTACCTCCATCCTCTCAATGGCCTTGATCTTTATAGGGTTGCACTCTATGCCGCGTTCAGAGACCAAGAAACCAAGGAGTTGGCCGGCTGGTACTCCGAAGACGCACTTCTCAGGGTTGAGCTTGATCTGGAATCGGCGCAGATTCTCAAAGGTCTCCTTGAGGTCTTCCAGCAGTGTTCCACGCTTCTCCGTCTTCACCACCACATCGTCCATGTAGACGTGGGCGTTTCTGCCGAGTTGCTTGAGGAGGCACTTCTGCATGCAACGCTGAAAGGTGGCGCCAGCATTCCTCAAGCCGAACGTCATGGTGAGGTAATAGAACACTCCAAACGGTGTGATGAAGGCGGTCTTCAGTCTGTCAGCCGGGTTCAGCTTGATCTGGTGATATCCTGAATATGCATCCAAGAAGCTCAACAGCTCGCATCCGGTTGTGGAGTCTATCACCTGATCAATTCTTGGCAAAGCAAACAGGTCCTTGGGGCAAGCCTTGTTGAGGCTTGTGTAGTCAATACACATTTGCCACTACTTGTTCTTCTTCAGTACCAGGACCGGGTTGGCCAGCCACTCTGGAAAGAATACTTCCATAATGAAGCCGGCTGCTAGGAGTCGGGCTATCTCTTCTCTGACAACTCCTCTCTTTTCTTCTGATAAGCGGCGCAAGGGCTGCCTGACTAGCTTTGCATCAGATCGGACATGTAACTTGTGCTCAGCGAATTCTGTCGGTACACCTGGCATGTCTTTGGGGGACCATGCAAAGATGTCCCGATTCTCACGGAGGAAATCGACGAGCTCGCCTTCCTATTTGCTGTCGAGGTTTGCGCCTATGACAGCGTACCTCTCGGGGTGCTCCCGATCCAAGGGTATCTTCTTTGTCTCTTTGGTCGGCTTGAACAAACCCTCAGCCTCTGACTCCCTAGGGTTAGGCGACACCTCTAGCTGCTTGCCAGCCATCGCCACAACCCGGTAAAAGAGCCGCTTCTCGGCCACGATCACCAGGGACTCGGCCAACCGACTACTCTCAGCCGCACAGGTAGACGACTTCCGGTAGTCGCCGACTACGGTCAGAATCCCCTTGGAACTAGGCATCTTCATCTTGAGGTAGGCATAGTGGGGGACCGCCATGAACTTGGCCAGGGCAGGTCGGCCAAGTAATGCATGGTATGGGCTCTCGAGATCCACCACCTCAAACCAAACTGACTCTCGGCGGAAGTGATCTTTGTCTCCAAAGAGGACGTCCATCAGGATCTTGCCGATTGGTGAGCAGGAAAGGCTAGGAACAATGCCATGGAACATAGTCCGGCTGTTCGGAAGCTGTCTTTGCTTGTTTCCTAACTTCTCCATGGTGTCCTTGTACAGGATGTTGATGTTGCTGCCTCCGTCTATCAGAACTCGCGAGAGACGAGCAGCTCGTCTATCCGTGGCAAAGGTGGCATCCAAGACCAAGGCATAAGAGCCCAAACTCGGGATCACCTCTAGGTGATCAGCTCTGCTCCAGCTGATAGGCTTCTCGGACCAGTGCATGAATTCTGGTGTCTCTGATGCTACTGCATTCACCTCTTGCTGCTGCAGCCGCCTGCTGCATCGATCATCGGCCACGCTAGTAAATATCATGTAGGATTCGTGCTCTTCGGGGTACTCGTCTTGTACTGCGCCGACTGGCCTGACAGCCGGCTACTAGGGCGGAGGCGGAGGCTGCTGCCCAGCAGGCGGGGGAGGCAGGAGGCCGTCTCCTTTGGCGATCCTGGTAAGCCAGTGGCACTTCCGGGTGGTGTGATTCGACGGCTTTGCACCGCTGTGGAATTTGCAAGGACCATCCAGAGTCTGCTCGTATGAGAAAGCCGGCAACCAGTTGGGCTTGCCGCCTTTCTGTCGCTTGGGTGGAGGCTGCCCTTTCGGCTGCTGGTCTTCGACTGTCGCCACCTGCCGGCTGCTGGAAGCCGGCTGTGGGGCCTTGCACTTGTGGTCGCTCTGCTGTTGTCGCCGACTGGCGTCTCCAGCCGGAGTTCTAGGAGCCTGAGGGGCCACTTTGCTAGTCGTGCTAACTTGAATCTCCGCCTTCATGGAGGAGTCAGCCGTGGCATGCTTGTCTGCTATGATCTGCAGCTCGTCAAGGGTTTCTGGCTCATCACAGAGGAGTTTGTGCTTGAGGAGGGTGCCTTCTCTGCACCCGGCGGTGAAGTACTCGATAGCCTGCACCTCGTGCACGCCCTCACAGGAGTTCTGAAGCTCGGCCCAACGCGTGAGGTAGTCGCGAGTCGACTCGTTGGGGCCTTGCACGCACAAGGAAAGCTGACGAGGCTTGGGAGGACGCTTGTACGTGCTTGTGAAGTTGCGGACGAATGCATCGGTGAAATCGACCCAGCTGTTAATGCTGCGGGGCTTCAGGCTGTTCAGCCATGTCCGGGTTGTGCCCTGGAGCATGAGCGGAACGTATTTTACGGCAACACGCTTGTTGTCGTTCACTATGTTGACGGTCGTGGAGTAATCAACCAGCCAGTCCTCTCGCTTCACGGAGCCGGTGTACTTGGGCGTGTCTCTTGGGAGCGTGAACCCTTTGGGAAAGGGCTCATCTTGAATGCGAGGCCCGAAACAAGGCGGACCCAACTCGTCCTCTTCTTCCAGCGCCAGGGATCGGTGAAGTCGGTCGATCCGGTGGCGGGCGTCGTTTTCTCTGACTCCCTCTCGACGGCCAAGGCGGTCGCCGAGAGTCGGATGGTCAACAGGCGGCGGGGAGACTCGCCTTTCCTTGCGAGGAGGAGGAGGCGGACAGTCATCCCGTCGTTCCACTGCTCTCGGGCGGCCGTCTTGGTCGCGCTCAATGGTAATGCGAGTCCGACTATAGCTGACAGCCGGATCCTTGTCTTTCCTTCCTCAGGCGCCGCCAGTCGTCGTCCGAGACATCGCGCCTTGGTCTCACGTGGAGGCGGGGTCGTCGTTTTGTCGCCACGGCGCCTCTGTGCGGCAGCCGGCCTCGTTCTGCACGGCAGCCGCGTCGAGGAGCCGCTGGACTCGCTCCGTCATCAGGCGGCGCTCTTCGCCCTCGAAGTTGTCTAGCTCATCCGCCGCCGCCTGGGCGGCTCGAATGTTATCCGTAGGCGTGGGGTATACAGGGCGATTTGCCCCGAAAAGGTTGGCGATGGCCATGCCGTGCTGCTGGACTGCGCCTAGGCGGCTGGGCCTAGTTGGGGCTGGCAAGCCACCCACAGCGCGATCCATCTCACGCTGGTAGGCTTTTGACAAGCGTCTCATGCTAGCCAGCTTCTTCGTGCCTTGGACGAATTGAAGGCGGCGCGCCTCCAATGTCTCCGCGTCAGCGTCTTCCGGAATGGACGCAGTCAGGTCTTGCAGTGCCGCGCCAAGTGGGTCATGCGCTCCTCCGCCAGGATGCTCCTCATGACCGATGACGAGCACCTCTGTGACGGTGCTTCCGTCGCTTTCCGCGCGAGGGAGTGACTCATCATAGACCACCACGTTGGTGGGGAACGCGTCGAGCGACGTGGTGTCGGAGTCGACCAGCATCGGGTCGGTGGAGCCTAGAGACTCCAAGTCCACTGCAAGCTCGCCGGTGACGTGGAGTTGGTCAAGGAGGCCCGCGAGAAGGCTCTCGGGGCCGCCCACGCCTGCGTCGGATGCAGGCTCGTCGAAGAGGCGAACCTCACCGACAAGATCGGCGAGGCAACTGGCTACGCAGGTGATCTCAGCACCGTGCAGCGCGTCAGCGCAAACTCCGTCTGGCGTGCCGGGCTGGCTGCGCTCGCCAGGGAGGAAAAGGGTTCTCGTCCAGAGCAGGTCTCCGGACGACGGTGCACTAGGCCCCACGGTGGGCGCCAAATGTCGGGGGTTGGGTGCGACATATGTCAAAGGATGGCTTATCATGGTGGGGGCGAGTAGAACGTCGCCGGTGCCTGGAAACGGGATAAGGCGAAGGCATGCACGCCGGCGAATCTTACCCAGCTTCGGTGCTCTCCGGGGAGATAATACCCCTACTGCTGCTCTGCGGGGTCTCCGCATGATCACTATGGCAAAGTGTGTACATGGTTGCTCCTTGAGCTGTTTCCTGGAGGTAGGAGAAGCCAAGGCTAGCTCTCTCCTCGCTATATGATCTGGTCTGGTGCTAATGGATCCCAACCCTTTGTATGAGTGCCCTGGGGGGTTTATATAGGCCTACCCCCAGGGGTACAATGGTAATCCGGCTGGGCGCGGGCCCAGCCGTCAGTTTCTCCGGACTCCGTCTTCTCCGCCGACTGCTGGGGCCCGCCGACTGGTCCGGTACGGCGTCAATAGGCCGTGTCCGCCGCTGGCGGGTCTTGCCAACTGCTGATTACTGTAGCCATGCTTCTAATGACGCGGGCTTGGTCAGGGGGTCGTGGCAACAGCCCTGCTGCCTGGCGAGCGATCACTATTGCCACTCCCTGTCACATCTGGTTAATGGCACGTGGGCCCCGGGGGAGGGGCTGGCCGACTCTCGGGGGTCGACTCTCAACGGGTCCGACTAGTGGCACTCTACCGTCTTCTGGACTCTCGCTGACTGCTGGGACCCGCCGCCCCAGGGTCGTACAGACAAGCCGTCGTGGGTACAGGATTCTGCCTACTGGTGCTGATGTCAGGGCTGGCATGGCAACAGTGCCGCGCCGGACGGAGATCTCCGCGGGTACGGCGTACTGTGGCCATGCCTGCCTTTGGAAAGGGGTGGGAGTGGGCTTTACTGTAGCCACTCCCCGTCCCGTCCCTCTTGATGAGGGCATGGGGTTTGTTGGAGTCACGGGCCGGCCCCCATGGTCGGCTTCTCTGGAGGTCGCTAGTTAGGAGTCGGCTCATCCTGAAGTCGTCCCCGGGACTCGGCCGCGAGTGGGTAGTCGGTTGCCTTGCCACCGACTTCTCAGAAGGCGGCTCTTCATCCAGGGGTCTTGAGGGGCGCAGCCTGCCCCGACGTCTTGAAAGGTTCAGGGACTCGGGTTAGCCTACCCGTGGCCCATTACTCCGACAAACATCAATCTAAGAACATAGTGGATACTAGGGATCAGGCCCTAACAAAACTAACTCGATTACATGATGAATCTCATCCAACTCCTCACCGACCAGCGAGTCTACAAAGGAATTACTCACTCCCGGTGGGGAGCATCATGGAATTGGCGATGGAGAAGGGTTGGTGATGACGAAGAACGAAGATCCCCCTCTCCGGAGCCCCAAACGGACTCCAGATCTGCCCTCCCGAGGAAGAACAAGGCTTGGTGGTGGCTCCGTCTCATGGATTGTGATAATTCTTTCTCCCTGATTGTTTTTCTGAAATAATGTGAATTCATAGTATCAGGGGGTCGTCAGCGTGGCCACCAGGTGAGTACAACCCACCTGGGTGCGCCATGAGAGGGGGCGCGCCCTAGTGGGTTGTGCCCACCCAAGGGCCCCTCTTTGGCGGGTCTTCGCTCCAGTAATTCTTATTATTGATATAAAAAAGCTCGCAAAGTTTCGTTCCATTCTGAGAACTTTTATTTCTGCACAAAAACAACACCATGGTAGTTCTGCTGAAAACATCGTCAGTCCGGGGTTAGTTTCATTCAAATCATGCCAATTAGAGTCCAAAACAAGAGGAAAAGCATGATAAAAAAGTAGATACATTGGAGACATATCAACTCCCCAAAGTTTAAACCTTTGCTTGTCCTCAAGCAATTCAGTTGATAAACGGAAAGTGAGAAAGGAAAACTTTTACGAACCCTTTTGCTCTTGTTTGTATAAATAAGCTTAAACATCACCCATGTTTTCAGCCAGCATTATAACTAACCATGTCAACAATAACATTTTAAAGATTATAATGACTCATATAAATAACACAATCAGCTAGCGAGCAATAATAAGATATCTCAAATAGAAACACATTGTCAAAACAACTATGATATAATATGACAATAGTGGTATCTCGCTAGCCCTTTCTGAGACCGCAAAACATAAATACAGAGTACCTCTAAAGTTCAAGCCGCGACTAAACATTGTAGTTCATGGTAGAAAAGATCCATTCATGATGCACCCAACATTAGCTACACACAATGCATAAATCATGACCGTTGTGCTCTACTCAGTTTCTGGCACTTGTTTATAGAAGGTGATGACACAACATAAAAGTAAATAGATAGTCCCTTCGTAGAGGGAAGCAGTGATTTGCAGAGGTGCTAGAGCTCAATTTTTAAAACGGGGATAAATGATATTTTGAGACATGCACCCTTCTCATCCACTTCACGACCATCAGTTATCAACATCTTCCATGCTAAGCACGCTAGTGGCGGTTCCCAAGCGGTAGAAGTAAAGGTTTTGACTCCATTAGAAGTTTTTGTTAGATTATTTAGGAGATGAACTCTTTTTGTATTTTGCAGTTTGGGACTGGGCATCCCTATTACCACCCATTTTTTCGTGCGATAGCGAGTGAATAAACACTCGACCTGAGAATAACCTACTTAGCACGGAAGATATCAACTACCTCCTTGAAGGAAATATGCCCTAGAGGCAATAATAAAGTTATTATTTATTTCCTTATAATCATGATAAATGTTTATTATTCATGCTAGAATTGTATTAACCGGAAACATAATACATGTGTGAATACATAGACAAACAAAGTGTCACTAGTATGCCTCTACTTGACTAACTCATTAATCAAAGATGGTTATGTTTCCTAACCATAAACAATGAGTTGTTATTTGATTAACGGGATCACATCATTGAGAGAATGATCTGATTGACATGACCCATTCCATTAGCTTAGCACCCGATTGTTTAGTATGTTGCTATTGCTTTCTTCATGACTTATACATGTTCCTATAACTATGAGATTATGCAACTCCCGTTTACCGGAGGAACACTTTGGGTACTACCAAACGTCACAACGTAACTGGGTGATTATAAAGGAGTACTACAGGTGTCTCCAAAGGTACATGTTGGGTTGGCGTATTTCGAGATTAGGTTTTGTCACTCCGATTGTCGGAGAGGTATCTCTGGGCCCTCTCGGTAATGCACATCACTTAAGCCTTGCAAGCATTGCAACTAAATGAGTTAGTTGTGGGATGATGTATTACAGAACGAGTAAAGAGACTTGCCGGTAACGAGATTGAACTAGGTATTGGAATACCGACGATCGAATCTCGGGCAAGTAACATACCGATGACAAAGGGAACAACGTATGTTGTTATGCGGTCTGACCGATAAAGATCTTCATAGAATATGTAGGAGCCAATATGGGCATCCAGGTCCCACTATTGGTTACTGACCGGAGACATGTCTCGGTCATGTCTGCATTGTTCTCGAACCCGTAGGGTCCGCACGCTTAAGGTTACGATGACTGTTTTATTATGAGTTTATGCATTTTGATGTACCAAAGGTTGTTCGGAGTCCCGGATGTGATCACGGACATGACGAGGAGTCTCGAAATGGTTGAGACATAAAGATTGATATATTGGAAGCCTATGTTTGGATACCGGAAGTGTTCCGGGTGAAATCGGGATTTTACCGGAGTACTGGGAGGTTACCGGAACCCCCCCCGGGAGCTAAATGGGCCATGATGGGCCTTAGTGGAGAAGAGAAGAGGCAGCCCTACATGGGCCACGCGCCCCTCCCCTCCCTTGGTCCGAATTGGACAAGGAGAGGGGGCCGGCCCCTCTCTCTCTTTTCCCCCCTCCACAAGTCCTATTCCAACTAGGATTGGGGGGGATCCTACTCCCAGAGGGAGTAGGACTCTCCTGGCGCGCCCTATGTGGCCGGCCAGCCTCCCCCCCTTTGGTCCTTTATATACTGAGGCAGAGGCACCCTAGAGACACACAAGTTGATCCACGTGATCTATTCTATAGCCGTGTGCGGCGCCCCCAGCCACCATAGTCCTCGATAATATTGTAGCGGTGCTTAGGCGAAGCCCTGCAGCAGTAGTACGTCAAGATCGTCACCACGCCGTCGTGCTGACGGAACTTTTCCCCGACACTTTGCTGGATCGGAGTCCGGGGATCGTCATCGAGCTGAACGTGTGCTAGAACTCGGAGGTGTCGTAGTTTCGGTGCTTGATCGGTCGGATCATGAAGACGTACGACTACATCAACCAAACGCTTCCATTGTCGATCTACTAGGTATGTAGATCATACTCCCCCTCTCGTTGCTATGCATCACATGATCTTGCGTGTGCGTAGGAAAATTTTTGAAGTTACTACGTTCCCCAACAGTGGCATCCGAGCCTAGGTTTTATATGTTGATGTTATATGCACGAGTAGAACACAAGTGAGTTGTGGGCGATATAAGTCATACTGCCTACCAGCATGCCATACTTTGGTTCGGCAGTATTGTTGGATGAAGCGGCCCAGACCGACATTACGCGTACGCTTACGCGAGACCGGTTCTCCCGACGTGCTTTGCACAGAGGTGGCTTGTGGGTGACAGTTTCTCCAACTTTAGTTGAACCAAGTGTGGCTACGCCCGGTCTTTGCGAAGGTTAAAACGGAGTCAAATTGACAAACTATCGTTGTGGTTTTGATGCGTAGGTGAGATTGGTTCTTACTTAAGCCCATAGCAGCCACGTAAAACTTGCAACAACAAAGTATAGGACGTCTAACTTGTTTTTGTAGGGCATGTTGTGATGTGATATGGTCAAGACATGATGCTGAATTTTATTGTATGAGATGATCATGTTTTGTAACCGAGTTATCGGCAACCGGCAGGAGCCATATGGTTGTCGCTTTATTGTATGCAATGCAATCGCGATGTAATGCTTTACTTTATCACTAAACGGTAGCGATAGTCGTAGAAGCACAAGCTTGGCGGGACGGCAACGATGCTACGATGGAGATCAAGGTGTCACGCCGGTGACGATGGTGATCACGACGGTGCTTCGGAGATGGAGATCACAAGCACAAGATGATGATGGCCATATCATATCACTTATATTGATTGCATGTGATGTTTATCTTTTATGCATCTTATCTTGCTTTGATTGACGGTAGCATTATAAGATGATCTCTCACTAAATTATCAAGAAGTGTTCTCCCTGAGTATGCACTGTTGCGAAAGTTCTTCGTGCTGAGACACCACGTGATGATCGGGTGTGATAGGTTCTACGTTCAAATACAATGGGTGCAAAACAGTTGCACACGCGGAATACTCAGGTTATACTTGACGAGCCAAGCATATACAGATATGTCCTCGGAACACGGAGACCGAAAGGTCGAGCGTGAATCATATAGTAGATATGATCAACATAATGATGTTCACCAATGAAACTACTCCTGTTGGAAATATGCCCTAGAGGCAATAATAAATTGATTATTATTATATTTCCTTGTTCATGATAATCGTTTATTATCCATGCTAGAATTGTATTGATAGGAAACTCAGATACATGTGTGGATACATAGACAACACCATGTCCCTAGTAAGCCTCTAGTTGACTAGCTCGTTAATCAATAGATGGTTACGGTTTCCTGACCATGGACATTGGATGTCGTTGATAACGGGATCACATCATTAGGAGAATGATGTGATGGACAAGACCCAATCCTAAGCCTAGCACAAGATCATGTAGTTCGTATGCTAAAGCTTTTCTAATGTCAAGTATCATTTCCTTAGACCATGAGATTGTGCAACTCCCGGATACCGTAGGAGTGCTTTGGGTGTGCCAAACGTCACAACGTAACTGGGTGGCTATAAAGGTACACTACGGGTATCTCTGAAAGTGTCTGTTGGGTTGGCACGAATCGAGATTGGGATTTTGTCACTCCGTGTAAACGGAGAGGTATCTCTGGGCCCACTCGGTAGGACATCATCATAATGTGCACAATGTGACCAAGGGGTTGATCACGGGATGATGTGTTATGGAACGAGTAAAGAGACTTGCCGGTAACGAGATTGAACAAGGTATCGGTATACCGACGATCGAATCTCGGGCAAGTACCATACCGCTAGACAAAGGGAATTGTATACGGGATTGATTGAGTCCTTGACATCGTGGTTCATCCGATGAGATCATCGTGGAACATGTGGGAGCCAACATGGGTATCCAGATCCCGCTGTTGGTTATTGACCGGAGAACATCTCGGTCATGACTACATGTCTCCCGAACCCGTAGGGTCTACACACTTAAGGTTCGATGACGCTAGGGTTATAAAGGAAGTTTGTATGTGGTTACCGAATGTTGTTCGGAGTCCCGGATGAGATCCCGGACGTCACGAGGAGTTCCGGAATGGTCCGGAGGTAAAGATTTATATATAGGAAGTCCTGTTTCGGCCATCGGGACAAGTTTCGGGGTCATCGGTATTGTACCGGGACCACCGGAAGGGTCCCGGGGGCCCACCGGGTGGGGCCACCTGCCCCGGGGGCCACATGGGCTGTAGGGGGTGCGCCTTGGCCTACATGGGCCAAGGGCACCAGCCCCTAGAGGCCCATGCGCCAAGATAAAGGAAAAAGGGGAGAGTCCTAAAGGGGGAAGGCACCTCCGAGGTGCCTTGGGGAGGATGGACTCCTCCCCCCTCCTTAGCCGCACCCCTTCCTTGGAGGAGGGGGAAAGGCTGCGCCTCCCCCCTCTCCCCTGCCCCTATATATAGTGGAGGGGAGGGAGGGCATCCATATCTGAGCCCTTGGCGCCTCCCTCCCTCCCGTGACACCTCCTCCTCTCCCGTAGGTGCTTGGCGAAGCCCTGCAAGATTGCCACGCTCCTCCATCACCACCACGCTGTTGTGCTGCTGCTGGATGGAGTCTTCCTCAACCTCTCCCTCTCTCCTTGCTGGATCAAGGCGTGGGAGACATCGTCGAGCTGTACGTGTGTTGAACGCGGAGGTGCCGTCCGTTCGGCACTAGGATCATCGGTGATCTGAATCACGACGAGTACGACTCCATCAACCCCGTTCACTTGAACGCTTCCGCTTAGCGATCTACAAGGGTATGTAGATGCACTCTCCTTCCCCTCGTTGCTAGTCTCTCCATAGATAGATCTTGGTGACACGTAGGAAAATTTTGAATTTCTGCTACGTTCCCCAACAGTGGCATCATGAGCTAGGTCTATTGCGTAGATTCTTTGCACGAGTAGAACGCAAAGTAGTTGTGGGCGTCGATATTGTTCAATATGCTTGCCGTTACTAGTCTTATCTTGATTCGGCGGCATCGTGGGATGAAGCGGCCCGGACCAACCTTACACGTACGCTTACGTGAGACCGGTTCCACCGACAAACATGCACTAGTTGCATAAGGTGGCTGGCGGGTGTCTGTCTCTCCCACTTTAGTCGGATCGGATTCGATGAAAAGGGTCCTTATGAAGGGTAAATAGCAATTGGCATATCACGTTGTGGTTCATGCGTAGGTAAGAAACATTCTTGCTAGAAACCCATAGCAGCCACGTAAAACATGCAAACAACAATTAGAGGACGTCTAACTTGTTTTTGCAGGGTATGCTATGTGATGTGATATGGCCAAAAAGGATGTGATGAATGATATATGTGATGTATGAGATTGATCATGTTCTTGTAATAGGAATCACGACTTGCATGTCGATGAGTATGACAACCGGCAGGAGCCATAGGAGTTGTCTTTATTTATTTGTGACCTGCGTGTCAACTTAAACGTCATGTAATTACTTTACTTTATTGCTAACCGTTAGCCATAGTAGTAGAAGTAATAGTTGGCGAGGCAACTTCATGAAGACACGATGATGGAGATCATGATGATGGAGATCATGATGATGGAGATCATGATGATGGAGATCATGGTGTCATGCCGGTGACGATGATGATCATGGAGCCCCGAAGATGGAGATCAAAAGGAGCAAAGTGATGATGGCCATATCATGTCACTATTTGATTGCATGTGATGTTTATCATGTTTATACATCTTATTTGCTTAGAACGACGGTAGTAAATAAGATGATCCCTTACAACAATTTCAAGAAGTGTTCTCCCCTAACTGTGCACCGTTGCGACAGTTCGCTGTTTCAAAACATCACGTGATGATCGGGTGTTTTATTCAGACGTTCAAATACAACGGGTGTTGACGAGCCTAGCATGTACAGACATGGCCTCGGAACACACGCGAAACACTTAGGGTTAACTTGACGAGCCTAGCATGTACAGACATGGCCTCGGAACACGGAGACCAAAAGGTTGAGCATGAGTCGTATAGAAGATACGATCAACATGAAGATGTTCACCGATGATGACTAGTCCGTCTCACGTGATGATCGGACACGGCCTAGTTTGACTCGGATCATGTAATCACTTAGATGACTAGAGGGATGTCTATCTGAGTGGGAGTTCATAAGATGAACTTAATTATCCTGAACATAGTCAAAAGGTTTTTGCAAATTATGTCGTAGCTCACGCTATAGTTCTACTGTTTAGATATGTTCCTAGAGAAAAATTAGTTGAAAGTTGATAGTAGCAATTATGCGGACTAGGTCCGTAAACTGAGGATTGTCCTCATTGCTTCATAGAAGGCTTATGTCCTTAATGCACCGCTCAGTGTGCTGAACCCCAAACGTCGTTTGTGGATGTTTCGAACATCGAACATACACGTTTTGATAACTACGTGATAGTTCAGTTAAATGGTTTAAGTAGAGGCACCAAAGACGTTTTCGAAATGTCGCGGAACATATGAGATGTTTCGAGGGCTGAAATTGGGATTTCAGGCTCGTGCCCATGTCAAGAGGTATAAGACCTCCGATGACTTTCTTAACCTGCAAACTAAGGAGAAAAGCTCAATTGTTGAGCTTGTGCTCAGATTGTCTGAGTACAACAATCATTTGAATTGAGTGGGAGTTGATCTTCCAGATAAGACAGTGATGGTTCTCCAAAGTCATTGCCACCAAGCTGTTAGAGCTTCGTGATGAACTATAACATATCAGGGATAGATATGATGATCCTTGAGGTATTCGCGATGTTTGACACGGCGAAAGTAGAAATCAAGAAGGAGCATCAATTGTTGATGGTTGGTGAAACCACTAGTTTCAAGAAGGGCAAGGGCAAGAAGGGATACTTCATGAAACGGCAAATCAGCTGCTGCTCTAGTGAAGAAACCCAAGGTAAAACCCAAACCCGAGACTAAGTGCTTCTGTAATAAGGGGAACAACCACTAGAGCAGAATTACCCTAGATACTTGGTAGATAAGAAGGCTGGCAAGGTCGATAGAAGTATATTGGATATACATTGTGTTAATGTGTACTTTGCTAGTACTCCTAGTAGCACCAGGGTATTAGATACCGGTTCGGTTGCTAAGTGTTAGTAACTCGAAATAAAAGCTACGGAATAAAACGGAGACTAGCTAAAGGTGAGCTGACGATACGTGTTGGAAGTGTTTCCAAGTTTGATGTGATCTAACATCGCACGCTCCCTCTACCATCAAGATTAGTATTAAACCTGAATAAGTGCTCTTGCACCTAAATGAATGGTTTATTAAATCTCGATCGTAGTGATACACATGTTCATGCCAAAAGATAGTAATGATAGTACCACCTACTTGTGGCACTGCCACGTAAGTCATATCGGTGTAAAACGCATGAAGAAGCTCCATATTGATGGATCTTTGGGCTCACTCGTTTTTGAAAAGTTTGAGACATGCGAACCATGTCTATTGGTGTATATGCATGAAGAAACTCCATGCAAATGGACCGTTTTGACTCACTTGATTTTGAATCACTTGGGACATGCAAATCATACCACATGGGCAAGATAACTGATAAGCCTCGTTTTCAGTAAGATGGAACAAGATAGCAACTTGTTGGAAGTAACACATTTTGATGTGTGCAGTCCAATGAGTGTTGAGGCATGCAGTGAATATCGTTATGTTCTTACTTCACAGATGATTCGAGTAGATGTTGAGTACATTTACTTGATGAATCATGAGTCTGAATTATTGAAAGGTTCAAGTAATTTCAGTGTGAAGTTGAAAGATCGTCGTGACAAGAGGATAAAAGATCTATGATATGATCATAGAGATGAATATCTGAATTACGAGTTTGGCACAGAATTAAGACATTGTGGAAATAGTTTCACAACTAATACAGCCTGGAACACCATAGTGTGATGGTGTGTCCAAACGTCATAGTTGCACCCTATTGGATATGGTGCATACCATGATGTCTCTTATCGAGTTACCACTATCGTTCATGGGTTAGGCATTAGAGACAACCACATTCACTTTAAATAGGGCACCACATAATTTCGTTGAGACGACACCGTATGAACTATGGTTTGGAGAAACCTAAGTTGCCGTTTCTTGAAAGTTTGGGGCTGCGACGCTTATGTGAAAAGGTTTCAGGTTGATAAGCTCGAACCCAAAGCAGATAAAATGCATCTTCATAGGACACCCAAAAACAGTTGGGTATACCTCCTAATTCAGATCCGAAAGCAATAGGGATTGTTTCTTGAATCGGGTCCTTTTTCGAGGAAAGGTTTCTCTCGAAAGAATTGAGTGGGAGGATGGTGGAGACTTGATGAGGTTATTGAACCGTCACTTCAACAAGTGTGTAGCAGGGCACAGGAAGTTGTTCATGTGGCACGTACACCAACTGAAGTGGAAGCTTATGATAGTGATCATGAAACTTCGGATCGAGTCACTACCAAACCTCGTGGGATGACAAGGATGCGTACTACTTCAGAGTGGTACGTAATCCTGTCTTGGAAGTCATGTTGCTAGACAACAATGAACCTACGAGCTATGGAGAAGCGATGGTGGGCCCGGATTCCGATAAATGGCTCAAGGCCATAAAACCCGAGAGAGGATCCATGTATGAAAACAAAGTGTAGACTTTGGAAGAACTACTTGATGGTCGTAAGGCTGTTACGTACATATGGATTTTGAAAGGAAGACAGACAATGATGGTAAGTGTCACCATTGAGAAAGCTCGACTTGTCGTTAAGATGTTTTTCGACAAGTTCAAGGAGTTTACTACGATGAGACTTTCTCACTCGTAGCGATGCTAAGAGTCTGTTGGAATTATATTAGCAATTACTGCATTATTTATGAAATCTTGCAGATAGGATGTCAAAACATTGTTTCCTCGACGATTTTTGAGGAAAGGTTGTATGTGATACAACCGGAAGGTTTTGTCCATCCTGAAATATGCTAATAAGTATGCAAAGCTCCAGCAGTCCTTCTGAGGACTGGAGTGAGCATCTCGGAGTTGGAATGTATGCTTTGATGATGATCAAAGATTTTGGGTGTATACAAAGTTTATGAGAAACTTGTATTTCCAAAGAAGTGAGTGGGAGCACTATAGAATTTCTGACGAGTATATGTTGTTGACATATTAATGATCAGAAATGACGTAGAATTTCTGGAAAGCATATAGGGTTATTTGGAAAGTGTTTTCAATGGAAAACCTGGATTAAGCTACTTGAACATTGAGCATCAAGATCTATAAGGATAGATCAAAACGCTTAATAGTACTTTCAAATGAGCACATGCCTTGACGTGATCTTGAAGGTGTTCAAGATGGATCAGCCTAAGAAGGAGTTCTTGCCTGAGTTGTAAGGTACGAAGTTAAGACTTAAAGCTCGACCATGGCAGAATAGAGAGAAAGGAACGAAGGTCGTCCCCTATGCTTAAGACATAGGCTCTACAGTATGCTATGATGTGTACCACACCTGAAGTGTGCTTTACCATGAGTCAGTCAAGGGGTACAAGAGTGATCCAAGAATGGATCACAGGACAGCGGTCAAAGTTATCCTTAGTAACTAGTGGACTAAGGAATTTTCTCGATTATGGAGGTGGTAAAAGAGTTCGTCGTAAAGGGTTACGTCGATGCAAGCTTAACACCTATCCGGATAGCTCTGAGTAGAGATACCGGATACGTATAATGGAGCAACAATTTAGAATAGCTCCAAGTAGAACAGTTATTTGGAATAGCTCCAAATAGAACGTGGTAGCTGCATCTAGGAGATGACATAGAGATTTGTAAAGCACACACGGATCTGAAAGGTTCAGACCCGTTGACTATAACCTCTCTCACAAGCATAACATGATCAAACCCAGAACTCATCGAGTGTTAATCACATGGTAAATGTGAACTAGATTATTGACTCTAGTAAACTCTTTGGGTGTTAGTCACATGGGGATGCGACCTTGAGTGTTAATCACATATCGATGTGAACTAGATTATTGACTCTAGTGCAAGTGGGAGACTGTTGGAAATATGCCCTAGAGGCAATAATAAATTGATTATTATTATATTTCCTTGTTCATGATAATCGTTTATTATCCATGCTAGAATTGTATTGATAGGAAACTCAGATACATGTGTGGATACATAGACAACACCATGTCCCTAGTAAGCCTCTAGTTGACTAGCTCGTTAATCAATAGATGGTTACGGTTTCCTGACCATGGACATTGGATGTCGTTGATAACGGGATCACATCATTAGGAGAATGATGTGATGGACAAGACCCAATCCTAAGCCTAGCACAAGATCATGTAGTTCGTATGCTAAAGCTTTTCTAATGTCAAGTATCATTTCCTTAGACCATGAGATTGTGCAACTCCCGGATACCGTAGGAGTGCTTTGGGTGTGCCAAACGTCACAACGTAACTGGGTGGCTATAAAGGTACACTACGGGTATCTCTGAAAGTGTCTGTTGGGTTGGCACGAATCGAGATTGGGATTTTGTCACTCCGTGTAAACGGAGAGGTATCTCTGGGCCCACTCGGTAGGACATCATCATAATGTGCACAATGTGACCAAGGGGTTGATCACGGGATGATGTGTTATGGAACGAGTAAAGAGACTTGCCGGTAACGAGATTGAACAAGGTATCGGTATACCGACGATCGAATCTCGGGCAAGTACCATACCGCTAGACAAAGGGAATTGTATACGGGATTGATTGAGTCCTTGACATCGTGGTTCATCCGATGAGATCATCGTGGAACATGTGGGAGCCAACATGGGTATCCAGATCCCGCTGTTGGTTATTGACCGGAGAACATCTCGGTCATGACTACATGTCTCCCGAACCCGTAGGGTCTACACACTTAAGGTTCGATGACGCTAGGGTTATAAAGGAAGTTTGTATGTGGTTACCGAATGTTGTTCGGAGTCCCGGATGAGATCCCGGACGTCACGAGGAGTTCCGGAATGGTCCGGAGGTAAAGATTTATATATAGGAAGTCCTGTTTCGGCCATCGGGACAAGTTTCGGGGTCATCGGTATTGTACCGGGACCACCGGAAGGGTCCCGGGGGCCCACCGGGTGGGGCCACCTGCCCCGGGGGCCACATGGGCTGTAGGGGGTGCGCCTTGGCCTACATGGGCCAAGGGCACCAGCCCCTAGAGGCCCATGCGCCAAGATAAAGGAAAAAGGGGAGAGTCCTAAAGGGGGAAGGCACCTCCGAGGTGCCTTGGGGAGGATGGACTCCTCCCCCCTCCTTAGCCGCACCCCTTCCTTGGAGGAGGGGGAAAGGCTGCGCCTCCCCCCTCTCCCCTGCCCCTATATATAGTGGAGGGGAGGGAGGGCATCCATATCTGAGCCCTTGGCGCCTCCCTCCCTCCCGTGACACCTCCTCCTCTCCCGTAGGTGCTTGGCGAAGCCCTGCAAGATTGCCACGCTCCTCCATCACCACCACGCCGTTGTGCTGCTGCTGGATGGAGTCTTCCTCAACCTCTCCCTCTCTCCTTGCTGGATCAAGGCGTGGGAGACATCGTCGAGCTGTACGTGTGTTGAACGCGGAGGTGCCGTCCGTTCGGCACTAGGATCATCGGTGATCTGAATCACGACGAGTACGACTCCATCAACCCCGTTCACTTGAACGCTTCCGCTTAGCGATCTACAAGGGTATGTAGATGCACTCTCCTTCCCCTCGTTGCTAGTCTCTCCATAGATAGATCTTGGTGACACGTAGGAAAATTTTGAATTTCTGCTACGTTCCCCAACAACTCCATCTCACGTGATGATCGGACATGGTTTAGTTGATTTGGATCACGTAATCACTTAGAGGATTAGAGGGATGTCTATCTAAGTGGGAGTTCTTTAAGTAAAATTAACTGAATTTAAACTTATCATGAAACTTAGTACCTAATAAGTATCTTGCTTGTTTATGTTTGATTGTAGATAGATGGCTCGTGCTGTTGTTCCGTTGAATTTTAATGCGTTCCTTGAGAAAGCAAAGTTGAAAGATGATGGTAGCAATTACACGGACTAGGTCCGTAACTTGAGGATTATCCTCATTGCTGCACAGAAGAATTACGTCCTGGAAGCACCGCTGGGTGCCAGGCCTGCTGCAGGAGCAACGCCGGATGTTATGAACATCTGGCAGAGCAAAGCTGATGACTACTCGATAGTTCAGTGTGCCATGCTTTACGGCTTAGAATCGGGACTTCAACGACGTTTTGAACGTCATGGAGCATATGAGATGTTCCAGGAGTTGAAGTTAATATTTCAAGCAAATGCCCGGATTGAGAGATATGAAGTCTCCAATAAGTTCTATAGCTGCAAGATGGAAGAGAACAGTTCTGTTAGTGAGCATATACTCAAAATGTCTGGGTATAATAATCACTTGATTCAATTGGGAGTTAATCTTCCAGATGATTGCGTCATTGACAGAATTCTCCAATCACTGCCACCAAGCTACAAGAGCTTCATGGTGAACTATAATATGCAAGGGATGAATAAGACTATTCCCGAGCTCTTCGCGATGCTGAAAGTTGCGGAGGTAGAAATCAAGAAGGAGCATCAAGTGTTGATGGTCAACAAGACCACTAGTTTCAAGAAAAAGGGCAAAGGGAAGAAGAAAGGGAACTTCAAAAAGAACGGCAAGCAAGTTGCTACTCAAGAGAAGAAACCCAAACCTGGACCTAAGCCTGAAACTGAGTGCTTCTACTGCAAGCAGACTGGTCACTGGAAGCGGAACTGCCCCAAGTATTTGGCGGATAAGAAGGACGGCAAGGTGAACAAAGGTATATGTGATATACATGTTATTGATGTGTACCTTACTAATGCTCGCAGTAGCACCTGGGTATTTGATACTAGTTCTGTTGCTAATATTTGCAACTCGAAACGGGGACTACGGATCAAGCGAAGATTGGTTAAGGACGAGGTGACGATGCGCGTGGGAAACGGTTCCAAAGTCGATGTGATCGCAGTCGGCACGCTACCTCTACATTTACCTTCGGGATTAGTATTAGACCTAAATAATTGTTATTTGGTGCCAGCGTTAAGCATGAACATTATATTTGGATCTTGTTTGATGCGAGACGGTTATTCATTTAAATCAGAGAATAATGGTTGTTCTATTTATATGAGTAATATCTTTTATGGTCATGCACCCTTGAAGAGTGGTCTATTCTTGTTGAATCTCGATAGTAGTAACACACATATTCATAATGTTGAAGCCAAAAGATGCAGAGTTGATAATGAGAGTGCAACTTATTTGTGGCACTGCCGTTTAGGTCATATCGGTGTAAAGCGCATGAAGAAACTCCATACTGATGGACTTTTGGAACCACTTGATTATGAATCACTTGGTACTTGCGAACCGTGCCTCATGGGCAAGATGATTAAACGCCGTTCTCCGGTACTATGGAGAGAGCAACAGATTTGTTGGAAATCATACATACAGATGTATGTGGTCCGATGAATATTGAGGCTCATGGCGGATATCGTTATTTTCTCACCTTCACAGATGATTTAAGCAGATATGGGTATATCTACTTAATGAAACATAAGTCTGAAACATTTGAAAAGTTCAAGGAATTTCAGAGTGAAGTTGAAAATCATCGTAACAAGAAAATAAAGTTTCTACGATCTGATCGTGGAGGAGAATATTTGAGTTACGAGTTTGGTGTACATTTGAAAAATTGTGGAATAGTTTCGCAACTCACGCCACCCGGAACACCTCAGCGTAATGGTGTGTTCGAACGTCGTAATCATAGTTTACTGGATATGGTGCGATCTATGATGTCTCTTACTGATTTACCGCTATTGTTTTGGGGATACGCTCTAGAGACGGCCGCATTCACGTTAAATAGGGCACCATCAAAATCCGTTGAGACGATGCCTTATGAACTGTGGTTTGGCAAGAAACCAAAGTTGTCGTTTCTGAAAGTTTGGGGCTGCGAGGCTTATGTGAAAAAGCTTCAACCTGATAAGCTCGAACCCAAATCAGAGAAATGTGTCTTCATAGGATATCCAAAGGAAACTATTGGATACACCTTCTATCACAGATCCAAAGGCAAGACTTTTGTTGCTAAATTCGTAAACTTTCTGGAGAAGGAGTTTCTCTCGAAAGAAGTGAGTGGGAGGAAAGTAGAACTTGACGAGGTAACTGTACCTGCTCCCTTATTGGAAAGTAGTACATCACAGAAAATTGTTTCTATGACACCTACGCTAGTTAGTGAGGAAGGTAATGATGATGATCATGAAACTTCAGAACAAGATACTACTGAACCTCGTAGATCAACCAGAGTAAGATCCGCACCAGAGTGGTATGGTAATCCCATTTGGAAGTCATGCTACTAGATCATGATGAACCTACGAACTATGAAGAAGCGATGGTGAGCCCAGATTCCGCAAAGTGGCTTGAAGCCATGAAATCTGAGATGGGATCCATGTATGAGAACAAAGTATGGACTTTGGTTGACTTGCCTGATGATTGGCAAGCAATTGAGAATAAATGGATCTTCAAGAAGAAGACTGACGCTGACGGTAATATTACTGTCTACAAAGCTCGACTTGTCGCAAAAGGTTTTCGGCAAGTTCAAGGGATTGACTACGATGAGACCTTCTCACCCGTAGCGATTCTTAAGTCTGTCCGAATCATGTTAGCAATTGCCGCATTTTATGATTATGAAATTTGGCAGATGGATATCAAAACTGCATTCCTGAATGGATTTCTGGAAGAAGAGTTGTATATGATGCAACCAGAAGGTTTTGTCGATCCAAAGGGAGCTAACAAAGTGTGCAAGCTCCAGCGATCCATTTATGGACTGGTGCAAGCCTCTCGGAGTTGGAATAAACGTTTTGATAGTGTGATCAAAGCATTTGGTTTTATACAGACTTTTGGAGAAGCCTGTATTTACAAGAAAGTGAGTGGGAGCTCTGTAGCATTTCTGATATTATATGTGGATGACATATTACTAATTGGAAATGATATAGAATTTCTGGATAGCATAATGGGATACTTGAATAAAAGTTTTTCTATGAAAGACCTCGGTGAAGCTGCTTACATATTAGGCATTAAGATCTATAGAGATAGATCAAGACGCTTAATTGGACTTTCACAAACCACATACCTTGACAAAGTTTTGAAGAAATTCAAAATGGATCAAGCAAAGAAAGGGTTCTTGCCTGTGTTACAAGGTGTGAAGTTGAGTAAGACTCAATGCCCGACCACTGCAGAAGATAGAGAGAATATGAAAGATGTTCCCTATGCATCAGCCATAGGATCTATCATGTATGCAATGTTGTGTACCAGACCTGATGTGTGCCTTGCTATAAGTCTAGCAGGGAGGTACCAAAGTAATCCAGGAGTGGATCACTAGACAGCGGTCAAGAACATCCTGAAATACCTGAAAAGGACTAAGGATATGTTTCTCATATATGGAGGTGACAAAGAGCTCATCGTAAAAGGTTACGTTGATGCAAGCTTTGACACTGATCCGGACGATTCTAAATCGCAAACCGGATACGTGTTTACATTAAACGGTGGAGCTGTCAGTTGGTGCAGTTCTAAACAAAGCGTTGTAGCAGGATCTACATGTGAAGCGGAGTACATAGCTTCTTCGGAAGCAGCAAATGAAGGAGTCTGGATGAAGGAGTTCATATCCGATCTAGGTGTCATACCTAGTGCATCGGGTCCAATGAAAATCTTTTGTGACAATACTGGTGCAATTGCCTTGGCAAAGGAATCCAGATTTCACAAGAGAACCAAGCACATCAAGAGACGCTTCAATTCCATCCGGGATCTAGTCCAGGTGGGAGACATAGAGATTTGCAAGATACATACGGATCTGAATGTTGCAGACCCATTGACTAAGCCTCTTCCACGAGCAAAACATGATCAGCACCAAGGCTCCATGGGTGTTAGAATCATTACTATGTAATCTAGATTATTGACTCTAGTGCAAGTGGGAGACTAAAGGAAATATGCCCTAGAGGCAATAATAAAGTTATTATTTATTTCCTTATAATCATGATAAATGTTTATTATTCATGCTAGAATTGTATTAACCGGAAACATAATACATGTGTGAATACATAGACAAACAAAGTGTCACTAGTATGCCTCTACTTGACTAGCTCATTAATCAAAGATGGTTATGTTTCCTAACCATGAACAATGAGTTTTTATTTGATTAACGGGATCACATCATTGAGAGAATGATCTGATTGACATGACCCATTCCATTAGCTTAGCACCCGATCGTTTAGTATGTTGCTATTGCTTTCTTCATGACTTATACATGTTCCTATAACTATGAGATTATGCAACTCCCGTTTACCGGAGGAACACTTTGGGTACTACCAAACGTCACAACGTAACTGGGTGATTATAAAGGAGTACTACAGGTGTCTCCAAAGGTACATGTTGGGTTGGCGTATTTCGAGATTAGGTTTTGTCACTCCGATTGTTGGAGAGGTATCTCTGGGCCCTCTCGGTAATGCACATCACTTAAGCCTTGCAAGCATTGCAACTAAATGAGTTAGTTGCGGGATGATGTATTACAGAACGAGTAAAGAGACTTGCCGGTAACGAGATTCAACTAGGTATTGGAATACCAACGATCGAATCTCAGGCAAGTAACATACCGATGACAAAGGGAAAAACGTATGTTGTTATGCGGTCTGACCGATAAAGATCTTCGTAGAATATGTAGGACCCAATATGGGCATCCAGGTCCCGCTATTGGTTATTGACCGGAGACATGTCTCGGTCATGTCTGCATTGTTCTCGAACCCGTAGGGTCCGCATGCTTAAGGTTACGATGACTGTTTTATTATGAGTTTATGCATTTTGATGTACCGAAGGTTGTTCGGAGTCCCGGATGTGATCACGGACATGACGAGGAGTCTCGAAATGGTCGAGACATAAAGATTAATATATTGGAAGCCTATGTTTGGATACCGGAAGTGTTCCGGGTGAAATTGGGATTTTACCGGAGTACCGGGAGGTTACCGGAACCCCCCCGGGAGCTAAATGGGCCATGATGGGCCTTAGTGGAAAAGAGAAGAGGCAGCCCTACATGGGCCGCGCGCCCCTCCCCTCCCTTGGTCCGAATTGGACCAGGAGAGGGGGCCGGCCCCTCTCTCTCTTTTCCCCCCTCCACAAGTCCTATTCCAACTAGGATTGGGGGGATCCTACTCCCAGAGGGAGTAGGACTCTCCTGGCGCGCCCTATGTGGCCGGCCAGCCTCCCCCCTTTGGTCCTTTATATACTGAGGCAGAGGCACCCTAGAGACACACAAGTTGATCCACGTGATCTATTCTTTAGCCGTGTGCGGCGCCCCCAGCCACCATAGTCCTCGATAATATTGTAGCGGTGCTTAGGCAAAGCCCTGCAGCAGTAGTACGTCAAGATCGTCACCACGCCGTCGTGCTGACGGTACTTTTCCCCGACACTTTGCTGGATCGGAGTCCGGGGATCGTCATCGAGCTGAACGTGTGCTAGAACTCGGAGGTGTCGTAGTTTCAGTGCTTGATCGGTCGGATCGTGAAGACGTACGACTACATCAACCAAACGCTTCCGTTGTCGATCTACTAGGTATGTAGATCATACTCCCCCTCTCGTTGCTATGCATCACATGATCTTGCGTGTGCGTAGGAAAATTTTTAAAATTACTACGTTCCCCAACGCTCCTGTCGTTTCATGAACGATCCAGGCACACAAAACGGATAATTTTTAGAAGTTTTTAGAAGTGGCACATGCAAATTTACTTAGGACGGCAGGGTAATACCGTATATAGGTAGGTATGGTGGACTTATCTGGAATAAGTTTGGGTTCAAGGTTTTTGATGTACAAGCAGAATCCCCACTTAGTACAGGCGAAGGCTAGCAATTAAGATTGGGAAGCGGCCAGCTAGAGAGCAACAACGATCATAACCATGCATTATGCATAAGTAACATTGGACACTAGCATGAGTAGGATATGGACACCATGAACATAAACATTATAGAGGCTATGTTGGTTTTGATACAACTACATGCATGAACATGTATCAAGTCAAGCCGTTCGAACATTCAGAGGAGGATACCATATCATCATACTACATCACAGTCATTTTAATGCTATGTTGATATCCAAGATAAATCATTATCAACTCCGAGCTACTTATGCATGGCATGAGAAACTATAATCTCTAATTGTCATTACAAACATGTTTAATCATAATGGGCTGAATCATGATCACTAGGTTAAACATATTTACACAGACAGGACAAGTTGAGTTCATACCAGTTTCTCTTTGCCACAGCCAGTTCATTGAATGTCGTCATTATTGTCTTTCACTTGCATGACCGAATGATATGAAAATAATAATAGTGCAAGAGTGCCATGGACTAAGCTGCAATCTGCAAATATTTTATTCAACAGGAGAAGACAAGGTAAAATGGGCTCTTTATTAGTTCAACAATTATTCATATGAGAGCCACTCAATATTTTCATTGTGGTCTTCTCCTCGGTACAACTCGAATAAAAGAAAAGAATTTTAAAGAAACATATAAAATATTTTTGAAATTTTTGGTTTTCTTCAACAAGCAAATAGAAAGCAACAACGAGAAAAACTATTTACACACCAAGTCATTCAAAAGATAAAATAATAGATCACATTCATATATGAACCAAGATAATACATAGAGAATTCAGTTGTTGCCACCTTCCAGACCACTCAATTGTTAAGGTGATCTACTAGAGGAGCGTTCAGTTCAGCATCGAAGAATGGCCTTCCTTTTTAGGAACTTGGTTCTTCATGACTCCGTTTAGCAACTACTCGCTTCGTTCCCAAATATAAGTTTTTTTAGAGATTTCAATAAATGACTACATATGAAGCAAAATAAGTGAATTTACACTTTAAAATATATCTACATACATCTATGTTGTATTCCATTTAAAATGTCTAAAAAAACTTATATTTAAGCACGAAGGGAGTAGTATTTTAGCACGGTCTCCTCACGGCAGATCTACGGACTCTTGTTTTCTTTGTGGTCGATTCCAGTATAATGTTTATTAAAAAAGACGAGATAGATTAGAATTTGTTCTGGCTTGTCTTGTACTCCAAATAGATGACTTGTCTTGTACTTCAAGTAGATGATTGTATTGCTATATATATGCTCACGAGGCTCAAGCAATAAAAAAACAATGATTCCACCAAATCTCTCTCCCTTCTAATATGGTATCTATCACAAGTCGATCCTAAACCCTAGCCACCGCCGCTTCCGCACCCGCGAGCCACCCCCGTGGCGGTCGGCCTCCATGACCACCACCGGGGGCCGCGCCATCCGTACCTTGGGTTCGTCCGCCGATCGTGTTGATCGGTTGCCCTAGAGAGTCTTTTTCCCGAGCCTTGCTCCGGAGTTTTCTCTCTCCCGCCGGTCATCTTGATCGCGCGGTTTCTTTTTGGTTTTTCGATCTATTCTTGATCAGTTTGCATCGCCCACCGCCGCCGTCGACCCCGAGCGCCTCTACTCTGACCATGATGCAACCAGCCGGCCTCTCCTCTGACCCGGCAGCCACGCGTGCCGAGGCGGCCCGTCAAGGCCAGCCGCCGTCCGTGCGTCGGTCCGCCCGTCGCCCTGCGCCGGTCGTCACCGCCCTGCTTCGACCGGGACACCTGCATCGCCCCGACCCGGCGGCCTCGCGCCATGCGACGGCCAATCATAGCCGTCGCTCACGCGCCTGCCTGCCCATCGATCTACATCACCCACCTCCGCCGCATCTGCACAGCGGCCCGGCGGTCTACCTCGCCGGCATCGTCCTCGGCTGCGTTGGGACGGCTGTGCCGGTTGCCTTAACTCGGGCACCGCTGCTCCGTTGGTCGCTCGGGCCTCGCTGCCCGTGTGCCGGCGTTGCTTTGGCAGCCCGGGTGCTAGTGTTGACAAGCTAGTCCACACGACGTCCCACGACGTCCGTCGTCGCCGGCTTCATCTCGGACTCCACCACCACCACGCCTCCACCGAGCAGCGTCCCCGACCTCGCGCGCGATCGGCTTGATCACCCGCTCGCCGCCGTGATCCACCTCATCTACGCCGCGCGACTGACCTGGCCCGTCGGTTACGCGCGCCTCCGCAGGTCCCATGAAGATCATCCCCGAGTTCAGCGCGCCTCTCCACCGATCGAGCATCGGGCTGCGCTTCGTCGCCCTGTCGGGCCGCAGCGCCGCCGCCCCGTGGTTCTCCTTGCGGCTGCATCGACTCATGCATCGCCGCTGCGTCGCCCCTTCGGGCCATAGTGTCGCGATACGCGCTCCCCGCTGCCGCCCCGAGGTCGTCCCCGCGGTTGCACCGACTCGCGAACCACCGTTGTGTCGCCCCTTCGGGCCGCAGCGCCGCGGCTCGCGGTCCCCACCGCCGCCCAGAGGTCTTCCCGCCGTCGCCCCGACCCGCCTACTGCCACTGTGTCGCCCCTTCGGGTCGTAGCGTCGCGGCCCGCGGTCCGCTCCGCCGTCACTGCGCGTCGACTTCCCGTGGTATGCGCCGCGCCGTATTCCTTGGCGGGGGAACGCCACCGTCCGCGCCGGTCATCGTCACGCTGTCAGGGATCTTCACCTACTTCGAGCACCGCCGCCGCACTCCTAACCTAGCCGCCGCCGCCGCCGTCAGGCCGCCGCTGCCGCTCTTCTTTGGCTGCCGCCACCGCTGTTGCCTGTCCAACCCCTTCGTCTTCGTCCAGCACCAGCTCATCGCCAACGTCGTTGTCATCTACCCCGACCGCTTCATCTACTCCGACAATCGTGGGCGACATTGGCCCCGCGCCGATTGGCGCTGCAACCGTCGTCAAGTCCTTCTCTGATGGTCTCTCCGACCTCTTCGACATGACGTACAGCTTGTGCAGGTCCCAGTCTACGCATGCCCGGTGCTGGCAACACTGCCGCGTGCCTTCATCCACGACGTGTCCCCGGGCCTGGCAAGCCTGGTGCGGCGCTTTGTCAACTTCGTCTTCGTCCGTCTACGCATGCCCGGTGCTGGCAACACCGGTGCGTGCCTTCATCCATGATGTGTCCCCGGGCTTGGCAAACCCGCCGCGACGCGTCGTCAACCACATCTTCTTCCCGGCGCACCACTACTTCGACACTACCGCGCCCATGCTAACTCGGCGCTCCCTTGCGCCTGCGGCTCCACGGTGACTTTCTCGACACCGGCCACCCCGACTCGACATCGACCACGGCATTCTTCGCACGGCTACCTCGACCACGGCTCCACCACCCACGCTCTCAGCTACATCGACAAACGGCACAAAGGGCTACCGCCTGCTTGAGCAACCTCGTTGGTTTCCACTCCAGCCACGACTCCGCGATGCGTCGACCGTTACGACTGTGGGGGGGTGTCCGTCGGCTGGCTTGCCTTCGGATTCTTCTCCAGTCTCACCGTCTGCGTCGCTACCGTTGTGACTGTGGGGGGATGTTGAGTATAATGTTTATTAGAAAAGACGAGATAGACTAGGATTTGTTCTGGCTTGTCTTGTACTCCAAGTAGATGATTGTACTCCTATATATATGCCCACGAGGCTCAAGCAATACAAAAAACAACGATTCCACCAAATCTCTCTCTCCCTTCTAACAGAGGACACTTTTTTTTCCTGGCGGCGGATCTAAAGAGGGATGCGCATCACGATCAAATAATACACAATTAGAAGAAAAATACAACAGATAATGAAAAAGAAAACCACGTAGCCGTTGAAGGATTCCAGTGCTTATTTCTTGCGCCAAGGAAGGTACCTAGCAGTCGACATTAGGCAGATCTTTAGTTTCCACACCATCTCGGTGAGATCCATGAGGCGGTACAGTGCTTCCATGTCGTGGTCGAGATCCATCGGCGCATGGCTAAGAGGTGGGAGGGCAGGGACCAAGAGGTGGAGAGAAGAGAAGAATAGACTACCATGATGGAGGAGTAGCGGGCAAGGGGGGTCGAGCGTGTAGAGGGGAGCGGCGACCGAAAGGTGGAGGGGCGGCGATGGGGACCGAGAGAGAGAGGCCGCAGTTGTCTCGTTCATATCTGGAGAGAGTGATAAGGGTTAGCAATGAGCGAACTTAAAACCTGCACACTCAATAGTATGTGTTAGCAATGTGACACCTCACATCGCATATGGGTCTTTCGGGCTGAGTGTTTGTCAGCAGTTGCGCCTGCCGCTCTGGGCGCACTAGTCTTTTTGGCCCACCTCTTCCCAAATACACACAATTGGGCATGCGTGTGTGGAAATTGTTTCAGAAATGAGTTTTGGCTGACCGCCTCCAATGAGGGTCTTGTTAGACCTGATCTGTAGTAGTGCCCGCCACTCAAAACAAGAATACCCATGGAATCCCATATTTATATATTTTGCAGACTCGTGAAAGCCATGGCCACCGGTTTTCCTATAAATATAAGTCCTAAAGCACTATTGTAAAACAACAAGTGTAAGCTGCTACTTCCATTCGGGTATGTAAGGCCCCCTCGTATTTTGAATCAAACTTTTATCATGAATTTGACTAATAATATGCGAGTTATATGTAACAAAAATTACAACATTGGAAACTTCCTTCGAGTACGAATCTAATAGTATACTTTTTGTATCATATAGCTTATATTTTGCTACACAAATTCATGGTTAAAGTTTGACCCAAATACGAGGGGTCTTACATAGCCTAACGAAGGGAGTTGTATAACCGTCATAGTAAATCAAGCTACTGCTATGCAAAAATTATAATTGTTTATCAAAAGTTTTGTAGAGGACAAATGTATTGATGTGGCGTACTTTTTTTTTAGAATGAAGGCTCGAGAGAGAGCCCGGTTTTGAATTAACAAAGCCACCAACCGGCCAGGAGTTACATCGGACAGCACCTTACAAGAGGAAAAGAAAAGGACAGCAGATACATGGTGCTACTAGACAACTCACAAACCTCAACAACACCAAACACTACAACATAATGGACAACAAAGTTTGGCTTGATGTCGATGATGTCCCCAGCCGCGGGATGAGCACCATAAGTGGAGCGGAAGCACTAACAAGATGAGACCCATCATAGGCAGGGAGCATGCCCTCATCTGCATCAGGAGTGGTGAGCTGCAACAACCTACCCAAAACCATCTCCGAAGAGGACCCCTGCCCCTCGTCCTGGCTCGAAGGACGCCGTACCGTCGGAAGATGGGGAAGCTCACCCTAGAGCCAGATAAGATGGCAGCCACGAACAACCTTGAGAGATACTCAACCCCGCCCCCAGCTGAGTCGAGCTCGCCTTGGAAGATCCTCGCCCATACACCTAGAGCCACACACGAAGGGATGAAGCTATCAAGATGGAAGGTGCTGAGGAAGGAAGCACAGAACGATAAAATCGGACCACGCGACCGTCGATCCCCCAATCCCCAAATCAGAACGCCCTTGCATCTCTCGAACCACCAGAGCGGCACCTCCAGGAAGGTGACGGCGGAGAGTGCCGCTGCCATCCCATCCAAAAGGATGAGGTTTTCACCCGGGGCGAGAGGGGGGAGAGGGCAACAGAACCTCGACGGAGCCTCCAGGGAGGGGCACGGCAACAGTTGATGTCGTCGCCGTCGTGGCCGGGCCACACCGCCCAAGGATTTCTCCCGGACTGCCGCTACTCCTGCACCCCAAACGCACCAGATCCGGCGACTAGGGACCGCTGTTGACGCTCAAAATTGGCACAGTCATAAAATTAGCATAGGTTATATCAAGAACAATTCAAACTTATGATTGGAAGTCACCTTGGAATGTCTCTCTTCGAGAAGATCAAGATGGATATCAAGATAGTCTAAAACGGAGCTCGGACTCAAAAGTTATGACAAGTTCAGATATGCTCATGTTGACATCAGAGTAAAGAAAGGCATAAAACTCAATCAAGATGGCCTCTGGTGGAATCTGTTTCAACATGAAAGTTGTGCGTCTCGTTGAAACGATTGATTTTGATATAAAAATCGTCTTAATCCGAGTTCGTATGCAACCTGTGGAGGCAAAACAAGGTCAGAAACAAAAGTTGCAGAGTCATTTCGGACCGACCGAGTTGATTTGATCGGTGAGACCGAGTTTGTCCGAAAATTTACCAGAGAGTTGGCAATGTTGACTCGGTAGGACCGAAGCAAACTAATCGGTAAGACCGAGATTGATCCAGAAAGTTACAGAAAGTTGACCACGTTCACTCGGTGGGACCGAAGCAAACCAATCGGTGAGACCGAGATTGATCCGGAAATTGCCAAAGATTCCTATCCGAGTTAGCTTAGGGTTTTTGATGTTTTGGACGGAATTTTTAGTCCTTTTCTTGTACGGGAAGTCCAGCCGCCTCTTATATATGTTGGGGGTGACGGCCGATTGAAACAACACACAATCGAACAAATCTATCTACATCTTTTACCTTTACTTTTCCTTCTCCCTTGTTCTTCTTCTTCCTCGTTCTTCGTTCGTTCTTCGTGTTGAAGGGCAGCGATCCTCGAGGCTCTAGGGGCGGGCGAACCGACCTAGGGCAGCCCATGGCCGCCGCACGTCCAGACGGGGTCCCTCCCGGGCGCGTGGGGTTTCGGGTCCTCAAAAGCGCCTGCCAGATTGTCTTGCGTACCGCGCTTCCGGCAGGCCTCCTTCGACGTGAGCTGCGGTGCATCACCCCCGGCGTCGAGGGTACACGGTGACGTGTTCGTGTGCGAACAACCGCCAAGGACCAGCAACGCCGGGGTGGAAGGAGCTATGAGAGGGGGAGGGAAAGACCTGCAGATCTGGCGCCGTCCGCCAGGGGGAAGACCGCGTGGCGTACTACATCTAACATGCTTTGACACTATGCATTCTAAAGTTAATTAATCGATTGGCATCAATCACTCTATTCAATTAACAGGCGGGATGGTTATAAGAACGCGGTGGGTTTGGATGAAGATGTGAAGACACTTGAGAAAATGCTGCTTCATAAAGATCAACCTCAGCAAATGTTTATCTCCATACTTGGGGAGAGTGGTGTCAGAAAGAAAACACTGTTATGTACTATCATCGGACATACTGATGCGATTTATGAGTTTGAAATTGTAGTTTGGTTCAACATGCCGGCAGATTACACCACAGAAGATCTCCTCCAAGAAATCTACGATAGAGCATGTGAAAGTGCACCACAACATCATCTGAATGAAGGCATTAATATCGCTGATAAGCTCCGACACCTCCTGAAGAAAAAGAGGTATTTGGTGATTATCGAGGGTACACGGTGACGTGTTCGTGTGCGAACACACTTTTTGGCGACTCCGCTGGGGACCAAACTTTGAACGGTCTCCGGCCCGTTCTTGCTATGAAGAGATCGTCATCTAGGGTTTGCAATCTACAAAGGTAATATGAATACACAATTCACATATGTAGATGCAAATAATGCGTATGTTGTTGCTAGATCATCTAATGAGCATAATGTATCGGCTAGCCCTATATTTATCAATCATGCATCTAATTATGTGCAAGGGCCGATGCAACAAAATCTCCATGATTCTATTTCATATAATTCTAGCAACATGCAACATATGTATCCCAACTCTCATGCATCGGCAACCCCACAAATCCATATGCTGATGAACAACATGATGGGTTCGGTTAATCGATTTGTAACACCTGATGTTAAAATTTCCAATAGCATAGAAGAGAGTGTTTCACCTTTTTATTCATCGGCAACTAATTTGCAGTATGTGAATCCAAACGTGCCGGTGGATAGGGGAATTGGCCATGTTGCTACTAGTTATTTGGCCAATTACCCTCAAACATCATATGCTACACCTAATGCTACTAATTTTTTGGCACCATACACAACTGTTGATGTCCATAATTCGGCTCCGCACCTTCATGGTCATGGCCGAATAAGTGAAACTTCTGCAGGAGCACAAATGCCTTCACCTACTACCGTGGCATATCATGTACCCCCTACACAATTACAGAATTTCGGCAACATCTCATTGCCGAAAGAGTCTAAAAGCATCGGGGGGCAACCATATCCAGACTGGGTGGTTGAGAACAAGCTTACATTCTCTTGGGATTTGTGCAACTCCATTCGACAGGAACTAATAGAAGGAGGGAAGCCTCATGATTTTGCTGCAGTAAAAGCTAGAGTTGTGCAAATGATGCAGTCGCCCAGTGTTGTACCATCTAGTGTACCCCCTAAACAATTGCAAAGTTTCGGCACCTCATTGCCGGAAAAGTCTGAAAGTATTGGGGGGCAATTTCATGAGGAGTGGATGGAAATTGAGATGAAAAGGTTCAAAGCTCGCCAAGCTGAGATGTGGGCTAAAATTAGACAAGAGCGAGAAGCCTTGCAAATTCAAAAAGATAAAGATATTGATTCGGGTAACAAAGAAAATCCAGTTATTGAAAAAGCCGAATCAAGTAGTATATATTCTGAGTCCATCAAATCCAAAGAAGCAAGCATTATTGAGAAAGGGCATGGCAAGCGTAGGAAAACAGCGGTGCTTGATTTTTCTGAAGTTAGCGGAACCTACTTCCTGCCCTATGAGTTTCGTGCCGTAGAAATTGACAAGCCTCTAGGACAAGAGCAAGTAGCTGAACAAAGTTTGGCTGACAAGGATCTTCAAAGTAATGTTGCATGGAATCAAGAAAAAGATGATGATAAGGCGTTGGGGAGCCATCCAAAGATAGATCAAGATATTGTTCAAGTCACACCACCATCATGCTCTCCCAACAAATTTTAAAAAGTATGCCTAGCAAGTAATTTTCCTATTTCCAGATTTGGTCGCAACTTCATAGTTGATGCATCTATTAGAAAAATCCTCATAAGTAATTTTGAAAGACCAATGAAGAAGGGTTATTTACTTGTTAGCAACAAAATTGTTATTGAGCATATCGGTCAACCCATTGTGCCATTCAGAAAGACCGATAGCGAAAAATTATTGCAGCCAAGGCTTTCCCCGTTGCTTTATCTAAAGCTCATATCTAATTGGGTAGCTTTGCTTATTTCTTACTTGGCTTACACTTGGTCTCAATTGAGACATGTATGTTTTAACTATTTTTGTTTCAGAAATTTAAAGCCAAGGTTAAAATCTTTTGAGCAAACCGATGCCAGTATAGTTTCTTATCCAAAGACATCGGAGGTAGAGTGAAAAACACAATGCATAGCCGAATGGGGTGATGCAAAATCTGAATCATTCATTTGCTTAACTCCAAAGCCGTTCTCACAACAAGATCGGCTAGAGAATAAAAAATTTACCTTCAGTTCAAGCATGTGTGATCAAATATTTGATTTATTGTTGAGAAATAATTATATTAGAATTCTTGACCACCATGTTGAGCCATCTGTCCAGGGACGAATGTATTGTAAGTTGCATGATTCATCCAAGCATAATTTTGAGGATTGCAAGATGTTCCGTCAAATAGTTAAATCGGCCATTGATAAAGGACGATTAAAATTTGTTGAGACACCAACAGATGATGGGTCTATTCGAATTGGTCCTGATGGCAAAAGGTTTTTGCATCGGCTGCTTCAAGCCGATCCATTTAAAGAGAAGGTAAAAACTACAGGTGATGGGATTGAGCTTTCAAGTAATCAAGTTGTTGAAGAGCATAATGAACATAATCTTGAGGGCGAGAATTCCATCGAAACTACAATGAAGACGCCAAAGACTGGGGGGCACCAAGCAAATCCAATGATCGACGAAAGCAAATCAAAAGAAAACAAAGGCCGAAATAAGCACAAGTATAAGAGATCAAAAATCGCCTTTGCTGAACTATTGGATAAATATCAAAAGAAGTGTGATGAGAAGAATGCTTGTCGGCCCAATCCTGGAAAGAAATCAAGATCACCCCCAAGGCGCAAATATGAGGATTGGTATTGGCAAAGTGAGAATTTTAATGCAACATATTCATATCCTTATTTTAAGCCACCAATACCAATGTCGTGGATGCCTCCCTATGCTCATATAGATCCATATCCATCATGGGACAGGTATGATACAAGGGCACATTCTCCATCTTATTTTAGATCATCTCACCAATATTATGCAACTTCGAGAAGATCAACATTTGAACAATCACATGTTAAAGACCGCTTCAGTCATAAGAAATTGGTCTAGAGCTCAAGGAAGAAGAAAGAGGTGGTCAAGCAAGTTTACCGTGTTAAAAGATATGGTCGTAAGAGTGCAACTTCAGATTTGATCTCAAATGAAAAAGAGCCAATTAATGTGTTGACATTGGCTACTAAAGACAATGAGACAAAGCAACCAATTATTGAGAGTCGAAGTGTCAAATCTACAGAAAATAAGTTGAGAGTGCACAAGGCCAAAAAGGAATTGCCATTGGTCAAAACAGAATCACAGCTGAGATGCCCACTCGTCTTATCCTATTGGCAAAAGAGGGAACTACAAAAACTTAGTGCACATGAACTTGAAGAAAGGAACATGGCATGGGTTCCCAAAGGAAGTGTTCAAAATAAGAATTATGTGAAAGCATCCATTACACGACGTGCGGCAAAGATGAAGAAGGAAAAGAGTGAAAACTATGAAGGACCAAGCCGAAGGTTTCAACATCTTCGTTCCACACATTATCCATATTCTTCAACTATGTCATTGATGCCTATGTCATGGAATTCGTCATCAGGTATGATTGGTTACCCTCAATGGACTTATTATAATCCATGGATGCAATATAATTTCTTACATCATGAAAGGGTATTGCCAAATCACTATACATTTGATTAGCTACAAGTTTGTTGCTGATCCAAAGGGCCGAAATACTTGATTTGTCATTTCATTTGTTTATTTCGGCTATATGTGCTTTGAATGAAGTTTACATAGTAATGGATGATATATACTTACCGTCCTAAGAAGATGCAGAATGGACGATGGAGTGTTTACATCGTCCTTAGAACCAACATGCTACAAGTTATTTTTCGGCACGCTAGCTATGCCGAAAAACAGGGGGGCATGTGTTGACGCTCAAAATTGGCACAGTCATAAAATTAGCATAGGTTATATCAAGAACAATTCAAACTTATAATTGGAAGTCACCTTGGAATGTCTCTCTTCGAGAAGATCAAGATGGATATCAAGATAGTCTAAAACGGAGCTCAGACTCAAAAGTTATGACAAGTTCAGATATGCTCATGTTGACACCAGAGTAAAGAAAGGCATAAAACTCAATCAAGATGGCCTCTGGTGGAATCTGTTTCAACATGAAAGTTGTGCGTCTCGTCGAAACGATTGATTTTGATATAAAAATCGTCTTAATCCGAGTTCGTATGCAACCTGTGGAGGCAAAACAAGGTCAGAAACAAAAGCTGCAGAGTCATTTCAGACCGACCGAGTTGATTTGATCGGTGAGACCGAGTTTGTCCGAAAATTTACCAGAGAGTTGGCAATGTTGACTCGGTAGGACCGAAGCAAACTAATCGGTAAGACCGAGATTGATCCAGAAAGTTACAGAAAGTTGACCACGTTCACTCGGTGGGACCGAAGCAAACCAATCGGTGAGACCGAGATTGATCCGGAAATTGCCAAAGATTCCTATCCGAGTTAGCTTAGGGTTTTTGATGTTTTGGACGGAATTTTTAGTCCTTTTCTTGTACGGGAAGTCCAGCCGCCTCTTATATATGTTGGGGGTGACGGCCGATTGAAACAACACACAATCGAACAAATCTATCTACATCTTTTACCTTTACTTTTCCTTCTCCATTGTTCTTCTTCTTCCTCGTTCTTCGTTCGTTCTTCGTGTTGAAGGGCAGCGATCCTCGAGGCTCTAGGGGCGGGCGAACCGACCTAGGGCAGCCCATGGCCGCCGCACGTCCAGACGGGTCCCTCCCGGGCGCGTGGGATTTCGGGTCCTCAAAAGCGCCTGCCAGATTGTCTTGCGTACCGCGCTTCCGGCAGGCCTCCTTTGACGTGAGCTGCGGTGCATCACCCCCGGCGTCGAGGGTACACGGTGATGTGTTCGTGTGCGAACAACCGCCAAGGACCAGCAACGCCGGGGTGGAAGGAGCTATGAGAGGGGGAGGGAAAGACCTGCAGATCTGGCGCCGTCCGCCAGGGGGAAGACCGCGTGGCGTACTACATCTAACATGCTTTGACACTATGCATTCTAAAGTTAATTAATCGATTGGCATCAATCACTCTATTCAATTAACAGGCGGGATGGTTATAAGAATGCGGTGGGTTTGGATGAAGATGTGAAGACACTTGAGAAAATGCTGCTTCATAAAGATCAACCTCAGCAAATGTTTATCTCCATACTTGGGGAGAGTGGTGTCAGAAAGAAAACACTGTTATGTACTATCATCGGACATACTGATGCGATTTATGAGTTTGAAATTGTAGTTTGGTTCAACATGCCGGCAGATTACACCACAGAAGATCTCCAAGAAATCTACGATAGAGCATGTGAAAGTGCACCACAACATCATCTGAATGAAGGCATTAATATCGCTGATAAGCTCCGACACCTCCTGAAGAAAAAGAGGTATTTGGTGATTATCAGAGGCATATGCTCCAAAACCATTCTCAACTGTGTGAGGGTGAGCCTACCAGATGACAATAATGGTAGCCGTATTGTGCTCGTGTTGGACACTGAGAGCGAAGAAGTAGCATGGCATGCTAACACCATGAACAAAGATGGCATAAATGGAATCCACATGTTGGGCCGTTTGGATGAAAAAAGAAGTGGGCAATTGTTCTGTTCGAGGGCCTTGAGGAAAGAATTGTCCGATGTGAAGGAAAACAGGGAAATGAGCAAATACAGCAAAATTGTGTATGATATAACTGGGGCTACCCTCTGGCTATAGTGCTCCTGGCTGGACTCCTCCGATCCCAGGGCAGTGGGAAGCAGTGTTGCAACAGCTCAGGCATATACCAGGAATGGAAGAAGCACAAGGTGTTGGAAATATGAGCGATTTACCAAATAATTTTATTAACAGAAATACTAGATAAAGCATGACTAATATAGTAGAGATAAAACAAGTCATGCATTCTAACAGAGAGAAGGTAAATAGGTTCTGCATATATGAACCGTAGCCTATCATATCTAAAGCAGACAGTATAGCAAGTAGCATATATGAAGTAGAACCTATCATGTGTAGGATAAGGACTAGAACAAGATACTGCGGTAGAACCTTTAACAGGAAAGACAAGAACACGTACGGGACAGCAGCAGCAGAAGTGCTGGACTTGGGGTCGGTGTCCTCACCTGCCATGTCGTCGAGGAGGTCATGGACGTCGGGGAAGAAGTCGTCGTCGGGGAAGTAGTCGTCGGCACCGGATCGTCCGTGATGAAGCAGCCAGTAGTCGCGCTGAGCGCTCCCCAAAAACCTTATCACCCTTCTCCCGTACAGGACTCAAAAGGTGCGGTTTCGAAGGCCTACTGTCCCGACCTGCGGTGCACGTCGCAAGACGGGATGGGGAAGAACGTAGCAGCAGAGCAGTGGTCGGAACTTTGTGGCGAGAGGAAGAGGAGCTTCTGTTGTGTCTCTCTGGAGAGGAGCGACCTCTCTTATATAGGCACAGGAGAAGGACGCGAAGAGGCTGCGACGGGAGGTGAAGCAACAAAGGGAGACGAAGCGAACAGGCAGCGGCCGAAGAGGCGCGCCTCGGCTCGGCTCATTCCCGCAACCCGCGGTGCGTCGTGACGAGGCGAGGCGAGGCGAGGCGTGGTGTGGCGTGGCGAGGCGGGCGGCGGAGGAGGAGTGCGCGTGGATGTCCCTCTTGTTCTTATGCTCATACATGTGGGGAAAGAACCTCCCTTATAAAGAGGTCCAACTCCCTCTAAACTAGCAATGTGGGACTAAACTTTTGTTCCACCTCTTGCCTTGCACAAATGGGTTGCGTGGGCCTCTAGGATTTATTAGGAATTTCTGAAACTCCTATTGGGCTAGGCCCAAAATAGACAAAATTCCAGCAATCCCCCACCAGATCTTAGAGGCACACAAAAATTTGCCTTTGGTTCCAAAACACTGTTTTATATACCGGTACTGCAGTGGAGACTGTTAAGTTGAACTTCCACCTAGAACTCTATGCTACACTAGTAAGCAACTTGAACACTGGACTGGGCCTTGAACTGCAAGTTTTCTGCGAATCTAGCTTCACATAAAGCCTTGACCGATACGTGGCTACCGTGGATCTTCCCCGCAGGTGGAGCTTATGCGTCATACTCTGTGACCTTTCATGAGTTTACTAGAGAGAACCCTACTCTCATAGATTGCGACGTTTGACAATCAGACTCATATAGGTGTGTTCTTCAAAAGATGTTCTGCAGGATAACATCTCTGCTTAAATAAGCCACTTAGAACACATTAAGATATACATCAACCTGTCATGCAGATTAGGAGAGTATTGCATCTTCATGGAGTGGTATTATGAATAGTAAGGATACTCTCCTCTTAGTTGACCAACAGCTTGTCTTCCACATCTAATGGATCTCCGATCACAAAGAATAGGTTACCACTGTGAACAACTCATATTGTGGGTCTCATACCCATCTCCCTCGATGCATTATCTATCACATTACGTGATAGACCCTTAGTAAAAGGATCTGCCAGATTTTTAGACGTTTGGATATAATCCAATGCAATAACTCTGGAGTTTTTCATTTTCCTGACAGACTTTAACCTTCTCTGAACGTGTCTTGATGACTTCATGTTATCCTTTGAGCTGCTCACTTTCGTGATCACAGTTTGATTGTCGCAGTTCATAAGGATACCCGGTACAGGTTTCTCAACAACCAATAAGTCATTCAAGAGCCGACGAAGCCAATCTGCTTCGACCGTAGCTGTATCTAGTGTTTTGAGTTCTGCTTCCATTGTTGACCTCGTTAAGATGGTCTGCTTGCAAGACTTCCAAGAAACAGTGCCACCTCCATGAGTGAATACATAACCGCTCGTGGCCTTTATCTCATCAGCATCTGAGATCCAGTTTGAGTCACTATACCCTTCAAGCACCTTTGGATGCCCGGTGTAGTGAACTCCATAATTTGCAGTGCCTTTCAAATAACGCAAAACTCTCTCTAGAGCTTTCCAATGCACATCTCCTGGTTTTGAGACAAACCGACTCAGTTTGCTAACAGCAAAAGAGATGTCAGGTCTTGTAGCACTTGCTAAGTACATAAGCGAGCCAATAATCTGAGAATATTTCAATTGATCTCTAGCAATTCTTCAATTTTTTCGAAGTAATACACTTGCATCATATGGTGTTGGAGAGGGCTTGCAGTCACTATAACCAAAGCGACTCAAGATCTTTTCCACATAGTGAGATTGAAGCAATGTAATCCCACCATCATCGTCTCTCAACAACTTGATGTTCAGAATGACATCAGCCACTCCTAAATCCTTCATCTCAAAACAACGAGATAGGAAATCCTTGACCTCCTTAATAGCATTCAGATTTGTTCCGAAAATCAGTATGTCATCAACATACAAGAACAGGATAACTCCCTCGCCCCCACCATGGCGATAGTACACACATTTGTCAGCTTTGTTCACAACAAAGCCTGCAGCTGTTAAAATTCTATCAAACTTCTCATGCCACTGTTTGGGTGCTTGCTTAAGTCCGTACAAAGACTTCAGCAACTTGCACACTTTCCCTTCCTGACCATCTAGTACAAACCCATCTGATTGTTCCATATAAATTTCCTCGTCCAACTCTCCATTTAGGAAAGCAGTCTTAACATCTATTTGATGAACGAGAAGACCATGTGAGGCGGCTAGTGAAAGTAGAACTCGAATAGTGGTCAGTCGAGCCACAGGTGAGTAAGTATCAAAGAAGTCTTCACCTTCCTTTTGGGTATAACCCTTAGCCACGAGCCGAGCCTTGTACTTTTCAATAGTACCATCAGGCCTAAGCTTCTTCTTGAATACCCATTTGCATCCTATAGGTTTGCACCCATAAGGACGATCAGTTATCTCCCAAGTTTCATTCGCCAAGATGGAATCCATCTCGCTACGAACCGCTTCCTTCCAGTAGTCAGCATCTTCAGATGCATAGGCCTCTGAAATAGAACTGGGAGTGTCATCTATGAGATACACAAGAAAATCATCACCAAAGGACTTTGCAGTCCTCTGTCTCTTGCTCCTAGTAGGAACTTCATTGTTCTCCTCCACAGGACTTTCAAAGTGTTCCATCGAAATGGTAGGTTCGGTAATTGTAACTGGTTCCTGATTCGATGAACTAGGCATCTCCTGATTAGATGAGGTAGCCATATCCTTCATGGGAAAGATATCTTCAAAGAAAGTCGCATCATTCGACTCCATGATCGTACCGACATGCATGTCAGGTACCTCAGATTTTACAACCAAGAATCTATAGCCAATGCTATGAAAAGCATATCCCAGGAAAACACAATCCACAGTCTTTGGTCCAAGCTTCCGCTTCTTTGGAATTGGAGCATTGACTTTCGCCAAACAACCCCATGTTCGTAGATAAGAGAGTTTTAACCTTTTCTTCTCCCATTCCTCGAATGGAGTTATCTCTTTGTTCTTTGTGGGGACTCGGTTCAGGACATGACATGCTGTCAATATCGCCTCCCCCCACCATGCCTTGGAGAGACCCGATGTGTCTAACATGGCGTTAACCAAATCAGTTAGAGTACGGTTCTTTCTTTCGGCCACCCCATTTGACTGAGGTGAGTAGGGAGGCGTCCTCTCATGGATTATACCATGTTCCGCACAAAAAGCATCAAACTCATTGGAAAAATACTCTCCACCACGGTCGGACCTAAGCCTCTTGATTTTTCGATCAAGTTGGTTTTCCACTTCAGCTTTATAGATCTTGAAAAAGTTCAAAGCCTCATCCTTAGATTTCAGAAGATACACACGGCAGTATCTAGTGGAGTCATCAATTAACGTCATGAAATATTTCTTTCCACCTTTTGTCAACACACCATTCATTTCACATAGATCTGAATGTATGAGCTCTAGTGGTGCAAGATTTCTTATTTCCGCAGTCGTGTGAGACTTACGAGGTTGCTTAGCTTGCACACACACTTGACACTTAGATCCCTTGACGGTGGTGAAACTAGGGATTAAGTTCAACTTCGCTAGTCGCGACATGCAACCAAAGTTAACATGACAAAGACGTGAATGCCACACATTGGATTCACTATTGTTGCAAATATGATTAACAACTTTATTGCAAACGTCTGATAAGGATAAACGAAACAAGCCTCCTGACTCATAGCCTTTACCAACAAAGGTTCCATACTTGAATATTACAAATTTATTCGACTCAAAGACAAGCTTGTAGCCATCTCTACACAGAAGAGATCCGCTAACAAGATTTTTATTGACGGAGGGGACATAATGCACGTTCTTCAGCCGCACGATCTTCCCCGAAGTAAACTTCAGATCGACCGTGCCAACACCATGAACAGAAGCACTTGAACCGTTGCCCATCAGCACGGTTGAAGTCCCTGTGGTCTAATAAGACGAAAACATGGAAATATCACCGCATACATGCACATTAGCACCTGTGTCAATCAACCAGTCAGGAGAATGACATACTGAAAGAATAGTGGAAAATATACCATACCTAGCATCCTTCATGTCAGTGTCTCCAATGACAACATTAGCGGTCTTGCCGCCTTTCCCAGGATGACACTTGTCATCGCGATTAGGGCAACTAGGAGCCCAATGATCAGGATCCCCACACACATGACAAGCACCTTTCTTCTTGCCATTCTTCTTCTTGAAGTTCGTGTGTTGCACAGCCTTGTTCTTCCCATCAAACTTTGCTTTTCCATCAAACTTGCCCTTGTTCTTGAACTTGTGGGGCTGGAAGTTCTGCTTCTGTACCACATTGGCACTAGATCCTCCCTCAATACCTCGAGCACGTGTGTCCTTTGCTCTCGCCTTTTCTTCCACATCAAGAGTGTCAATGAGATCCGGGACGGAAAACTCCTGCCTCTTATGCTTCAGCAAGGTAGCAAAGTTCCTCCATGAAGGAGGAAGCTTAGTGATGATACCTCCGGCAACAAACTTGTCCGGTAGCATACAACTGAAGTGCTCAAGTTCTCTAGCAAATGACTGTATCTCATGAGCTTGCTCAACCACGGAGCGCTCTTCAGTCATCCTGTAATCATAGAATTGCTCCATGATGTACAGCTCAGTGCCAGCATCCGAGACCCAAACTTGGCCTCGAGTGCACCCCACATATCTTTTCCATTATCAATTGACGCATAAGCATCAACTATGTTCTCACCAAGAACACTCAAGAGAGCAGCCTTAAACAGAGTATCCATTTTCTGAAAAGCTTGTGCCTGTTGAGCATCAAGCTCTCCTTCAGGTTTGCCGAGAGTGGCGTCATAGCAACTCATGGTTTGAAACCATAAGACTGCTCTCACGCGCCACCTCTTATAGTGGATACCCTCAAACATAGTAGGTCTCATGGAAGCAGCAAAACCACTTGGGGTAAATTGCCTATAATAAGGTTTTTGGATTGTTGGAAATATGAGCAATTTACCAAATGATTTTATCAACAGAAATACTAGATAAAGCATGACTAATATAGTAGAGATAAAACAACTCGTGCGTTCTAACAAAGAGAAGGTAAATAGCTTCTGCATATATGAACCGTAGCCTATCATATCTAAAGCAGACAGTATAGCAAGTAGCATATATGAAGTAGAACCTATCATGTGTAGGACAAGGACTAGAACAAGGAACTACGGTAGAACCTTTAACAGGAAAGACAAGAACACGTACGGGACAGCAGCAGCAGAAGCGTTGGACTTGGGGTCGGTGTCCTCGCCTGCCATGTCGTCGAGGAGGTCGTGGACGTCGGGGAAGAAGTCGTCGTCGGGGAAGTAGTCGTCGGCGACCGGATCGTCCGTGATGAAGCGGCCAGTAGTCGCGCTGAGGGCTCCCCAAAAACCTTATCACCCTTCTCCCGTACAGGACTCAAAAGGTGCGGTTTCGGAGGCCTACTGTCCCGACCTGCGGTGCACGCCGCAAGACGGGATGGGGAAGAACGTAGCAGCAGCGCAGTGGTCGGAACTTTGTGGCGAGAGGAAGAGGAGCTTCTGTTGTGTCTCTCTGGAGAGGAGCGACCTCTCTTATATAGGCACAGGAGAAGGACGCGAAGAAGCGAACAGGCAGCGGCCGAAGAGGCGCGCCGTTCGAATTCAGTGTCCACTACAGAAAACGTTTCAACTCCCACGTGACCTTTCGTATACCCGTCGTTCGTGGCAAAAATTTAGACTGCGGCGCGGCGAGGCGGCGGAGAAGGAGCGCGCGTGGATGTCCCTCTTGTTCTCATGCTCATACATGTGGGGAAAGAATCTCCCTTATAAAGAGGTCCAACTCCCTCTAAACTAGCAATGTGGGGCTAAACTTTTGTTCCACCTCTTGCCTTGCACAAATGAGCTGCGTGGGCTTCTAGGATTTATTAGGAATTTCTGAAACTGCTATTGGGCTAGGCCCAAAATAGACAAAATTCTAGCACAAGATGTCGAGGGAAACAAGATAACTGAATCTGTACTGTCCAAGGGGGTGGGGGGGGGGGGCATATCGAGTGGCAGATGAGCCCTATAACAAAAGCTAAGATCTCCATAAGAACAACCACCATCGAGAGGGTCTTCTGGGCAAGTTTTGAAGACATTCCAAATGACCTCAAGTCTTGCTTCCTCTACTTGGCCGCCATCCCAAAGAATACAACTATATATGCTGATGATGTTGTGAGGATTTGGATGGCTGAGGGTTTCATCAAGCCGCGGCAGGGCAAGACTTTGGAGGAGCTGGGTCACACCTACCTCAAGGAACTGGTGTTGAGATGCCTTGTTCATATTGATAAGATGAACAATGTTGGCATCATTGAGAAGGTCATCGTTCACCGAAGCCTCTATGGGTTCCCCCATTCAGAGGCTCGCGAGGCTGGATTCATGGATGTTCATGGCATGAATGAAATCTTTGTTCCACCATTGGTGCGCCAGTTCTCTTTCACGAGTTTCAAAGGTGGACACACGACATTCACCAACAAGTTCTGTAAGCTGCGTTCCATCATATGCTGGGTCCAGGAGAAAGACCCGAGCAATGACGGCCAAGGAGTGAACCAGAAGCACCGGCAATCCGGCATGATCTCAAGTTTCTTTGTGTGTCCAAGTTCCTTCGTGTAATCTCTGTACATGGATTATGGATTAAGGAACTGCCGAATGAGATTGGTGGCGTGGTACACTTGCGATACCTAAATGTTAGTGGCTGCAATGACCTGAAGAAGCTTCCCTCCAGCATCAAGAGTCTGCTCAACTTGCAGACATTGGACATAACGGGGACTCAAGTCGAGGAGATTCACTCATCCTTCTGGAAGATAAGACGCTGTGTCATGTGTTTGCAGACGAGCTCAGGCTTCCAGCATCCATCAAGGAAGAATTGGACGAGCTGCAGACTCTATGGGGTGTAAAACCTGCCCCAGGAGGAGAATGGGATCAAGGGAATTGCCCACTGCACAAGATGACCAAACTCCGGACACTGGGTCTGCAAGGATTCAAGGAATCTAAACATGGGGGCGCACTTGAGAGTGCTCTCAGGAAGATGAGTCGCCTTCACCACTTGGACTTGATAGGCAATGAGATCCCTTCATGTGTCTTCACGGCACAGAGCCTTCGATACCTTGAGATGGTAGGGCTCCGTGGCACAATCAAATGGCCCGAGGTTGCATCGGATGTTCGCAAGGTCCGGCCGAACCTCGCTCGGCTCGCTCTGCCTTGTCATATTATTACAAGCTTTTGTTCACAGTTCAATCAAATGCTTTGGCGCCTTACAAACAAGAGAAAGAGATGCGGCAACAGCTGCCACTCATGTCTCCAAATATCTTTATTGTGTACATAAAACGATTACTGTAATATTGTATATATAGTGGTGTTCCATATGTACTACTAGTATTTGTTTGGCATCTCTATTCACGCATTGATGTTGCAATCATGATCTGTAATGTCAAACAAAACCAAAAATAGTAAATGCATTTGCATTTGGACCCCGTTTGTTGTACGGTACACACACTTTGTGTGCAGCTCCTCACTGCTGGCCTCCTTTGGTACATAGGGTAAGGAAACTATAGGAATAGAAAAGTCATAGGAAATGAGATGGCATGCATCTCAAATCCTATGAGTAGAAATAGGAAAGGAGATGTCCTTTGTTTATTTTCCATTGAGTCTAGGCTAATGTTTATTTTCCTATAAAATGTGGAGGATAGGAAGATTTCCTCCATAGGAATAGGATTCCATTCCTACAAACCAAAGAGCTCTATAGGAATTTTGCCTATAAAAATCCTACCCTATAAAATCCCTACAAAATTCCTCCAAACCAAAGGAGGCCTGAAGCTCTATGATCCAGGGTGTTGGTGGTAAACTACAGCAGCCCGTTTGCTCAAAGTGTACTCCTGATTTCCTTTTGTTTCAGGTGAAATCTTTTAACACAGATAATTTTAGGGTAGATAATGCAATGCATTGTACGTGAAATAATGTTCAAAAGGCAAATCATCTTCAGAAAAATCATGCCTTCACCCTCCATGAAAGAATATCCTGTAGCACTACATGAAAAAAGGTGGACTAGTCGATAAACGATTCCTTGCTAGTAGAGATCAACCTCATCGCATCGGCAGTGATGATTGCACATTTGCACCTAACGGCGCTACTAACAGCGTGAAAAAAGCGACTGGTTCTTGCTATGCGGACAGCAGCGAAATTCCACCACCTGGGCCTACTTCTCTTATCAGCAAAGAGACCTGCTATTCAGATACCAAGGCCTCCAGCTTCTTGCGGAACTTCGGAATCGCTTCGGCTTTAACGCACATCACCAAGCCCATCTCCTTGTAGTTCTTCAGCTGCATGGGCAGACACAGGATTGTACTTAGCTACATGTTTTAATTTCAAGAGGCAGATAAGTTGCTGATTAAACTTTCAATCTGAGCTCAGCTGTGTGTTACTACGGGCACGCGATAGCTACTTTACAGTTGCAAGGTGCAGAACCAGATGAGAAACCAATATTGTGTTGCTGGATTATTGACAAGTCGGCTAGCAGTGTGGCGGTAGCTAGGTACTAACAAGTGTTATCTCTGAACAAGCTGCAGGGAGAGACATGAAATTTGTGTAATTGTGTTCTCGAAAAAATGCATCTCCCATGGAGTTAGACTGAATATGTTCAGCTCATGTTCAATGAGAGGCCTAACCATATGGCCTACACAAGTGACACGTAGGCCTCGCATCAGTGATCCCACAAACCAGGAGAGATCGAGTACATGCGTGTGAGACTAGACAATCGTACAACAATATACAGGACTAGCACATGCACACGTTAACACATGGGGGCTTGATAGGAAAGGGGCAAACTTGGCTTGTAGGTATAAACAACACCAGATTTCGATAGACTGGTGGTAATGGGAGAACTGAAATAACTTGTTAGAAGGAAAATACGAACAAGAGTTCAGGACAGAACAAAAAGGCAACAAAAGTTCCTACTGCTCAGCATGCTTGTCTACGACTACCGGCATTTCCTTATAACACAATACGAGGTTATGCCTTCCAAAACTAAACAGAAGAAACTAGCAAAGAAACAAATGCACCACGAAGACAAGTAAAACAACCACAGTTGCACACTTGCACGTGGTAAATAAGTATGTACATGTCAAGACATAATAAAGCATCAAAAGATTAGGCACAACTGACCTCCTGCTGAGCTGACTGTTCGGCACGAATTGGGAAAGTGAAAGACCACGAACTAAGCTGGCAAAGAAAGAAAGAAAGATGTGTCAGTACCTGTCACAGAAAAAAAAAACACCCCAGCAGAATGCTTTGATACCTCACGGAAAATTTCGTCCTCCAACTTCGGATAGATAACAGGTTCATCCTCATCTTTGCTGTTCTTTGCTTTCTGCTTTGGAGGAGTTTTTCTCTGCACAAAGTGACAGAGACAAGTTTGTTTGTATGAACAAATAGATTGCCAAAACAATATAGGCTCTTCAATATCAAGGGTACAGTTATACTTGAACCAGACCAACGCATTTGGCTCTACGGATTAACAAAACATGCCACTCTGTACATTCAAGCAAAGCAGGCACTGTCATAAGAAAAAGGAAACATCATGTATATTGAGCTCACCTCCAAGATTCTCACAAGCAACAGGTACTGCTTGAATCGGAAGGAGTCCTGGAGTTCTTGTGTTGGCTTCAGACATGACGGCAAAGGTTTCAAATTCATTAGGCGCATAAAAATGGACAGAACCAAATGTGCTTGACAAACTGATAACCCACCTCATCTTCTGTCGCCCAGGCAACCTCGTCAAAGAGAGAATCATACATCTTAGGGACCATTTCATACGGGAAATTCACAAATCGGCGACAGACCAGCAGGCCGACTGTAGACGCCTTGTCTTCCAGCAGCGACTTGAGCTTCTTCTTGGTGTCCTTGTCGCCGCAAACAGCAAGCAGATACTCCTTAAGATCCTTGATGCAGCGGTTCTCCTGCAAGGCACCAGCAAGGTTTTCAGTCTGAAATCCACCTAAGCATCAACGAATCAGACCACACGAGTCAGTCAATTGTGCATCATACCCCGTATCTTCCCAAATTGAGCACGGTAATGAGACCGAACAGGTCCTCATCGTCGTCGCCCGTGTCGCTCTTGTCACCCCCATTTGCTTCCCCATCCTCATCCTCGTCCTCGGCCATCTTGACAACGGTGCCGACGGTGGTTTGCTCCAGGACGAGGTCGACGAAGCCGGTGAGGTCCCAGGGCTTGGAGTCGAGGTAGGTCTTGAGCAGCAGCCTGACGCCGTGGAAGTCGGTGGGCTTGGGGTCGAAGAAGGCGAAGTCCGCCTGCACTGTCTCCATCTGCAAGCGCCGCCAACAAGAGGAGCAAATCACCAAACTTTGCCGGTGAAACAGTAAATCAACAAGAGGAGGAAAGAGTCAGGCACCTCCTGGGACGCGTCGTCGTCGTCGCTGCTCGAGCACTCCAGGGAGCTGTCGCTGTCGCCGTCGCTGCCCGAGAGCTCCTCGTCGGCGTCGCTGCTGGGGCGCTCCTCCTCGTCGCTGGTGGGCTCGGCCTGCTTCGCGCGCTTGGGCGGTGGCGGCGGCATGTCGGCGGTGTCTGGCGAGCGAACGAGGCGTGAGGGGCGCGTTCGGTAGGAGGGGTCGGGGGGTTGGCAGGACCGCAGGAGCTTACCTTGATGGGGTTTGGCGGCGGGGCCTGCGTTGGTGAGAGGCAGCCTGGAGAAGCCGGAGGCGGGGGAGAAGAGGAGGGAGCGGGCGAAGGGGGAGAAGCCGGCGAACGGGGATGGAGCTGGGCGCTTCCGGCCGGCGGGCATGTCTCGTCGCGGGCGGCGAGGGTGGCGGCGCTGAGGGGAAAGGGGGGGAGAAATAATCGGACTCAGCTCCGCAGCCCTCGCTACCCTCCTTTTTCTTGGAGGCTGGGCCGAGAGGGGAAGACGCTGGGCCCATAATAAGATTGGCAACCAGCGCATCTTGTCTCTGTATTTTCTTTGTCTAACCCAAAAAAAAATATTGTCACGTCTAGGAAAATATATAAATTGCCAATCAAGAAATAATACGTAAACTGCCACATCTATAAAAAATGTATATCAAAAACTGCTAATTGGCAAAGTGAACAAAACCAGTATTTTAACCAAAATGCCATCATATAAAGACCCTACATGGCAAGTTTAAAAATCAATACAAAAAAGGAAGTTGCTGTTGTCAATAAAAATAAAAATTCCATCAAAATAAAAATAAAAAATGCTATGATACAGATACGTATATATAAAATAATAGTTCTAGGATAAATAAGTTTGATATCATTCTCATATTTGCACTTTGCACGAGAGCGGTGGGATAAACAAGAAAAAAGTTTCCCTGGCTGGAGCGATAAATCCGGATAACGTGAGAAACTATCGCGTGGGGAATACGTGTCGAACAGCAGTCAGATCGTTCGGATCTGTCGCTAAATCCAGGTGGTTCGAAAATAAACAAAATCGCTTATTTATATATGAAATAATACTTTTAGGATAAATAAGTTCGAGATATCATTCTCATATTTATGGTACATTTTTCAAAATAAAAAGCAAAGTCAAAGAATCTATTTATATATGCAATAAAAAATAGGATAAAAAAGTTTGATATATAATTATCATTTATGGAACATTATTATATCACAAAACACCGGAATTCATCGTTAGGTGAAAATAATTAAATTTTGAAAATCAATCAAAAAACTATCGTCTCAAGATTCATCATAATTAACATAAACATAACTAGCAAATTAAACCCGCTCTCCAGGGTACCACGACATAGAACCGGGGTATGTTTGCTGTTGGTCGGCCCTCGGTTCGATCGGGACAACAAAGAAAAATTCTAGAAACGCAGAGGTGGACGATCGACTCGTGCCGATTCCTCGGTCCAGCTTCCACAACATTGATGGTTGAGAGATAGCGAGGCCGGCGATGGTGAGCTGGGGCTTGTGACCATGTGCTCACTTAAAGACCATTCGACAGCGTCCTGGTACACAACTCCTTGTACCGAAGAGTTGTCGGTGCTGCTGTCTGAGATCTGTACGAGGCCTCCTGCACTGGATAGGCGAACATGAGCGTGCTTGGGTCGACGGTCACACGCACCTTCGGGGGCATGTCCACCTTAGTCGTGTATGTCTTTGGCGTCCCCGGAGGCGCGGCATTCGTCAGCATCCTCACCACGGAGAACCTCGCTGGTTGTAGCGGGGCCATGATACTCGGTTAGATGACCTTGGACGGGCACGTGGTGGGAAGCTCAGAGCATCTCCACGAGTCATTGCACGAAACGGCCCAAAGTGCGGCCTCACCGAGCGTGAAGCAGACGTGGGCGGCGTACTGCCGCTCATACACGAGCCCAGAGTACATGGCCCTGGACACACGTTGATGTGCCCAGCTCCCATTTTGTACGCATTCAAAGTGGTTAGCTGGTCGTCTTGGATGTGATGCTCGGAGTTGTCGACTATGTCGGCCCTTGTCATGAGCGCGGACCTGCAAATCATAGAATCCAAAAACAATCAGTATGATTGCGGAGGTTTTTTCGATTGCTACCCAGTTCAGTTAGTGGGCAGGCTCCCTAGTCTTCTTACTTAATTGCGCCCGGACTCCAACTCAGATGCAGGCTCTTCAACAGGATGGCTGCGACACTCCCATGAAGGTGTCCCACATGAACCCGAAGTACACAGGACCGTTCTCGACCTGGTATGTTATCCTGCCCAGAATATTAACCCCGGGTGCCAACAAGTCGGACTTCAAGATGGTGGTGAAGTACCAGCTTGGGCCGTGGACGAGAAGAAGGCCACTACGGGGGCTAGAGTAACACCCAGAACGGGGTCGAGGGTGTAGTCGACGACCACCCTGGGGAGCGGCGAAATAAGTAGGCCTATAAATACTTGCCGCACTGAAGAATTGGACGGTTTCCCATGTCCATCAAGCTTCTGGTGTATCCACACACCTCTATGTCCAACATAACGATCGCGGACACGTTACTGCTCCGTCTCATTTCACCGTCGGCCTAACAAATGACAAGACAGCCCGGAACCCATGGTACAACTAACATTTCAAATTTGGGTGTACATAGCACTCGGCAAATTCCGTCTCACATATCGGGCTGCTCCTCTTGATGCATACATATTTTGTACTAAAATTTTATACTTACCATTCTGCAATGTTAAAGACTATAATTTTTCATTACCTATTTGGCATACTTAACAACATAACAAAGTTAAATATTAGTTGTATTATTTATATATTATATATTTGTAATGTAGTATATGATTGAAAAACACTCATGCGAATGTTTTGAATTCAATTTGTACTTTTTAAAAAAATGAATTTCAATTAGTTATTTATACTTCAAATTATCTACTCTCTTCGTTTTTAAATATAAGTCCTTTTAGAGATTTCAATACAGACTACACACGGATGTATATAGACACATTTTAGAGTGTAGTCACTTCATTTTGCTTCGTATGTAGTCTGTATTGAAATCTATATAAATCTTTATATTTAGGAACAGAGGGAATAGTTTATAAGTACATAAACATATGCTTTAACCAATATCGTAATGTGACTATTCTATACGATTAGGAAAACATATCTGTAGAATATTCTAGCGTACAAATTAACTATATGCAAGGGATTCATTCAGATATGCTTGTTTTGGAGCATCCATGTATAAATTTAATCATATATTTACTAAATTATATGGTTTATCCCATGTACCTATATGATCTTTCTTAAACAGAAATAATGGGTGTACAGATGTACACCCACGACTGATCTAGCTCCGTTCATGCTCGGAACACGCACCGGCATCTCGTCTTCTGGATAGTCGTTGTAGAGGAGATCGTGTGTGACCTCTGGTCGAACTGCCGTCAGCCATGCCTATCGACGAGCACTGGCCAAACACCACATCGTCGGCATAGACATCATTACTGACAACCCTGGCCATCAGTGACAGGTCCATGGTGCCGGCTCCCACGATCATAAGCCAAGGCACGTCATTGTGAACAGTCGATTGACATGGGCCTTTGTTGCCGGCGGTAACAACAAGAAGGACGCCAGCCCGCATGGCGGCGAAGGAGGCCACGACTATCATGTCGTGTTCGTACGTCGTAATGGAGGTTCCGCCGAGGGAAGATGGCGTTGACACCATCGTCCACCGCCACAAGGATAGCGGACATCAGTGATTCGTCGGGCCAGTCCCTTTGGACGCACGCCTGGAGACGTGCGCCCATGGAACCATGTTGGATGTGTTGCCATTGGCGAGGCCATTGATGGGACGAAGTTGTCGCTTGTGATGGTCGTCACATCACGTGGGTGTCGTGCCCGTCGGCAGCGTCCAAAGGTGGTCTGAAGGCAAAGAAATTATTGGCTGCGATGAGCTTGTGGAGGGGCTAGCTTAGGATGACTAGGGGACAATGACAAAATACGAACTCTTGAAGGGGTAAAAATCTATCTTTTGTGCAATATATGTAGCTATAGAAAAAATTTCTTTAGAGAATATCACAAGGCTGGGGGCAGTGCCCCCCCCCCCCCCGGCCCTCAACATAGCTCCGTCGTTGCTTCCTGTTGCATTTGATGTCCTTGTCGTAGGAGCCCCTTCATCGCTGTGGCGGCTCAATGTCCTCGAATCCAGCGTCGTCCATCGACGTGAAGAGCATTGGCGATTGATGCCGCCAACAACGACGCCGATTATCATCCCAAGACCGCCAAAGTAGGGCCAGTGATCAGGCGACTCCCCCTTGTGCTGTGGTAGGGGTGTCTGTGTGAGCATCGACATCCATTTCTTGGCCTCCTGCAGGTGGCTCGACAAGGAGTATGTCCCTCCTATCTTTCAGCATGCCCCGGTAGTCATTGCAGTCCTGCTAACATGGTTCTCGCATGCGGCAGCCCACGGCCCCGTTGATAGTGCACCATGGATATGAAGGAAATATGCCCTAGAGGCAATAATAAAGTTATTATTTATTTCCTTATATCATGATAAATGTTTATTATTCATGCTAGAATTGTATTAACCGGAAACATGATACATGTGTGAATACATAGACAAACAGAGTGTCACTAGTATGCCTCTACTTGGCTAGCTCGTTGATCAAAGATGGTTATGTTTCCTAGCCATAGCAAAGAGTTGTCATTTGATTAACGGGATCACATCATTAGGAGAATGATGTGATTGACTTGACCCATTCCGTTAGCTTAGCACTTGATCGTTTAGTTTGTTGTTATTGCTGTCTTCATGACTTATACATGTTCCTATGACTATGAGATTATGCAACTCCCGTTTACCAGAGGAACCCTTTGTGTGCTACCAAACGTCACAACGTAACTGGGTGATTATAAAGGTGCTCTACAGGTGTCTCCGAAGGTACTTGTTTGGTTGGCGTATTTCGAGATTAGGATTTGTCACTCCGATTGTCGGAGAGGTATCTCTGGGCCCACTCGGTAATGCACATCACTTAAGCCTTGCAAGCATTGCAACTAATGAGTTAGTTGTGGGATGATGTATTACAGAACGAGTAAAGATACTTGCCAGTAACGAGATTGAACTAGGTATTGGGATACCGACGATCGAATCTCGGGCAAGTAACACACCAATGACAAAGGGAACAACGTATGTTGTTATGCGGTCTGACCGATAAAGATCTTCGTAGAATATGTGGGAGCCAATATGAGCATCCAGCTTCCACAATTGGTTATTGACCGGAGACGTGTCTCGGTCATGTCTACATAGTTCTTGAACCCGTAGGGTCCACACGCTTAAAGTTTCGATCATGGTTATATTATGAGTTTATGAGTTTTGATGTATCGAAGGTTGTTTGGAGTCCCGGATGTGATCACGGACATGACGAGGAGTCTCGAAATGGTCGAGACATGAAGATTGATATATTGGAAGCCTATATTTGGATATCGGAAGTGTTCCGGGTGAAATCCGGATTTTACCGGAGTACCGAGGGGTTACCGGAACCCCCCGGGGGATTAATGGGCCATAGTGGGCCTTAGTGGAGAAGAGGAGAGGCGGCCAGGGCAGGGCCGCGCGCCCCTCCCCCTAGTCCGAATAGGACAAGGAGAGGGGGCGGTGCCCCCCCCCTTTCCTTCCTCTCTCCCTCCTCTTTCCCCTCCACTCCTAATCCAACAAGGAAAAGGGAGGGAGTCCTACTCCCGATGGGAGTAGGACTCCTCCTGGCGCGCCCCTCCTGGCCGGCCGCACCTCCCCCTTGCTCCTTTATATACGGGGGCAGGGGGCACCCTAGAGACACAACAATTGATCCCTTGGATCTCTTAGCCGTGTGTGGTGCCCCCCTCCACCATAATCCACCTCGGTCATATCGTAGCGGTGCTTAGGCGAAGCCCTGCGTCGGTAGAATATCATCATCGTCACCACGCCGTCGTGCTGACGGAACTCTCCCTCAAAGCTCGGCTGGATCGAAGTTCGAGGGACGTCATCGAGTTGAATGTGTGCAGAACTCGGAGGTGCCGTGCGTTCGGTGCTTGATCGGTAAGATCGTGAAGACGTAGAACTACATCAATCGTGTTGTGCTAATGCTTCCGCTTTCGGTCTACGAGGGTACGTGGACACACTCTCCCCTCTCGGTGCTATGCATCACCATGATCTTGCGTGTGCGTAGGAATTTTTTTGAAATTACTACGTTCCTCAATAGTGGCATCCGAGCCAGGTTTTATGCGTAGATGTCAAATGCACGAGTAGAACACAAGTGAGTTATGGGCGATATAAGTCATACTACTTACCAGCATTGTCACAGCCCTAGAATTGTTTGGAGATAGTTGCATCAGTGAGCATCATGCATCCTGTTAATTTCAAGAAACTTGAAATGAGGAAAGTGAAAGCCTCAGAAATCAATTTAAAAGAAGGGCAAGAACCCTTTAAATTGCATTCATTGTTTCCAAAATGCCTTCATAAATGTTTGTTAATTTTGGCAAGGCTTTGAGACCAAACCAAAAATAGGGAACATTTTTGTGGAATATTTTGGGCACTGAATTAAATCACTATCCTATTTGAATTTGGAAATATACCCAAGTATATATAGGATATATCTCCAAATACCTCTGATATATTTTACGTGCATTTGGATATTTTGCAACATGAAATTATTAGAGGATAATTGACACTGTTTTTGAAACTATTTTGAATTTTAAAAGCAGTGGCAAAGATAAAATAGAAACAAACAGAACAAAAAAACAGAAATAGAGAGAGAGAGAGAGAGAGAGTTACCTGGACTTACCTCTGCAGCCCACCTGGCGGCCCAAGTGGCCGGCCCAGCCCACCACCGCCTCCTTCCCTGTCGTCTTCCTCCTCTGCCAGAAGGACGGGCGCGTGCCCGATGCGCGCGCACCGCAGTGCGGCCACCTCCACCCTGCCTGGCTGCCCCCTCGTTGCTCTGGACCCTCCCCGCGACGCCACGCAACCTCCCCGACCCCCTCGAGCTCTCTCCCGTGCCTCTCCCCTCCTCTGGTCCTCTCTCCCTCTCGCGCCCGAGCACCACCGCCGCCGCCGCCCGCTGTCCCCGTGGCCACCGAGCTCCCCTCGCCTCTCCAAGCAGTCCACGGGCTACGCCTCCATCTCCCGCGTCTCTCCGTCAGCTCGCATGACGCCGGATGCCCTGCCTCGCCCTCTACCCCGCCATCTTCGTCGTCTCTGCCCCGAGATCGCCGGCGGCCGCACGACCTCATCATCCCCTCCCCGAGCTCGCCGAGGCCACCGTAGCAACCGTCGTGAGCTCCTCTCTCTTTCCCCCTAACCCCGCCGCTCCTCTCGCCCTCTAGCTGCGACTCCCACCGTGGCCAAATCCCGCCGCCGCCCGGGCTCGTTGCCGGAGTTGCTCCGGTGACTTTTTGGTCGTGCCAGCATGTCCAAAGGGTTTGTGGGCACGCGTATGTATCGTAGGCATCAAGAACCAGTCGATTTGCACACCGCAGCGACGAATCAGTCGTCACCCGAACTCCGGCCGCCGTCTTTGAGCTCGACGCGGTCGTCTCCGGCTGCCCCAACACCTGCCACCACCACCGTTGGACGCGCTGCTTTGCGGGCGTTCCAACGAGCCCAACCCGCCTCCTCTCGTCGCCGGAATCGCCGGGACGAGCGACGCCGCCGTGCTCCAGTTATCACCGGAGTTAATCCGGTGACGTGGTAGATTAGTTAGGGTTAATGACGTAGTTAGTTAGTACTTAGTGACACTGACAGCCGGGCCCCGCGGCCTAATTAAACTTGGTTTAGTTACTTCTTAGGATTAACTAACCACAGTAGCCCCATGCGTCAGTTTTGACCGTGCTGATGTGGCCGTTGACTGGGCCCACCAGTCAGCGACACAAATGACACTGTGTCACTGAGGTGTGGACCCCACACGTCAGATTTGACCTGGACGGTGCCTGTTGACCTGCTGAGGTCAGCATGACACAATGCTGAGGCAGTAAATGATTTTCTGGATTTTAAATAATTCAGGAAATTCCAAAAAAATTGCCTAAACTTCTCAAAATCATAGAAAATCAACTGTAACTCCAAATGAAATAAATTATATATGAAAAATGATCAGAAAAATCTAATCTATCCATCTGTACCATTTTCATGCATGTTAGAACAACTTATGGCTGCTGTTTAGACCAAATCATATTAAGGGCATTTAAACCTTCACATATGAAGTTGAATTTGAACATAGGGTTCAAACCAACTTCATTTAACCCGTTGCTAGTTGCATTAACTCAAATCACAGCATATTGATATGTCACGATCATGCATCATATTGTGCATTGCATTGATTGTGTTTCCTTCTCTGTTGCCGGTATTTGTCCCCTCTCGATAGACGTGGTTTCGACGATGAGATCGATGACACCAATGAAGAACTATATTATCTTCAGAAGTGCCAGGCAAGCAAAACCCCCTTGTTCATTCCAATACAATCCCACTCTCTCGCTCCTGCTCTCTTTTACTGCATTAGGACAACAACGATTCAACTGTTACATGCTGCGGTAGTTGAACCCCTTTCCTTTGCATGACCTGTCATTGCCACAGTAAATAGATGAAACCCACTAGCATGAGTAGGAGTTGTTTGAGCCCTAGTGTGCCTACTCATTCATGCTTGTTTGTCATGCCTGCTATTGCTTAGAGTTGAGTCAGGTCTGGTTCATCGTGGATGAATTGGAATGTGGTGAACACGTCCTACTGTTGAGAGCTAAGTGTGTGAACACGATTTGGTAAAGGTAGCGGTGAGAGGCCATGTAGGAGTACATGGTGGGTTGTCTCATTGCAGCCGTCCTTAGGAACCGAGTTCTGTGTTTGTGATCCATGAACAGCTACTACCACGCATTGGAATGCTTAAGTGCCCCTCTCGACTTATTAATCAACCTGATCTCTGTCCAGGAGTTGCAACTAGTTTCTGGTGTTTGTAGGTAGTGTTAGTAGTCTACCAAGTGGCACCCGATACAGGTGGGCTTGGGACAGACTAGGCACAGTGGCACGGTGTACCAAGTGGCACCCGAATGGTGGGCTTGGGAACCCTTCTCACATCGTTTGGGGCCGTGAGCGACACCCCGGCCGAATCTCCTTGCGGATGGAACCCGAATAGGCGATAAACCTAGACTAGAGACTTGTTGGTTAGTCAGGTCGTGGATGACTCCCTAGCCCGGCTTCCGCTTGAAGGTTGCCGAGGTACATGACGTGTACAGAGCGATAAGTGGCGAGAGCATGTGTGAAGAAGTACACCCCTGCAGGGTTATCATTATCTATTCGAATAGCCGGATTCCTCAGATATGGAAACTTGGACCCCTTGCATAGTTCATAGACAAGTGAAAGTGGATACTCTAAAACACGCAAGATAAGCGTGAGTGCTATGGATGGCCTTCTCGCAGGGAGACGGGAGCGGATCCATAGTGGTGTATTGATATGGTGAATATGTGGACTCATGTGCGCCACCTCAAAAGAGTTGCTTGCAGTCGTAGTTCAGGATAGCCACCAAGTCAAAGCTGGCTTGCTGCAGTTAAACCCCACCACCCCCTTTGTTGATACCGATGCATATGTAGCTAGTTCTGATGTAAGTCTTGATGGGTACATTTGTACTCGCGTTTGCCTATTTTATGTTTTGCAGAGAGACGTCGGTCTCGCTGGTAGTTCCGTGTGGACTTCGACTTTTAGCTTGATACCTCAGCTACGATCCCGTGTCCTCGGCAGGATCTGGTAGATAGTCAGGCTTCTCAGCCTTTTTCATTTGTAGATGTCTGTACTTAGACATGTTAAGCATCTGCATGTGTTTGACTTGTATGCTCTGAATGTTGGGTCATGAGACCCATGTTTGTAATATCTCGCTCCTCGGAGCCTAATGAATAAATACTTTGAGTCATAGAGTTATGTTGTGATGCCATGTTGTATTTGCACATATCGAGCATATTGTGTGTATGATTGAAAGGCTTGGTATGTGTGGGATCCGACAACCTAGTTGTTTATCCTTGGTAGTCTCTCTTATGGGGAAATGTAGTCTTGTGCTTCCATGAGCCATAGTAGTCCGCTACAGCCCGGTTCACCGGAGTCCTACTAGCCCAGCACTATTGCTCAAGACACTTGACTGGCCGGCATGTGTTTCACTTCGTTCCTGTGTCTGTCCCTTCGGGGAAATGTCACGCGGTGAAATCTGGAGTCCTGCCTAGCCTGCTACAGCCCGGGTTACCGGGTCCTGTTAGCCCAGTGCTACAGCCCGGATTCACACGCTACTGACCGATATGCTCGAAGTTGATTCATGTATGCCTGTCCCCATGGGTTAGTGCCGCTTTGGGTTCACGACTAGCCATGTCGGCCCGGGTTCTCTGTCATATGGATGCTAGCGACACTATCATATACATGAGCCAAAAGGCGCAAACGGTCTCGGGCCATGGTAAGGCGACACCCGTGGGAATACCGTGCGTGAGGCCGCAAAGTGATATGAGGTGTTACCAGCTAGATCGATGTGACTTGGAATCGAGGTCCTGACAGCGTTGGTATCATGCCTGACTGCCTGTAGGATTACCAAGCCAAACCGGTCGAAGTTGAGTCTAGAAATGCTTTAGTTATGTAAGGGAATTGATTGTGGAAGGGAACGTAAGGCTCTCTTTGTACTCCTTATCCTTATGCCCTTCTGCTCTGAGTCAACCTCTTCTTTCCTACGGGGTTAAGAACTAGGCTTCTCTTCTATCTCTCAGGATGACGTCTTACTAAACCGTAGTTGCCTAGGATTGTTGAGTTCAAGCCTCGGTTCAGTTCCTCCTACTTCCATATGTTCATAGCTGGCCTCAGAACCTTGATATTGTGGTGTTGAGTGGTTATGCCACCATTTTCGCAGGATGTCTCAAATCATTTTGAGCATTTACAACCGTTATGTTGTCCGAGTCATCCCAGGTTTCTAAACTATCTGATGCATTTGCAAATTCTTCTTCCCGTTCCCGATGTTCCTTTGGGCCAGATTAACCACACTAATCGATGGGTTGAGGTACTTTATTGCCTCGACATATATGTTGGAGCTATTATAATGACCCGAGGTGTCTTAGATTATCACTTAGTAATCTAGAAATGCTTTGCATCCCCAGTGTGATGATTCTGGCCATTATTCTCGAAAGAATCCCGTGATGCCATTTAGTAGTAGGTATTCTACTCCTGGGTTCTTGACCCAAGATTCACTCTACCTACCTCGTGTTGATAGTGTTGCTCGTACCTTTAGGATATTAGTAACCTTTGTGATAGCCTTCGAGGTCCGTGGTATTTCCTTCTTCCAAATACCATGAACTGCTTATGGCAGAAGTTCTTTTGAACCAAAAGGTCACAACCAGAGTGCTCTTGATGAGTTCTCCATTCTACATTGTGAATTTGCCAGTTCTACCTTTCTGCATGGGTTATCCGGAAGAAATGTTGCGCTTTGCTCGACATACTAATTCATGCGTCCACACCTCAAAAATTATATGTTCATTGAGTTGTACCTCTTTAGTTGTATTCTGACCTCCATCTATCAATTGAGAGTCAAGAGTATGTGTGCATTCGTGTTCATCGATGCCTATTATTCTTGTAGTCCGTCAAGTCGTTCTATTCCGGAATGACTAGGAGAAACAAACTCCAGTACCTCATCCATATCCAGGATTGGGTCAAAGTAGTTGTATTTCGCAGATCGAAATGCCAATCCAGATTTTTCTCTGTTCTACCTCGGAGTATTACCCCCTTTATGTCAGGATTGTCATGAGAATTGCACCAGCTCTCATGAATTTTTGATGCAGTGATACTTCTTGCCATCATTTTTCATTCCTCTGTCCCGTGTTGTCACAAACGGAATACCGACAAGTGAACCGTGATGTGTGAAATCAATACTCCTAGCAACTAGTTGCTTGGTAGTAAATGGACAATATTCTCATTCTTAGCGTGTTGGTTATTGAATCATCATTCTAAGATAGATTGTGCTACCTAGTCCTTATTCCTGGTGAACTTTTCGATCAATGAGTTAGGATTGTGTCAATCCCTTGCTTATTTGATCACATCATCTTGCCTCGAAAGCAAGAATGCTCCCGAGCTTAATAACATATCGGTGGTTCGTGATTTTCTGAATACCCTCCCGGAAGTATCACCGGGTTGTCCCCTGACCGTTATGTTGAGCTCGCGATCAAGTTGGTTTTCTTATAAACCACCCCTTCTTCAAGAATCTGTGTTGGATATCCCTGAGCTAGTTGGTTGAGCTAGACAACAACTTGGAGAGTTGGAAGATGAAAGCTTGTCCCACTTAGTTCATCTCCAAAGGGATATCTTTGTGTTTGTGTGTGTTGAAGATAGGTGATATCTTCATCGATTGATCCTCGTGATCAGTTGATCTATTACCTTGTCAAAACTTTGACTTGAGTATGGGCTATCGTCAAATCAAATCAGAACCAACGATATTCGTAATGTTATCTTACTCGTGGTTGATTCCTCGAGCATACACCATTACATCTTTTGGTCTGACCAATGCTATCACCGTGTTCACATGATGGTGGAAGTCCAGTGATATGGAAATTCTGATGAGTTGTTGTTGAGCCCATCAGCAATATTTTCATCTTATCCATGATTCATGTTGGGCATCTATGTTAGTGTTGGAAAATTTTATAAGCATTATCTTCATGTCCCGTTCATGAAGCATATGTTGGATGAAAGAAGTGACTTCCTCTAATTCATGTGCATTTGATGCAAGTTGCCGCCATGAACTCAAGAAAGTTTGTTTTTGCCTCCTCTGGAACCATCCCAAGTTAGTCATGCACGTGCAAGGTGCTCTATGGTTTGATAGGTTGGCCGCCTCCACACCATATGTGTTCCTAGCACACCAAGCCACTGATTGATTTGTATAAGGAAAAGAAGTTCCTTCTTAAGACCCGGGGCTTATACAAGGACTTCGATACCTCAATGATGGTTCCCAACCTGAACTCGGTAGTGTTTATTATAAGACTACTGTGTGGTCATGCTTGTCTGGGACAGCGTGTTCACATGTTGTAGCAAAACCTGCTCATGTTTTGGAGCTTGCTATGTAGTTCATTCCCTGAGAATCTTGCAACGTCATCTCGTCGATTTGTGTTGCAACCCTTCTTTCCAGGCATGTTGTCTGAAATATCATGTTATCAACCAGATCTGAATCTCAGGTAGATATGATGGTTGGAACATTTCCAACATTAGCATTTTGTTTCCAGCTTGCACGGCCATTGTGCCAGTTTCCCATGGGCTACCATTCTCAATTGCTGAAGAAGGATCATCTTCAGAAGTGGACTTACCATGAGTCCCATCCATTTCTGGTGATAAGCAAAAATCATTCGTTGCGTTGTCTTCAACAAGGTAGTCCACATCACCCATTCGAGTCCGGGTATGCCATTCCTTTGAACTCTGCCAAATGTCTGTTGGTGATTTGTCTTAGGCTGGTGTAGAGAGTTTCAATGATCCCTGTATTGAAAGTAATTCTTTTTGCCACTTAAGGGGATAGATCTACGATTCACCTTCCCCAAGGTGCCCGTTGTGGAATCATGGCAGTTAACTCCTCGCTACGTCGTGATCGAGCGTGGATTTGTTGCCTACTTAGTGGACCTTCGTCATCTGTTACACCCCATCCCCCCGAATGTATGTTTCGTGTCTCAGCTCAAGAGAAGTTTTATATCTCACCCTAAGAGTTGATCTTGAGTTGCCCGATCTTCGAGAAGATCGATTCCGGTACAGTTCCTGTCCGTCGTCATCGTGTTGGATGAAGATCTTGAAAGGAAGGACGCCAAGATCGATCTGAAGCAATGGCTCATGAAGATCATGATAGTTTGTACCCCCTCTGCTTCTTACCTCACGTCTTGAATCTCGGGACGAGATTCTTATTTAGTGGGGGTGAGTTGTCACAGCCCTAGAATTGTTTGGAGATAGTTGCATCAGTGAGCATCATGCATCCTGTTAATTTCAAGAAACTTGAAATGAGGAAAGTGAAAGCCTCAGAAATCAATTTAAAAGAAGGCCAAGAACCCTTTAAATTGCATTCATTGTTTCCAAAATGCCTTCATAAATGTTTGTTAATTTTGGCAAGGCTTTGAGACCAAACCAAAAATAGGGAACATTTTTGTGGAATATTTTGGGCACTGAATTTAAATCACTATCCTATTTGAATTTGGAAATATACCCAAATATATATAGGATATATCTCCAAATACCTCTGATATATTTTATGTGCATTTGGAAAAGTCCATTTTGCAACATGAAATTATTAGAGGATAATTGACACTGTTTTTGAAACTGTTTTGAATTTTAAAAGCAGTGGCAAAGATAAAATAAAAACAAACAGAACAAAAAAACAGAAACAGAGAGAGAGAGAGAGTTACGTGGACTTACCTCTCCAGCCCACCTGGTGGCCCAAGTGGCCGGCCCAGCCCACCACCGCCTCCTTCCCTGGTGTCTTCCTGTTGGAAATATGCCCTAGAGGCAATAATAAATTAAGTTATTATTATTATATTTCATTGTTCATGATAATCGTTTATTATCCATGCTAGAATTGTATTGATAGGAAACTCAGATACATGTGTGGATACATAGACAACACCATGTCCCTAGTAAGCCTCTAGTTGACTAGCTCGTTGATCAATAGATGATTACGGTTTCCTAACCATGGACATTGGATGTCGTTGATAACGGGATCACATCATTAGGAGAATGATGTGATGGACAAGACCCAATCCTAAGCCTAGCACAAAGATCGTGTAGTTCATATGCTAAAGCTTTTCTAATGTCAAGTATCATTTCCTTAGACCATGAGATTGTGCAACTACCGGATACCGTAGAAATGCTTTGGGTGTACCAAACGTCACAACGTAACTGGGTGGCTATAAAGTTTCACTACAGGTATCAATGAAAGTGTCTATTGGGTTGGCACGAATCGAGACTGGGATTTGTCACTCCGTGTAAACGGAGAGGTATCTCTGGGCCCACTCAGTAGGACATCATCATAATGTGCACAATGTGATCAGCGAGTTGATCATGGGATGATGTGTTATAGAACGAGTAAAGAGACTTGCCGGTAACGAGATTGAACAAGGTATCGGGATACCGACGATCGTATCTCGGGCAAGTATCGTACCGATGGACAAAGGGAATTGTATACGGGATTGATTGAATCCTTGACATCGTGGTTCATCCGATGAGATCATCGTGGAGCATGTGGGAGCCAACATGGGTATCCAGATCCCGCTGATGGTTATTGACCGGAGAGTTGTCTCGGCCATGTCTGCATGACTCCCGAGCCCGTAGGGTCTACACACTTAAGGTTCGATGACGCTAGGGTTATAGGGAATAGATATACGTGGTTACTGAATGTTGTTCGGAGTCCCGGATGAGATCCCGGACGTCACGAGGAGTTCCGGAATGGTCCAGAGGTAAAGATTTATATATGGGAAGTCATCATACGGTCACTGGAATAATTCAGGGGGTTACCGGTATTGTACCGGGACCACTGGAGGGGTTCCGGGGGTCCACCAGGAGGGTCCACCTACCCCGGAGGGCCTATGGGTTGTGTGTGGAGAGGGACCAGCCCCTTAGTGGGCCGGGCGCCTTCCCCCCTAGGGCCCATGCGCCTAGGGTTTGGGGGAACCCTAAAGGGGGGCACCCCCCTTGCCTTGGGGGGCAAGGAAACCCCCCTGGCTGCCGCCCCCTCCTCAGATTGGATCTGAGGGGGCTGGCCCCCCTCTCCCTTTCCCCTATATATATGTGGGGGGTAGGAGGGCAGCTGCACCCAAGTTCTGGCGCAGCCCTCCCCCTCTCCCAAGTCCTCCTCTTCTCCCGCGGTGCTTGGCGAAGCCCTGCAGGATTGCCATGCTCCTCCTTGACCACCATGCCGTCGTGCTGCTGCTGGATGGAGTCTTCCTCAACCTCTCCTTCTCCCCTTCCTGGATCAAGGCGCAGGAGACGTCACCGGGCTGCACGTGTGTTGAACACGGAGGCGCCGTGGTTCGGCGCTTAGATCGGAATCAACTGCGATGTGAATCGCTACGAGTACGACTCCTTCATCCGCGTTCTTGCAACGCTTCCGCTTAGCGATCTACAAGGGTATGTAGATGCACTCCCCTTCCCCTCGTTGCTAGATTACTCCATAGATTGATCTTGGTGATGCGTAGAAAATTTTAAATTTCGGCTACGATCCCCAACAGTGGCATCCAGAGCTAGGTCTATGCGTAGTTTCTATGCACGAGTAGAACACAAAGTAGTTGTGGGCGTCGATATTGCCAATTTACTTGCCGTTACTAGTCTTATCTTGATTCGGCGGCATCGTGGGATGAAGCGGCCCGGACCGACCTTACACGTACTCTTACGTGAGACTGGTTCCACCGACTGACATGCACTAGTTGCATAAGGTGGCTAGCGGGTGTCTGTCTCTCCCACTTTAGTCGGATCGGATTCGATGAAAAGGGTCCAAGGGTAAACAGAAATTGGCATATCACGTTGTGGTTTTGGCGTAGGTAAGAAACGTTCTTGCTAGAAACCTATAGCAGCCACGTAAAAACTTGCAACAACAATTAGAGGACGTCTAACTTGTTTTTGCAGCATATGCCTTGTGATGTGATATGGCCAAAAGGATGTGATGAATGATATATGTGATGTATGAGATTGATCATGTTCTTGTAATAGGAATCACGACTTGCATGTCGATGAGTATGACAACCGGCAGGAGCCATAGGAGTTGTCTTAATTTATTTATGACCTGTGTGTCAACATAAACGTCATGTAATTACTTTACTTTATTGCTAAAGCGTTAGCCATAGTAGTAGAAGTAATAGATGACGAGACAACTTCAAGAAGACATGATGATGGAGATCATGATGATGGAGATCATGGTGTCATGCCGGTGACAACGATGATCGTGGAGCCCCGAAGATGGAGATCAAAAGGAGCAAAATGATATTGGCCATATCATGTCACTATTTGATTGCATGTGATGTTTATCATGTTTTACATCTTATTTGCTTAGAATGACGGTAGCTTAAATAAGATGATCCCTCACTAAAATTTCAAGAAAGGTGTTCCCCCTAACTGTGCACCGTTGCGAAGGTTCGTTGTTTCGAAGCACCACGTGATGATCGGGTGTGATAGATTCTAACGTTCGAATACAACGGGTGTTGACGAGCCTAGCATGTACAGACGTGGCCTAGGGACACATGCGAAACACTTAGTTTGACTTGACGAGCCTAGCATGTACAGACATGGCCTCAGAACACGGAAGACCGAAAGGTCGAACATGAGTCGTATAGAAGATACGATCAACATTAGATGTTCACCGTTGATGACTAGTCCGTCTCACGTGATGATCGGACACGGCCTAGTCGATTCAGATCATGTTTCACTTAGATGACTAGAGGGATGTCTATCTGAGTGGGAGTTCATTAAATAATTTGATTAGATGAACTCAATTATCATGAACATAGTCTAAATTGTCTTTGCAAATATGTTGTAGATAAATAGCTCACGTTGTAGCTCCCTGTTTCAATACGTTTCTAGAGAAAGATTAAGTTGAAAGATATTGTAAGCAACGATGCGGACTAGGTCCATAGTCCGAGGAGTGTCCTCACTGCTACACAGAAGGCTTACGTCTTTGATGCACCGCTCGATGTGCAAACCCCTACAACGTCGTCTGTGGATGTTGTGAACACCTGACAGACACATCCTGATGACTACTTGATAGTTTAGTGCACCATACTTTACGGCTTAGAATCGGGATTCCAATGACGTTTTGAACGCCATAGAACATATGAGATGTTCCAAGAGCTGAAATTGGGATTTTAGGCTCATGCCCGTGTTGAGAGGTGTGAGACCTCTGACAAGTTCTTTTGCCAACAAGATGGAGGAGAATAGCTCAGCTAGTGAGCATGTGCTCAGAATGTCTGGGTGCTACAATCACTTAAATCAAGTGGGAGTGAAACTTCTAGATAAGATAGTGATTGATAGAGTTCTCTAGCCACTATCACTAAGCTACTAGATCTTCGTGATGAACTATGACATGCAAGGGATGGAGTTGATCCCGGAGCTGTTCGCGGTGCTTAAGACCGCAAAAGGTAGAAATCAAGAAGGAGCATCAAGTGTTGATGGTTTAACAAGACCACTGGTTTCAAGAAGGGCAAGGGCTAGAAGGGAAACTTCATGGATGGCAAACCAGTTGCCGCTCCAGTGAAGGAACCCAAGGTTGAACCCAAACCCGAGACTAAGTGCTTCTATTGTAAGGGGAACGGTCACTGGTAGCGGAATTACCCCAAATGCATGGTAGATAAGAAGGCTGGCAACTTCAAAGTATATATGTGTTATTAATGTGTACCTCACTAGTACTCCTGGTAGCACCTGGGTATTGGATACCGGTTCAGTTACTATTATTGGTGACTTGAAGCAAAAGCTACGAACTAAACAGAGACTGGCTAAGGGCGAGGTGACGATGTGTGTTGGGAGTGTGTCCAAAGTTGATGAGATCACCATCGCACACTCCATCTGCCTTCGAGATTAGTATTGAACCTAGATAAATGTTATCAGGTGTCTACGTTGAGCATGAATATGATTAGATCATGTTCATTGCAATACGGTTATTCATTTAAGTTAGGGAATAATGGTTATTCTGATTACATGAATAATACCTTTCATGGCCATGCACCCTATGTGAATGGTTCATTGAATCTTGGTCGTGGTAATACACATGTTCACGCCAAAAGATGTAGAGTTAATAATGATAGTACCACTTTCTTGTGGCACTGCCACTTAGGTCATATTGGCGTAAGATGCATGAAGAAACTCCATGTCGATGGATGTTTGGAGTCACTTGATTTTGAATCGCTTGACACATGCGAGCCATGCCTCATGGACATGATGACTAAGACCCCGTTTTCAGGTACAATGAAACGGGCAAGTGACTTGTTGGAAATCATACATGCTGATACGTGTGATCCAATGAGAATTGAAGCGTGCGGTGGATATCGCTATTTTCTCATCTTCACTGACGATTTGAGTAGATATAGGTATATTTACTTAATGAAGCACAAATCTGAAACGTTTGAAAAGTTCAAGCGATTTCAGAGTGAAGTTAAGAACCATCATAACAAGAAGATCAAATTCCTACGATTTGATCGATGAGAATTTCTGAGTTATGAGTTTGGCAATCACTTAAGACATTGTGGAATTGTTTCACAGTTGAAGCCACCTGGAACACCACATGGTAATGGTGTGTTCAGACGTCGTAATCGAACCTTATGAGATATGGTGCGATTTATGATGTCTCTTACCGATCTACCGTTTTCATTTTGAGGATATGCGTTAGAGACAGCTGCATTCACTTTAGATAGGACACCATATAAGTCCGTTGAGACGACGTCGTGTGAACATTGCTTTGGCAAGAAACCAAAGTTGTCGTTTCTTAATGTTTGGGGCTGCGATGCTTAAGGCTTCAGCCGGAGAAGCTCGAACCCAAAGCGGACAAACACATCTTCATAGGATACCCAAAGGTGACAGTTGGGTACACCTTCTATCTCAGATCCGAGGGCAAATTGTTTGTCGCTAAGAACGGGTCCTTTATTGAGAAGGAGTTTCTCTCGAAAGAATTGAGTGGGAGGAAGATAGAACTTGATGAGGTTGTCGAACCTTTACTTCAACCAGAGAGTGATGCAACATAGAAAGATGTTTTCTGTGGAGCCTACGTCTGTTGAATAGGAAGTTAATGATAGTGATCATGAAGCTTCGGATCAAGTTGCTATCGAACCTCGTAGGTCGACAAGGATATGTACTACTCCTGAGTGGTACGTTAATCCTGTCTCAGGTATCATGTTGTTGGACAACAATGAACCTACGAGCTATGGAGAAGCGATGGTGGGCCCGTATTCCGACAAATGGTTAGAAGCCATGAAATCCGAGATAGGATCCATGTATCAGAACAAAGTATGGACTTTGGTGGACTTGCCCGATGATCGGCAAGCCATTGAGATAAATGGATCTTTAAGAAGAAGACGGACGTGGGCGGTAATGTTACTGTCTATGAAGCTCGACTTGTGGGAAAGAGTCTTTTCACAAGTTCAAGGAGTTGACTACGATGAGAATTTCTCACCCATAGCGATGCTTAAGTCCGTCGGAATCATGTTAGCATTAGCTGTATTTTTCGATTATGAAATCTGACAGATGGATGTCAAAAAAAACAAGTTTCCTTACCAGTTTTCGTAAGAAAGAGTTGTATGTGATACAATCAAAGTTTTGTCGATCCTAAGGATGCTATAAGGTATGCTGGCTCCAGCGATCCTTCTATGGACTAGAGCAAGCATCTCGGAGTCAAAATATATGCTTTGATAGAGTGATCAAAGCTTTTAGGTTTATACAATGTTTGCTAGAAACTTGTATTTACAAGAAAGTGAGTGGGAGCACTACAACATTTCTGATAAGTATATGTGGATGACATATTGTAGATCCGAAATAATGTAGAATTTCTGGAAAGCATAAACGGTTGTTTGAAGAGTGTTTTTCAAAGGAAGACCTGGATAAAGCTGCTTACATATTGGGCATCAAGATCTATAGAGATAGATCAAAACGCCTGATGATACTTTCAAAGAACGCACACCTTGACATGTTTTTGAAGGAGTTCAAAATAAATCAGTCAAAGAAGGGGTTCTTACCTGAGTTGTAAGGTGTGAAGTTGAGTAAGACTCAAAGATTGACCACGGCAGAAGAAAGAGGAAGGATGAAGGTCGTCCCCTAAGCTTTTGTCATAGGCTCTATACGGTATGCCATGCTGAGTACCGCACCTGATGTGTACCTTGCCACATGTCTGGCAAGAGGGTACAAAGGTGATCTAGGAGTAGATCGCCAGATAGCAGTCAAAATTATCCTTAGAGGAATAAGGAAATGTTTCTCGGTTATGGAGGTGATAAAGAGTTCGACGTAAAGAGTTACGTCGATGCAAGCTTGACACCTATCCGGATAGATCTGAGTAGAGATACCGGATACGTACAATGGAGCAACAATTTGGAATAGCTCCAAGTGGAACGTGGCAGCAGCATCTACGATATAAAGTTTTGCGAAATACATAGGGATCTGAATATGGCAAGACCCATTGACTACAACCTCTCTCACAAGCATAACATGATCAAACCCAGAACTCATTGAGTGTTAATCACATAGTGATGTGAACTAGATTATTCAGTCTAGTAAACTCTTTGGATGTAGGTCACATGGTGATGTGACCTGTGAGTGTTAATCACATGGCGATATGAACTAGATTATTGACTCTAGTGCAAGTAGGAGACTGTTGGAAATATGCCCTAGAGGCAATAATAAATTAAGTTATTATTATTATATTTCATTGTTCATGATAATCGTTTATTATCCATGCTAGAATTGTATTGATAGGAAACTCAGATACGTGTGTGGATACATAGACAACACCATGTCCCTAGTAAGCCTCTAGTTGACTAGCTCGTTGATCAATAGATGGTTACGGTTTCCTGACCATGGACATTGGGTGTCGTTGATAACGGGATCACATCATTAGGAGAATGATGTGATGGACAAGACCCAATCCTAAGCCTAGCACAAAGATGGTGTAGTTCGTATGCTAAAGCTTTTCTAATGTCAAGTATCATTTCCTTAGACCATGAGATTGTGCAACTCCCGGATACCGTAGGAATGCTTTGGGTGTACCAAACGTCACAACGTAACTGGGTGGCTATAAAGGTTCACTACAGGTATCTCCGAAAGTGTCTGTTGGGTTGGCACGAATCGAGACTGGGATTTGTCAATCCGTGTAATCGGAGCGGTATCTCTGGGCCCACTCGGTAGGACATCATCATAATGTGCACAATGTGATCAAGGAGTTGATCACGGGATGATGTGTTATAGAACGAGTAAAGAGACTTGCCGATAACGAGATTGAACAAGGTATCGGGATACTGACGATCGAATCTCGGGCAAGTATCGTACCGATGGACAAAGGGAATTGTATACGGGATTGATTGAATCCTTGACATCGTGGTTCATCCGGTGAGATCATCGTGGAGCATGTGGGAGCCAACATGGGTATCCAGATCCCGCTGTTGGTTATTGACCGGAGAGTTGTCGCGGCCATGTCTGCATGACTCCAAAGCCCGTAGGGTCTACACACTTAAGGTTCGATGACTCTAGGGTTATAGGGAATAGATATACGTGGTTACCGAATGTTGTTCGGAGTCCCGGATGAGATCCCGGACGTCACGAGGAGTTCCGGAATGGTCCGGAGGTAAAGATTTATATATGGGAAGTCATCATACGGTCACCGGAATAATTCGGGGGGTTACCGGTATTGTACCGGGACCATTGGAGGGGTTCCGGGGGTCCACCGGGAGGGTCCACCTACCCCGGAGGGCCCTATGGGCTGTGTGTGGAGAGGGACCATCCCCTTAGTGGGCTGGGTGCCCCCCTAGGGCCCATGCGCCTAGGGTTTGGGGAACCCTAAAGGGGGGGCGCCCCCCTTGCCTTGGGGGGCAAGGAAACCCCCCTGGCCGCCGCCCCCTCCTCAGATTAGATCTGAGGGGGCCGGCCCCCCTCTCCCTTGCCCCTATATATATGTGGGGGGTAGGAGGGCAGCCGCACCCAAGTTCTGGCGCAGCCCTCCCCCTCTCTCAAGTCCTCCTCTTCTCCCGCGGTGCTTGGCGAAGCCCTGCAGGATTGCCACGCTCCTCCTTCACCACCATGCCGTCGTGCTGCTGCTGGATGGAGTCTTCCCCAACCTCTCCTTCTCCCCTTGCTGGATAAAGGCGTAGGAGACGTCATCGGGCTACACGTGTGTTGAACGCGGAGACGCCGTGGTTCGGCACTTAGATCGGAATCAACCGCGATCTGAATCACTACGAGTACGACTCCTTCTTCCGCGTTCTTGCAACGCTTCCGCTTAGCGATCTACAAGGGTATGTAGATGCACTCCCCTTCCCCTCATTGCTAGATTACTCCATAGATTGATCTTGGTGATGCGTAGAAAATTTTAAATTTCTACTACGATTCCCAACACTTCCTCCTCTGCCAGAAGGACGGGCGCGTGCCCGACACGCGCGCACCGCAGTGCGGCCACCTCCACCCTGCCTGGCTGCCCCCTCGTCGCTCTGGACCCTCCCCGCGACACCATGCAACCTCCCCTGTCACGACCCGAAGGTTCGGAAATAAATGTGACAGTCGCCGTGTCCTTATGAGTTGAAGAACACTCATAAGCACACAAGGCATGAGTAGCATAAATCAGAACAACAGGGCACAAGTAATACTTTAATTCCAGCTTATTCTTTACATAATAGCTTACACCCTCACTTAACCAAATAATAGATAGTAGGCCAAGTGTTCAACCACGTGCATATGCACATGTATTGATAGCACTTCCTCTTATTCTTCACTGACTTTATTTAAGGATTAAACAAAGACTGCTAATTTTGACACCCTGGCCTAGGCGTCGACTTATTCCTCATGCTCCTCTAACTCCTCACCATGCCCACTTCCCGCGCACTCTGTGCATATCAGAGGGAAAATAAAAACAATAGTGAGTATGTTGGGACATACCCAGCAAGAATATAAGAATGCAAGAATTAGTAGGTTGCAAGTTGAATGTGCATAAGGTAAAGATGCTTCAGCCTCCTGTTACCTTACAGGAGCAGGATGGAATTATACCGGCGCAAACCTATAGCAATAATCTCTGCAGAGACATACTAATAACCGTCGTAATCTCCACCAATGGTAATACCTATCTCCGGGAATCACGACGCCGAGTCCCCTACTTGTGTGAGGTATCTTCCATCTCACACTAGTACCGACTTAATTAGCCGCGTACCGTTATTTCAGGTATCGACCGCCCCGGGCTTGATATACCACACTTACCACGATCACGACGGTGTACGTTCTTAGATTATTCAAACATCATCGTTCGATCAATCCGTCAACCATGCACGCATGGTTCTCACAGGCATAATAATTACCAGCTCATCACTTATATTCATATGTAAAAACATTAATGCTAGTAACCAATTAATTTGTTAACATATATTAAAAGTTCAGTTTGAGAGAGAAGACTGATATGCACAGTCTTGCCTTGCAGCGGTTCCTCCTCGGCTAAATCTGAGCTCCAACCTAAGCATGTTACAAACGCCCATCAGCTTATTATTTCATGTGACTTGCAAGTGGCAACATGGACATGAGCAGCTATATGCAGTACCAGTACAGGGATGTAACAAGTCGCTCTATAGTACTTGGCTATGCTAGAGTGAGGCGTGCACATCCCACTTTAACCTCAGTACTGTTCCCAGCTATTAAATTTGAGAAATACAACCACCTGCATGCATGCTAGCTAGCCATGAAGATTATTTCTTTACACAGGAGATGTACGCATGCATGGGTCCTGTAGTACTAGTACTACTCGTTCCCAGTCTTTCTTACCAACTAGTACTAGTTGTTCCTTCTTAAGCCAGCGAATAAATTCATCAGTGTAACAAAGCATGGATCAATAGAATGGAATCAGTCTGATGCAACTTCCAGTATTTTAGAATCTTTTCGTTCATTTACCCATAACACCACATCTTCCGTTAAGCAAGAATATCACCTCAAGTGTGGAAATCGATGGAAAGAAAACAGGAACATGTAGTAGGAGAGGAGAGATGCTACAGCTAGCTACCCTCAAGAATCTTAGATGACTTCATGAGACAAGACGAGGAACAGGGCGTTGGCTAAAGCTAGCAGCCATACCTCCTTGTCCTCAATTTCTCCGCAGCTTCTCCGATCGGTCGCTCGCTCTCCGCTGACTGCTTCCAACTAAAGTGGGGAATTTTCTGGGTGCGGGCGACCAGTACCGCACGGTTGAGAAGCTATTTATAGTGCAAGAGAAGAGGGTTGAAAGGATGACATCTGTCGAGGAAGGGCTACGTGGATGAGACTGATCTAACCCAGGTACCGACTACCCCACGGCTGGCTCACCCTGGTTACTGTGGATGCTTATCTACTCGCTGCTTCCTTAGCATAGATATTTTTTTGGAACACACCGCAGGTATTCTCCCTGCGTAAGTAATCTGCAGGACATTGAACTTATCTACTCTTTTCTCTTCTAGAATAACATTTTAACAGATAAACCCAGATATTTTAGAACCTAGGCAGTGAGATGTTTTGTACACGTAATCTACTAATGTTTGGTAAACTATTTTTTATTTTTATCTTAATAGCTTAACAGTTAATCACAATATAATTATCCAATTAAAATAATTATCATCGCATATTTTTAGGTTATTACATCCCTTCCTCCTTACAAAAATTTCGACCTCGAAATTTGCATACCTTAATCATTGAAAAGGTGCGGAAAGGTTTTTCTTAAGTCGTCTTCCCTTTCCCAGGTGGCCTCATCCTCGCTGTGATTATTCCATTGTACTTTGGCAAATCGAATAGTTTGGCGTCGAGTCTCACGGTCTTTAATATCCAATATCCGAATGGGATATTCTTCGTATGATAGATCCTCTCTCACTTGGGACAGTTCTAGTTCCGCCGGTTGATGTGGCGGTTTTAGGCATTTACGAAGTAAGGACACGTGGAATACATTATGTACTCCAGCGAGAGCCTCTGGTAGCTCTAATTGGTAGGCTACCTCTCCGATCTGTCTGGTCACGGGAAAGGGTCCAATATATCTCGGACTCAACTTCTTTCCCTGTCCAAAACGCTTAACTCCTTTCATTGGAGAGACTTTCAAATATACCAAGTCTCCTGTTTCCAAGTGAAAATCTCTTCTTTTATTGTCAGCATAGCTCTTTTGTCTACTCTGTGCAGTTCGGAGTCGCTCGCGTATAAGCCTTACTTTTTCTTCAGTTTCTTGAATTATATCAGGTCCTAAAAACTTTCTTTCTCCAACCTCATCCCAATAAATCGGCGCTCGACACCTCCTACCATATAAAGCCTCGTAAGGGGCCATTTGAATACTTGATTGATAACTGTTATTGTATGCAAACTCGGCCAAAGGCATATATTCATCCCATGCTCCCTTAAATTCTAAAATACATGACCTGAGCATGTCCTCCACAATTTGATTTACTCGTTCGGTTTGTCCATCGCTTTGCGGATGATATGCAGTACTAAAGTCCAATTTTGTTCCCAATGCCTTGTGTAGACTTATCCAAAACTTTGAGGCAAAACGAGGATCTCTATCTGATGCTATGCGTAAGGGAACACCATGCAATGACACTATTTCTTTAATATATATTCTGGCCAACCTTTCCAAAGAAAAGGTCTTTTTAACAGGTATAAAATGCGCCGACTTTGTTAGTCGATCCACTATTACCCATATGCTATCGTGTCCTGCTGGCGTTCGTGGTAATCCCTGGATAAAATCCATGCTGATCTCCTCCCATTTCCAGAGTGGTACTGACAATGGTTGTAGAAGTCCGGCCGGTTTCTGATGTTCCGCTTTTATGCGCCGGCACACATCACACTCCAAAACAAATTTTGCAATTTCTCTTTTCATATTATTCCACCAAAATGTCCTCTTAATATCCTGATACATTTTAGTGCTCCCAGGGTGCATGGTGTATAGAGACGAGTGGGCTTCATCCAAGATTTGTTTCTTTAATTCCAAATCATTAGGTACACAGATCCTGTCTCTAAAACGTATGGCGCCAGCAGAGTCAATATTAAATTCCGATGGCTTTCCATCACTAATATCTTTCTTTATCTTTAACAAGTCTTGGTCAACCATTTGTTTTTCCATGATCTGCCTTTCTAAGGTTGATGTGACTTGAAGAGTATTTAACATAACTCGATCTCCTGGCACGTGAACCTTTAGTTCCACCCCTAGTCTTTCCAGATCTCTCAATATATGGGGCTCACGTGTGGCCAGGGTAGTCATGTTGCAGTACGCCTTTCGGCTCAGGGCATCTGCCACTATGTTGGCTTTTCCTGGGTGATAGTTAATATTAACATCGTAATCCTTCAGTAATTCTAGCCACCTTCTTTGCCTCATGTTCAACTCTTTTTGTGTGAATATATATTTCAAACTTTTATGATCAGTAAATATCTCACAATGTTCTCCATAAAGATAATGCCTCCAGATTTTTAGAGCAAAAATTACCGCTGCTAGCTCCATATCATGAGTTGGATAATTTTGTTCATATGGTTTTAGCTGGCGAGATGCATAAGCAATAACTTTCCCCCTTTGCATAAGTACGCACCCAAGCCCAATTTTTGAGGCATCACAGTAGATGGTGAATTCTTCCCCACCGACAGGCAAAGCAAGAACTGGGGCTGAGACTAGTCGATTCTTTAATTCTTGAAAGCTTTTCTCACACTCATCTGACCACTCAAACTTAATTCCCTTCTTTGTTAGATGAGTCAAAGGTGCAGCAATTTTTGCAAAGTTCAATATAAATCGGCGGTAGTACCCCGCCAGCCCAAGGAAACTTCGAATGTCAGTTACAGTGGAGGGCCTTTGCCACTCTGCCACCGCTTGAACTTTTGCAGGATCTACTGATATCCCTTCTTCTGAGATTATATGGCCAAGGAAAGGAACTTTATTCATCCAGAAATCACATTTCTTTAACTTGGCATATAATTTATGTTCCCGCAGTGTTTGTAGCACAATTTTTAGATGCATTGAATGCTCTTCCTCCGTCTTTGAATATATAAGAATATCATCAATGAACACAATCACAAATTGATCCAAATAAGGCTTGAAGACTCGATTCATTAAATCCATGAAAGCCGCAGGAGCATTGGTCAAACCGAAGGGCATCACTAGATACTCATAGTGTCCATAGCGGGTGCGAAAAGCGGTCTTGGGGATATCAGTTGGCTTAATCTTTAACTGATGGTAACCAGACTGTAAATCAATCTTTGAGAAAACCTTGGATCCTTGTAGTTGGTCGAACAAATCATCGATCCGCGGAAGAGGGTATTTGTTGCTTATAGTTACCTTGTTTAATTCCCGATAGTCAACGCACAATCTTAAACTTCCATCCTTCTTTTTAACGAATAAAACAGGAGCTCCCCACGGTGAAACACTAGGGCGAATAAATCCCCTATCCTCCAACTCTTTGAGTTGTACTTTTAGCTCCTTAAGTTCCGCAGGTGCCATCCTATAAGGTGCCTTGTAGATTGGTTTGGTTCCCGGGATCAATAAGATAGCAAATTCAATTTCTCGATCCGGTGGTAGTCCCGGCAACTCTCCCGGAAAGACATCAGGAAATTCATTTACCACTGGAATATCCTTGATATTGATTTCCTTCTTGTCTAATTTTGTCATAAGAGTCCGTGACTGGCTCTTTTTATCACCCTGATACACAATCTCTACTTGACCATCAAGTCTGAGTGTAATTTGTTTTTCATAGCAGTCAATAGTGGCTCTATACTCTTGCAACCAGTCCATGCCAAGTATTATGTCAAAATCTTGCATTTCCATTACAATAAGATCCGCCATAAACTTCCATCCCATGATCTCAATGGGACAAGAAGTGCAAATTAAATTCGTACTTCTGCTTCCTATAGGTGTCTCAACATAAATAGACCCTTCTAGCGTACTGCTAGGGATATGATGTTTACTCATGAATTTTGTAGCAACAAATGAATGGGTGGCACCAGAATCAAACAAGATTTTTCCTGGATGAGAGCGTATTAAAAGGTTACCTGTCACCACGTTGTTGGACTCCTCAACATTCTTCTGAGTTAGATTGAATACTCTAGCTTGGTTCCCTCCGTGAGGCTTCTCTCGATTATTTGGACGAAGTCCTTGCGCTCGATTAGCAGTATTAGTCTTGGCATACTGATTTGAGTGATAAGTGGAAGAAGGGCCAGGTAGATATAATGGTTGAGGTGGCTGGGGCAGCGCCATAGGCCTTTGCTGAGCAGGAGTCAGAGGGTTGATGCTTTGTTTATTATTAGGACATTCGTACCGAGTGTGTCCCGGCTTTCCACATGCGTAACACTTCCCCAACGATCTGGACAAATATTTGGTGTATGATTCCCGTTACAGATTGGGCATCTCCTTGGCATACTCCCAAATGAGTTGCCTCTGGTTCGTTCTGGGCGACCACCTGTTCTAAAATTCCCATTATTTTGCCTATTATCATTATTGAATTTAAACTTCTTAGATGGCTGACCAGCATCACCCCTTTCCTCTTGAAATCCCTTTTCCAACAACTGGGCTTTATTCACCACATCTCTAAAAGTATTTAACTCAAAGGCTTCCACACACCGCTTAAGTGGTTGACGTAGACCGCTCTCGAAGCGTCGAGCCTTGGAGCCATCAGTCTGGACGAACTCTGGAGCAAATCTTGCAAGTCTAGAGAATTCAATTTCATATTCTCCTACAGATTTGTTCCCTTGTTTAAGCTCAAGAAACTCCCTTTCTTTGATGCGTTTGATGCTTTCTGGAAAATACTTTTTATAGAATGCCTCTTTGAACAATATCCATGTCAGGGGAGTACCCTCTGGGTAAGACTTTTTGTGAGCGTCCCACCATTCAAAAGCGCTTGATTTTAGCATATAAACTGCATAAATGACTTTCTCTTCGTTGGTGCAGCCCATAGCCTCAAATGCTTTCTCCATAGCGGTGATCCAGTCTTCCGCTTCAAGCGGATTAGCAGTCCCGGAGAATGAGGGCGGCTTGAGTTTTTGAAATTCCCCAACTCCACTCCGGTGGCTATCATTCTTTACAACGCGCTCCAGAATATCCATTTGACGTTGTTGAGTCTCTTGATGTCTGCCCAAAATGTTAGTGAGCAGATTGGCCAGCACACTCTGGTCACCAAGTTCTTGGACCAATAATCCAGCATTTGTATTGCCCGAATTATTTCCATCACGACTCGTACCGTTGCTGCCATTATCAGTCATCTATGATAATGAACTTATCAAATTAGCCACGACAGCATGGAAAAATAAGAATAATCATACAACACATAGCAATTTGCTTGAGAGGTAGCGGGACATGCACCGTAGACAATTAGTAAAGGTCCAGATAAACTAGCACGTGCCTACTAAAAGTAGGTAGTGTAGGCCACGTCCTACAACCCATAACCCATAGCTCACACACATGCATGCATAGTCTAGCTCACACACACGCATGCATAGTCTAGCTCACACACGTACTGTTCACCAATAGTACATGGTGTACTACCATTCCGCTGATTTACTGAAACATCAATTTATTTTGCTTTAATTTCGTCCAGAAAGTTCGTATTCTCAGCACTCATCAGGTCACTTAAGCAAAGTTATACACACATCCTACTGCTATTATGAGGAACAAATTAGTTACCAGCTGTTCTTGTGAAGAGATAGTAATCGGCAAAACAAACATCAACAGAAAGACACTTCTTTAGCTTCACCAGGATCAAACTTCAGTTTTTTTAAGAGAAAACCACATGAGCTACACGGCAACGTAGCAGCATGCTTAGACCATCCCAACACAGAGAACTCAGTCCTTACATTACAAGCACAGCATAACACCATAACTAGAGGCTCCCTCAAACCCAAAGGACAACTAGTGTCATCCTCCACACCTCACGCCATGTCTATCTTGCAGCCCCAAAACCTGAACCACCCACACTCATACCCTGCAAGATTTTATTCTAAAGATACTAAATACTATAGAAAGGACCCCAACGGGACTGCTACGGTGCTGATGCCCATCCACTGCTCACACACTGCCGCTGGAACTTCCGCCACCACCATGCTGCAGTGCAGCCACAGTGTCCCTCAGGCAGCGAATGCGACGATAGAACCTGTGAGTGAGGCGCTCCAGAAAAGCGACCTCACTCTCGCTGGAGCGGACAATGTTCATCAGTTCAGCACAAAGATGCTCGGCCTCCATCAGCTTCTTGCGCAGATCCTCCACCTGATGCTGCAGGTACCCTAGGTGGTAGTAGTTAATATCCCTAATTTCCACATTACGTTCGGCAGCTACGGCGTGGATCACCATCAGGCAGGCTGCCTGCTCCGCCTCAGGGATAGTGGCTCCTGCAGCTTCATAGTACACGTGAGGAACCCTGTCCGCAGGACCAAGGTTAACCTGAACCCCCACAATGTACAATCCCTCAGGAGCAGGCCTCCAACAGACAACTGGTGGAGCAAGTCCGAACAGCGCCACAAACTGCTCCAGAAAATGCTTGGTTGGGATGTCAACAAACTCCATGCCTGGATTGGACAACACATCCATCACATTAGAAAACCAGATAAAGAGAGACAGCATAGCTACTACCCTATCCCAGGACTACTCCATAGCCTTACTATGCAACCTATTCTAGTACGTCCCTCACCATACTCAAACCAACCAGCACTACTTCCTTTACTAGGCCAGGGTTATCTCCTAGTTAGTTTGCTCATAAACACTCTTTACCCTCACTAGCCCTGATTATCTGGTTTATACCTAGTTAATTAAATTTTAAACGAGGCTCTGATGCCACTATTACTGTCACGACTCGAAGGTTCGGAAATAAATGTGACAGTCGCCGTGTCCTTATGAGTTGAAGAACACTCATAAGCACACAAGGCATGAGTAGCATATATCAGAACAACAGGGCACAAGTAATACTTTAATTCCAGCTTATTCTTTACATAATAGCTTACACCCTCACTTAACCAAATAATAGATAGTAGGCCAAGTGTTCAACCACGTGCATATGCACATGTATTGATAGTACTTCCTCTTATTCTTCACTGACTTTATTTAAGGATTAAACAAAGACTGCTAATTTTGACACCCTGGCCTAGGCGTCGACTTATTCCTCATGCTCCTCTAACTCCTCACCATGCCCACTTCCCGCGCACTCTGTGCATATCAGAGGAAAAGGAAAACAATAGTGAGTATGTTGGGACATACTCAGCAAGAATATAAGAATGCAAGAATTAGTAGGTTGCAAGTTGAATGTGCATAAGGTAAAGATGCTTCAGCCTCCTGTTACCTTACAGGAGCAGGATGGAATTATACCGGCGCAAACCTATAGCAATAATCTCTGCAGAGACATACTAATAACCGTCGTAATCTCCACCAATGGTAATACCTATCTCCGGGAATCACGACGCCGAGTCCCCTACTTGTGTGAGGTATCTTCCATCTCACACTAGTACCGACTAAATTAGCCGCGTACCGTTATTTCAGGTATCGACCGCCCCGGGCTTGATATACCACACTTACCACGATCACGACGGTGTACGTTCTTAGATTATTCAAACATCATCGTTCGATCAATCCGTCAACCATGCACGCATGGTTCTCACAGGCATAATAATTACCAGCTCATCACTTATATTCATATGTAAAAACATTAATGCTAGTAACCAATTAATTTGTTAACATATATTAAAAGTTCAGTTTGAGAGAGAAGACTGATATGCACAGTCTTGCCTTGCAGCGGTTCCTCCTCGGCTAAATCTGAGCTCCAACCTAAGCATGTTACAAACGCCCATCAGCTTATTATTTCATGTGACTTGCAAGTGGCAACATGGACATGAGCAGCTATATGCAGTACCAGTACAGGGATGTAACAAGTCGCTCTATAGTACTTGGCTATGCTAGAGTGAGGCGTGCACATCCCACTTTAACCTCAGTACTGTTCCCAGCTATTAAATTTGAGAAATACAACCACCTGCATGCATGCTAGCTAGCCATGAAGATTATTTCTTTACACAGGAGATGTACGCATGCATGGGTCCTGTAGTACTAGTACTACTCGTTCCCAGTCTTTCTTACCAACTAGTACTAGTTGTTCCTTCTTAAGCCAGCGAATAAATTCATCAGTGTAACAAAGCATGGATCAATAGAATGGAATCAGTCTGATGCAACTTCCAGTATTTTAGAATCTTTTCGTTCATTTACCCATAACACCACATCTTCCGTTAAGCAAGAATATCACCTCAAGTGTGGAAATCGATGGAAAGAAAACAGGAACATGTAGTAGGAGAGGAGAGATGCTACAGCTAGCTACCCTCAAGAATCTTAGATGACTTCATGAGACAAGACGAGGAACAGGGCGTTGGCTAAAGCTAGCAGCCATACCTCCTTGTCCTCAATTTCTCCGCAGCTTCTCCGATCGGTCGCTCGCTCTCCGCTGACTGCTTCCAACTAAAGTGGGGAATTTTCTGGGTGCGGGCGATCAGTACCGCATGGTTGAGAAGCTATTTATAGTGCAAGAGAAGAGGGTTGAAAGGATGACATCTGTCGAGGAAGGGCTACGTGGATGAGACTGATCTAACCCAGGTACCGACTACCCCACGGCTGGCTCACCCTGGTTACTGTGGATGCTTATCTACTCGCTGCTTCCTTAGCATAGATATTTTTTTGGAACACACAGCAGGTATTCTCCCTGCGTAAGTAATCTGCAGGACATTGAACTTATCTACTCTTTTCTCTACTAGAATAACATTTTAACAGATAAACCCAGATATTTTAGAACCTAGGCAGTGAGATGTTTTGTACACGTAATCTACTAATGTTTGGTAAACTATTTTTTTATTTTTATCTTAATAGCTTAACAGTTAATCACAATATAATTATCCAATTAAAATAATTATCATCGCATATTTTTAGGTTATTACATCCCCGACCCCCTCGAGCTCTCTCCCGTGCCTCTCCCCTCCTCTGGTCCTCTCTCCCTCTCGCGCCCGAGCACCACTGTCGCCGCCGCCCGCTGTCCCCGTGGCCACCGAGCTCCCCTCGCCTCTCCAAGCTGTCCACGGGCTCCGCCTCCATCTCCCGCGTCTCTCCGTCAGCTCGCACGATGCCGGACGCCCTGCCTCGCCCTCTACCCCGCCATCTTCGTCGTCTCTACCCCGAGATCACCGACGGCCGCACGACCTCATCATCCCCTCCCCGAGCTCATCGAGGCCACCGTAGCAACCGCCGTGAGCTCCTCTCTCTTTCCCCCTAACCCCGCTACTCCTCTCGCCCTCTAGCTGCGACTCCCACCGTGGCCAAATCCCGCCACCGCCCGGGCTCGTTGCCGGAGTTGCTCCGGCGAATTTTTGGTCGCACCAACGTGTCCAAAGGGTTTTTGGGCACGCTAATGCATCGTAGGCATCAAGAACTAGTCGATTTGCACACCGCAGCGACGAATCAGTCGTCACCCGAACTCCGGCCGCCGCCTTTGAGCTCGCCGCGGTCGTCTCCGGTCGCCCCAGCACCTGCCACCACCACCGTTGGACGTGCTGCGTTGTGGGTGTTCCAACGAGCCCAACCCCGCCTCCTCTCGTCGCCGGAATCGCCGGGACGAGCGACGCCGCCGCGCTCCGGTTATTGCCGGAGTTAATCCGGTGACGTGGTAGATTAGTTAGGGTTAATGATGCAGTTAGTTAGTACTTAGTGACACTGACAGCCAGGCCCCGCGGCCTAATTAAACTTGGTTTAGTTACTTATTAGGATTAACTAACCACAGTGGCCCCACTCGTCAGTTTTGACCGTGCTGATGTGGCCGTTGACTGGGCCCACCTGTTAGCGACACAAATGACACTGTGTCACTGAGGTGCGGACCCCACACGTCAGATTTGACCTGGATGGTGCCTGTTGACCTGCTGAGTGAAGGAAATATGCCCTAGAGGCAATAATAAAGTTATTATTTATTTCCTTATAATCATGATAAATGTTTATTATTCATGCTAGAATTGTATTTACCGGAAACATAATACATGTGTGAATACATAGACAAACATAGTGTCACTAGTATGCCTCTACTTGAGTAGCTCGTTAATCAAAGATGGTTATGTTTCCTAACCATGAACAATGAGTTGTTATTTGATTAACGAGGTCACATCATTAGTAGAATGATCTGATTGACATGACCCATTCCATTAGCTTAGCACCCGATCGTTTAGTATGTTGCTATTGCTTTCTTCATGACTTATACATGTTCCTATGACTATGAGATTATGCAACTCCCGTTTGCCGGAGGAACACTTTGGGTACTACCAAACGTCACAACGTAACTGGGTGATTATAAAGGAGTACTACAGGTGTCTCCAATGGTCGATGTTGGGTTGGCGTATTTCGAGATTAGGATTTGTCACTCCGATTGTCGGAGAGGTATCTCTGGGCCCTCTCGGTAATACACATCACATAAGCCTTGCAAGCATTACAACTAATATGTTAGTTGTGAGATGATGTATTACGGAACGAGTAAAGAGACTTGCCGGTAACGAGATTGAACTAGGTATTGGATACCGACGATCGAATCTCGGGCAAGTAACATACCGATGACAAAGGGAACAACGTATGTTGTTATGCGGTCTGACCGATAAAGATCTTCGTAGAATATGTAGGAGCCAATATGGGCATCCAGGTCCCGCTATTGGTTATTGACCGGAGACGTGTCTCGGTCATGTCTACATTGTTCTCGAACCCATAGGGTCCGCACGCTTAAGGTTACGATGACAGTTATATTATGAGTTTATGCATTTTGATGTACCGAAGGTTGTTCGGAGTCCCGGATATGATCACGGACATGACGAGGAGTCTCGAAATGGTCGAGACATAAAGATTGATATATTGGAAGCCTATGTTTGGACATCGGAATTGTTCCGGGTGAAATCGGGATTTTACCGGGTTACCGGGAGGTTACCGGAACCCCCCGGGAGCCATATGGGCCTTCATGGGCCTTAGTGGAAAGGAGAAAGGGGCAGCCCAAGGGGGCTGCGCGCCTCCCCCCTTCCCCTAGTCCTATTAGGACTAGGAGAGGTGGCCGGCCACCCCTCTCCCTCTTTCCCCCTTGGGGAATCCTAGTTGGAATAGGATTGGGGGGGAGTCCTACTCCCGGTAGGAGTAGGACTCCTCCTGCGCCCTCCTCCTTGGCCGGCGCCCCTCTCCCCCCCTTGGCTCCTTTATATACTGAGGTAGAGGCACCCCAAACACACAAGTTGACACAAGTTGATCCACGTGATCGATTCCTTAGCCGTGTGCGGTGCCCCCTGCCACCATATTCCTCGATAATACTGTAGCAGAGTTTAGGCGAAGCCCTGCTGCTGTAGTTCATCAAGATCGTCACCACGCCGTCGTGCTGACGGAACTCTTCCCCGACACTTTGCTGGATCGGAGTCCGGGGATCGTCATCGAGCTGAACGTGTGCTCGAACTCGGAGGTGCCGTAGTTTCGGTACTTGATCGGTTGGATCGTGAAGACGTACGACTACTTCCTCTACGTCGTGTCATCGCTTCCGCAGTCGGTCTGCGTAGGGTACGTAGACAATACTCTCCCCCTCGTTGCTATGCATCACATGATCTTGCGTGTGCGTAGGAAATTTTTTGAAATTACTACGAAACCCAACAGTGGCATCCGAGCCTAGGTTATTTATGTTGATGTTATATGCACGAGTAGAACACAAGTGAGTTGTCGACGATACAAGTCATACTGCCTACCAGCATGTCATACTTTGGTTCGGCGGTATTGTTGGACGAGACGACCCGGACCAACCTTACACGTACGCTTACGCGAGACCGGTTCCCTCGACGTGCTTTGCACAGAGATGGCTTGCGGGCGACTGCCTCTCCAACTTTAGTTGAACCAAGTATGGCTACGCTCGGTCCTTGCGAAGGTTAAAACGGAGTCTATTTGACAAACTATCGTTGTGGTTTTGATGCGTAGGTGAGATTGGTTCTTACTTAAGCCCGTAGCAGCCACGTAAAACATGCAACAACAAAGTAGAGGACGTCTAACTTGTTTTTGCAGGGCATGTTGTGATGTGATATGGTCAAGGCATGATGCTGAATTTTATTGTATGAGATGATCATGTTTTGTAACCGAGTTATCGGCAACTGGCAGGAGCCATATGGTTGTCGCTTTATTGTATGCAATGCAATCGCGATCTAATGCTTTACTTTATTACTAAACGGTAGTGATAGTCGTGGAAGCATAAGATTGGCGAGACGACAACGATGCTACGATGGAGATCAAGGTGTCGCGCCGGTGACGATGGTGATCATGACGGTGCTTCAGAGATGGAGATCACAGGCATAAGATGATGATGGCCATATCATATCACTTATATTGATTGCATGTGATGTTTATCTTTTTATGCATCTTATCTTGCTTTGATTGACGGTAGCATTTTAAGATGATCTCTCACTAAATTATCAAGAACTGTTCTCCCTGAGTATGCACCGTTGCCAAAGTTCGTCGTGCCCAGACACCACGTGATGATCGGGTGTGATAAGCTCTACGTCCATCTACAACGGGTGCAAGCCAGTTTTGCACACGCAGAATACTCAGGTTAAACTTGACGAGCCTAGCATATGCAGATATGGCCTCGGAACACGGAGACCGAAAGGTCGAGCGTGAATCATATAGTAGATATGATCAACATAGTGATGTTCACCATTGAAACTACTCCATCTCACGTGATGATCGGACATGGTTTAGTTGATTTGGATCACGTGATCACTTAGAGGATTAGAGGGATATCTATCTAAGTGGGAGTTCTTAAGTAATATGATTAATTGAACTTTAATTTATCATGAACTTAGTCCTGGTAGTATTAGCATATCTATGTTGTAGATCAATAGCTCGCGTTGTTGCTTCCCTGTGTTTATTTTGATATGTTCCTAGAGAAAATTGTGTTGAAAAATGTTAGTAGCAATGATGCGGATTTGATCCGCGATCTGAGGTTTATCCTCATTGCTGCACAGAAGAATTATGTCCTTAATGCACCGCTAGGTGACAGACCTATTGCAGGAGCAGATGCAAACGTTATGAACGTTTGGCTAGCTCAATATGATGACTACTTGATAGTTATGTGCACCATGCTTTATGGCTTAGAATCGGGACTTCAAAGATGTTTTGAACATCATGGACCATATGAGATGTTCCAGTATTTGAAGTTAGTATTTCAAGCAAATACCCGAGTTGAGAGATATGAAATCTCCAACAAGTTCTATAGCTAAAAGATGGAGGAGAATCGCTCAACTAGTGAGCATGTGCTCAGATTGTCTGAGTACTTCAATCGCTTGAATCAAGTGGGAGTTAATCTTCCAGATAAGATAGTGATTGACAGAATTCTCTAGTCACCATCACTATGTTACTGAACTTCGTGATGAACTATAGTATGCAAGGGATGACGAAAACGATTCCCGAGCTCTTCGTGATATTGAAATCGACGAAGGTAAAAATCAAGAAAGAGCATCAAGTGTTGATGGTTGATAAGACCACTAGTTTCAAGAAAAGGGCAAAGGGAAGAAGGGGAACTTCAAGAAGAACGGCAAGCAAGTTGCTGCTCAAGTGAAGAAGCCCAAGTCTGGTCCTAAGCCTGAGACTAAGTGCTTCTACTGCAAAGGGACTGGTCACCGGAAACGGAATCACCCCAAGTGATTGGCGGATAAGAAGGATGGCAAAGTGAACATAAGTATATTTGATATACATGTTATTGATGTGTACTTTACTAGTGTTTATAGCAACCCCTTAGTATTTGGTACTAGTTCAGTTGCTAAGATTAGTAACTCGAAACGGGAGTTGCATAATAAACAAAGACTAGTTGAAGAGGAAGTGACGATGAGTGTTGGAAGTAGTTCCAAGATTGATATGATCATCGCACACTCCCTATACTTTCGGGATTAGTGTTGAAACTAAATAAGTGTTATTTGGTGTTGGCGTTGAACATGAATATGATTTGATCATATTTATTGCAATACGGTTATTCATTTAAGTAAGAGAATAAAATGTTGTTCTGTTTACATGAATAAAACCTTATATGGTTGCACACCCAATGAAAATGGTTCATTGGATCTCGATCGTAGTGTTACACATATTCATAATATTGAAACCAAAAGATGCAAAGTTAATAATGATAGTGCAACTTATTTGTGGCACTGCCGTTTGGGTCATATCGGTGTAAAGCGCATGAAGATACTCCATAAAGATGGATTTTCAGAATCACTTGGTTATGAATCATTTGATGCTTACGAACCGTGCTTTTTGGGCAAGATGACTAAAACTCCGTTCTCCAGAACAATGGAACGTGCTACTGACTTATTGGAAATAATACATACCGATGTATGCAATCCAATGAGTGTTGATGCTCGTGGCAAGTATCATTATTTTCTGATCTTCACAGATAATTTGAGCAGATATGAGTATATCTACTTAATGAAACACAAGTCTGAAACATTTGAAAAAGTTCAAAGAAATTTCAGAGTGAAGTGAAAAATCATCGTAACAAGAAAATAAAGTTTCTACGATCTGATCGTAAAGAAGAGTATTTGAGTTACGAGTTTGGCCTTCAGTTAAAAACAATAGTTTCACTACTCACGCCACCTGGAACACCACAATGTTATGGTGTGTCCGAACGTCGTAACCGCGCTTTATTGGATATGGTGCGATCTATGATGTCTCTTATGTATTTACCATTGTCGTTTTGGGGTTATGCATTAGAGACAGCTGCATTCACGTTAAAAGGGCACCATCTAAATCCGTTGAGACGACACTATATGAACTGTGGTTTAGCAAGAAACCCAAGTTGTCGTTTCTTAAAGTTTGGGGCTGCGATGCTTATGTGGAAAAGTTTCATCCTGATAAGCTCGAACCCAAATCGGAGAAGTGCGTCTTCATAGAATACCCAAAGGAAATTGTTGGGTACACCTTCTATCACAGATCCGGAGGCAAGATATTCGTTGCTAAAAATGGATCCTTTCTGGAGAAGGAGTTTCTCTCGAAAGAAGTGAGTGGGAGGAAAGTAGAACTTGATGAGGTAACGGTACCTGCTCCCTTATTGGAAAGTAGTTCATCACAGAAATCAGTTCCTGTGACAAATACACCAATTAGTGAGGAAGCTAATGATATTGATCATAAAACTTCAGATCAAGTTACTACAGAACCTCGTAGGTCTTCCAGAGTAAGATCTGCACCAGAGTGGTGTAGTAATCATGTTCTGGAAGTCATGTTACTAGACCATGATGAACCTACGAACTATGAGGAAGCGATGATGAGCCCAGATTCCGCGAGATGGCTTGAGGCCATAAAATCTGAGATATGATCCATGTATAACAACAAAGTATGGACTTTGGTTGACTTGCCCGATGATCGGCAAGCAATTGAGAATAAATGGATCTTTAAGAAGAAGACTGACGCTGATGGTAATGTTACTGTCTACAAAGCTTGACTTGTCGCAAAAGGTTTTCGGCAAGTTCAAGGGATTGACTACGATGAGACCTTCTCACCCGTAGCGATGCTTAAGTCCGTCCGAATCATGTTAGCAATTGCCGCATTTTATGATTATGAAATTTGGCAGATGGATGTCAAAACTGCATTCCTGAATGGATTTCTGGAAGAAGAGTTGTATATGATGCAACCGGAAGGTTTTTTTCGATCCAAAGGGAGCTAACAAAGTGTGCAAGCTCCAGCGATCCATTTATGGACTGGTGCAAGCCTCTCGGAGTTGGAATAAACATTTTGATAGTGTGATCAAAGCATAGAGTTTTATACAGACTTGCGGTGAAGCCTGTATTTACAAGAAAGTGAGTGGGAGCACTACAACATTTCTGATAAGTATATGTGAATGACATATTGTTGATCGGAAATAATGTAGAATTATTCTGCAAAGCATAAAGGAGTGTTTTGAAAGGAGTTTTTTCAAAGAAAGACCTCGGTGAAGCTGCTTACATATTGAGTATCAAGATCTATAGAGATAGATCAAGACACTTGATAAGATTTTCAATGAGTACATACCTTGGCAAGATTTTGAAATAGTTCAAAATGGAACAGTTAAAGAAAGAGTTCTTGCCTGTGTTGCAAAGGTATGAAATTGAGTAAGACTCAAATCCCGACCACAGCAGAAAATAGAAAGAGAATGAAAAGTCATTCCCTATGCCTCAGTCATAGGTTCTATAAAGTATGCTATGCTTTGTACCAGACCTATTGTATACCTTGCTCTGTATTTGGCAAGGGAGTACAATAGTGATCTAGGAGTAGATCATTGGACATTGGTCAAGAATATCCTTAGTAAGGACTAAGGAGATGTTTCTCGATTATGGAGGTGATAAAAGAGTTTGTTGTAAAAGTTACATCAGTGCAAACTTTTACACTGATCCAGATGACTCTAAGTCTCAATCTGGATACATATTGAAAGTGGGAGCGATTAGCTAGAGTAGCTCCGTACAGAGCATTGTAGACATAGAATATTTGCAAAATACATATGGCTCTGAATGTGACAGACCCGTTGACTAAGCTTCTCTCACGAGCAAAACATGATCACACCTTAGTACTCTTTGGATGTTAATCACATAGCGATGTGAACTAGATTATTGACTCTAGTAAACCCTTTGGGTGTTGGTCACATGATGATGTGAACTATGGATGTTAATCATATACAGATATGAATATTGGTGTTAAATCACATGACGATGTGAACTAGATTATTGACTCTAGTGCAAGTGGGAGACTGAAGGAAATATGCCCTAGAGGCAATAATAAAGTTATTATTTATTTCCTTATAATCATGATAAATGTTTATTATTCATGCTAGAATTGTATTTACCGGAAACATAATACATGTGTGAATACATAGACAAACATAGTGTCACTAGTATGCCTCTACTTGACTAGCTCGTTAATCAAAGATGGTTATGTTTCCTAACCATGAACAATGAGTTGTTATTTGATTAACGAGGTCACATCATTAGTAGAATGATCTGATTGACATGACCCATTCCATTAGCTTAGCACCCGATCGTTTAGTATGTTGCTATTGCTTTCTTCATGACTTATACATGTTCCTATGACTATGAGATTATGCAACTCCCGTTTGCCGGAGGAACACTTTGGGTACTACCAAACGTCACAACGTAACTGGGTGATTATAAAGGAGTACTACAGGTGTCTCCAATGGTCGATGTTGGGTTGGCGTATTTCGAGATTAGGATTTGTCACTCCGATTGTCGGAGAGGTATCTCTGGGCCCTCTCGGTAATACACATCACATAAGCCTTGCAAGCATTACAACTAATATGTTAGTTGTGAGATGATGTATTACGGAACGAGTAAAGAGACTTGCCGGTAACGAGATTGAACTAGGTATTGGATACCGACGATCGAATCTCGGGCAAGTAACATACCGATGACAAAGGGAACAACGTATGTTGTTATGCGGTCTGACCGATAAAGATCTTCGTAGAATATGTAGGAGCCAATATGGGCATCCAGGTCCCGCTATTGGTTATTGACCGGAGACGTGTCTCGGTCATGTCTACATTGTTCTCGAACCCGTAGGGTCCGCACGCTTAAGGTTACGATGACAGTTATATTATGAGTTTATGCATTTTGATGTACCGAAGGTTGTTCGGAGTCCCGGATGTGATCACGGACATGACGAGGAGTCTCGAAATGGTCGAGACATAAAGATTGATATATTGGAAGCCTATGTTTGGACATCGGAATTGTTCCGGGTGAAATCGGGATTTTACCGGGTTACCGGGAGGTTACCGGAACCCCCCGGGAGCCATATGGGCCTTCATGGGCCTTAGTGGAAAGGAGAAAGGGGCAGCCCAAGGGGGCTGCGCGCCTCCCCCCTTCCCCTAGTCCTATTAGGACTAGGAGAGGTGGCCGGCCACCCCTCTCCCTCTTTCCCCCTTGGGGAATCCTAGTTGGAATAGGATTGGGGGGGGAGTCCTACTCCCGGTAGGAGTAGGACTCCTCCTGCGCCCTCCTCCTTGGCCGGCGCCCCTCTCCCCCCCTTGGCTCCTTTATATACTGAGGTAGAGGCACCCCAAACACACAAGTTGACACAAGTTGATCCACGTGATCGATTCCTTAGCCGTGTGCGGTGCCCCCTGCCACCATATTCCTCGATAATACTGTAGCAGAGTTTAGGCGAAGCCCTGCTGCTGTAGTTCATCAAGATCGTCACCACGCCGTCGTGCTGACGGAACTCTTCCCCGACACTTTGCTGGATCGGAGTCCGGGGATCGTCATCGAGCTGAACGTGTGCTCGAACTCGGAGGTGCCGTAATTTCGGTACTTGATCGGTTGGATCGTGAAGACGTACGACTACTTCCTCTACGTCGTGTCATCGCTTCCGCAGTCGGTCTGCGTAGGGTACGTAGACAATACTCTCCCCCTCGTTGCTATGCATCACATGATCTTGCGTGTGCGTAGGAAATTTTTTGAAATTACTACGAAACCCAACACTGAGGTCAGCATGACACAATGCTGACGCAGTAAATGATTTTCTGGATTTTAAATAATTCAGGAAATTCCAAAAAAATTGCCTAAACTTCTCAAAATCATAGAAAATAAACCGTAACTCCAAATGAAATAAATTATATATGAAAAATGATCAGAAAAATCTAATCTATCCATCTATACCATTTTCATGTATGTTAGAATAACTTATGGCTGCTGTTTAGACCAAATCATATTAAGGGCATTTAAACCTTCACATATGAAGTTGAATTTGAACATAGGGTTCAAACCAACTTCATTTAACCCGTTGCTAGTTGCATTAACTCAAATCACAACATATTGATATGTCACGATCATGCATCATATTGTGCATTGCATTGATTGTGTTTCCTTCTCTGTTGCCGGTATTTGTCCCCTCTTGATAGACGTGGTTTCGACGATGAGATCGATGACACCAATGAAGAACTATATTATCTTCAGAAGTGCCAGGCAAGCAAAACCCCCTTGTTCATTCCGATACAATCCCACTCTCTCGCTCCTGCTCTCTTTTACTGCATTAGGACAACAACGATTCAACTATTACATGCTGCGGTAGTTGAACCCCTTTCCTTTGCATGACCTGTCATTACCACAGTAAATAGATGAAACTCACTAGCATGAGTAGGAGTTGTTTGAGCCCTGGTGTGCCTACTCATTCATGCTTGTTTGTCATGCCTGCTATTGCTTAGAGTTGAGTCAGGTCTGGTTCATCGGGGATGAATTGGAATGTGGTGAACATGTCCTACTGTTGAGAGCTAAGTGTGTGAACACGATTTGGTAAAGGTAGCGGTGAGAGGCCATGTAGGAGTACATGGTGGGTTGTCTCATTGCAGCCGTCCTTAGGAACTGAGTTCTGTGTTTGTGATCCATGAACAACTACTACCACTCATTGGAATGCTTAAGTGCCCCTCTCGACTTATTAATCAACCTGATCTCTGTCCAGGAGTTGCAACTAGTTTCTGGTGTTTGTAGGTAGTGTTAGTAGTCTACCAAGTGGCACCTGGTACAGGTGGGCTTGGGACAGACTAGGCACAGTGGCACGGTGTACCAAGTGGCACGCGGATGGTGGGCTTGGGAACCCTGCTCACATCGTTTGGGGCCATGAGCGACACCCTGGTCGGATCTCCTTGCGGATGGAACCCGAATAGGCGATAAACCTGGACTAGAGACTTGTTGGTTAGTCAGGTCGTGGCCGACTCCCTCACCCGGCTTCCGCTTGAAGGTTGCCGAGGTACATGACGTGTACAGAGCGATAAGTGGCGAGAGCGTGTGTGAAGAAGTACACCCCTGCAGGGTTATCATTATCTATTCGAATAGCCGGATTCCTTGGATATGGAAACTTGGACCCCTTGCATAGTTCATAGACAAGTGAAAGTGGATACTCTAAAACACGCAAGATAAGCGTGAGTGCTATGGATGGCCTTCTCGCAGGGAGACGGGAGTGGATCCATAGTGGTGTATTGATATGGTGAATATGTGGACTCGTGTGTGCCACCTCAAAAGAGTTGCTTGTAGTCGTAGTTCACGATAGCCACCAAGTCAAAGCTGGCTTGCTGCAGTTAAACTCCACCACCCCCTTTTTTGATACTGATGCTGATGTAGCTAGTTCTGATGTAAGTCTTGCTGGGTACATGTGTACTCACGTTTGCCTATTTTATGTTTTGTAGAGAGACGTCGGTCTCGTTGGTAGTTCCGTGTGGACTTCAACGTTTAGCTTGATACCTCAGCTACGATCCTGTGTCCTCGGTAGGATCTGGTAGATAGTCAGGCTTCTCAGCCTTTTTCATTTGTAGATGTCTGTACTCAGACATGTTAAGCTTCTGCATGTGTTTGACTTGTATGCTCTGAATGTTGGGTCATGAGACCCATGTTTGTAATATCTCGCTCCTCGGAGCCTAATGAATAAATACTTTGAGTCGTAGAGTTATGTTGTGATGCCATGTTGTATTTGCACATATCGAGCATATTGTGTGTATGATTGAAAGGCTTGGTATGTGTGGGATCCGACAACCTAGTTGTTTATCCTTGGTAGCCTCTCTTATGGGGAAATGTAGTCTTGTGCTTCCATGAGCCATAGTAGTCCGCTACAGCCCGGTTCACCGGAGTCCTGCTAGCCCAGCACTATTGCTCAGGACACTTGACTGGCCGGCATGTGTTTCACTTCGTTCCTGTGTATGTACCTTCGGGGAAATGTCATGCGGTCACATCCGGAGTCCTTCCTAGCCTGCTACAGCCCGGGTTACCGGAGTCCTGTTAGCCCAGTGCTACAGCCCGGATTCACACGCTGCTGACCGACATGCTCGAAGTTGATTCATGTATGCCTGTCCCCATGGGTTAGTGCCGCTTTGGGTTCATGACTAGCCGTGTCGGCCCGGGTTCTCTGTCATATGGATGCTAGAGACACTATCATATACGTGAGCCAAAAGGCGCAAACGGTCCCGGGCCATGGTAAGGCGACACCCATGGGAATACCGTGCGTGAGGCCACAAAGTGATATGAGGTGTTACCAGCTAGATCGATGTGACTTGGAATCGAGGTCCTGACAAGCATGTCACACTTTGGTTCGGAGGTATTGTTGGATGAAGCAGCCCAGACCGACATTACGGGTACGCTTACAGGAGACTGGTTTTACTGCCGTGCTATGCACACAGGTGACTAGCGGGTGTCAGTTTCTCCAACTTTAGTTGAACCGAGTGTGGCTATGCCCCATTCTTGAGAAGGTTAAAACAGCACTAACTTGACGAACTATCGTTGTGGTTTTGCTGCGTAGGTAAGAACGGTTCTTGCTCAGCCCATAGCAGCCACGTAAAACTTACAACAACAAAGTAGAGGACGTCTAACTTATTTTTGCAGGGCATGTTGTGATGTGATATGGTCAAGACGTGATGAGATATAAGTTGTTGTATGAGATGATTGTTGGGGAACGTAGCAATAATTCAAAAATTTCCTACGTGTCACCAAGATCAATCTAGGAGATACTAGCAATGAGAGAGAGGGAGTGCATCTTCATACCCTTGAAGATCGCTAAGCAGAAGCGTTACAAGAACGCGGTTGGTGGATTCATACACGCAGCGATTAAGATCGCGGTCGATTCTGATCTAAGCGCCGAACAACGGCGCCTCCGCGTTCAACACACGTACAGCCCGGTGACGTCTCCCGTGCCTTGATCCAGCAAGGAGAGAGGGAGAGGTTGGGGATGACTCTGTCCAGCAGCAGCACGACGGTGTGGTGATGGTGGAGGAGCGTGGCACGCCAGCAGGGCTTCGCCAAGCACTGCAAGAGACGAGGAGGGAGAGGGGTAGGGCTACGCCAAGAGGGAGAGAGACTCGTGTGTTGGGCAGCCCCAAAACCCCCACTATTTATAGGAGGAGGGGAGGAGGGTGCACCCCCTATAGGGTTCCCACCTCTAGGGGGCGGCAGCCCTAGATGGGATGGAGGGGGCGGCCAAGAGGGGGAGAGGGGGGGCGCGCCCTAGGGTTGGCCTTAGGCCCATCTGCGCCTAGGGTTTCCCCCCTTCTCCTCCTAGCTGCGCCTTGGGCCCTGGTGGGAGGCGCACCAACCCACTCAGGGCTGGTCTCTTCCCACTCTTGGCCCATGCAAGCCTCCGGGGCTGGTGGCCCCTCCTGGTGGACCCCCGGAACCCTCCGGTGTTCCCGGTACATTATCGGTGACACCCGAAACACTTCTGGTGGTCAAAACCTCACTTCCTATATATTATTCTTTACCTCCGAACCATTCTGGAACTCCTCGTGATGTCCGGGATCTCATCCGGGACTCCGAACAACATTTGGTAACCATGTACAAACTTCCCCTATAACCCTAGCGTCATCGGACCTTAAGTGTGTAGACCCTACGGGTTCGGGAATCATGCAGACATGACCGAGAAAACTCTCCGGCCAATAACCAATAGCGGGATCTGGATACCCATGTTGGCTCCCACATATTCCACGATGATCTCATCGGATGAACCACGATGTTGAGGATTCAAGCAATCCCGTATACAATTCTCTTTGTCAATCGATACGTTACTTGCCCGAGATTCGATCATCGGTATCCCAATACCTCGTTCAATCTCGTTACCAGCAAGCCACTTTACTCATTCCGTAATGCATGATCCCGTGACCAACTACTTAATCACAATGAGCTCATTGTGATGATGCATAACCGAGTGGGCCCAGAGATACCTCTCCGTCATACGGAGTGACAAATCCCAGTTTCGATTCGTGCCAACCCAACAGACACTTTCAGAGATACCTGTAGTGCACCTTTATAGCCACCCAGTTATGTTGTGACGTTTGGTGCACCCAAAGGATTCCTATGGTATCCGGGAGTTGCACAATCTCATGGTCGAAGGAAATGATACTTGACATTAGAAAAGCTTTAGCAAACGAACTACATGATCTTGTGCTACACTTAACATTCGGTCTTGTCCATCACATCATTCTCCTAATGATGTGATCGTGTTATCAATGACATACAATGTCCATGGTCAGGAAACCATGACCATCTATTGATCAATGAGCTAGTCAACTAGAGGCTTACTAGGGACATGTTGTGGTCTATGTATTCACACATGTATTACGGTTTCCGGTTAATACAATTATAGCATGAACAATAGACAAATATCATGCACAAGGAAATACAATAATAACCATTTTATTATTGCCTCTAGGGCATATTTCCAACAGTCTCCCACTTGCACTAGAGTCAATAATCTAGTTCACATCACTATGTGATTGTAATGAATCCTATTGGGGAACGTTGCAGAAAACAAAAAAAATTCCTACGTTTTCACCAAGATCCATCTATGAGTTCATCTAGCAACAAGTGATCAGACGCATCTACATACCTTTGTAGATCACGAGCGGAAGCGTTCAAAGAACGGGGATGAGGGAGTCGTACTCGTCGTGATCCAAACCACCGGAGATCCTAGCGCCGAATGGACGGCACCTCCGCGTTCAACACACGTACGGTCATCGTAACGTCTCCTCCTTCTTGATCCAGCAAGGGGGAAGGAGAGGTTGATGAAGATCCAGCAGCACGACGGCGTGGTGGTGGATGCAGCAGTCACCGCAGCAGGGCTTCGCCGTTCTTCTGCGAGAGGGAGAGGTGTAGCAGGGGAGAGGGAGGCGCCAAGACTTCAGGGTGCGGCTGCCCTCCCTCCCCCCCCCCTTTATATAGGCCCCTAGGGGGTGCGCCGGCCCTAGGAGATGGGATCTCCTAGGGGGGCGGCGGCCAAGGGGAGGAGTGCCCCCCAAGGCAAGTGGAGGCGCCCCCTCCCCTAGGGTTCCCAACCCTAGGCGCATGGGGGGCCCAAGGCGGGCGCACCAGCCCACTATGGGCTGGTTCCCTCCCCACTTCAGCCCATGGGGCCCTCCGGGATGGGTGGCCCCACTCGGTGGACCCCCGGGACCCTTCCGTTGGTCCCGGTACAATACCGTTGACCCCGAAACTCTCCCGGTGGCCGAAACTGCACTTCCTATATATAATTCTTCACCTCTGGAGCATTCTGGAATTCTTCATCACGTCTGGGATCTCATCCGGGACTACGAACAACTTTCGGATTACTGCATACTCATATCCATACAACCCTAGCGTCACCGAACCTTAAGTGTGTAGACCATACGGGTTCGGGAGACATGTAGACATGACCGAGACGACTCTCCGGTCAATAACCAACAGCGGGATCTGGACACCCATGTTGGCTCCCAAATGCTCCTCGATGATCTCATCGGATGAACCATGATGTCGAGGATTCAAGCAACCCCGTATACAATTCCCTTTGTCAATCGGTATGTTACTTGCCCGAGATTCGATCGTCGGTATCCCAATACCTCGTTCAATCTCGTTACCGGCAAGTCACTTTACTCGTACCGTAATGCATGATCCCGTGACCAGACACTTGGTCACTTTGAGCTCATTATGATGATGCATTACCGAGTGGGCCCAAAGATACCTCTCCGTCATACGGAGTGACAAATCCCAGTCTTGATCCGTGTCAACCCAACAGACACTTTCGGAGATACCCGTAGTATACCTTTATAGTCACCCAGTTACGTTGTGACGTTTGGTACACCCAAAGCACTCCTACGGTATCCGGGAGTTACACGATCTCATGGTCTAAGGAAAAGATACTTGACATTGGAAAAACTCTAGCAAACGAACTATACGATCTTGTGCTATGTTTAGGATTGGGTCTTGTCCATCACATCATTCTCCTAATGATGTGATCTCGTTATCAATGACATCCAATGTCCATAGTCAGGAAACCATGACTATCTGTTGATCAACGAGCTAGTCAACTAGAGGCTTACTAGGGACATGTTGGTGTCTATGTATTCACACATGTATTACGATTTCCGGATAACACAATTATAGCATGAATAAAAGACAATTATCATGAACAAGGAAATATAATAATAATCCTTTTATTATTGCCTCTAGGGCATATTTCCAACAGTCTCCCACTTGCACTAGAGTCAATAATCTAGTTACATTGTGATGAATCGAACACCCATGGAATTCTGGTGTTGATCATGTTTTGCTCTAGGGAGAGGTTTAGTCAACGGATCTGCTACATTCAGGTCCGTATGTACTTTACAAATATCTATGTCTCCATCTTGAACATTTTCACGAATGGAGTTGAAGCGACGCTTGATGTGCCTGGTCTTCTTGTGAAACCTGGGCTCCTTGGCAAGTGCAATAGCTCCAGTGTTGTCACAGAAGAGTTTGATCGGCCCCGACGCATTGGGTATGACTCCTAGGTCGGTGATGAACTCCTTCACCCAAATTGCTTCATGCGCTGCCTCCGAGGCTGCCATGTACTCCGCTTCACATGTAGATCCCGCCACGACGCTCTGCTTGCAACTGCACCAGCTTACTGCCCCACCATTCAAAATATACACGTATCCGGTTTGTGACTTAGAGTCATCCAGATCTGTGTCGAAGCTAGCGTCGACGTAACCCTTTACGACGAGCTCTTCGTCACCTCCATAAACGAGAAACATTTCCTTAGTCCTTTTCAGGTACTTCAGGATATTCTTGACCGCTGTCCAGTGTTCCTTGCCGGGATTACTTTGGTACCTACCTACCAAACTTACGGCAAGGTTTACATCAGGTCTGGTACACAGCATGGCATACATAATAGAACCTATGGCTGAGGCATAGGGGATGACACTCATCTCTTCTATATCTTCTGCCGTGGTCGGACATTGAGCTGAGCTCAATTTCACACCTTGCAACACAGGCAAGAACCCCTTCTTAGACTGATCCATATTGAACTTCTTCAATATCTTATCAAGGTATGTGCTTTGTGAAAGACCTATGAGGCGTCTTGATCTATCTCTATAGATCTTGATGCCTAATATATAAGCAGCTTCTCCAAGGTCCTTCATTGAAAAACTCTTATTCAAGTAGGCCTTAATGCTGTCCAAAAGCTCTATATCATTTCCCATCAAAAGTATGTCATCTACATATAATATGAGAAATGCTACAGAGCTCCCACTCACTTTCTTGTAAACGCAGGCTTCTCCATAAGTCTGCATAAACCCAAACGCTTTGATCATCTCATCAAAGCGAATGTTCCAACTCCGAGATGCTTGCACCAGCCCATAAATCGAGCGTTGGAGCTTGCACACCTTGTCAGCATTCTTAGGATCGACAAAACCTTCCGGCTGCATCATATACAATTCTTCCTTAAGGAAACCATTAAGGAATGCCGTTTTGACGTCCATTTGCCATATCTCATAATCATAGAATGCGGCAATTGCTAACATGATTCGGACGGACTTCAGCTTCGCTACGGGTGAGAAAGTCTCATCGTAGTCAACCCCTTGAACTTGTCGATAACCCTTAGCGACAAGCCGAGCTTTATAGATGGTCACATTACCATCCGCGTCTGTCTTCTTCTTAAAGATCCATTTATTTTCTATGGCTCGCCGCTCAACGGGCAAGTCAGTCAAAGTCCATACTTCGTTTTCATACATGGATCCTATCTCGGATTTCATGGCTTCCAGCCATTTGTCGGAATCCGGGCCCGCCATCGCTTCTTCATAGTTCGAAGGTTCACCGTTGTCTAACAACATGATTTCCAAGACAGGGTTGCCGTACCACTCTGGTGCGGAACGTGTCCTTGTGGACCTACGAAGTTCAGTAGCAACTTGATCTGAAGTTTCATGATCATCATCATTAACTTCCTCTCTAGTCGGTGCAGGCACCTCAGGAACATTTTCTTGAGTTGCGCCATTTTCCGGTTCAAGAGGTAATACTTCATCAAGTTCTACTTTCCTCCCACTTACTTCTTTCGAGAGAAACTCCTTCTCTAGAAAGGATCCATTCTTGGCAACAAAGATCTTGCCTTCGGATCTGAGGTAGAAGGTATACCCAATAGTTTCTTTAGGGTATCCTATGAAGACGCATTTTTCCGACTTGGGTTCGAGCTTTTCAGGTTGAAGTTTCTTGACATAAGCATCGCATCCCCAAACTTTTAGAAACGACAGCTTAGGTTTCTTCCCAAACCATAATTCATACGGTGTCGTCTCAACGGATTTCGACGGAGCCCTATTTAAAGTGAATGCGGCAGTCTCTAAAGCATAGCCCCAAAATGATAGCGGTAAATCGGTAAGAGACATCATAGATCGCACCATATCTAATAGAGTGCGATTACGACGTTCGGACACACCATTACGCTGAGGTGTTCCAGGCGGCGTGAGTTGTGAAACTATTCCACATTTTCTTAAGTGTGTGCCAAATTCGTGACTCAAGTATTCTCCTCCACGATCTGATCGCAAGAACTTGATTTTCCTGTCACGTTGATTCTCAACCTCACTCTGAAATTCCTTGAACTTTTCAAAGGTCTTAGACTTGTGTTTCATTAAATAGACATACCCATATCTACTCAAGTCATCAGTGAGGGTGAGAACATAACGATAGCCACCGCGAGCCTCAACACTCATTGGACCGCACACATCAGTATGTATGATTTCCAATAAGTTGGTTGCTCGCTCCATTGTTCCTGAGAACGGAGTCTTGGTCATTTTACCCATGAGGCATGGTTCGCACGTGTCAAATGATTCGTAATCAAGAGACTCTAAAAGTCCATCTGCATGGAGCTTCTTCATGCGTTTGACACCTATGTGACCAAGGCGGCAGTGCCACAAGTATGTGGGACTATCATTATCAACCTTACATCTTTTGGTATTCACACTATGAATATGTGTAGCATTACGCTCGAGATTCATTAAGAATAAACCATTCACCATCGGAGCATGACCATAAAACATATCTCTCATATAAATAGAACAACCATTATTCTCGGATTTAAATGAGTAGCCATCTCGAATTAAACGAGATCCTGATACAATGTTCATGCTCAAAGCTGGCACTAAATAACAATTATTGAGGTTTAAAACTAATCCCGTAGGTAAATGTAGAGGTAGCGTGCCGACGGCGATCACATCGACCTTGGAACCATTCCCGACGCGCATCGTCACCTCGTCCTTCGCCAGTCTCCGCTTATTCCGCAGCTCCTGCTTTGAGTTACAAATGTGAGCAACCGCACCGGTATCAAATACCCAGGAGCTACTACGAGTACTGGTAAGGTACACATCAATTACATGTATATCACATATACCTTTCGTGATGCCGGCCTTCTTGTCCGCTAAGTATTTGGGGCAGTTCCGCTTCCAGTGACCACTTCCCTTGCAATAAAACACTCAGTCTCGGGCTTGGGTCCATTCTTTGGCTTCTTCCCGGCAGCTTGCTTGCCGGGCGCGGCAACTCCCTTGCCGTCCTTCTTGAAGTTCTTCTTACCCTTGCCTTTCTTGAACTTAGTGGTTTTATTCACCATCAACACTTGATGTTCCTTTTTGACTTCTACCTCTGCTGATTTCAGCATTGCAAATACTTCAGGAATGGTCTTTTCCATCCCCTGCATATTGAAGTTCATCACAAAGCTCTTGTAGCTCGGTGGAAGCGACTGAAGGATTCTGTCAATGACCGCGTCATCCGGGAGATTAACTCCCAGCTGAGTCAAGCGGTTATGTAACCCAGACATAGTGAGTATGTGCTCACTGACAGAACTGTTTTCCTCCATCTTACAGCTGAAGAACTTGTCGGAGACTTCATATCTCTCGACCCGGGCATGAGCTTGAAAAACCATTTTCAGCTCTTCGAACATCTCATATGCTCCGTGTCTCTCAAAACGCTTTTGGAGCCCCGGCTCTAAGCTGTAAAGCATGCCGCACTGAACGAGGGAGTAATCATCGGTACGTGTCTGCCAAGCGTTCATAACGTCTTGTTCTGCAGGGAGAGCAGGTGCTTCACCTAGCGGTGCTTGTAGGACATAATCTTTCTTGGCAGCTATGAGGATGATCCTCAGGTTCCGGACCCAGTCCGTATAGTTGCTGCCATCGTCTTTCAGCTTGGTTTTCTCTAGGAACGCGTTGAAGTTGAGGACAACGTTGGCCATTTGATCTACAATACATGTTGTAAAGATTTTAGACTAAGTTCATGATAATTAAGTTCATCTAATCAAATTATTCAATGAACTCCCACTTAGATAGACATCCCTCCAGTCATCTAAGTATAACATGATCCGAGTTAACTAGGCCGTGTCCGATCATCACGTGAGACGGACTAGTCAACATCGGTGAACATCTTCATGTTGATCGTATCTTCTATACGACTCATGCTCGACCTTTCGGTCTTCTGTGTTCCGAGGCCATGTCTGTACATGCTAGGCTCGTCAAGTCAACCTAAGTGTTTGCATGTGTAAATCTGTCTTACACCCGTTGTATGTGAACGTTGGAATCTATCACACCCGATCATCACGTGGTGCTTCGAAACAACGAACTGTCGCAACGGTGCACAGTTAGGGGGAAACACTTTCTTGAAATTATTATGAGGGATCATCTTATTTACTACCGTCGTTCTAAGTAAACAAGATGCAAAAACATGATAAACATCACATGCAATCAAATAATAGTGACATGATATGGCCAGTATCATATAGCTTCCTTTGATCTCCATCTTGGGGCTCCATGATCATCTTGTCACCGGCATGACACCATGATCTCATCATCATGATCTCCATCATCGTGTCTCCATGAAGTTGCTCGCCAACTATTACTTCTACTACTATGGCTAACACGTTTAGCAATAAAGTAAAGTAATTTACATGGCGTTTCTCAATGACACGCAGGTCATACAAAAAATAAAGACAACTCCTATGGCTCCTGCCGGTTGTCATACTCATCGACATGCAAGTCGTGATTCCTATTACAAGAACATGATCTCATACATCACATATATATCATTCATCATTCATCACAACTTTGGCCATATCACATCACAGAACACTTGCTGCAAAAACAAGTTAGACGTCCTCTAATTGTTGTTGCAAGTTTTACGTGGCTGCAAGAGGGTTCTAGCAAGAACGTTTTCTTACCTACGTTAAATCCACAACGTGATTTGTCAACTTCTATTTACCCTTCATAAGGACCCTTTTCATCAAATCCGCTCCAACTAAAGTGGGAGAGACAGACACCCGCCAGCCACCTTATGCAACTAGTGCATGTCAGTCGGTGGAACCGGTCTCACGTAAGCGTACGTGTAAGGTTGGTCCGGGCCGCTTCATCCCACAATACCGCTGAAGCAAAATAAGACTAGTAGCGGCAAGAAAGTTGACAACATCTACGCCCACAACAAATTGTGTTCTACTCGTGCAAAAGAACTACGCATAGACCTAGCTCATGATGCCACTGTTGGGGAACGTTGCAGAAAACAAAAAAAAATTCCTACATTTTCACCAAGATCCATCTATGAGTTCATCTAGCAACGAGTGATCGGATGCATCTACATACCTTTGTAGATCGCGAGCGGAAGCGTTCAAAGAACGAGGATGAGGGAGTCGTACTCGTCGTGATCCAAATCACCGGAGATCCTAGCGCCAAACGGACGGCACCTCCGCGTTCAACACACGTACGGTCAGCATAATGTCTCCTCCTTCTTGATCCAGCAAGGGGGAAGGAGAGGTTGATGAAGATCCAGCAGCACGACGGCGTGGTGGTGGATGCAGCAGTCACCGCAGCAGGGCTTCGCCGTTCTTCTGCGAGAGGGAGAGGTGTAGCAGGGGAGAGGGAGGCGCCAAGACTTCAGGGTGCGGCTGCCCTCCCTCCCCCCCCCCTTTTATATAGGCCCCTAGGGGGTGCGCCGGCCCTAGGAGATGGGATCTCCTAGGGGGGCGGCGGCCAAGGGGAGAAGTGCCCCCCAAGGCAAGTGGAGGCGCCCCCTCCCCTAGGGTTCCCAACCCTAGGCGCATGGGGGGCCCAAGGGGGGCGCACCAGCCAACTATGGGCTGGTTCCCTCCCCACTTCAGCCCATGGGGCCCTCCGGGATGGGTGGCCCCACTCGGTGGACACCCGGGACCCTTCCGGTGGTCCCGATACAATACCGTTGACCTCGAAACTCTCCTGATGGCCGAAACTGCACTTCCTATATATAATTATTCACCTCCGGACCATTCCGGAATTCTTCGTGACATCCGGGATCTCATCCGGGACTCCGAACAACTTTCGGATTACTGCATACTCATATCCATACAACCCTAGCGTCACCGAACCTTAAGTGTGTAGACCCTATGGGTTCGGGAGACATGTAGACATGACCGAGACGACTCTCTGTCAATAACCAATAGCGGGATCTGGATACCCATGTTGGCTCCCACATGCTCCTTGATAATCTCATCGGATGAACCACGATGTCGAGGATTCAAGCAACCCCGTATACAATTCCCTTTGTCAATCGGTATGTTACTTGCCCGAGATTCGATCGTCGGTATCCCAATACCTCGTTCAATCTCGTTACCGGCAAGTCACTTTACTCATACCGTAATGCATGATCCCATGACCAGACACTTGGTCACTTTGAGCTCATTATGATGATGCATTACCGAGTGGGCCCAGAGATACCTCTCCGTCATACGGAGTGACAAATCCCAGTCTTGATCCGTGTCAACCCAACAGACACTTTCGGAGATACCCGTAGTATACCTTTATAGTCACCCAGTTACGTTGTGACGTTTGGTACACCCAAAGCACTCCTACGGTATCCGGGAGTTACACGATCTCATGGTCTAAGGAAAAGATACTTGACATTGGAAAAACTCTAGCAAACGAACTATACGATCTTGTGCTATGTTTAGGATTGGGTCTTGTCCATCACATCATTCTCCTAATGATGTGATCTCGTTATCAATGACATCCAATGTCCATAGTCAGGAAACCATGACTATCTGTTGATCAACGAGCTAGTCAACTAGAGTCTTACTAGGGACATGTTGGTGTCTATGTATTCACACATGTATTACGATTTCCGGATAACACAATTATAGCGTGAATAAAAGACAATTATCATGAACAAGGAAATATAATAATAATCCTTTTATTATTGCCTCTAGGGCATATTTCCAACAGTATCCCACTTGCACTAGAGTCAATAATCTAGTTACATTGTGATGAATCGAACACCCATGGAATTCTGGTGTTGATCATGTTTTGCTCTAGGGAGAGGTTTAGTCAACGGATCTGCTACATTCAGGTCCGTGTGTACTTTACAAATATCTATGTCTCCATCTTGAACATTTTCACGAATGGAGTTGAAGCGACGCTTGATGTGCCTGGTCTTCTTGTGAAACCTGGGCTCCTTGGCAAGTGCAATAGCTCCAGTGTTGTCACAGAAGAGTTTGATCGGCCCCGACGCATTGGGTATGACTCCTAGGTCGGTGATGAACTCCTTCACCCAAATTGCTTCATGCGCTGCCTCCGAGGCTGCCATGTACTCCGCTTCACATGTAGATCCCACCACGACGCTCTGCTTGCAACTGCACCAGCTTACTGCCCCTCCATTCAAAATATACACGTATCCGGTTTGTGACTTAGAGTCATCCAGATCTGTGTCGAAGCTAGCGTCGACGTAACCCTTTACGATGAGCTCTTCGTCACCTCCATAAACGAGAAACATTTCCTTAGTCCTTTTCAGGTACTTCAGGATATTCTTGACCGTTGTCCAGTGTTCCTTGCCGGGATTACTTTGATACCTACCTACCAAACTTACGGCAAAGTTTACATCATGTCTGGTACACAGCATGGCATACATAATAGAACCTATGGCTGAGGCATAGGGGATGACACTCATCTCTTCTATATCTTCTGCCGTGGTCGGACATTGAGCTGAGCTCAATTTCACACCTTGCAACACAGGCAAGAACCCCTTCTTAGACTGATCCATATTGAACTTCTTCAATATCTTATCAAGGTATGTGCTTTGTGAAAGACCTATGAGGCGTCTTGATCTATCTCTATGGATCTTGATGCCTAATATATAAGCAGCTTCTCCAAGGTCCTTCATTGAAAAACTCTTATTCAAGTAGGCCTTAATGCTGTCCAAAAGCTCTATATCATTTCTCATCAAAAGTATGCCATCTACATATAATATGAGAAATGCTACAGAGCTCCCACTCACTTTCTTGTAAACGCAGGCTTCTCCATAAGTCTGCATAAACCCAAACGCTTTGATCATCTCATCAAAGCGAATGTTCCAACTCCGAGATGCTTGCACCAGCCCATAAATCGAGCGTTGGAGCTTGCACACCTTGTCAGCATTCTTAGGATCGACAAAACCTTCCGGCTGCATCATATACAATTCTTCCTTAAGGAAACCATTAAGTGAAGGAAATATGCCCTAGAGGCAATAATAAAGTTATTATTTATTTCCTTATAATCATGATAAATGTTTATTATTCATGCTAGAATTGTATTAACCGGAAACATAATACATGTGTGAATACATAGACAAACAAAGTGTCACTAGTATGCCTCTACTTGACTAGCTCGTTAATCAAAGATGGTTATGTTTCCTAACCATGAACAATGAGTTGTTATTTGATTAACGGGATCACATCATTGAGAGAATGATCTGATTGACATGACCCATTCCATTAGCTTAGCACCCGATCGTTTAGTATGTTGCTATTGCTTTCTTCATGACTTATACTTGTTCCTATAACTATGAGATTATGCAACTCCCGTTTACCAGAGGAACACTTTGGGTACTACCAAACGTCACAACGTAATTGGGTGATTATAAAGGAGTACTACAGGTGTCTCCAAAGGTACATGTTGGGTTGGCGTATTTCGAGATTAGGTTTTGTCACTCCGATTGTCGGAGAGGTATCTCTGGGCCCTCTCGGTAATGCGCATCACTTAAAGCCTTGCAAGCATTGCAACTAATGAGTTAGTTGCGGATGATGTATTACAGAACGAGTAAAGAGACTTGCCAGTAACGAGATTGAACTAGGTATTTGGAATACCGACTATCGAATCTCGGGCAAGTAACATACCGATGACAAAGGGAACGACGTATGTTGTTATGCGGTCTGACCGATAAAGATCTTCGTAGAATATGTAGGAGCCAATATGGGCATCCAGGTCCCGCTATTGGTTATTGACCGAAGACATGTCTCGGTCATGTCTACATTGTTCTCGAACCCGTAGGGTCCGCACGCTTAAGGTTACGATGACAGTTATATTATGAGTTTATGCATTTTGATGTACCGAAGTTTGTTCGGAGTCCCGGATGTGATCACGGACATGACGAGGAGTCTCGAAATGATTGAGACATAAGGATTGATATATTGGAAGCCTATGTTTGGATACCGGAAGTGTTTCGGGTGAAATCAGGATTTTACCGGAGTACCAGGAGGTTACCGGAACCCCCCGGGAGCTAAATGGGCCATGATGGGCCTTAGTGGAAAAGAGAAGAGTCAGCCCTACATGGGCCGCGCGCCCCTCCCCTCCCTTGATCCGAATAGGACAAGGAGAGGGGGTCGGCCCCTCTCTCCCTTTTCCCCCCTCCGCGAATCCTATTCCAACTAGGATTGGGGGGGGGGATCCTACTCCTAGAGGGAGTAGGACTCTCCTGGCGCGCCCTCCTTGGTCGGCCAGCCTCCCCCTTTAGTCCTTTATATACGGAGGCAGGGGCACCCCAGAGACACATAAGTTGATCCACGTAATCTATTCCTTAGCCGTGTGCGGCGCCCCCAGCCACCATAGTCCTCGATAATATTGTAGCAGTGCTTAGGCGAAGCCCTGGAGCAGTAGTACGTCAAGATCGTCACGAGGCCGTCGTGCTGACGGAACTCTTCCCCAACACTTTGCTGGATCGGAGTCCGGGGATCGTCATCGAGCTGAACGTGTGCTAGATCTCGGAGGTGCCGTAGTTTCGATGCTTGATCGGTCGGATCATGAAGACGTACGACTACATCAACCAAACGCTTCCGTTGTCGATATACTAGGTATGTAGATCATACTCCCCCCGCTCGTTGCTATGCATCACCATGATCTTGCGTGTGCGTAGGAATTTTTTTTGAAATTACTACGAAACCCATCATTAAGGAATGCCGTTTTGACGTCCATTTGCCATATCTCATAATCATAGAATGCGGCAATTGCTAACATGATTCGGACAGACTTCAGCTTCGCTACGGGTGAGAAAGTCTCATCGTAGTCAACCCCTTGAACTTGTCGATAACCCTTAGCGACAAGCCGAGCTTTATAGATGGTCACATTTCCATCCGCATCTGTCTTCTTCTTAAAGATTCATTTATTTTCTATGGCTCGCCGCTTAATGGGCAAGTCAGTCAAAGTCCATACTTCGTTTTCATACATGGATCCTATCTCGGATTTCATGGCTTCCGGCCATTTGTCGGAATCCGGGCCCGCCATCGCTTCTTCATAGTTCGAAGGTTCACCGTTGTCTAACAACATGATTTCCAAGACAGGGTTGCCGTACCACTCTGGTGCGGAACGTGTCCTTGTGGACCTACGAAGTTTAGTAGCAACTTGATCTGAAGTTTCATGATCATCATCATTAACTTCCTCTCTAGTCGGTGCAGGCACCTCAGGAACATTTTCTTGAGTTGCGCCATTTTCCGGTTCAAGAGGTAATACTTCATCAAGTTCTACTTTCCTCCCACTTACTTCTTTCGAGAGAAACTCCTTCTCTACAAAGGATCCATTCTTGGCAACAGAGATCTTGCCTTCGGATCTGAGGTAGAAGGTATACCCAATAGTTTCTTTAGGGTATCCTATGAAGACGCATTTTTCCGACTTGGGTTCGAGATTTTCAGGTTGAAGTTTCTTGACATAAGCATCGCATCCCCAAACTTTTAGAAACGACAGCTTAGGTTTCTTCCCAAACCATAATTCATACGGTGTCGTCTCAACGGATTTCGACGGAGCCCTATTTAAAGTGAATGTGGCAGTCTCTAAAGCATAGCCCCAAAATGATAGTGGTAAATCGGTAAGAGACATCATAGATCGCACCATATCTAATAGAGTGCGATTATGACGTTCGGACACACCATTACGCTGAGGTATTCCAGGCAGCGTCAGTTGTGAAACTATTCCACCTTTTCTTAAGTGTGTGCCAAATTCGTGACTCAAGTATTCTCCTCCACGATCTGATCGCAAGAACTTGATTTTCCTGTCATGTTGATTCTCAACCTCACTCTAAAATTCCTTGAACTTTTCAAAGGTCTCAGACTTGTGTTTCATTAAATAGACATACCCATATCTACTCAAGTCATCAGTGAGGGTGAGAACATAACGATAGCCACCGCGAGCCTCAACATTCATTGGACCGCACACATCAGTATGTATGATTTCCAATAAGTTGGTTGCTCGCTCCATTGTTCCTGAGAATGGAGTCTTGGTCATTTTACCCATGAGGCATGGTTCGCACGTGTCAAATGATTCGTAATCAAGAGACTCTAAAAGTCCATCTGCATGGAGCTTCTTCATGCGTTTGACACCTATGTGACCAAGGCGGCAGTGCCACAAGTATGTGGGACTATCATTATCAACCTTACATCTTTTGGTATTCACACTATGAATATGTGTAGCATTACGCTCGAGATTCATTAAGAATAAACCATTCACCATCGGAGCATGACCATAAAACATATCTCTCATATAAATAGAACAACCATTATTCTCAGATTTAAATGAGTAGCCATCTCGAATTAAACAAGACCCTGATACAATGTTCATGCTCAAAGCTGGCACTAAATAACAATTATTGAGGTTTAAAACTAATCCCGTAGGTAAATGTAGAGGTAGCGTGCCGACGGCGATCACATCGACCTAGGAACCATTCCCGACGCGCATCGCCACCTCGTCCTTTGCCAGTCTCCGCTTATTCCGCAGCTCCTGCTTTGAGTTACAAATGTGAGCAACCGCATCGGTATCAAATACCCAGGAGCTACTATGAGTACTGGTAAGGTACACATCAATTACATGTATATCACATATACCTTTCGTGATGCCGGCCTTCTTGTCCGCTAAGTATTTGGGGCAGTTCCGCTTCCAGTGACCACTTCCCTTGCAATAAAAACACTCAGTCTCGGGCTTGGGTCCATTCTTTGGCTTCTTCCCGGCAGCTTGCTTGCCGGGCGCGGCAACTCCCTTGCCGTCCTTCTTGAAGTTCTTCTTACCCTTGCCTTTCTTGAACTTAGTGGTTTTATTCACCATCAACACTTGATGTTCCTTTTTGACTTCTACCTCTGCTGATTTCAGCATTGCAAATACTTCAGGAATGGTCTTTTCCATCCCCTGCATATTGAAGTTCATCACAAAGCTCTTGTAGCTCGGTGGAAGCGACTGAAGGATTCTGTCAATGACCGCGTCATCCGGGAGATTAACTCCCAGCTGAGTCAAGCGGTTATGTAACCCAGACATAGTGAGTATGTGCTCACTGACAGAACTATTTTCCTCCATTTTACAGCTGAAGAACTTGTCGGAGACTTCATATCTCTCGACCCGGGCATGAGCTTGAAAAACCATTTTCAGCTCTTCGAACATCTCATATGCTCCGTGTCTCTCAAAACGCCTTTGGAGCCCCGGTTCTAAGCTGTAAAGCATGCCACACTAAACGAGGGAGTAATCATCGGTACGTGTCTGCCAAACGTTCATAACGTCTTGTTCTGCAGGGAGAGCAGGTGCTTCACCTAGCGGTGCTTGTAGGACATAATCTTTCTTGGCAGCTATGAGGATGATCCTGAGGTTCTGGACCCAGTCCGTATAGTTGCTGCCATCGTCTTTCAGCTTGGTTTTCTCTAGGAACGCGTTGAAGTTGAGGACAACGTTGGCCATTTGATCTACAATACATGTTGTAAAGATTTTAGACTAAGTTCATGATAATTAAGTTCATCTAATCAAATTATTCAATGAACTCCCACTTAGATAGGCATCCCTCTAGTCATCTAAGTATAACATGATCCGAGTTAACTAGGTCGTGTCCGATCATCACGTGAGATGGAGTAGTCAACATCGGTGAACATCTTCATGTTGATCGTATCTTCTATACGACTCATGCTCGACCTTTCGGTCTTCTGTGTTCCGAGGCCATGTCTGTACATGCTAGGCTCATCAAGTCAACCTAAGTGTTTGCATGTGTAAATCTGTCTTACACCCGTTGTATGTGAATGTTGGAATCTTTCACACCCGATCATCACGTGGTGCTTCGAAACAACGAACTGTCGCAACGGTGCACAGTTAGGGGAAACACTTTCTTGAAATTATTATGAGGGGTCATCTTATTTACTACCGTCGTTCTAAGCAAACAAGATGCAAAAACATGATAAACATCACATGCAATCAAATAATAGTGACATGATATGGCCAGTATCATATAGCTTCCTTTGATCTCCATCTTGGGGCTCCATGATCATCTTGTCACCGGCATGACACCATGATCTTCATCATCATGATCTCCATCATCGTGTCTCCATGAAGTTGCTCGCCAACTATTACTTCTACTACTATGGCTAACACGTTTAGCAATAAAGTAAAGTAATTTACATGGCGTTTCTCAATGACATGCAGGTCATACAAAAAATAAAGACAACTCCTATGGCTCCTGCCGGTTGTCATACTCATCGACATGCAAGTCGTGATTCCTATTACAAGAACATGATCTCATACATCATATATATATCATTCATCATTCATCACAACTTTGGCCATATCACATCACAGAACACTTGCTGCAAAAACAAGTTAGACGTCCTCTAATTGTTGTTGCAAGTTTTACGTGGCTGCAAGAGGGTTCTAGCAAGAACGTTTTCTTACCTATGTTAAAGCCACAACGTGATTTGTCAACTTCTATTTACCCTTCATAAGGACCCTTTTCATCAAATCCGCTCCAACTAAAGTGGGAGAGACAGACACCCGCCAGCCACCTTATGCAACTAGTGCATGTCAGTCGGTGGAACCGGTCTCACGTAAGCATACGTGTAAGGTTGGTCCGGGCCGCTTCATCCCACAATACCACTGAAGTAAAATAAGACTAGTAGCGGCAAGAAAGTTGACAACATCTACGCCCACAACAAATTGTGTTCTACTCGTGCACTAGAGTCAATAATCTAGTTCACATCACTATGTGATTGTAATGAATCCAACACCCATGGGGTTTGTTCATATCTCGCTTGTGAGAGAGGTTTATTAGTCAATGGGTCTGAACATTTCAGATCAATGCGTGCTTTACAAATCTCTATGTCATCTTGTAGATGCAGCTACCACGCGCTACTTGGAGCTATTCGAAATAACTGCTCTACTATACGAATCCAGTTTACTCCTCAGAGTCATCCGTATTGGTGTCAAAGTTTGCATCGACGTAACCCTTTACGACGAACTCTTTTACCACCTCCATAATCGAGAAAATTTCTTAGTCCACTAGTTACTAAGGATAAGTTCGACCGCTGTCATGTGATCCATTCCTGGATTACTCTTGTACCCCTTGACTGACTCATGGCAAGGCACATTTCAGGTGCGGTACACAGCATAGCATACTGTAGAGCCTACGTCTAAAGCATAGGGGACGACCTTCGTCCTTTCTCTCTCTTCTGCCATGGTCAGGTCTTGAGTCTTACTCAATGCTTACACCTTGTAACACAGCCAAGAACTCCTTCTTTGCTGATCTATTTTGAACTCCTTCAAAATCTTGTCACGGTATGTATTCATTTGAAAGTACTATTAAGCGTTTTGATCTATCCTTATAGATCTTGATGCTCAATGTTCAAGTAGCTTAATCTAGGTTTTCCATTGAAAAACACTTTTCAAATAACCCTGTATGCTTCCAGAAATTCTACATCATTTCTGATCAACAATATGTTAACAACATATACTCATCAAAAATTCTATAGTGCTCCCACTCACTTCTTTGGAAATACAAGTTTCTCATAAACTTTGTATAAACCCAAAATCTTTGATCATCTCATCAAAGCGTACATTCCAACTCCGGGATGCTTACTCCAGTCCTTAGAAGGATTGCTGGAGCTTTGCATACTTGTTAGCATCTTTCAGGATTGACAAAACCTTCTGGTTGTATCACATACAACCTTTCCTCAAGAAAATCGTCGAGGAAACAATGTTTTGACATCCTATCTACAAGATTTCATAAATAATGCAGTAACTGCTAACATAATTCCAACAAACTCTTAGCATCGCTACGAGTGAGAAAGTCTCATCGTAGTCAACTCCTTGAACTTGTCGGGAAACATTTTAACGACAAGTCGAGCTTTCTTAATGGTGACACTTACCATCATTGTCCGTCTTCCTTTTAAAATCCATCTTCACCCAACAGCCTTACGACCATCAAGTAGTTCTTTCAAAGTCTATACTTTGTTTTATACATGGATCCTCTCTCGGATTTTATGGCCTCGAGCCATTCGTCGGAATCCAGGCCCACCATCGCTTCTCCATAGCTCGTAGGTTCATTGTTGTCTAGCAACATGACTTCCAAGACAGGATTATGTACCTCTCTGAAGTAGTACGCATCCTTGTCGACCTATGAGGTTTGGTAGTGACTTGATCTGAAGTTTCATGATAACTATCATAAGCTTCCACTTCAATTGGTGTAGGTGCCACAGGAACAACTTCATGTGCCCTGCTACACACTAGTTGAAGTGACGGTTCAATAACCTCATCAAGTCTCCACCATCCTCCCACTCAATTCTTTCGAGAGAAACTTTTCCTCGAGAAAGGACTCGTTTCTAGAAACAATCACTTTTGCTTCCGGATCCGAAATAGGAGGTATACCCAACTATTTTTGGGTATTCAATGAAGATGCATTTATCCGCTTTGGGTTTGAGCTTATCACCTGAAACTTTTTCACATAAGCATCGCAGCCCCAAACTTTTAAGAAACGACAGCTTAGGTTTCTCTAAACCATAGTTCATACGGTGTCGTCTCAACGGAATTGTGTGGTGCCCTATTTAAAGTGAATGTGGTTGTCTCTAATGCCTAACCCATAAACAATAGTGGTAATTCGATAAGAGACATCATGGTATGCACCATATCCAATAGGGTGCAGTTATGATGTTCGGACACACCATCACACTATGGTGTTCCAGACGGTATTAGTTGTGAAACAATTTCTACAATGTCTTAATTGTGTACCAAACTCGTAACTCAGATATTCATCTTTATGATCATATCATAGACATTTTATCATCTTGTCACGACGATCTTCAACTTCACTCTGAAATTACTTAAACCTTTCAATAATTCAGACTTGTGTTTCATCAAGTAAATATACTCAACATCTACTCAAATCATCTGTGAAGTAACAACATAACGATATCCACTGTGTGCCTCGCCACTCATTGGACTGCACACATGAAAATGTATTACTTCCAACAAGTTGCTTTCTTGTTCCATCTTATTGAAAACGAGGCCTTTCAGTCATCTTGCCCATGTGGTATGATTTGCATGTCTCAAGTGATTCAAAATCAAGTGAGTCCAAACGATCCATCTGCATGGAGTTTCTTCATGCATATCTACCAATAGACATGGTTCGCATGTCTCAATCTTTTCAAAAACGAGTGAGTCCAAAGATTCATCAACATGGAGCTTATTGATGTGTTTTATACCAACATGACTCAAATGGCAGTGCCACAAGTATGTGGTACTATCATTACTATCTTATATCTTTTGGCATGAACATGTGTATCACTACGATCGAGATTCAATAAACCATTCATTTTAGGTGCAAGACCATTGAGGTATTATTCAAATAAACAGAGTAACCATTATTCTCCTTAAATGAATAACCGTATGGCGATAAACATAATCCAATCATGTCTATGCTCAACGCAAACACCAAATAACAATTATTTCGGTCTAACACCAATCCCGATGGTAGAGGGAGCGTGTGATGTTTGATCACATCAACCTTGGAAATACTTCCAACATATCGTCATCTCACCTTTAGCTAGTCTCCGTAGCCTTTTATTTCGAGTTACTAACACTTAGCAACCGAATCGGTATTTATTACCCTAGTGCTACTAGGAGTACTAGTAAAGTACACAATAATATAATGTATATTCAAAATACTTCTGTCGACCTTGCCAGCCTTCTCATCTACCAAGTATCTAGGGTAGTTCAGCTTCAGTGACCATTCCCCTCATTACAGAAGCACTTAGTCTCGGGTTTGGGTTCAACCTTGGGTTTCTTCACTAGAGCAGCAACTGATTTGTCGTTTCATGAAGTATCCCTTCTTTCCCTTTCCCTTCTTGAAACTAGTGGTTTAACCATCAACAATTGATGCTCCTACTTGATTTCTACTTTCGCAGTGTCAAACATCGCGAGTTGCTCAAGGATCATCATGTCTATCCCTGATATGTTATAGTTCATCATGAAGCTCCAATAGTTTGGTGGCAGTGACTATGGAGAACCATCACTATCTCATCTGGAAGATTAACTCCCACTTGATTCAAGCGATTATAGTACTCAGACAATCTGAGCACATGCTCGACGATTGAGCTTTCCTCCCTTAGTTTGCAGGCTTAAGAAACTTGTCAGAGGTCTCATACCTCTTGACGTGGGCACTAGTCTGAAATCCCAATTTCAGTCTTTGGAACATCTCATATGTTCTGCGATGTTTCAAAAACGTCTTTGGTGCCACAATTCTAAACCGTTAGCATTACGCACTGAACTATCACGTAGTCATCAAAACGTGTATGTCAGATGTTTCACAACATCTACAGACGACGCTCGAGGTTCAACACACTAAGCGGTGCATTAAGGACATAACACTTATATGCAGCAATGAGGACAATCCTCAGTTCACGGACCCAATCCGCATAATTGCTACTGTCAACTCTCAACTAAGTTTTCTCTAGGAACATATCTAAAACAGTACAACCAAAGCATGAGATACGACATAATTTGCAAAGACCTTTTGACTATGTTCATGATAATTAAGTTCATCTAATCAAATTATTTAATGAACTCCCACTTAGATAGACATCCCTCTAGTCATCTAAGTGATACATGATCCGAGTCAACTAGGCCGTGTCTGATCATCACGTGAGACGGACTAGTCATCATCGGTGAACATCTTCATGTTGATCGTATGCACTATACGACTCATGCTCGACCTTTCGGTCTTCTGTGTTCCGAGGCCATGTCTGTACATGCTAGGCTCGTCAAGTTAACCTAAGTGTATTGCGTGTGTAAATCTGGCTGACACCCGTTGTATGCGAATGTTAGAACCTATCACACCTGATCATCACGTGGTGCTTCGGAACAATGGACACAGTGCACAGTTAGGGGAAACAGAATTCTTGATATTTTAATGAGGGATCATCTTATTTATGCTACCGTCGTTCTAAGAAAATAAGATGTAAAAACATGACAAACATCACAAGCAAATCATAAAGTGACATGCTATGGCCAATATCATCTTGCGCCTTTGATCTCCATCTTCAAGGCGCGGCATGAACACCATCATCACAGGCATGACACCATGATCTCCATCATCTTGTCTTCATGAAGTTGCCTCGCCAACTATTACTTCTACTACTATGGCTAACGGTTAGCAATAAAGTAAAGTAATTACATGGTGTTTTCATTGACACGCAGGTCATAAATAAATTAAGACAACTCCTATGGCTCCTGCCGGTTGTCATACTCATCGACATGCAAGTCGTGATTCCTATTACAAGAACATGATCAATCTCATACATCACATATATCATTCATCACATCCTTTTGGCCATATCACATCACATAGCAAACCCTGCAAAAACAAGTTAGACGTCCTCTAATTGTTGTTGCATATTTTACGTGGCTGCTAGGGGTTTCTAGCAAGAATGTTTCTTACCTACGCAAAACCACAACGGTGATATGCCAATTGCTATTTACCCTTCATAAGGACCCTTTTCAACGAATCTGGTCCGACTAAAGTGGGAGAGACAGACAACCGCCAGCCATCTTATGCATCAATTGCATGTCAGTCGGTGGAACCAGTCTCACGTAAGTGTACGTGTAAGGTCGGTCCAGGCCACTTCATCCCACAATGCTGCCGAATCAAGATAAGACTAGTAACGGCAAGCAAATTGAACAAATCATCACCCACAACTACTTTGTGTTCTACTCGTGCAAAGAATCTACGCATAGACCTAGCTCTGATACCACTGTTGGGGAACATAGCAATAATTCAAAAATTTCCTACGTGTCACCAAGATCAATCTAGGAGATACTAGCAACGAGAGAGAGGGAGTGCATCTTCATACCCTTGAAGATCGCTAAGCGGAAGCGTTACAAGAGCGCAGTTGGTGGAGTCGTACACGCAGCGATTCAGATCGTGGTCGATTCCGATCTAAGCGCCGAACAACGGCGCCTCCGCGTTCAACACACATACAGCCCGGTGACGTCTCCCGCGCCTTGATCCAGCAAGGAGAGAGGGAGAGGTTGGGGAAGACTCCGTCCAGCAGCAGCACAACGGAGTGGTGATGATGGAGGAGCGTGGCACACGAGCAGGGCTTCGCCAAGCACTGCAAGAGACGAGGAGGGAGAGGGGTAGGGCCGCGCCAACAGGGAGAGAGACTCGTGTGTTGGGCAGCCCCCGAACCCCCACTATTTATAGGAGGAGGGAAGGAGGGTGCGCCCCCTCTAGGGTTCCCACCAGCCCCGGAACATTACCATCGGAAGGAAGGAGGGTGGAAGGAAGGAGGGTGGTCCCGGTACATTACCGGTGACGCCCGAAACACTTCCGATGGTCAAAACCTCACTTCCTATATATTATTCTTTACCTCCGGACCATTCTGGAACTCCTCGTGACATCCGGGATCTCATCCGGGACTTCGAACAACATTTGGTAACCACGTACAAACTTTCCCTATAACCCTAGCGTCATCGGACCTTAAGTGTGTAGACCCTACGGGTTCGGGAATCATGCAGACATGACCGAGACAACTCTCCGGCCAATAACTAACAGCGGGATCTGGATACCCATGTTGGCTCCCACATGTTCCACGATGATCTCATCGGATGAACCACGATGTCGAGGATTCAAGCAATCCCGTATACAATTCCCTTTGTCAATCGGTACGTTACTTGCCCGAGATTCGATCGTCGGTATCCCAATACCTCGTTCAATCTCATTACAAGCAAGTCACTTTACTCATTCCGTAATGCATGATCCCGTGACCAACTACTTAGTCACAATGATCTCATTGTGATGATGCATTACCGAGTGGGCCCAAAGATACCTCTCCCTCATACGGAGTGACAAATCCCAGTCTTGATTCGTGCCAACCCAACAAACACTTTCAGAGATACATGTAGTGCATCTTTATAGCCACCCAGTTACGTTCTGACGTTTGGTGCACCCAAAGCATTCCTACGGTATCCGGGAGTTGCACAATCTCACGGTCTAAGGAAATGATACTTGACATTAGAAAAGCTTTAGCAAACGAACTACACGATCTTGTGCTACGCTTAAGATTGGGTCTTGTCCATCACATCATTCTCCTAATGATGTGATCCCATTATCAATGACATCCAATGTCCATGGTCAGGAAACCATGACCATCTATTGATCAACGAGCTAGTCAACTAGAGGCTTACTAGGGACATATTGTGGTCTATGTATTCACACATGTATTACGGTTTCTGGTTAATACAATTATAGCATGAACAATAGACAATTATCATGAACAAGGAAATACAATAATAACCATTTTATTATTGCCTCTAGGGCATATTTCCAACAATGATCATGTTTTGTTGAAGTTATCGACAATTGGCAGAAGCCTTATGGTTGTCTCTTTATTGCATAAGATGGAAGTGCCAAATAATTGCTTTACTGTATCGCTATGCGATAGCAATAGTTGCAAGAGCAATAGTTGGCAAGACGACCATGTGACTACACATTGATATAGATCAAGATGATGGAGATCATGGTGTCATGCCGGTGACGATGGAGATCATGACGATGCTTTGGAGATAGAGATCAAAGGCACAAGATGATGATGGCCATATCATGTCACATATTTTGATTACATGTGATGTTTATCTTTTATACATATTACTTTGCTTAGTTATGATGGTAGCATTATAAGATGATCTCTCACTAAATTTCAAGATAAAAGTGTTCTCCCTGAGTATGCACCGTTGCCAAAGTTCGTCGTGCCCAGACACCACGTGATGATTGGGTGTGATAAGCTCTACGTCCATGTACAACGGGTGCAAGCCAGTTTTGCACACGCAGAAATACTCGGGTTAAGCTTGACGAGCCTAGCATATGCAGATATGGCCTCGGAACACTGGAGACCGAAAGGTCGAGCGTGAATCATATAGTAGATATGATCAACATAATGATGTTCACCATTGAAAACTACTCCATTTCACGTGATGATCGGTTATGGTTTAGTTGATATGGATCACGTGATCACTTAGATGATTAGAGGGATGTCTATCTAAGTGGGAGTTCTTAAGTAATATGATTAATTGAACTTTAATTTATCATGAACTTAGTCCTTATAGTATTTGCATATCTATGTTGTAGATCAATAACTCGCATTATTGCTTCCCTATGTTTTATATGTGTTCCTAGAGAAAACTAAGTTGAAAGATGATAGTAGCAATGATGCGGACTGGGTCCATGATCTGAGGTTTATCCTCATTGCTGCATAGAAGAATTATGCCCTTGATGCACTGCTAGGTGACTGACCTATTGCAGGAGCAGATGCAGACGTTATGAATGTTTGGCTAGCTCAATATGATGACTACTTAATAGTTTAGTGCACCATGCTTAACAGTTTAGAATCGGGATTTCAAAGACGTTTTGAACGTCATGGACCATATGATATGTTCCATGAGTTGAAATTAATATTTCAAGCAAATACCCGAGTTGAGAGATATGAAGTCTCCAACAAGTTCTATAGCTAAAAGATGGAGGAGAATAGCTCAAGCAGTGAGCATATGCTCAGATTGTCTGGGTACTACAATCGCTTGAATCAAGTGGGAGTTAATCTTCCAGATAAAATAGTGATTGACAGAATTCTCTAGTCACCACCACCAAGTTAGTAGAACTTCGTGATGAACTATAGTATGCAAGGGATGACGTAAATGATTCCCGAGCTTTTCATGATGATGAAATCGGTGAAGGTAGAAATCAAGAAAGAGCATCAAGTGTTGATGATTAACAAGACCACTAGTTTCAAGAAAAGGGCAAAGGGAAAGAAAGGGAACTTCAAAAAGAACAGCAAGCAAGTTGCTGCTCAAGTAAAGAAGCCCAAGTCTGGACCTAAGCCTGAGACTAACACTACTAGGGAAAAGGCTAGCAGCAGCGCGGGTTTTAGACCTATCAGTAGCGCGGGGTGGTGCGCTACTGATAAGGTGCTACAGCTAACGAATAGCAGTAGCGTGCCTCCACCCACACTACGGCTAAATCGACTTAGTAGCAGCGAGTTCCAGGAGGAGCGCTGCTGGTAATTAGTAGTAGCGCTTCTCTCTGCCCGCGCTGCTACTATTATTTCGTATTTTATTTCTTTTTTATTTCATGTTGTATTCGTACACCTTTACACAAATTTTCATACAACAGGAATTAACAAATTGTTTTTACATCATAATGAGTTATTACATCACGGGGTGAAAGAACCGTGTGGACTAGTTTCAAGTGGACGGACATCCACTTGAAACTAATCCGCGGTTCTTTCACCCAATGATATAATAAATATCATCATCATCATCATCATCATATCATTAACAACTTATCATCATCATCATCATATCATTGGTCACTAGTCGTAATCACAAGTACTCCTGACATCTTCAACTCTAACACATTGTATCACATAATAAACATATTGTACCTCATAGGACCTACTACATTCTCTTAGGACCTACTATATTCTCTAAGGTAAAATAGCAAAAAACAAGATAGTCCCTCGCTCTCCATTATGGAGAATGCAGATTATCCTGTCTCCAATTCTTGCCTTTCGCTTAATGTTGCTTCCAAGAACCTCCTTACGAATGTCCAAACATTTTTTCCACTCTTTGATTAGCATGTGTTCACCGGTTTCAGAAATTCGATATGCACAGGTGAGATCCGTAGGATGACCTGGCTGTAGGTTCAGAACTTCAAGGCGACCATTGTAATACATCAGATGAGGCACACAATCCATCGGGATTTTCTGTTGAAAAACATAGTAATAACTTCGTAGTTAGCAATGATGTACTAGTTTTAGAAGTATGCAAAAGATGCACGGATGTCGTAATAGTAAAATATCTTACCAGGGTATCTCCATAGAAGTTATCGTGGTTCAACACGTGCACTAGTGGCACGTATTCACCATAATTTGGAGGAGTTCGATAATAGGTATTGTAATTCTCAAAAAAAGTACAATAAGCAATCAGATGATTTTTCTCCTTATAAGTTAATTCGGAGCCATCAGTGTAGTGGGTTTTGTCTACCATCTTCTGCACATTCTTTGAAGATTCAAAATAAGCTGTCAATGGAAATAAGCTGTCAACTATTTTGAAATAAACAATATAAATTAGTTAATAACTATGTTTGAGAAACTCACATTGCGGTAGAATCGGAAGCGTATCAACAAGGACCCAAATGTCCATATTGTCTTGCTCGATGTCAGGATGACCAAGATCCATGGTGACAATCATACTCTCATAAAAACCATACATTTTGCAAAGTGCTTCCCAATTTTGACAACCAAAATGGGTTACGCTCTGAGAATTATACAGATTTACTTCAAAATCGATATCATGATGGGTCCTTAGGTGTATTTTCTTTGTTTGAAAATTTTCATGGTCTTCAAAACCCATCCTCTCCAAGACATAGCGTCTTGCATGGCATGGGATAAGCTAGTCGAATTGTAAAAGATGAAAATTAGACGTTGAAATAGTTGAAGTCATCCTTAATTATGAAAAAAAACACTTGTCGTTGTTGCGTACCGTTTCAACATCGAAGGTCTCTTCGAGCTTAATGCTGAAGCGCCGATCTTCGTCCAGCTCAACGAACCTGTCGCACATACCTCGATCGTCGTGGCACTAGCTGCACTCCCCCGGGAGACTGTGGTCATCCGAGTACGACATTTCCTACGTTCATAATTCAAAGATTAAACTTGTACAATTAAATATATGTACTAAAAAACCTAAATTAGATCATTATTTTTCAAAGAAAATCCAGGCCACTCGATATTTCCCACATATTCTAGCACAAGTCATGCCAGAATTCACGGAAAAATCCGGCATGACCTTTGCTAAAAAAGGACATATCGAGCGCCTGAAATTTGCCGGAACGGAAATTAATCAACACTCCGGCAAAACATAGGCCACTCGGAGGTGTAACCAAAACATGAAATAATTGCTTAAACTAAAAAATAACACCAAATATGGCATGTTCAACTAGTTCTATTAATTCAACTAGTTCTATTAATTCAACTAGTTCTTACTAAATATAAACTTAGTATAAAAAGAAAAAAACTAGTTCTTTCTAAAAATGAAGTAGTTCAACTAGTTATTAATTTACTTACTATACTAGTTCAACTAAAACTTAACTAGTTCAACTAAAACTAAACTAGTTCTATTAATTCAACTAGTTCTTACTAAATAAACTTACTATAAATAGAAAGAAACTAGCACATCTACTACTACTAATTAACATCTAACTACTACATCTACTACTAATTAACATGTACTACTGCTAATTATAGAACTAGTTTACCATCACTACTAGTAATTAATATCCACTACTTCTAAAAATCATTATCTATGAACCCTAAATTAACATCTACTACTACTAAAATCATCTACTAACTAAGCAAAGAGAGAGGGGGTTGGGGAGGGGTGGGGGGCTTACAGAGGGAGAGACGATGGCGGGGAGGTGCTCGGCGACGGAGGGGCGGCGAGGGCGGGCTCGGGATCGGGAGGGCGGCAGTCCTGGGCGGCGGGCTCGATGGGCTTGGTCGAGGGCGGCGGCGGTGAGGTCGAGGGCGGTGACAGTGTGGTCAAGAGCGGCGGCGGTGAGGTTGAGGGTGGGCGGCGGTGGTGAGGGCGCAGGCGCGCCGCTCGAGCAGCGGCGACAGGGAGTAGGGGAACAGGCCGGTGGGGGGAAAGGAGGACTTAGCGAAATTTTGATGCGGGGGTGGTTAACTCGAACTAGCAGTAGCGCACATACAGAAAACGCGCTATAGCTAACTTATCTACAGCGCATTTTGGGAAAAACCGCTACTGCTAATGGAAGTAGTTATTTCTTTTGTTTAGTAAAAACATCAAATATATACATTGGTCATCATTGATCTTTTTGTGTATAATCTAAATAGTCAACATGAATCCTCACTGTACCTACAGGCGAGGATTCATATTGCAACCACAACTCATACACATATAGTTCAATGAAGACCAAGTGCTCGAGATAGGTTGAGAAGCAACATATTTAAGGTGGTAAACACCTTGTTCGCTTAGCAGTATGGGACTAAACTTAATTAGTTGCGGTCATACTTACCAGCAGTGAGTTTTGAGCAAAACCGCTGCTACTAAGTTCTTTAGCAGTAGCGTGTCCACGGGAAGGGCGCTACTACTATATCTAGCCTGGAGGCAACACCATGGCAATTATAGTAGTAGCGCTCTTTTCACCTAGAGCGCTAATGCTACTCAGTCATTAGCAGCGCTCTTTTCTAAAGCTCGTTGCTGCTAATTAGCAGTAGCATCTGTTTTTAGACCGCGCTGCTGCTAAGATTCTGTGTATAAGGTTTTTCCTAGTAGTGTAAGTGCTTCTACTGCAAAGGGACTGGTCATTGGAAGCGGAAATGCCCTGAATATTTAGTGGATAAGAAGGATGGCAAAGTGAACAAGGATATATTTGATATACAGGTTATTGATGTGTACCTTACTAGAATTTATAGTAGCCCCTGGGTATTTGATACTTGTTTGGTTGCTAAAAATTAGTAACTCGAAACAGGAGTTACAGAATAAATAGAGACTAGTTAAGGGTGAAGTAACGATGTGTCTTGGAAGTGGTTTCAAGATTGATATGATCATCATCGTGCACTCCCTATACTTTCGGGATTAGTGTTAAACCAAAATAAATGTTATTTGGCGTTTGTGTTGAGCATGAATATGACTTGATCATGTTTATTGCAATACGGTTATTCATTTAAAATCAGAGAATAATTGTTGTTCGGTTTACATGAATAAAACATTCTTTGGTTATACACCCAATGAAATTGGTTTGTTGGATCTCGATCATAGTGATACACATATTCATAATATTGAAGCCAAAAGATGCAAAGTTAATAATGATAGTGCAACTTATTTGTGGCACTGCCGTTTGGGTCATATTGGTATAAAGCGCATGAAAAAAACTCCATGCTGATGGGCTTTTGGAATCACTTGATTATGAACTGGTTGATGCTTGCGAACCATGCCTCATGGGCAAGATGACTAAGACACCGTTCTCCAGAACAATGCAGCAAGCAACAAACTTTTTGGAAATAATACATACTGATGTATGCAGTCTAATGAGTGTTGAGGCTCGCGGCGGGTATCGTTATTTTCTGACCTTCACAGATGATTTGAGCAGCTATGGGTATATCTACTTGATGAAACATAAGTATGAAACATTTGAAAAGTTCAAAGAATTTCAGAGTGAAGTGGAAAATCATCATAACAAGAAAATAAAGTTTCTATGATCTGATCCCAGAGGCGAATATTTGAGTTACGAGTTTGGTCTTCAATTAAAACAATGTGGAATAGTTTCACAAACTCATGCCACCTGGAACACCACAGCGTAATGGTGTGTCCGAACGTCGTAATCATACTTTACTAGATATGGTGTGATCTATGATGTCTCTTACTGGTTTACCACTATCGTTTTGGGGTTATGCATTAGAGACAGCTGCTTTCACATTAAAAAGGGCACCATCTAAATCCATTGAGACGACACTGTATGAACTATGGTTTAGCAAGAAACCTAAACTGTTGTTTCTTAAAGTTTGGGGTTGCAATGCTTATGTGAAAAAGTTTCATCTTGATAAGCTCAAACCCAAGTCGGAGAAGTGCATCTTCATAGGATACCCAAAAGTAACTGTTGGGTACACCTTCTATCACAGATCCGAAGGCAAGATATTTGTTGCTGAAAATGGATCCTTTCTAGAGAAGGAGTTTCTCTCGAAAGAAGTGAGTGGGAGGAAAGTAGAACTTGATGAGGTAACTGTACCTGCTCCCTTATTGGAAAGTAGTTTAGCACAGAAATATGTTTCTGTGACTCCTACACCAATTAGTGAGGAAGCTAATGATGATGATCATGTAACTTCAGGTCAAGTTACTACCAAACCTCGTAGGTCAACCAGAGTGAGATCCGCACTAGAGTGGTACAGTAATCCTGTTCTGGAGGTCATGTTAATTGACCATGACGAACCTATGAAATATGAGGAAGCGATGATGAGCCCAGATTCCGTGAAATGGCTTGAGGCCATGAAATCTGAGATGGGATCCATGTATGAGAACAAAGTGTGGACTTTGGTTGACTTGCCCGATGATCGGCAAGCCATAGAAAATAAATGGATCTTCAAGAGGAAGACGGACGCTGATAGTAGTGTTACTATATACAAAGCTAGACTTGTCGAAAAAGGTTTTTGACAAAGTTCAAGGTGTTGACTATGATGAGATTTTCTCACTCGTAGAGATGCTTAAGTCTGTCTGAATCATGTTAGAAAATTGCCGCATTTTATGAAATCTGGCAAATGGATAAACAAAACTACATTCCTTCAAGGATTTATTAAAGAAAGAGTTGTATATGATGCAACCAGAGGTTTTGTCAATCCTAAAGGTGCTAACAAAATATGCAAGCTCCAGCGATCCATCTATGGACTGGTGCAAGCATCTCGGAGTTGGAATATACGCTTTGATAAGTTGATCAAAGCATATAGTTTTATACAGACTTGCGGTGAAGCCTGTATTTACAAGAAAGTGAGTGGGAGAACTACATCATTTCTGATAAGTATATGTAAATGACATATTGTTGATCAGAAATATTGTAGAATTATTCTGCAAAGCATAAATGAGTGTTTGAAAGGAGTTTTTCAAAGAAAGACCTCGGTGAAGCTACTTATATATTGAGCATCAAGATCTATAGATATAGATCAACACGCTTGATAAGTTTTTTCAATGAGTACATACCTTGACAAGATTTTGTAGTAGTTCGAAATGGAACAGTCAAAGAAAGAGTTCTTGCCTGTGTTACAAGGTGTGAAATTGAGTAAGACTCAAAGCCCGACCACGGCAGAAGATAGAAAGAGAATGAAAGTCATTCCCTATGCCTCAGCCATAGGTTCTATAAAGTATGACATGATGTGTACCTATTGTATACCCTACACTGTTTTTTTGGCAAAGGAGTACAATAGTGATCTAGGAGTAGATCACTGGACAGAGGTCAAAATTATCCTTAGTGTAATAAGGATATGTTTCTCGATTATGGAGGTGACAAAAGGTTCGTCGTAAAGGGTTACGTCGATGCAAATTTTGACACTGATCCAGATGACTCTAAGTCTCAATCCGGATACTTTTTGAAAGTGGAAGCAATTAGCTAGAGTAGCTCCATGCAGAGCATTGTTGACATAGAAATTTGCAAAATACATACGGATCTGAATGTGGCAGACGCGTAGACTAAAATTATCTCACAAGCAAAACATGATCGCACCTTAGTACTCTTTGGGTGTTAATAACATAGCGATGTGAACTAGATTGTTGACTCTAGTAAACCCTTTGGGTGTTGGTCACATGACGATGTGAACTATGGGTGTTAATCACATGGTGATGTGAACTATTGGTGTTAAATCACATGGAGATGTGAACTAGATTATTGACTCTAGTGCAAGTGGGAGACTGAAGGAAATATGCCCTAGAGGCAATAATAAAGTTATTATTTATTTCCTTATATCATGATAAATGTTTATTATTCATGCTAGAATTGTATTAACCGGAAACATGATACATGTGTGAATACATAGACAAACAGAGTGTCACTAGTATGCCTCTACTCGACTAGCTCGTTGATCAAAGATGGTTATGTTTCCTAGCCATAGACAAAGAGTTGTCATTTGATTAACGGGATCACATCATTAGGAGAATGATGTGATTGACTTGAGCCATTCCGTTAGCTTAGCACTTGATCGTTTAGTTTGTTGCTATTGCTTTCTTCATGACTTATACATGTTCCTATGACTATGAGATTATGCAACTCTTGTTTACCGGAGGAACGCTTTGTGTGCTACCAAATGTCACAACATAACTGGGTGATTATAAAGGTGCTCTATAGGTGTCTTCGAAGGTACTTGTTGGGTTGGCGTATTTCGAGATTAGGATTTGTCACTCCGATTATCGGAGAGGTATCTCTGGGCCCACTCGGTAATGCACATCACTTAAGCCTTGCAAGCATTGCAACTAATGAGTTAGTTGCGGATGATGTATTACAGAACGAGTAAAGAGACTTGCCGGTAACGAGATTGAACTAGGTATTGGGATACCGACGATCGAATCTCGGGCAAGTAACATACCGATGACAAAGGGAACAATGTATGTTGTTATGCGGTCTGACCAATAAAGATCTTCGTAGAATATGTGGGAGCCAATATGAGCATCCAGGTTCCGCTATTGGTTATTGATCGGAGACGTGTCTCAGTCATGTCTACATAGTTCTCGAACCCGTAGGGTCCGCATGCTTAAAGTTTCAATGACAGTTATATTATGAGTTTATGAGTTTTGATGTACCAAAGGTTGTTCGGAGTCCCGGATGTGATCACGGACATGAAGAGGAGTCTCAAAATGGTCGAGACATGAAGATTGATATATTGGAAGCCTATATTTGGATATCAGAAGTGTTCCGGGTGAAATCGGGATTTTACCGGAGTACCGAGGGGTTACCGGAACCCCCCGGAGGATTAATGGGCCATAGTGGGCCTTCGTGGAGAAGAGAAGAGGTGGCCAGGGCAGGGCCGCGCGCCCCTCCCCCCTAGTCCGAATAGGACAAGGAGAGGGGGGCGTTGCCCCCTTTCCTTCCTCTTTCCCTCCTCTTTCCCCCTCCACTCCTAATCCAACAAGGAAAAGGGAGGGAGTCCTACTCCCGGTGGGAGTAGGACTCCTCCTGGCGCGCCCCTCCTGGCCGGCCGCACCTACCCCCTTTCTCCTTTATATACGAGGGCAGGGGGCACCCTAGAGACACAACAAGTGATCCCTTCGATCTCATAGCCGTGTGTGGTGCCCCCCTCCACCATAATCCACCTCGGTCATATCGTAGCGGTGCTTATGCGAAGCCCTGCGTCAGTAGAACATCATCATCATCACCACGCCGTCGTGCTAACGGAACTCTCCCTAAAAGCTCGGCTGGATCGGAGTTCGAGGGACATCATCGAGTTGAACGTGTGCAGAACTCGGAGGTGTCGTGCGTTCGGTGCTTGATCGGTCGGATCGTGAAGACGTATGACTACATCAATCGTGTTGTGCTAACGCTTCCGCTTTAGGTCTACGAGGGTACGTGGACACACTCTCCCCTCTCGTTGCTATGCATCACCATGATCTTGCGTGTGCGTAGGAATTTTTATGAAATTACTACGTTCCCCAATAGGATAGGCAACCCAGGCCATCCTCCTTACTCCTCCTTTTATGATCGAACTCGACTCCTTTGCGTGGTTATTCCACGCGCAACAGCTCACCTAGATGCCATTCTCTTCCTCATCTTCAGTTGGGTAGGCCGGCGACGTTGCCTTGGCCTTCTCGAGTTCATCATCACGTCATTTTTCCTACTGCCTGACTCACGGCCTTCCCCTGGCCCCATGCCGACGCGCTGACCGGACAACTTGCAGCGACCGTTGCCTAGTGCCTTGGTCCTGGGTACGCGTTCTTGTCGAGAGGGGTGGATAGAAGATGGACATGACAGGATGGACCCGTGTAGTCAAGGATAGTAAAGTTCGACCCCGATCAGGTCGTTCCTTCCCTATCATGCCAAACTGGCTCAAGGAGTAAAGTTTGATCCCAAAGACACCCACGGAAACAGTCTCCACGACTATGTGACCAAGGTCTCGCAAGAGGACAGTTTGGATCGCTGAGGTGGAGTTGATGAAAGCGCTCGGCGGCTCAATGATGACCACCGTGAGCTGAAGGGCCCCGTCGTAGTCATCCTCAGGCATGAAGATGTCCAACGCGTCCGGGCGCGTGGACTCAGCCATAACTCGAGCCGTAATGGCGGTAGGCAGAGCAACCCCATCCCGTGAGTGCGAACCATGTTAGCCGCAGCACGCGCAACGTCGAGGGAGAGGTGGACCCCAAGCCTAACCGACACGGGGCCTGCCATGAAAGCAGCGACAGAGGTGTTGGAAATAAATGTTTTGGCAATGCAACTCGATGTATTGATCGGTGCATAGCGCACGTATATATGGAGTACAAGGTGGGCCACAACCTCAACTATACAATGACTAGGAGGTGGGCCGGACTATACAATATACATGCACAAACCATATATTCAACACCCCCCCCCCCGCGCGCGCAGTCGAAGCGTCGCCGGAGACGCAAAGACTGGACCTGAACTCCTCGAAAACAGAAGTAGGCAGTCCTTTTGTCATAACAGAGGCAAACTGTTGCGCCGTCGGGACGTGGAGGACCCGGATGCGCCCAAGGGCCACCTGCTCACGAACAAAGTGTATGTCGAGCTCAATGTGCTTCGTTCGTCGATGATGGACCGGGTTGGCGGAGAGGTACATGGCGGAGACGTTGTCGCAGTAGACGAGTGTGGCCTTGTGAACATCACAAAGCAACTCCTGGAGCAGTTGACGAAGCCAAGAGCATTCGGCAACGGCGTTAGCCACTGCCCGATACTCTGCCTCTGCACTCGAGCGAGAGACTGTGGGCTGTCGCTTGCAAGACCAAGAGATCAAAGACGGCCCAAGGTAGACACAGTACCCCGAAGTGGAGCGCCGTGTGTCCGGGCAGCCAGCCCAGTCCGCATCAGAGTAGGCGACGAGGTTGGTAGAGGCGGACGCCGTCAGTGTAAGTCCCGTGGACGTAGTGCCGCGTATGTAACGGAGGATACGCTTCACCAAGGTCCAGTGAGAGTCACGCGGAGCATGCATGTGAAGACAGACCTGCTGAACGGCATACTGCAAGTCGGGGCGCGTCAGAGTGAGGTACTGCAAGGCACCCACAATGGAGCGATAGAAGGCCGCGTCGGATGCGAGAGAGCCCTCCAGAGCTGAAACCTTGGCCTTGGTGTCAATAGGCGTGGGAGCAGGCTTGCAGTTAAGCATGCCGGCACGATCGAGAAGCTCGTGGGCGTAACGCTGCTGGTGCAGAAAGAACCCATCTGGCCGTCGAACCACCTCAATGCCAAGGAAGTAGTGGAGGGGCCCCAAGTCCTTCAGGGCAAACTCATCGCGAAGACGAGCAGTAAGCCGCTGGAGAAGCGCGACAGTGGAAGCCGTCAGGATGATGTCGTCGACGTAGAGCAACAAGTAGGCCGTGTCAACCCCATGATGGTACACGAAGAGGGACGCGTCGAAGCGGGTCGATGTAAATCTGAGCGTCTGCAGGAAGGCAGCGATGCGCTGGTACCAGGCCCAAGGCGCCTGCTTCAAACAGTAAAGAGAACGGGAGAGCAAGCACACATGGTCCGGATGTGTGGCGTCGATGAAGCCGGTGGGCTGCTCACAGAACACCTGCTCGGCGAGGTGGCCGTGCAAGAAGGCGTTGGAGACATCCAACTGATGCACGGGCCAAGGTCGGGAGACGGCCAGCTGAAGCACGGTGCGGATCGTGCCCAGTTTAACAACCGGAGCAAAAGTGTCGGTGAAGTCCACGCCCGCACGTTGCCGAAAGCCTCGAACCACCCAGCGAGCTTTGTAGCGCTCGAGAGTCCCGTCGGGGCAAGTCTTATGACGAAAGACCCACTTGCCCGTGATGATGTTGGCACGAGGTGGCCGAGGGACAAGCTGCCAAGTGCGGTTCCGTTGGAGCGCATCAAACTCTTCATACATCGCAGCGAGCCAATGAGGGTCCCGAAGGGCGGCTCGAGCTGACGATGGGAGAGGGGACGGCTCGGAGACGGAAGCGGCGAGAAGATACTCATCGCTAGTGTACCGCGTACTCGGGCGGAAGGTACCAGCCCGAGAGCGAGTCATCGGGCGGAGCAGCGAGTCCGGGGCGACGGGCGAGGACGAAGAAGAGCCCGCTGCCACTGATGCCGTGGGTGAGACCGCGGGTGAGGCCGCCGCGGGCGAAGCCGCTGGCGAGGGCGCGGGGAAGGCCGCCGCGGGCGAGGCCACCAGCGAGGGCGCGGGGGGCGCCGAGGAGGCCCGCGCCGATGGTGGCGCAAGGGGCGTCGCAGGCGCCGGGAGGGGTGCAGCCCCTAAGGAAACCGGCCGGGGAGGAACTCGACCCGGGGCACGGGGGGCACCCTCAAAGCCAGGAGGCAGCCCGAGAGAAGCGCCCGAGCGGCCGTCACCAGGAGCGGGCAAAGCTGCAACATCCGAAGGTACCTACTGAAACGGAAAAACCATGTCATCAAAGTAAACGTGTCGGGAAGTGATGACCCGATGTGAGATAGGATCATAGCAGTGGTAGCCTTTGGTGATGGGGGGGATAGCCAAGAAAAATACAGGCCACGGACCGTGGTGCGAGCTTATGAGAAGTAGTGGAAGCGATGCTAGGGTAGCACAAGCAACCGAAAATGCGAAGCTCAGTGTAGGAAGGTGGCGTGCCGAACAAAAGATGATGAGGAGCAAAATTCTCGCGAGTGCGACAGGGACGGATGTTGGGGAGTAGTGATGCGGTGGCGAGTGCGTTAGGCCAGAAACGTGGTGGCACGTTGGCGTGAAAGAGGAGGGTGCGAACGCAGTCATTAAGAGTGCGAAGCACGCGCTCAGCGCGGCCATTTTTTTGCAAAGTGTACGGGCAAGTGAGACGAAAAATCGTGCCGTGTGCGGCGAGAAGGTTGCGAATTGCAAGATTATTGAACTCCTTCCCGTTGTCTGTTTGCAACGCATGAATGGGGCGACCAAACTGCGTGGAGACATAAGAGTAGAATGCGGTGAGAGTGGCAACAGAATCCGACTTTCGCCGCAATGGGAAGGTCCACACATAGTGCGAAAAATCATCAAGGATAACAAGATAATAGAGATAGCCCGTGTTACTTGCAACAAGAGAGGTCCAAACATCACTATGAATTAACTCAAATGGGTATGAAGCAACATACGAGGAAGTGCTAAAGGGTAAACGAGTATGTTTGCCGAGACGACAAGCATGACAAGTGTGATCGTCGATCTTATTACACGTGAATGAAAAACTGCGAAGAATATGACGAAGGGTGGCAGGGTTGGGATGACCAAGACGAGCATGCCAAAGGTCCACTCCAGCAGAAAGCGCCATGGGTGCAGCGATGGAGGATGTAGAGGAGTGGACCGGGTAGAGATCGTCGGGGCTGTCACATCGGTGGAGCACCATCCGGGTACGGGCATCCTTAACAGAAAAGCCAAACATGTCAAATTCAACGGTGACAGGATTTTCACGTGTAAGAGAATGAACAGAAACAAGATTTTTAATGATGTCAGGTGAAACGAGGACGGTAGAAAGATGTAATGGAACGGAGTTAGAAGGAAAAGCATCATGGCCGACATGAGTGATGGGCATGGAAGAACCGTCGCCCACGGTAATGCGAGCAGCAGTGTGAAGAGGGTGAGCGGTAAGAAGGTTACCGGGGTTGGCGGCCATGTGAGCCGTGGCTCCGGTGTCCATGTACCAGTCGCCATCGCCGATGTACTGCTGTGGCGTGGGGGCGGTGTGGATGGCCGCTAGCAGCGCGGGGTCCCATGGTGCCGGCGGGAGGGCCGGGGCCGATGGCAGAGGCTGTGGCGGCGGCGCCACGAGCCCACCGGCCGGAGGCTGCCCATAGGCCGCCGAGGGGCCGTAGAGCGGCGCCGGCGGATACGCCTGAGGGGCCGCGTACAGAGCCTGATGAGGGGCCGGGCGGGTGCCAAAAACACCGGGGACGGGGGCGCGCGGTATGGGCATGTAGTATGCGTGAACAACCCCCGTCCAGGGGTTCTGGCCGGCCTGCCAGGGCGCCGGCGGGAGCGGGTGCTGCGGCTGGCGCGGCGCCCCGCCATGGGCAGCTGGCGGCTGCTGCTGCTGCTTGCGGCCACCTCGGCCGCGACGCCCGCCCCGGCGCTGCTGCTGCTCGGCGGGGGGGTGGCGGCAGCGGCGGCGCGGGATATGGGAACCCGGGCGGCGGCTGCACGTGGAGGGGTCCCTGGGCGGGCCGCGGCGGGGGAGCCGAAGCAGTGGGCGGCACACCGCCGCGGGTTCCGGCGATGAGAGCCGTATGGGTGGCCCGGGCGCGCGACATCCGCATCCTCTTCTCCTCCAGCTTCAGGTACGCGACGACCTTGGGGAAGGTCGGGTTGGTGATGAGAGGGATGTTGGAGGCGGCGTTCCCGAAGTCTTCGTTCAGGCCGGCGATGAGAGTGCTGAGGAGGAGCTCGTCGGAGACCTTCTCGCCGAGGTCACGGAGCTCGTCGACAAGCTTCTTGAGGCGCATGCAATAATCGTCGACCAACGAGTCAAGCTGCTGGCACCCAAAAAACTCGTCGTGCAAGAAAACCTTGCGTTGGAGCGCGTTGTCGGTGAAGAGGCCGTTGAGCTTAGTCCAAACGGCGTGAGCATCATCATCGGCGGAGACCACCGTGTGGAAGAGGTCCTTCGAGATGGTGGTGTAGAACCAGCGGATAAGAGTGGCGTCGATGGACGTCCACTCCTCATCGTCCTCCATGAAGCGGGAGTCCACGGAGCCATCGATGTGATCTCGGAGATTGTACTCACGGAACACAAGGGAGAAGTACGTCTTCCAGGCATAGTAGGTGGAGGTGAGTTGATCGAGGACGATGTGAACCCGAGCGAGGATATTGAGATCACGGATGACGACGGGATCGGGGCCGTCGAAGGGGTTGGTGCGGCGGCTGCGGGTGGTACCGGTGGAACCGGGGGAGGTCATGGCCGAGAGGGGAGGGCGGCGGCGCGTGGTGAAGCGGCGCGGCGAGAGGGATGGCGGCGCGGCGCGGGTGGCGGCGCTGCGGGTTGCGGGCGGAAGCGCGAGGCGGCGGCGGCACACAGGGGCGGCGGCGCGGCGGCGAGGAGACGCGGCGGCGGCGATGGGATCGCGGCGGCGGCGGCAGGAGTTAGGGTTAGGATCGTAGGTATGATACCATGTTGGAAACGAATGTTTTGGCAATGCAACTCGATGTATTGATCGGTGCATAGCGCACGTATATATGAAGTACAAGATGTGCCGTAACCTCAACTATACAATGACTAGGAGGTGGGCCGGATTATACAATATACATGCACAAACCATGTATTCAATAGGAGGGACTAGCCACAGTGACCGAGAGGACGAGATCGTCCACCATGAAGGCATGCAGGCGTGCGGTGGGGGCAGAATAAGAGCGACGAGAGGACAAACATGCCGGCGGCGGAGAAACAAGGCGCCGCCGACGGCGGAGTCACCCATACGACCCTCGGCGGGGAGAGGGAAGGGAAGGAAACGGGGTCAAAGACGACCCCGGAGCAAAACTTGGAGAAGGCACGGGCATGGAACGCAATACCTGGAGACGGGATCACGACGATGACAGACGACTTGCTACTAGCGCTTTTGGCTCCACGGACGGCGGCAAGGCGGCGCCCAGGGAGCGGATGAGACGGGGGGCTAGCAACGGTGCGGCGCTGGATTTTTGGTGACTAGTAGTGTCTATTCCAGTGTATGAAATAATCAATTCAAATGTGTATATACTCTATGTTTGCACAAAAAAGAATGTAGTAATTGACGATAAACGTCAAAATGGCATAGTATCTACTGCTTCTACGCACACACAATTTGACTATGTAGTATGCTCGCCACAATGTTGCAGGGTGTCAACTGCCTAGTTGTTTGAAAAGTACAAATCATCTTAAATATACGAAATTAAACATGAAGATTAATCCACTAGCAACATAAATCTTATGGATATAGCTAAACTATGCTTTAGACTTTACTAGCAAACATGCCCGTGCGTTGCAACAGGGGATACATTGTATGTGACTCTGAAAACGGGCAAGGAAGAAAATAAAAAAGTTTTTTCATAAATTCAAAATTTACAAAAAAATGTTCATAACTACAAAAAGGAATAAATTTTGGAAAATTTGTTTGATATTCAAATTTTTGTTCATGATTTCAAAATTTGTTCACATTTTAAAAAATCAAATTTAAAATAAGTTCAAATTTCCAAATTCCAAAAAAGTTTGAAATTACAAATTTTGTTCATCCTTTCAAAAATTGTTCACATTTCAAAAAAGTTAACTGTACTAAACAAAAATGTTCATTCTGTATAAAAAATGTTCATCTTGTATAGAATTTTTGTTCAGCATGCATTTGAAAAAACTATATCATACATTATAAAAATGTTCAGTGTATATTTGAATATTGTTCACTGTATACTAAGAAATTTTCAGTGTGTATTTTAAAATTTTTGTTCACAGTACCAAATAGTTGTTTGTAATTCTGTTTTCAAAAATGTTGACATCTTAGAAAAAATTGTTTGCGTTTTCCAATTTTTGTTCACTTTTTAAAAAACTATTCATTGTATAATTATCATTTTGAAAAAAAATCATGATTTTAAATATTTGTTCGAATTTCTGAATACATTTTGTTCACATTTTCTTCAAAGAAATATTGAATAACAGATCTGCTGCTGTCGTTATACTTTAAACTTAGTGTTATTACTTCTTAGTCATCCTCTAGTTAAAACTGGCCCTAGAAACAAAACTGCTTCGATCGCTGATCGATAAAACTGTCGTTCGATGGCCCTAAAAACAAAACTGCTTCGATCGCTGATCGATAAAACTGACGTTCGATGGCCGAGCTCGACGTACACCAAGGGACGTAAAGAAAAAGACTTTGACCAAAAAAAAAGTGGAGAAGCGAGCCTGGCTGCATCCTCCTCCTCTAGTGAACCGAACGATAGAAGTATCTGCGATATCATTTGGAAGGCCAAGGTTCCCGGAAAAGTGAGGATCTTCGGCTGGCGGGTGGCCACAGACACGCTTGCAACAAAGGAAAATAAATGGAAGCGCACATTGGAAACTGATAGCATTTGCAAGATATGTGGTAACACCGAAGAAACAGAATTTCATGCGGTTATTGCATGCACAAAGAGCAGGGCTTTGAGATCAAAGGTAAGAGAAGTTTGGGACATCCCTGAGGAATATTGCTTTCGGGACTCCGGAAAGGACTGGCTGCAGAATCTGTTGGCGCCATGCAATTCTGAAATGCGTACAAAAGTGCTGCTGCTGTTGTGGCGTTGTTGTCTTCAGTGACGGGAAAGAAACAATCGCACACTCAGTCGCATTCCTTGAACAGTATGTTGCTGAAACAGGGGAGACCACGTTGTGCTTGCAAACCTCAGACTCTGGGAAAACGCCATTGAGGCAGAGCAGTAGCAGTAGCAAGGACAGTGGCCACCAATCTGCATCGGACATGCTTCAGAGGGACCATATGGAGTCAAACTCAACGTTTCCATGCCGATGGATTCCGCCTGAGGATGGATGGACTAAAATAAATTGCGATGCAGGTTTGAGTCATCTATTTTGGAACGGAGGGAGTACTGGGGAGAGCCCGGCGGGCATCATTGCTAGAGACCTCAGAGGTTTTCCTTTCTTCTCACAGACACATCGTATGGGTTACAGCAACAGTGTAGAGGTGGCGGAGGCGCATGCAATACTGATTGGAGTGAAATCATTCGCTGCCTTGTTCAGGGGACCGGTGATTGTTGAAACTGATTGTGCTGCGCTGGCCACGGAACTTATGTCTGATAAAGTGATCAGATCAGAGGCTTTCCCCTTCATTTGGGATATAAAGGAGAACCTGAAAGTCTTTGCTGCCCACAGAGTTAATTGGGTCAAGAGAGATCAGAACAAAGTTGCCCACAAGCTGGCAGCACATGCAACTTTGAATGGAGACCACTTCTGGCTCGCTAGGGTTCCGGGAGTGATTAGCACGGATGTTGTGAAAGAATACCATCAGCTCTCCTGAGTGATTTTTCACTATGTACCTAAAAAAAAAGTGGAGATACAATCCTCCCTTTAATATTAGGTAGAGAATTGGAGAGTCTCTACCTAAAATAGTGGCTACATCGATTAGAATACCCTATGTTCATGTGGTGCACTCTATTGCTTCGTGGTGTAGATTTAATTATGTATGGACTTCATTTTTTGTTATCTTGACTTGACTCCTTGCCGTAATGGCCTACTTGACTTGACTTGACTTCATTATTGCTCTCTCATTTCTTGGTCAGTAGTACGGTCTTTTTATACTAGTATACAAAGCCAGTCCACAGCACTCTCATTTCTTGCCATCTGGTAGTAACTAGTACTCCCTTCATTCCACAATGTAGTGATTCCTCTATCCCCGTGCTTTAACTTTGACCATAAATTTAACTACCAAGACCGATTGCGGCGGGAGCAAAAATTATATCAGTGAATTCGTATTCGGAAGAAGTATTCAATTATATATTTTTTTCTCCCGCCGCAGTTGATCTCGTTGGTTAAATTTATGGTCAAAGTTGGACCTCGAGAAGCGCGGGTGCATTATATTTTAGAATGGAGGGAGTACCACACTCTATCACGCACTGCACACGCATGTGGTGTGACCGGAACCACAACCCACCACATGCATCGGCAAGGAGGTCGAGAACAAGCTCTCCAATGTAGCGGCGCACAAACGCGGCGCACAAAGCTACGCCCTAAATCACCATCACCATATGGGGAGTTCGTTTTGTGCTTGTGACAAGGTCAAAAGGTCCCCGTAAAGCTATGCCCTAAATCATCATGACTCTCTCTCTCTCTCTATCTATCTCTCTCTCTCTTTCTCTCTATGTGTGTGTGGGGGGGGGGGGGGGTACGAGATGCCTATGAATGGCAGTGATGTGCATGCTTGATTGGTGGATGGAGGGCAAGTGTGAGTTTGTGTGTGCGCGCGCTCGCGCGTGTGTTGGTACGAGATGGCTAGAAATGGGTAATCGCCTCTAGCCATTCTCAAACACGGATGACGTTCCGGAAGGCCCGGGCCAATCCCAGCTTGGCAGACTCTCTCTCTCTCTCTCTCTGTGTGTGGGGGGGGGGGGTACGAGACGCCTATGAATGGCAGTGATGTGGATGATTGATTGGTGGATGGAGGGCAAGTGTGAGTTGTGTGTGTGCGCGCGCTCGCGCGTGTGTTGGTACGAGATGGCTAGAAATGGGTAATCGCCTCTAGCCATTCTCAAACACGGATGACGTTCCGGAGGACCCGGGCCAATCCCGGCTTGGCAGAGACCCGCTCCACCTCTTCCTCTGACAACCGTGCAAAGAAGTCGTAGACGAGGGTTCGATACAACCGCCGGAGTTGTGGCTCGCCGAGGGTCGTCGTAATCGACGGCAGGAAGGACTGATGCCATGCTCTATGACAGTGGCAGGGCTCCATGGGGGCCAAAGGGGGGCATTGCCCCCCCTCCCCTACCCTAGAAAAATCTTAAGTGTGCCCCTAATTATTAGGCTTAAAGGTATCTCAGGGTTCATGCATAACTTATCTTTTTTGCCCCCTCAACAATCTTCATCAAGCTCCGCCGAGCATCGGCTCCATGCCTTGGCCTCCTACAGGTGGCTCGAGAACGACTATGTACATCATGTGGCCGGCTTCGTCGAGGTGCGCCTCCCTCCTATCTTCCAGCACGATGGAGGAAGCATCCCCCACCTCCTCCTATATGTGTGGCACTCCTATATATTTTAATGCCGTCATCTTAATATCTTGATAGGTTTTTGTAGTGTAGGATTAGATATAAGAAGATAGAAAATCCTAGAGTATATAAGGTGTCTTTGAGGATCTTTTTATTTAATCATTGGAATGTTGTTTTGTTGGATTTGTGGTGACTAGTTGTGTCTATTCCCGTGTATGCAATAATCAACTGAAATGTGTATATACTCTATGTTGGCACAAAAACGCACACACAGTTTGACTATGTAGTATGCTCGCCACAATGTTGCAGGGTGTCAACTGTATTCCTAGTTGTTTGAAAAGTACAAATCATCTTAACTACATGTATGAAATTATACATGAAGATTAATCCACTAGGAACATAAATCTTATGGATATGGCTAAAATGGTTTAGACTTTAATCAGAGAGTCTCTAACTATACTTCGATTAGAATATCCTATGTTCATGTGGTGCACTCTATTGCTTCGTGGTGTAGATTCATTTTTGTAGGACTTCATTTTTTGTTATCTTGACTTGACTCTTTGCCGTAATGGCCTATATTTTTTAGCGAAAGACTTCACGACTATTGGTGTAGTTACTAGTATGTTGTTAATATGTGTTCACTAGTATACGTGAACTCTCGTAACACATGTTACTCGAAGTTTATGAGATACCCTGGAGGCTTGGAGTGTGTGGTCGAGAAACACTCTCCAGCGGGTGAGGCAAAAGAGGAGGCACGACACCAAACACTCACTACCTCGTCCCTTTCATCTCGCACAGCTCAGGAGCCTTCCAAGGTGAGGTAAATCTTTGTATAGCCTAAAATGGTTTGGAGGACCAACCATACAATGGACACGTCCTTGAGAGATCGATACATGTTGCGTCTGATTGCAAGCAGGTAGTTACGCAGATTGAAGAAATCCAGGAGGTTCTCGTTTGATGATTATTACGGAGACAGGAGCTCCAGCAGCTAACTTTGATCTTTGTAAATTTTTCCATGAAGGTCGGAGCTCGAATTATGAAGCTCTCAATCTTGCCAAGTTTACAATATCTTTTCTTTTTTGCGATGAAAACTTCCGGTCTATAAGGACTAGAGTGAACCAAGGTAGTAGAAAGAACACCAGAAGTAAAAAATATATTCAGATCCGTAGACCACCTAGTGATGAATATTAGGACTAAAGTGAGCCAGGCGCGCCACCATCATTGCCCCTCCCTCATCGGAGCCGGGCAAAACTTTTTCTAGTAGACGGTCAGGACGTCGTCGTGCTAAGGCCCCATAGAACCAGCGCATCCGAACAACAACTACCGCCGAAGAAGAGAGACGTAGATCGGAAGGGTCCAACCTGTAGAAACATGAACAAAGACGAATGAAGACCTGGTCCACATGGATCTATCAAAGACAAACACCGACCGAATGCCATGAGATCCGCTGAAGACAAACCTCCACACGCCCTCCGATGATGCTAGAAGCACAACTGGGACGGGGGCCAGGCAGGGAGAATCTTATTCCATCTTCAGAGAGCCGTCACCGCCTCGTCTCTCTAAGCAAGACACAAACCGTAAAAAAACTCACAAAAGCACATAGAAATGGAGCCCTCCCGTCGGCAATGACCGAGATCCACGACACCTCCATGACTCTAAGACCATAGGAGATGCAGTAGACCAGCAACGACGCCGGCCGGGGGGTACAAGACACCCTAACGATGGGTGCCCTTGGGTACGAGCGAAGGGGTATGAGGCTGTCACATTATCTTTAGCGCAGGGTAGATATGTTTGGCTACTACAGCCGCATAATTTGAACACTATTTCTAAAAAGAAATGGTTTTCTGTGTAATAAAGCTTGGAGGATAGTTCTAAAAAATGTTATTTTTCACCCTGGCCGTGAACCTCAAGCATAGGATGGATTGGACCAACTAGGCATAGGGATACCTTTAGGATATTCTTCGTTGATTGACAAACTTTGTCATAACCGTAAGTCTGGCTGATGCTCATGGATAGTATTGTTTTTTTTTTTTGGAATTCTGGATAGTATTGTTTGTTCTACCGGTCATAGCTATGTACTATGCCACACTTTCTTGACAACATGTCCTATGCAATGTGAGCGCAAAAATTTACCATATTGACGCTTGTGGTGGTCAATTTCGTCGCCTCACTTTCTTTATTTGGTACGACTATATATAGTGAGAAAAGAGTTGTATTATCTAGCTATGAACCAAATATTACCTCAACTTGTACCAAGATAGGTTGCATAATTTTTCTCCCAAGAACAGGCCTGGTAGGAATCGATCCCACTCGCGTGCACTCAAACAATGGAACGTACGGTGTACGTTTTAAATGAACAACCAATTCAGATAAGCATAAATTGCATGCACAAAAAGACAAGTAGTAGCATCATCAACCTGATCTATACAAGACTTTCAAAAAAAAAACTGATCTATACAAGGCGACGACGGTTGTGCTTTGCTCGGGAAAATACGAGGGCGAACCTTCGGTAGCGTGTCTTCCCCGGGGTTGGAGAGGCCGGCTTGGATGCTTTGGCGCTTGTTTGCACGACATGTCTTTTTTTTTTCTTCTCTTTTTGCATAGCCTAAGTTCGGTCGCTAGGTTCTAATGTTTGTTTCATGATAGGTCTATGTTTTAAATATCATAAAATAATTCGGCACCTATTGGGAGAAATTCATACACAAAGTGTATCAAAATGGACCAAATGAAAGCATAAGCATAGCCGATGCATGGTCAGACGAGAGACAACTTGGGTCCCATGCCTGAAAATCACGGTGAGGAGCGGGGCAGGGTAACGCCGATGAGAAGTGGGTGGCTGTGAGATGGTGAAGAGAGAAGCCGGAATGGCCATCCAAGGGCTGAGAGAGGCTTCCCTTGGAGTGCAAGTAGTTCTCATCTACAGTACGATCTAGCTCTACAACTGCACATATATTTTCCTTTTCTTTTCTTTTGAGCTCGCCGGTTGTGTCGATTCCGATGTGCGGCGTGGTCAAGAGGGAGGTTGGTGCAAGCTAGCGGCCGTACACGCCGTGCTTGAGAGGGAGAATCTTTAACAAGAGGCAGAAGAGAAAATCTCTGTCACGTGCAGTGGTATGGTGCTTCTAGATGTCTCCACGTTTTCTTGTTGCCATCTGGCCGGCCGGCCATACCGATGTGGAGTGAGGCTTGTGTGGAAACAAGCCTCACTCCACATCGGCCGGACTTGTTTTGATTTATCATCCCATGTTGCCATGCATATCTCATCGGTCGAACATGCATAAGCATGTGCATGCACATTTTCTTCGCCAGGCCAGCTGAGCTAACCACGAAGAGCGAGACAGCTGAATTTGAAATACCAATTTGAAAAGACTGAATTAGAAATTTCAAAAAAGTTTGAATTAGACAGACGGGCCGTGGCTGGATGTCACGAGGTGACCGAGACGAAAGCTATGGTCGCCGATGGCCGGCGAGGTGGGCCCACGCCACGTCGACCACCAGCCCACCCCGCGTCCCCAATAAATTCAGCACCCACCGCCACCGCACCAACCTACCAAACCAAGACCAAATCCCACCCTCCCCTGCCAATCAGCTCCGCCCGTCCGTACATCGCACCCACCCACCCATCCCCATGGGCGCCGCCGACGAGCACCCTCAGCATCAGCCGTCTCCGGCGCCGGAGGGGGAGGCGAAGAGGACGCTGGTGTTCACGTACGGCACGCTGAAGCGGGGCTTCTCCAACCACTGCCTGCTGCAGGACCTGGCGCGCGCGGGGGACGCGGCCTTCGTGGCCGCCGCCGCGACGGCCGAACCCCTCCCGCTCGTCTGCGGGCCCTACCGCGTCCCCTTCCTCCTCAACCTGCCCGGCGAGCACGGCTGCCAGCGCGTCCGCGGGGAGCTCTACTCCGTCACGCCGCACGGCCTCGCCCGGCTGGACGAGCTGGAGGGCGTCTCGCGGGCCCACTACGAGCGCCTCCCCGTCTCCGTCGTTGTCGATGGGGGGGAAGGCGCAGCGGAAGAGGTGGTGGCGTACTACGCGCACCGCGGGTACGCGGCGGAGATGTGGGCGCGGAGCGGGCGGAGGGGCCACGCCGAGTACTCGCCGGCGGTGGCCGCCGGGTACGTCCGCCGCGTGGACCGGCCGCAGCACCTCACCTTCCTCGACCAGATCCGCGTCTTCGTCTCCTCCCAGTCCTAGTGCAAGATTTGGTCCTCGCTCTATCGCCGCCGACGAGGGCCGTACCGTCGTCCTCTGCTTCATACTGGATCTCCTAGCCGGCCGCATCGGCGCCGACGAGGACAGTTGTTCGTCTGTTCCAGCCTCCAGGTTGGGTCTCGTGCCGTTTGTCACTTCGCTTCTGCGCTTATCTCATTGCTGGAAGATGCGTGCCGTGCAAGATTGATACTCCTACATGGATACACGAAGTAATTGTTGCTACTTTCATCCGTCTTTCTACTTCCTTGGTGTTTTCATTGGGCTATATGCGTTGCGTAAGCGTGTGATCTATGAACGTTCGCTATTACAATGATTGAGCGACAAACAAATTTAGTTCTAGGCGTTGCGTGAGTGTAACATCTACACCACACTTACACATCCATGAATGCCTTTTTAAGCTGGACCGACAAACACATAGCTTTTGTATAGCTGGGCTTTCAATTTCCACAGTATCTAAGGATTAGAATGAGCACAACCTTTATTAGTGTGTAGCATATGATACTTGCACATCAGTGTCAATTAGGTGCATCTGTCACTTGCTTAAACTAACCAGACATAAACAAGAGGAGAATTTGGTTTGTGCAAGATTCTTCTTTTCAAATGATTACTAGTAAATTTGCACGTGCAACGCACGTCTCTGACTACCATCATATAATTTTGGAAATAACAGTTATATTTACATGTCTTACTACCAACAATAATGTTTAGCTTAAAAGAAAACCAAATCACATGGATGCTAAAAAGCAGGATATACAAATGAATCCAACGGGCACATCCTCATTCAAGTTACATTTTTTTAGAAGCCTGCAACCACTGATTGCTCTATTCTGATTGTTGTCGAGCCTAGGGATGCCGTTGATTAATATTCAAGCCACGGATGCTGATTTCAAGATAAAACTTGCCATGCCATGAGCTATCTTCAGTGATCTCAACAATATTTAAAAATTTCACGTGCACCCCACTTGGACTTGCCTTAAGTAGCAACGCCAGAAATGTTAACCTTTTCTTTATAAATATGATGAAATAGTAGATACTGAACAATTCCAGATAAGGACCTCACTTCCAGCTTACCCAAGAATGTTATTGCGATTTTCTCTGTAATAGTCAAAGAATATGTATACAGTTACAATAATAGAACATTACTTCAACATTAAAGCTTGATCAAGTGTAGACCTTTGACTGAAGATAAGGAGCATCCAAGCATGTTAGATGATTAGGCCAAACTTTTCTATTATCTACAACAATGCTTGTAACAATTTTGGCATGTGTTTTTTTTTATTGAATCATGTAAATGAAAGAAACAAAATGCTTCAAAACACAACTGGTTTAAGACTGAAAAAATGTCCTTTGTAAGTTTAAAAACCTGCAACTCCTACATTCTGTAGAAAGGAACATATTTATCCGAGCACCTTGGTTACAACTTATTGGCTGTGATTAGCGAAGTGGGATCAAATGTCTGGCTGCTGTCACCTGCTCCCCTGCTACTCAGGTTAAGTATTTTCATGGATATGTGATACAGATAAAACTACTGTACAACACCATGGATGCTAAAACTACTGCCATAGGTAGAATATATATTTTGTAAACATGAATCTCAGAGCAAATTCACACATAGCAGGTATCACAGTACATAGAGCAGAAAGGCTAATCAATAAAAGTATTCGCTATTGCTTGACATAACAAGTTGTGCAAGAAAAATGGAAAATATGGCACCACAATATGTTCTCTTGCAAGGGAAGCGTTGAATTTATGCTATCAACCTTTCCAAATGTTCACCGCATTATTAGCAAAGCAACAACATCAGAAAAATCAGAGCAAATTACCTGCATGAATGAGTGAGTCAGGGAGGAGCCAAATGAGATTCATCCAACAATGGAAGGGCCCAATCTCCCAGACCCACATGGTGTGGGCTATCTACTTACACATGCTGGAGAAATACATCTACAACATCTATCATATGTGAATGTCAACAGAAGCTACGACACTATCAAGTACATTCGACACCCTATGAAATGCACAACAACTAAAATTAAGCCTATTAATTTGTTTTCGTTCTTATCAAGCTCTAAGTATAGAGAGTCAAGTAACACTTCTAAAGAGTCAAGCTTAGAACCAAAGAACAATCCCTAGAGCAGGACCCAATAGATTTGTTTATTATACCAATTCTATAGCAAAACAAAGAGTTAACCATGCCGATTCATAGCTAAACTGTACAGGAAATCGTAGCACAAACCAGGGTCAGATGACCACCAAAGAACAATCCATCATTGGCGTGGTAGTATGATTAGAGAGCAGGAAGAAAAGGTTTTTGTGAGAATGCAATATAATTTACATCCACAATATGGAAACCAGGAAGAAATTGTATTATTTGACTGAACTACAGAAACTGCGAGTAGTAGAATGGTACTGAATTTATAAAACCGACAGGACACTCCTCCCCAGTTATGATGATCCGTTGGCGTATATTGCCTTTAAGAGTGATGCTTGGAAATGAAGTAAACAAGAAATCTTGAATATTGTTGCCTTGTTGCTGTAGGCATGACTCGTTTGTGAAGATGTGCCATGACAAAAAAGAGCACTCCGTGGCCGGCCGACTAATCCCCACCGTCGTTAGTCGGTAATGGATGTCCCCAACTGTGACCGCATTGCAGTATTGACTAATGTATAGGAATATTGCCTGACCCATCTGGAAAAAAAATGTGTGCCTATATCCTGCTTATATGTATCTGTAATTTGCCTGCATCCTACCGTGTTTCCCTACTTATCTCTCAAAGTGTTGCGTACATCATGGTACCTACAAAAATTACTCCTCTCTTGGTTATCTACCTTACAAAAAGATGTACATGTACAGTATTGCCAGACCCCCCCTAAAACTCTTACACTGTTGCATACCTGCATATGTTCTTGTTTGAAAATTTGCCTACATCCCTGAAAGTGTTTTGCATCACCATGAACATCTACTACGTGAGTATAAAAATGCTAAATCCCTGAGAAGTGTTGCATCTACATCCATTCATACTTGCCTGCATCGGGGGGTGTTGTTGGCTACCTGAATTTGCCACCTTGCTCGTGAAAAGCAGTGTTGCCTGTGCCACGAAAAAGCTATAGCAAAGACCTAATTGTATGCTGTCGGCCACCCTTCCCCTCCATCCTTACTTTGCTCAAACATCATCCAAAAAAGACAGATCTTCTTACGTGCTGATACGCCAATCATCGTCGGAATATTTTAAACATGCATGAGAAATTTCGTCCACTGGTGTGGATTGCACTCGGGAGGATGCATCCCTGACCTCTAGCTGTGCATTCCCTCGGTGATTCTGGCACCCCGCTGCCTCTACCTCCCCGCCCTATTGCTGCCGTGGGCGATGTCTGCCGCATCAGCAAAAGCCTGTATCCCTGTTTGCCTGACAAAAATTCAGAGAGGACGGAGAGCATGGGCTAACCTTCCCTTGTAGATATGCAGATCACCGCGTTGTCGTCCTGCCGCCGCCTCAAGTCGCAGGTAGCCCCCATCCCTTCTCGTCTTCATCAAACGCACAAGGCGGGTCGATTCTGGTGCCCGTATGCCCCAATGTGGGACTTCGTTGTCGCTGATTTGCACCCCCTCCTCGCTCCTTGCCGCCGTCGTTGGACTGCCACCGGCCACGCTTGCCGAGGAGCCCTTGAACCCGAAGGGTGAGGCGTGGCAAGTGGCAGCCACGCAGCAGGCGCCCCAATGGCGAGGCGGCGCTGAATCAGGGCTGAAGCGCGCGGAGCGGCGGCGGTTCAGGGCCTAGGCGTGCGGGTGCTGGCGCGTGGGAAGCGGATCTAGGCAGAGGTGCGACGCAATGGGCGGCGCGGCCACCGGAGCTAGTGCTTGGCGGCGGAGGGAGGTGCAGCTGCGATGGGCGGCATGGAAACGGACCTAGAGCTGGGAGGCGGGGAGAGGTGCGGCGGCGTTGTTTGGCCGAGGGGATCATGGTGGCTGAGGTAGATTGCGAGGGTAGGAGTAGGATGGCACGACGTGCGTGGGCTGCGGGGATCAGGGACGCGGAGCGCGCTAGGAGATTGGCAGACCACGCGTCTGCCCTAGGCAGAACATTTGATCTATGCCGTTGATCTGAATATCAGATCGTTGGTGTAATACAGACAGTTAGATGTATTTAAATTGATTTGATCCGAGGGTTCTGGTTATCCTGTGTACATTTTATGATGTGGCTTTAGAAGAAATCTTGTTTGCTTTTTTAATAGTAAGTATAAATATAGATATAGAATATAAAATTTGTTCTTGTCCACCGGTTGACCTTTCCATCCCGAAGCGGCCCAGAACCAATTAGCCATCACACAAGTTGCCTCCTGCAATGACATAAATGAAAGATATTATAAAAGTGAAGGGCAAAAGCAAGAAAAGGATGCTTATAAACCAAAGCTATACTAAAACCAGTCTTGCACGGATTCTGTTTTGATCATGCATGGCCATGTTCATTGCACAGATGGTGATGCTTTCACAAAAGCTCAGCCGCAAATTTTGAGACAGCAACACCGATGTGTGCTGTGCCAGATTGATCGACTGATACACTTACCAGAGTCCCAATATTTGTTAGCGTGTGTATCAAATAATCTCTGTTTATTGATAACCTACATGGCTTGTGTGATGACGTTGAATATGATTGTACTTCACCTTATGTCCTATTTATTTGTTGTGTTATCAGGCGGTAAATATTTTTAATAATAACATATTTATTGCAAAATACTCAAATATTAGTAGGAAAAAATACAATTATTTGCGTTAAAGAAGCGTGGGGTAGTGTGCTGTTTTTGCGAATAAAGATCCACTAGCCAGAGCAGTAAATTATCTTTCTTGCGAGGTTAAAGAGGACGTTTAGCAAAGGATTAACCGTGGGGTATTAACTCGAAAACATTGGCGTGAATCATCATCATCTTGTGGCACATCTGTAAATATCAAAACGACGATGTTTACAATGATTTGTCTTGTTTTGTCATCGACATTCTTTATTGTTGCGATGTCGGCTTTGTTATTTGGAATAACCAGTTCAAAAACAAAGTCAACCCATTGGCTTAGCTATAGTAAAACCACTGATTTTTTGGGCAATTATATCTATTAATAGTAAAACCAAGGATCTCTTTCTTTTCTTTCCAAATACTTTATGAAGTTAAGAGGCTCGGTGAAATAGACATGTCTGTGAAAATGCGGACTACCTGCACCTGGACAGAAAGACCCTATGAAGCTTTACTGTTCCCTGGGATTGGCTTTGGGCCTTTCCTGCGCAGCTTAGGTGGAAGGCGACTTTTGCTTGCAAAGTTGCTTTTGAAGATGATCCACCCCATTTTCTCAGAAAAGAAGTCAGAACATGTGTTTTTCACGCATTTCTTATAGAGGTTAGTAAATCAGCAATAGTGTCCTTGCCCATAAGACTCTAATTCTAGGTTCCTCCGTAGCGAGCGTAGTTCAATGGTAAAATATCTCCTTGCCAAGGAGAAGATACAGGTTCGATTCCCGCCACTCGCCCGCTTAATTTCTCAAAGTACTATGAGAAAAAGTTTAGTCTAGTTAACTGTTTAACTACTTATATTAAATTAAGTATTAATTAGGTGTTAGCTACGCGCGACTTCAATTGACAAAAGCGAACAAGGTAGCGCTAGCGCTCGTGAAGAACTTTCGTTTGTTCGCCTTCTAAAAGGCCTACTGACCTGCTAGTGAAAAGTCGGTTACCAAACAAATAATAAGACGTAGGAGCCTAAATCAAATCTGTACTATTGGTACAAAGTCATAAAGAATGGTCGTAACCATAGATCCATCATCTTCGAGGAGGAGGAAACATAAGTCCGATACGCGTTATGGAAGACTAGGGATTGCTAATCCGTCCGGGGTCCTCGAGATCGCATTTTAGGTCGAGTAGAGACGCTAGGGAGTCTGTGGGCTTACCTTGGCATTTCAAGATGGCCTCTATCGTCTTTTCGAGCCCGTCACACTATAGGAGCTGGCCATGTTTGAAGCCATTACCCTTAACCGTAAGGAGAGGGATGCCTAAGGCTAGGCTTGCGACTGGAGTGAAGTCATAACAAGGTAGCCGTACTGGAAGGTGCGGCTGGATCACCTCCTTTTCAGGGAGAGCTAATGCTTCAAAAGGGGTCCCAATCCCTGGGGATAGGGTAATACATCTAAGAAATTATTCCATCGAACGTACTCCCTCTGGATGCGGGAATAGCAACATGAACTAAATGTCCTGTCCAAGCCAAAGAACTTACCCCGAAAAGTCCTGACAAATGATGATTGAGACGAGATTCCGCGTTTTTGAACCACGAAAGGCTTGGTTTCCATTTGGGTTCGTCCATGAATGTGAAATCATAGATCAAATTGCCGAATTGGCAAAATTCGAATTTGTCGATTTCAATCTAAGGTGCACCTTGCCTTTTTCAGGTAGCTTTGTTACGCCTATTCAGCTAGGTGGGGCATTGGTCATAGCCGGGGACTCATTCTGACTTAGACAAGGGGTGGGTCTTTACCAACTTCCAAATCCAAGATTTAGGGGAAAAAAGAGGGGCAGGGCACTCTTCATTCTTCATTCGAAACTCATGAATGTCGGGTCGGAGGTTTTTACCTTGTTATCAAAAAGGGGAGTTGGGTAAAGCAAACTTCGTCGACGTTTGCTGGCTTATTTGGCAAAGAAAAATAGAATACGTTATAAGAAATTAATCGGTCAGTTGAATATTCGGGAGCAGTAATTTAATCGTTCAAATTTTTTTCTCGTTCAAGAGAGAAGAAAACCTATTTTCCCATTGTTTGGCAGGAGAAAGCATATTTGAAAGGAAACCAAAGTGAATTATTGCAAATCAAGCAAAATGGAGCAACTTCCATACTGGGAATTTGGTCAACAGGCGCACCAGAATGCAAGGTATCCTTCTATACGAGCACATGCTCTTGTATTGCCGGTCGTATGAAGTGCCAGGGGCACCCTCTCATCTACAGAAAACACTTTCGTGAAGAAACAATATACATTACAGAAACCTAGTCGCCGCCACTCCATCCAGAATAGAGAGAGAAGAGATCTGGAGAGGAAGAACTACCAGATATCCTTTTAGTTTTGTTCTTCCACCTTCATACTCGTTATCATTCCACTTTCACCATTGTAAGAGAATTCCAAGTTGTAAGATCAGTGTGTAAACTCTATTCATACTCATATGGAGATTGGTACTTGTTTAATCATTTATCTTATTGTGGATCTTCACGGTATTATCGATATGGTTTTCATGGATTTATTTTCTGAGATGATTTTCTTCCGATGTATGAGTACCCACTAGGTGCGGGAGATGTAGGTGAATGGTAAGATTCATTTGTGCATGTTCTATATGTCGTCGTCATTCGTGTTTATAGTCTTATGATATGTCTAATAAGTTGTTATTCGGTGGTGAACTCTATGTGTGTTGTCCGATTTAAGGGCCCCTGCAACATGATCTCAAGACCTACACAGGTAACACATATTGTTTAGGAAATATGCGACTTTTTACGTGATAGATGGAGACATCTATGAAGACCAAGGACAATTAAATCCATTAAGCGTCGCCAGAAGGGCGGCCAGATGGAGACATCTATGAGGACCAAGGACAATTAAATCCATTAAGCGTCGCCAGAAGGGCGGCCAACCAAATATGCCATGTGGCGCAAACTGGTTGGCCGAATGGAAAAGCATTTTGGAAAAAATAGATAGAGGTGAGCAATTTTTTTAAATACTTTTTTTCTTTTTAGATGGAGGTGAGGACTCACGTATTCTTTTTAAATGGAGGGCTATGCAAAGTGACGCTTATTGATAAGCGGCGGTGGTGTTTGCTTTTCTTTTTTACTTTCTTTTTAAGATGGAGGTGAGAATTTTTTTTTCTAGGCTATTTGTTTAGATGGAGGCGAGGACTTCATGTATTTTTTTTAATGAAAACATGCACACAGCTTTCTCTCGAGCAATGTCATAAGGTGACGCCTCAACCACTAGTATGAGATAACGGTGAGTCCATTTGAACTGAATGCATTGTTCCGATTTAACGACCTTAATTGTGAAGGCGACCACGTTGTGGCAATGGTGAAGCAGGACCATATTATGGAATATAATCCCGCGAGAAGTTCCATAACCAAGCATCAGATCGGACACCACCGTAGCGTGCAAATAATTATACTTACACACATATGTGTCAACCAGATGCATCCGTCACTTGCTTAAACTAACAAGACACAAGAGAATTTTGTTTGTGCAAGATTTTTGCTCAATGATCAGCGTACAATCTATTGCTATCGACCACGTGCCAATCACACAAGTTGCCTCCAACATTGAGACCAAAAAACTATCATCCAACATTGAGACACAAAAAGTATCGTAAAAAAGTGAAGAGAAAACGCAAGGAATAAAAATGTTCACAACCCTAAATTATATTGCCAGCTTGCTTAGAGTCCATGTCATCATGCATGAGGACTCATTTTTCTAGGGAATCATGCACTCAGCCACAAAATCTGAGTCAGCTTTCGCATACTCTACTTTTTTTTGACAGATAGTAAGGAATCCATCTATGCAAATTTCTATTTTATGTTGCCAGAAGTCCACGGTTTTAAGTTACTTCGCATATTACATATGTTCCAAATGAAATTAAGTTTACAATGATGAATTTAATAGCATTTGTTTGACACTATTACAATCATGCATGAATTTGTTCATAGCACTCATGGCGATGCTTTGACAAAGCTTGGCCGCAAAATCCAAGTCAGCTTCCTCATACTCTGCTTTTCTTATAGATGGTACAAATTCATCTATCCTTTTGTATTTTATTTTGCCAGAAGTATGTATTCCACCGTTTTAAGTTTACAAATACAATGTTAACATTTAGATTAACAAATAATCTCTCTCTATCAAAATATAATAGTACATTTTCTTATACTAAGGGAGTATAAAAAACATCTTATATTTTAATATAGAGGGAGTATATATGTTGTAGAAATATATTTAATGATGAATTTGCTAGCATTGATTTGCTATTGATGAGCTACTGATAATGATTATAGAGAACTTGACTAGCACAGCACAGCGAGGAAAAGAAAAAATAGAGCTCGATCTGTTTAGAAAACAGTAGCACCACAATAAAATCTTTATCACGGCACATCAAGCTGGAATAAGTACAAAATCATATGTTTTGTCTATTGTCATGAAATGAATAATAACAATATTCCCATTGTAACAAGATTGCGATCAATGTGAATGATAAGACATTCATGATAGTAGTAACAACCCCCTAATATTCTCTACATAGCTGTGCAAGAAATGCTTGAGTCACTCAGAGTTGCCCTGCGATTCGCAGCAGTACTTCTGCGTGCAGAGAAATGCCCACAATTTCCGCTGATCAACACCTCACAGAATTCTGTCGAGGTCGGTGATGAAATTCGAGGCAAAAGATGTCAGCTTTTTTCCGGTTTCTCCGGCCATGTTCTTCAGAGATGATAAATCCTGGGAAGCCTACAGAAAGATTCAGATCAAATTAGAGATGTATGTCAGTTTGTGCAGGTTTGGTTTAATACTAGGGCATACACTAGTATATGATTTTCAGAAGTACACCAGATTGGAAAGCAGGAGCTAAATATGAAAGGAATGGAAAACTATGGTGGAATTGCAAAAAATAGGATTACCTGGAAAGATATTCTGTTGATGAGATCTGCAGCACTTGCGTCCAGATCAGAATCATTTGTATCACGGCCAAACAGATCAGCGCTTGAAATGGATGATGAACCCTGTAGTAAAGCAAACACATTAAACATAAGAACAAATGGTGGTGGATATTTCAAAACGAATATAGTAGAACATGTATGACATATTATTATTCTGGAGCATGCACACTCAAAACACGAGTAGCTTAAAGTGAGATCAAGTACATACCGAAAACTTTTGAAGAGATAACTGAGCCTCCTTTTGCTCTCTGTCTGTGTTACCAAAATACTGTGATGATGAAATTGCTTTCGCGTTCGAAAATTTCTTCCTTGCTTCATCAGTTTCCTCTATCTGCAAGGTATTGTACCACTCAGGATCAGAATGGGTAATAGTAGAACTAGATCCTAAAGGAAACCTACTTACATTAACGATTGCTAATGTTAAGAACATGAAGTGTCAAAATATAAAAGTCACAGGAAAACTGTAGCCTCTGTTTTTGCTTTTGACATATCTTGCTTTATCCATATGCAGTTGCAACAGGGAAAAGTCTAAATTATCGAGCAGCAGCTTTGATTAGAAACAAAAGACGCTGCTTGTTGCGTGTTAAAGAAGCAGCCAGAATAAATAAAAAAGTTTGAACTTAGATGTTGGACCAGATATGTAAAAGCAGCAAGCGCGTGAATATTGTCAAGCAAGTGTGGAACGAATACAGAGATCATTTGGTGAAATAATACAAAGACCATTTGTGAAAAAAAGGACATGCTACCAAATGTTTGCACACCAGAGTAACCTGAACCAAACAAGAGATTCCATAACTTCCAAGAAACAACAGACTAGCCAACAAAGTAATTCAGAGGGAAAAAGTGTCTTACTAAAAGCACATAAGAAACATATGTATGCATACAACTCAAAACAAGGGAAGCTATAAGAATCATGGAAATCTAGTGCATCACTGTGTGCTTTGATTGATTACTCTTACTATCGTAATACTAGCATCAACCCAGCTTTTACCTGAGTCTTTGAGGCAGCTGTGCTTGTTTTCCTTTGGAAGCCATTATCCATTCCATACTCATGAAAGAAGTCTGAGGTTTTTGGTGCTGCTACATGGCCAGTCTTGTTGCCTCCTCCAGTTTTTGATTCTGTTGATGGCTCATTTTCCATGTATTGAAAACGTGAATGTGAGGATGGGCCACTTTTTGCAGCTGAAGTAGTAGTCGTCATTGTTGGTAAAGCAGGTTTTGGCTCTTCAGGTTTCTGATCATACAGGCTTTCATTTGACTGCCGTACAAAGTAAATTTTTTTTTGGCAAAAGTCAGTCAATGGTTCGCACAGCAAATACAAGAGTGATAGTACGCTATTTTTAGAACGTCAGCCCCACAGACGTGAATATATCTAAATTTAGAAACAAGAATAACTCAGCTGATTTGCAGTATTACCTTTGTAGTGAGCTTTTTTACACCAAGGCCTCCAGTCTTGGCACCAAGCTTCTTTGCACCAAGGGGCTTCTTTACAGAACTGACATAAGTGGGGTGTGTAGGGGCTTTTGGTGCCTGGGCAGGCTCTTTTGGCGGATTGGCGACAACAGGTTCATGCTTCCCGTTGGTAGTCTCTTCTGGTGCATCAGCAAGCTTGAAATCAGGGAAGTCGTCGGACGGGTTCGGTGCCTGAGACGCTGCAACAGGGGATGATGGCAAGACGTTGACGGTGGAGCTCTTAGCAACTTCCTTTTGCAGTATCTGCCTGTACAATTCAGCAGCCCTGGACGTGTACTTCGAATCGACTTTGCCGCTCCCCTCAGTCCAACCATGCTGTTTGAAGAAAGCATGTGCACGGTTGTTGCCTCCAAAAGCCATCATCTTTAGCTGATCCGGAGTCCATGAGTCCAGGTTCGTTGACCTACATACGAAATATAATGTACAGTTTGTGTATTGTGTAAGAGAGGGGTGGCAGGCCCAAAAGGCAAATACTAGCAGAAAACAATTATCCTGGAACTTGGTAACCACCAGAACGAAGTTTACTCTTAGCACCGCAAATTGACAAAACATAGATAAGAAAATGAGTTATGCATCAGCAGGTGGCGGTGGTGCATGCAAAGAGTAACACATACGCACAAACGACAAACTTGGCATTGCTTTTACTCTGAAAAGCAGACAGATTCCACATTGTTGATTGGCTTACAAATGCACGGTATGGATATGTTAGGGGCCCAATGTGCCACTTGTGGACTATAGAGGTTTGAGGTCCCTCGTTGTTCTACCAAGACCAAGCAAGCCCGCTCTAAACTCCATGTTTCCCGGCAAACGAGATGGGCATCGGTGTTTGGCTCTGTGCCGCCGAGGGCACAAAGGCCCATCCCAGGTTTAATCCATTCGTATATCAGGTGGCTGGATGTCGGCCACTAGGATTGGATCACACAAATGCATCAAAGAGATCAGTTTTAGGTCGATCAAGTGGTGCAGGGTGAATGAAACGAGCATTGGAATGAATTGATTGCGGCGCGGCATATCGATGAGATCCAATAGCAGAAAGGAGGATCTGGAGGAAGCAAGTTATAGGTACCTGACGAATGTGATGTGTACGCCGAGGCTGCGGTGGAAGGCGGAGCAGTCGAGGCAGAGGAAGATGCCGTAGGTGACGGAGGCCCAGGTGGGGTTCTTGGCGTTGCAGTCGAAGCACATCTGCCATTCATTCATAGCACACATGGATCAGATCTGTTCCGGGGCGGCTCGCAGATCTGGCCGAGCTAACCGGTAGGTAGGCAGGCGGGTGGGGGGAAGAGGAAGGGGAAGAAGAGGCATACCTTGTTCTCCGGCTTGGCCTTGAGGCGGCGGAAGACGGCGGTCTTGTCGGTGAAGGCGTCGAACGCCATGGCTCCGGCGGCAAGGGAAGGGAGATCTGGCTGCTGGTAGGGGTGGAGGTTGGGTTAGGCAAGTGGGGGGAGGAGGAGAGCGCGTGAGTTGAGTATATACTAGTAGCACGGAGAGGAGAGGAGAGGAGAGGAGAGGGAGACCTCGGGGGCCTTGACGGCGAGGTGAAGAAAGGAGGAAGCCGCGGTGTCCAGTCCACCGGTTGGTGCTCTGTCGGTCGGCGGCCAGTCCAGCCGCTTCAGGTTGAGGTTGAGGTCCTGACCTGAGGGGTGTCGCGCACAGTCAAATCTGCCCGACTCCGGTAGCGGTCTACGCGTCCGCTCATGTTAGGCATGGAGTAACTAATTTTTCGCCCACGTTTTAGGCTTCACGTTTCCTTTCTCTTTTATAGTATGCTCTATCTACTAATTACTTTTTCCTAGTACTAGTGAGTAATCGATCTTCTTTTTCTTGCCTACCAGTAGGAGTACAATTTTAGACATGGCATCTCATAGTCATGTCTAACAATAGCAATGTATGGCTTTTTTTCGCCTACTTTCCCATCCTCATCAAGCGCTCGCTCGCGAGGGGTTGAAAGTTTTTCCTTTCCTTTCACCGCATGCCCCTCATTGGTCGTCGCCGAGGGCGTCCACATGTTGAATCCGTGTCGCCGAGGAGCTCACTCGCGCTTTTTTTTCTTTTGAAATGGTCGTCGGGGGGCAAAGGCTCCCCACCTGAATATATTTCAAAAGCACCACAGTTTCGGGAAGAGAGGAACTCCCACCACAGACCGGTGTCATTTTTGAGACAGCAATATCAAATAATCAAGTCATTAAAGATGTCAGTAATAGAGGAGTGTACATCGACAGCTGGATTCTGAAAACCTTTCTTGTTTCTAGCATCACATCTCTTCCACAAGATGAGGAGCAGCATGAAGGGGCAAACGAAGTTGGCAGGGCGTGGGGTAGCGGGGTGGAGAAGAAATCCGCCAAGGGCCTGGAGCGCAGTCGAATACAGTTGCAAGTCAAATCCCACGAGCCGCCGGGCAGGAGAAGATCATATGGTCACGGTCCTCCATAGCGCGGCTGCACCTAGAGCACACATCCAAGTCAAGAATGGACTTCTTGCACATATTCTTCCTACTATTCAGCCGATCAAGGTAAAAACTGCCAACCAAAGATCATAACTTTTTTGGAACTCTTGAGTCCCAGATCATGGTAAGTATGGGGTCCGCGAGTTGAGAAGAAAGAGCCGTGTGCGCTCCCCGAGTGGAGAATCATTCAACAGTCGCCGATTGTCCGGTACATGAGAGAGAGAGAGAGAGAGAGAGAGAGAGAGAGAGAGGCAAGCTCTGCAAATGCAATAGAGGTTAGACGATTAGGAAGAGCAAGTTAGATCCCATCCTGTATAATAGTGGCTACCATGGTGTTTGGTTTGTGTGGTGGGAAAAAAGAGTGGCAAATACTAAAGCCGGTGGTTCCGGCTTTAGCCAACTATCTAAACAAAAGAAGGTGGAGTGACCATCACCGATGGTACACTGGAAAATCTATCTCAAACTCTGAAGGTGTTTTAAACTGGTTCGGGCAAGGAAGGAGTTGTTCTTGCCAAGGCCAATATGGAGGGTGGAGTGATGGAGAACCCAATCCTTCCAAGGGATGTTGGTGGCATGTAAAAATTTGTAAGAAAACTTCAGCGGTAGATAAAAAATTTGTGCACCTAAGTTTTTTACACCCAAACCACCTGCATCTCTAGGAGTATAAACTTTGTCTCAAGCGACCAGGCATTTTTGCCCCAGAGCAAGTCTTGTCATTGGACCGGATAAAAGTACGTCTACGCTTGTCAATGGCTTCTAGAACCTGGATGGGGAGGGGAAAACACAACATGAAGTAGGTGGGTAAGTTGTCAAGGACGGCTGAGAGGAGGACTAATTTTCCACCTCGAGAGAGAAGTAAAGCACATCAACCAGAGTGGTAGATATCGCAACGGTCAATAATGGGTTGAAAGGCAGATGGTGGTAACTTGTGGGGGGAGAGGGGTAGTCCAAGATAGGTTTGGGGGAAGGAGGAAACATCAGTGGCAAGGTCCGAAGCCATACTGGCAGCAACGATAGGGTCAACATTTAGGGGAACGAAAGTTGTTGTTGTGAAGTTGATCTGGAGGCCAGTGGCAGCTGCAAAACTATCGAGAATAAGTTTTAGGTGCAGAGAGCCGCCTCTGGAGTGGCTTTGACTAAGATTGGGGTGTCATCTACATACTGCAGAACGGGGCAGGGGAGGTGGGCTAAGAGGGTAGAAAAGGAGGCCCTCACTCTTGCCTCCAATAATTATTTGCCGAAGGATATCCACCACAATAATAAACAAGCAGGGGAGAGTGGGTCCCTTTTGTTGAAGGATATCTACTACGCCACTCACGTTTTGTCATTGTTGTTGGGGAACACAGTAATTTCGAAAAATTTCCTACGCACACGCAAGATCTATCATGGTGATGCATAGCAATGAGAGGGGAAGAGTGTTGTCCACGTACCCTCATAGACCGTAAGTGGAAGCGTTATGACAACGTGGTTGATGTAGTCGTACGTCTTCACGATCCGACCGATCCTAATACCAAAAGTACGACACCTCCGCGATCAGCGCACGTTCAGCTCGGTGACATCCCTTGATCCAGTTGAGTGTCGAATGAGAGCTTCATCAGCACGACGGCGTGATGACGGTGACGATGAAGCTACCGGCGCAGGGCTTCGCCTAAGCACTACGACGATATGACCGAGGTGGATTATGGTGGAGGAGGGCACCGCACACGGCTAAGAGATCAATGATCAACTTGTGTGTCCTAGGGTGCCCCCTGCCCCCATATATAAAGGAGCAAGGGGGGAGGCCAGCCGGCCCTTGGGGCGTGCCAAGGAGGGGAGGAGTCCTCCTCCTAATAGGAGTAGGACTCCCCCTTTCCTAGTCCAACTAGGAGGAGGAAGGGGAAGGAAGGAGAGGGAGAGAGGGAGGGAAAGAGGGGGCACCGCCCCCTCCTTGTCCAATTCAGACTCCTCAAGGGGGGGCGCGCGGCCAGCCCTAAGGCCCCCTCCTCTCTCTCACAAGGCCCATGTTGGCCCATTAGTTCCCTCGGGGTTCCGATAACCCCCCGGCACTCCAATAATTATCTGGTGACCCCCGGAACACATCCGGTGTCCGAATATAGTCATCCAATATATCAATCTTTATGTCTCGACCATTTTGAGACTCCTCGTCATGTCCGTGATCACATCCGGGACTCCGAACTATCTTTGGTACATCAAAACACATAAACTTATAATACCGATCGTCACCGAACGTTAAGCGTGCGGACCCTACGGGTTCAAGAACTATGTAGACATGACCGAGACACGTCTCCGGTCAATAACCAATAGCAGAACCTAGATGTTCATATTGGTTCCCACATATTCTACGAAGATCTTTATCAGCCAAACCGCATAACGATATACGTTGTTCCCTTTGTCATCGGTATGTTACTTGCTCGAGATTCGATCGTCGGTATCTCAATACCTAGTTCAATCTCGTTACCGGCAAGTCTATTTACTCGTTCCGTAATGCATCATCTCGCAACTAACTCATTAGTCATATTGCTTGCAAGACTTATAGTGATGTGCATTACCGAGAGGGCCTAGAGATACCTCTCCGATATACGGAGTGACAAATCCTAATCTCGATCTATGCCAACTCAACAAACACCATCGGAGACACCTGTAGAGCATCTTTATAGCCACCCAGTTACGCTGTGACGTTTGATAGCACACTAAGTGTTCCTCCAGTATTCGGGAGTTGCATGATCCCATAGTCATAGGAACATGTATAAGTTATGGAGAAAGCAATAGCAACAAACTAAACGATCATCGTGATAAGCTAACGGATGGGTCAAGTCAATCACATCATTCTCCAATGATGTGATCCTGTTAATCAAATGACAACTCATGTCTATGGTCAGGAAACATAACCATCGTTGATTCAACGAGCTAGTCAAGTAGAGGCATACTAGTGACACTCTGTTTGTCTATGTATTCACACATGTACTAAGTTTCTGGTTAATACAATTCTAGCATGAATAATAAACATTTATCATGATATAAGGAAATATAAATAACAACTTTATTATTGCCTCTAGGGCATATTTCCTTCAGTCTCCCACTTGCACTAGAGTCAATAATCTAGATTACATTGTAATTATTCTAACACCCATGGAGTCTTGGTGCTGATCATGTTTTGTTCGTGAGAGAGTCTTAGTCAACGGGTCTGCAACATTCAGATCCGTATATATCTTGCAAATCTCTATGTCTCCCTCCTTGACTTGATCGCGGATGCAATTGAAGCGTTTCTTGATGTGCTTGGTTCTCTTATGAAATCTGGATTCCTTTGCCAAGGCAATTGCACCAGTATTGTCACAAAAGATTTTCACTGGACCCGATACACTAGGTATTACACCTAGATCGGATATGAACTCCTTCATCCAGACTCCTTCATTTGCTGCTTCTGTAGCAGCTATGTACTCCGCTTCACATGTAGATCCCGCCACGACGCTCTGCTTGGAACTGCACCAACTGACAGCTCCACCATTTAATAAAAATACGTATCCGGTTTGTGACTTAGAGTTATCTGGATCAGTGTTAAAGCTTGCATCGACGTAACCGTTTACGACGAGCTATTTGTCACCTCCATAAACGAGAAACATATCTTTAGTCCTTTTCAGGTATTTCAGGATGTTCTTGACCGTTTTCCAGTGATCCACTCCTGGATTACTTTGGTACCTCCCTGCTAAACTAATAGCAAGGCACACATCAGGTCAGGTACACAGCATTGCATACATGATAGAACCTATGGCTGAAGCATAGGGAATGACTTTCATTTTCTCTCTATCTTCTACAGTGGTCGGGCATTGAGTCTGACTCAACTTCACACCTTGTAACACGGGCAAGAACCCTTTCTTTGCTTGATCCATTTTGAACTTCTTCAAAACTTTATCAAGGTATGTGCTTTGTGAAGTCCTATTAAGCGTCTTGATCTATCTCTATAGATCTTGATGCCCAATATATAAGCAGCTTCATCAAGGTCTTTCATTGAAAAATTCTTATTCAAGTATACTTTTATGCTATTCAGAAATTCAGTATCATTTCCGATCAACAATATGTCATCTACATATAATATCAGAAATGCTACAGAGCTCCCACTCACTTTCTTGTAAATACAGGCTTCTCCAAAAGTCTGTATAAAACCATATGCTTTGATCACACTATCACAGCGTATATTCCAACTCCGAGAGGCTTGCACGAGTCCATAAATGGATCGCTGGAGCTTGCACACTTTGTTAGCACCTTTTGGATCGACAAAACCTTCTGGTTGCATCATATACAACTCTTCTTTAATATATCCATTAAGGAATCCAATTTTGACATCCATTTGCCAAATTTCATAATCATAAAATGCGGCAATTGCTAACATGATTCGGACGGACTTAAGCATCGCTACGGGTGAGAAGGTCTCATAGTAGTCAACTCCTTGAACTTGTCGAAAACCTTTTGCAACAAGGCGAGCTTTGTAGACAGTAACATTACCGTCAGCGTCAGTCTTCTTCTTGAAGATCCATTTATTCTCTATGGCCCGCCGATCAACTGGCAAGTCAACCAAAGTCCATACTTTGTTCTCATACATGGATCCCATCTCAGATTTCATGGCCTCAAGCCATTTTGCGGAATCTGGGCTCATCATCGCTTGCTCATAGTTCGTAGGTTCGTCATGGTCAAGTAACATGACCTCTAGAACAGGATTACCGTACCACTCTAGTGCGGATCTTACTCTGGTTGACCTACGAGGTTCGGTAGTAACTTGATCAGAAGTTTCATGATCATCATCATTAGCTTCCTCACTTACTGGTGTAGGAAGCACTGGAACTGATTTTAGTGATGAACTACTTCCCAATAAGGGAGTAGGTACAATTACCTCATCAAGTTCTACTTTCCTCCCACTCACTTCTTTCGAGAGAAACTCCTTCTCTAGAAAGGATCCATTCTTAGCAACGAATATCTTGCCTTCAGATCTGTGATAGAAGGTGTACCCAACAGTCTCCTTTGGGTATCCTATGAAGACACATTTCTCCGATTTGGGTTCGATCTTATCAGGTTGAAGCTTTTTCACATAAGCATCATAGCCCCAAACTTTAAGAAACGACAACTTGGGTTTCTTGCCAAACCACAGCTCATAAGGTTTCGTCTCAACGGATTTTGATGGTGCCCTATTTAACGTGAATGCAGCCGTCTCTAAAGCATAACTCCAAAACGATAGCGGTAAATTAGTGAGAGACATCATAGATCACACCATATCTAATAAAGTGCGGTTACGATGTTCGGACACACGATTATGTTGTGGTGTTCCAGGTGGCGTGAGTTGCAAAACTATTCCGCATTGTTTCAAATGAAGACCAAACTCATAACTCAAATATTCACCTCCACGATCAGATCGTAGAAACTTAATTTTCTTGTTACGATGATTTTCCACTTCACTCTGAAATTCTTTGACTTCTCAAATGTTTCGGACTTATGTTTCATCAAGTAGATATACCCATATCTGCTCAAATCATATGTGTAGGTGAGAAAATAACGATATCCGCCGCACACCTCAATGTTCATTGGACCACATACACTAGTATGTATGATTTTCAATAACTCTGTTGCTCGCTCCATTGTTCTGGAGAACGGAGTTTTAGTCATCTTGCCCATGAGGCATGGTTCGCATGTACCAAGTGATTCATAATCAAGTGATTCCAGAAGTCCATCAGAATGAAGTTTCTTCATGTGCTTTACACCAATATGACCCAAACGGAAGTGCCACAAATAAGTTGCACTATCATTATCAACTCTACATCTTTTGGCTTCAATATTATGAACATGTGTATCACTACTATCAAGATTTAGTAAAAATAGACCACTCATCAAGGGTGCATGACCATAAAAGATATTACTCATATAAATAGAACAACCATTATTCTCTGAATTAAATGAATAACCGTCTCGCATCAAACAAGATCCAGATATAATGTTCATGCTCAACGCTGGCACCAAATAACAATTATTTAGGTCTAAAACCCGAAGGTAGATGTAGAGGTAGCGTGCCGACGGTGATCACATCGACTTTGGAACCATTTCCCACGTGCATCGTCACCTCGTCCTTAGCTAATCTTCGCTTAATCCATAGCCCCTGTTTCGAGTTGCAAATATTAGCAACTGAACCAGTATCAAATACCCAGGCACTACTGTGAGCATTAGTAAGGTACACATCAATAACATGTATATCAAATATACCTTTCACTTTGCCATCCTTCTTCTCCGCCAAATACTTGGGGTCGTTCCGCTTCCAGTGACCAGTCCCTTTGCAGTAGAAGCACTCGGTTTCAGGCTTAGGTCCAAACTTGGGTTTCTTCACTTGAGCAGCAACCGGGTTGTTGTTATTCTTGAAGTTCCCCTTCTTCCCTTTACCCTTTTTCTTGAAACTACTGGTCTTATTGACCATCAACACTTGATGCTCCTTCTTGATTTCTACCTCCGCAGCCTTTAGCACTGCGAAGAGCTCGGGAATAGTCTTATCCATCCCTTGCATATTATAGTTCATCCCGAAGCTCTTGTAGCTTGGTGGCAGTGATTGAAGAACACTGTCAATGACACTATCACCAGGAAGATTAACTCCCAGCTGAGTCAAGTGGTTGTGGTACCTAGACATTCTGAGTATATGTTCACTAACAGAACTATTCTCCTCCATTTTTGTAGCTGTAGAACTTATTGGAGACTTCATATCTCTCAATCTGGGCATTTTCTTGAAATATTAACTTCAACTCCTGAAACATCTCATATGCTCCATGACGTTCAAAACGTCATTGAAGTCCCGGTTCTAAGCCGTAAAGCATGGCACACTGAACTATCGAGTAGTCATCAGCTTTGCTCTGCCAGGTGTTCACAACATCTGGCGTTGCTGCTGCAGCGGGTTTGTCACCTAGCGGTGCTTCCAGGACGTAATTCTTCTGTGCAGCAATGAGGATAATCCTCAAGTTACCGACCCAGTCCGTGTAGTTGCTACCATCATCTTTCAACTTAGCTTTCTCTAGGAATGCATTAAAATTCAACGGAACAACAACACGGGCCATCTATCTACAACAACATAGACATGCAAAATACTATCAGGTACTAAGTTCATGATAAATTAAAGTTTAATTAATCAAATTACTTAAGAACTCCCACATAGATAGACATCTCTCTAATCATCTAAGTGATCACGTGATCCATATCAACTAAACCATGTCCGATCATCACGTGAGATGGAGTAGTTTCCAATGGTGAACATCACTACGTTGATTATTGAAGGAAATATGCCCTAGAGGCAATAATAAAGTTATTATTTATTTCCTTATATCATGATAAATGTTTATTATTCATGCTAGAATTGTATTAACAGGAAACATAATACATGTGTGAATACATAGACAAACAGAGTGTCACTAGTATGCCTCTACTTGACTAACTCGTTGATCAAAGATGGTTATGTTTCCTAACCATAGACATGAGTTGTCATTTGATTAGCGGGATCACATCATTAGGAGAATGATGTGATTGACTTGACCCATTCCGTTAGCTTAGCACTTGATCGTTTAGTTTGTTGCTATTGCTTTCTTCATAACTTATACATGTTCTTATGACTATGAGATTATGCAACTCCCATTTACCGGAGGAACACTTTGTGTGCTACGAAACCTCACAACGTAACTGGGTGATTATAAAGGTGCTCTATAGGTGTCTCCGAAGGTACTTGTTGGGTTGGCGTAATTCGAGATTAGGATTTGTCACTCCGATTGTCGGAGAGGTATCTCTAGGCCCTCTTGGTAATACACATCACTCAAGCCTTGCAAGCATCGCAACTAATAAGTTAGTTGCCGGATGATGTATTACAGAACGAGTAAAGAGACTTGCCGGTAACGAGATTGAACTAGGTATTGGAATACCGACGATCGAATCTCGGGCAAGTAACATACCGATGACAAAGGGAACAATGTATGTTGTTATGTGGTTTGACCGATAAAGATCTTCGTAGAATATGTAGGAACCAATATGAGCATCCAGGTTCCGCTATTGGTTATTGACCGGAGACATGTCTCGGTCATGTCTACATAGTTCTCGAACCTGTAGGGTCCGCACCCTTAAAGTTCGGTGACGATCGTAATTAGGGTTTTTTTGTGTTTTGATGTACCAAAGGTTGTTCGGAGTCCCGGATGTGATCACGGACATGATGAGGAGTCTCGAAATGGTCAACACATAAAGATTGATATATTGGAAGCCTATATTTGGATATCGGAATCGTTCCGGGTGAAATCGGATTTTACCGGAGTAATCGGGGGGGTACGGAACCCCCCGGGGGTTAATGGGCCTACATGGGCCCTAAGGGAAGAGGAGGGCCGGCCAGGGCAGGCCGCGCGCCCCTCCCCCCTAGTCGAATAGGACAAGGAAGGGGGGGCGGCGCCCCCCTTTCCTCTTTCCCCTTCCCCTTTCCTTCTCCAACAAGGCAGAGAGGGGGGCAGTCCTACTCCCGGTGGGAGTAGGACTCCTCCAGGCGCACCCCTAGGGGCCGGCCGCACCTCCCCCCTCCTTCCTTTATATACGCGGGCAGGGGGCACCCCATGACACACAAGTTGATCTTCGTGATCGTTCCTTAGCCGTGTGCGGTGCCCCCTTCGACCATATTCCACCTCGGTCATATCGTAGCGGTGCTTAGGCGAAGCCCTGCGTCGGTAGAACATCATCACCGTCATCACGCCGTCGTGCTGACAAAACTCTCCCTCAACACTCGGCTGGATTGGAGCTCGAGGGACGTCACCGAGTTGAACGTGTGCAGAACTCGGAGGTGCCGTACGTTCGATACTTGGATCGGTCAGATCGGGAAGACGTACGACTACTTCCTCTACATTGTGTCAACACTTCCGTTGCCGGTCTACGAGGGTACGTAGACAACACTCTCCCCTCTCATTGCTATGCATCACCATGATCTTGCATGTGCGTAGGAATTTTTTTGAAATTACTACGTTCCCCAACAGTGGTATCCGAGCCAGGTTTTATGCGTTGATGTTATATGCACGAGTAGAACACAAGTGAGTTGTGGGCGATATAAGTCATACCGCTTACCAGCATGTCATTCTTTGGTTCGGCGGTATTGTTGGATGAAGCGGCCCGGACCGACATTACGCGTACGCTCACGCGAGACTGGTTCTACCGACGTGCTTTGCACACAGGTGGCTGGCGGGTGTCAGTTTCTCCAACTTTAGTTGAATCGAGTGTGGCTATGCCCGGTCCTTGCGAAGGTTAAAACAGCACCAACTTGACAAACTATTGTTGTGGTTTTGATGCGTAGGTAAGAACGGTTCTTGCTAAGCCCGTAGTAGCGACGTAAAACTTGCAACAACAAAGTAGAGGATGTCTAACTTGTTTTTGCAGGGCATGTTGTGATGTGATATGGTCAAGACATGATGCTAAATTTTATTGTATGAGATGATCATATTTTGTAACCGAGTTATCGGCAACTGGCAGGAGCCATATGGTTGTCGCTTTATTGTATGCAATGCAATCGCGTTGTAATGCTTTACTTTATCACTAAGCTATAGCGATAGTCGTGGAAGCATAAGATTGGCGAGACGACAACGATGCTACGATGGAGATCAAGGTGTCGCGCCGGTGACGATGTGATCATGACGGTACTTTGGAGATGGAGATCACAAGTACAAGATGATGATGGCCATATCATATCACTTATATTGATTGCATGTGATGTTTATCTTTTATGCATCTTATCTTGCTTTGATTGATGGTAGCATTATAAGATGATCTCTCACAAAATTTCAAGATAAAAGTGTTCTCCCTGAGTATGTACCGTTGCCAAAGTTCGTCATGCCCAGACACCACGTGATGATCAGGTGTGATAAGCTCTACGTCCATCTACAACGGGTGCAAGCCAGTTTTGCACACGCAGAATACTCAGGTTAAACTTGACGAGCCTAGCATATGCAAATATGGCCTTGAAACACTGAGACCGAAAGGTCGAGCGTGAATCATATAGTAGATATGATCAACATATTGATGTTCACCATTGAAAGCTACTCCATTTCACGTGATGATCGGTTATGGTTTAGTTGATTTGGATCATGTGATCACTTAGAAGATTAGAGGGATGTCTTTCTAAGTGGGAGTACTTAAGTAATATGATTAATTGAACTTGAATTTATCATGAACTTAGTACCTGATAGTATCTTGCTTGTCTATGTTTGATTGTAGATAGATGGCCCGTGCTGTTGTTACGTTGAATTTTAATGCGTTCCTTGAGAAAGCAAAGTTGAAAGATGATGGTAGCAATTACATGGACTGGGTCCGTAACTTGAGGATTATCCTCATTGCTGCACAGAAGAATTACGTCCTGGAAGCACCGCTGGGTGTTAGGCCTGCTGCTGACGTTTATTGTCTGTACCACAGGAAGATGTTATGAACGTCTGGCAGAGCAAAGCTGATGACTACTCGATAGTTCAGTGTGCCATGCTTTACGGCTTAGAATCGGGACTTCAACGACGTTTTGAACGTCATGGAGCATATGAGATGTTCCAGGAGTTGAAGTTAATATTTCAAGCAAATGCCCGGATTGAGAGATATGAAGTCTCCAATAAGTTCGATAGCTGCAAGATGGAGGAGAATAGTTCTGTCAGTGAACATATACTCAAAATGTCTGGGTATCATAATCACTTGACTTAACTGGGAGTAAATCTTCCTGTTGATAGTGTCATTGACAGAGTTCTTCAATCACTGCCACCAAGCTACAAGAGCTTCGTGATGAACTATAACATGCAAGGGATGGATAAGACGATTCCCGAGCTCTTCGCAATGCTAAAGGCTGCGGAGGTAGAAATCAAGAAGGAGCATCAAGTGTTGATGGTCAACAAGACCGCCAGTTTCAAGAAAAAGGGCAAAGGGAAGAAGAAGGGGAACTTCAAGAAGAACAACAAGCAAGTTGCTGTTCAGGAGAAGAAACCTAAATCTGGACCTAACCTGAAACTGAGTGCTTCTACTACAAGCAGACTGGACACTGGAAGCGGAACTGCCCCAAGTATTTGGCGAATAAGAAGAATGGCAAGGTGAACAAAGGTATATGTGATATACATGTTATTGATGTGTACCTTACTAGAGCTCGCAGTAGCACCTGGGTATTTGATACCGGTTCTGTTGCTAATATTTGCAAGTCGAAACAAGGACTATGGATTAAGCGAACACTAGCGAAGGACGAGGTGACGATGCGCGTGGGAAATGGTTCCAAAGTCGATGTGATCGCAGTCGGCACACTACCTCTACATCTACCTTCGGGATTAGTATTATACCTAAATAATTGTTATTTGGTGCTAGCGTTGAGCATGAACATTATATCTGGATCTTGTTTGATGTGAGACGGTTATTCATTTAAATCAGAGAATAATGGTTGTTCTATTTATATGAGTAATATCTTTTATGGTCATGCACCCTTGAAGAGTGGTCTATTTTTGATGAATCTCGATAGTAGTGATACACATATTCATAATGTTGAAGCCAAAAGATGCAGAGTTGATAATGATAGTGCAACTTATTTGTGGCACTGCCGTTTAGGTCATATCGGTATAAAGCGCATGAAGAAACTCCATACTGATGGACTTTTGGAATCACTTGATTATGAATCACTTGGTACTTGCGAACCGTGCCTCATGGGCAAGATGACTAAAACGCTGTTCTCCGGTACTATGGAGAGAGCAACAGATTTGTTGGAAATCATACATACAGATGTATGTGGTCCGATAAATGTTGAGGCTCGTGGCAGATATCTTTATTTTCTCACCTTCACAGATGATTTAAGCAGATATGGGTATATCTACTTAATGAAACATAAGTCTGAAACATTTAAAAAGTTCAAAGAATTTCAGAGTGAAGTTGAAAATCATCATAACAAGAAAATAAAGTTTCTACGATCTGATCGTGGAGGAGAATATTTGAGTTACGAGTCTGGTCTACATTTGAAACAATGAGGAATAGTTTCGCAACTCACGCCACCCGGAACACCACAGCGTAATGGTGTGTCCGAACGTCGTAATCGTACTTTATTAGATATGGTGCGATCTATGATGTCTCTTACTGATTTACCTCTATCGTTTTGGGGTTGTGCTTTAGATACGGCTGCATTCACGTTAAATAGGGCACCATCGAAATCCGTTGAGATGACGCCTTATGAACTATGGTTTGGCAAGAAACCAAAGTTGTTGTTTTTGAAAGTTTGGGGCTGCGATGCTTATGTGAAAAAGCTTCAACCTGATAAACTCGAACCCAAATCGGAGAAATGTGTCTTCATAGGATACCCAAAGGAGACTGTTTGGTACACCTTCTATCACAGATCCGAAGGCAAGACATTCATTGCTAAGAATGGACCCTTTCTAGAGATGGAGTTTCTCTCGAAAGAAGTGAGTGGGAGGAAAGTAGAACTTGATGACGTAACTGTACCTGCTCCCTTATTGGAAGGTAGTACATCACAGAAACCAGTTTCTGTGACACCTATACCAATTAGTGAGGAAGCTAATGATAATGATCATGAAACTTCAGATCAAGTTACTACCGAACCTCGTAGATTAAGCAGAGTAAGATCCGCACCAGAGTGGTACGGTAATCCTGTTCTGGAAGTCATGCTACTAGATCATGATGAACCTACGAACTATGAAGAAGCTATAGTGAGCCCAGATTCCACAAAATGGCTAGAAGCCATGAAATCTGTGATGGGATCCATGTATGAGAACAAAGTGTGGACTTTGGTTGACTTGCCCGTTGATCAGCAAGCAATTGAGAATAAATGGATCTTCAAGAAGAAGACTGACGCTGACGGTAATGTTACTGTCTACAAAGCTCGACCTGTTGCGAAAGGTTTTCGACAAGTTCAAGGGATTGACTACGATGAGACCTTCTCACCCGTAGCGATGCTTAAGTCTGTCCGAATCATGTTAGCGATTGCCGCATTTTATGATTATGAAATTTGGCAGATGGATGTCAAAACTGCATTCTTGAATGGATTTCTAGAAGAAGAGTTGTATATGATGCAACCGGAAGGTTTTGTCGATCCAAAGGGAGCTAACAAAGTGTGCAAGCTCTAGTGATCCATTTATGGACTGGTGCAAGCCTCTCGGAGTTGGAATAAACACTTTGGTAGTGTGATCAAAGCATTTGGTTTTGTACAGACTTTTGGAGAAGCCTGTATTTACAAGAAAGTGAGTGGGAGCTCTGTAGCAGTTCTGATATTATATGTGGATGACATATTACTGATTGGAAATGATATAGAATTTCTGGATAGCATAAAAGGATACTTGAATAAGAGTTTTTCAATGAAAGACCTCGGTGAAGCTGCTTACATATTGGGCATTAAGATCTATAGAGATAGATCAAGATGCTTAATTGGACTTTCACAAAGCACATACCTTGACAAAGTTTTGAAGAAGTTCAAAATGGATGAAGCAAAGAAAGGGTTCTTGCCTGTGTTACAAGGTGTGAAGTTGAGTAAGACTCAATGTCCGACCACCGCAGAAGATAGAGAGAAAATGAAAGATGTTCCCTGTGCTTCAGCCATAGGCTCTATCATGTATGCAATGCTGTGTACCAGACCTGATGTGTGCCTTGCTATAAGTCTAGCAGGGAGGTACCAAAGTAATCCAGGAGTGGATCACTGGACAGCAGTCAAGAACATCCTGAAGTACCTGAAAAGGACTAAGGATATGTTTCTCGTATATGGAGGTGACAAAGAGCTCATCGTAAATGGTTACGTAGATGCAATCTTTGACACTGATCCAGACAATTCTAAATCGCAAACCGGAAACGTGTTTATATTGAACGGTGGAGCTGTCAGTTGGTGCAGTTCTAAAAAAGCGTCGTGGCGGGATCTACATGTGAAGCGGAGTACATAGCTGCTTCGGAAGCAGCAAATGAAGGAGTTCATATCCAATCTAGGTGTCATACCTAGTGCATCGGGTCCAATGAAAATCTTTTGTGACAATACTGGTGCAATTGCCTTGGCGAAAGAATCCATATTTCACAAGAGAACCAAGCACATCAAGAGACACTTCAATTCCATTCGGGATTTAGTCCAAGTGGGAGACATAGAAATTTGCAAGATACATACGGATCTGAATGTTGCAGACCCGCAGACTAAGCCTCTTCCACGAGCAAAACATGATCATCACCAAGGCTCCATGGGTGTTAAAATCATTACTGTGTAATCTAGATTATTGACTCTAGTGCAAGTGGGAGACTGAAGGAAATATGCCCTAGAGGCAATAATAAAGTTATTATTTATTTCCTTATATCATGATAAATATTTATTATTCATGCTAGAATTGTATTAACCGGAAACATAATACACGTGTGAATACATAGACAAACAGAGTGTCACTAGTATGCCTCTACTTGACTAGCTCGTTGATCAAAGATAGTTATGTTTCCTAACCATAGACATGAGTTGTCATTTGATTAACGGGATCACATCATTAGAAGAATGATGTGATTGACTTGACCCATTCCATTAGCTTAGCACTTGATCGTTTAGTTTGTTGCTATTGCTTTCTTCATAACTTATACATGTTCCTTTGACTATGAGATTATGCAACTCCCGTTTACCGGAGGAACACTTTGTGTGCTACCAATCGTCACAACGTAACTGGGTGATTATAAAGGTGCTCTACAGGTGTCTCCGAAGGTACTTGTTGGGTTGGCGTAATTTGAGATTAGGATTTGTCACTCCGATTGTCGGAGAGGTATCTCTGGGCCCTCTCGGTAATACACATCACTCAAGCCTTGCAAGCATTGCAACTAATAAGTTAGTTGCGGGATGATGTATTACGGAACGAGTAAAGAGACTTGCCGGTAACGAGATTGAACTAGGTATTGGAATACCGACGATCGAATCTCGGGCAAGTAACATACCGATGACAAAGGGGAAAACGTATGTTGTTATGCGGTTTGACCGATAAACATCTTCGTAGAATATGTAGGAACCAATATCAGCATCCAGGTTCCGCTATTTTTTATTAACCGGAGATGTGTCTCGGTCATGTTTACATAGTTCTCGAACCCGTAGGGTCCGCACGCTTAAAGTTTGGTGATGATCGTAATTAGGTTTTTTTGTGTTTTGATGTACCAAAGGTTGTTCGGAGTCCTGGATGTGATCACGGACATGACGAGGAGTCTCGAAATGGTTGAGACATAAAGATTGATATATTGGAAGCCTATATTTGGATATCGGAATCGTTCCGGGTGAAATCGGGATTTTACCGGAGTACCGGGGGGTTACCGGAACCCCCCGGGGGTTAATGGGCCTACATGGGCCCTAAGGGAGAAGAGGAGGGCCGGCCAGGGCAGGCCGCGCGCCCCTCCCCCTAGTCCGAATAAGACAAGGAAGGGGGGGGGCACCCCCCTTTCCTCTTTCCCCCTTCCCCTTTTCTTCTCCAACAAGGCAAGAGGGGGGAGTCCTACTCCCGGTGGGAGTAGGACTCCTCCAGGCGCACCCCTAGGGGCCGGCCGCACCTCCCCCCTCCCTCCTTTATATACGGGGGCAGGGGGGCATACCATGACACACAAGTTGATCTTCGTGATCGTTCCTTAGCCATGTGCGGTGCCCCCTTCCACCATATTCCACCTCGGTCATATCATAGCAGTGCTTAGGCGAAGCCCTGCGTCGGTAGAACATCATCACCGTCATCACGCCGTCGTGCTGACGAAACTCTCCCTCAACACTCGGCTGGATCAGAGCTCGAGGGACGTCACCGAGTTGAACGTGTGCAGAACTCGGAGGTGCCGTACGTTCAGTACTTGGATCGGTCAGATCGGGAAGACGTACGACTACTTCCTCTACGTTGTGTCAACGCTTCCGTTGACGGTCTACGAGGGTACGTAGACAACACTCTCCCCTCTCGTTGCTATGCATCATCATGATCTTGCATGTGCGTAGGAATTTTTTTGAAATTACTACGTTCCCCAACAATTATATCTACTATATGATTCACGCTTGACCTTTCGGTCTCAGTGTTCCTAGGCCATATCTGCGTATGCTAGGCTCGTCAAGTTTAACCCGAGTATTATGCGTGTGCAAAACTGGCTTGCACACATTGTATGTGAACGTAGAGCTTATCACACTCAATCATCACGTGGTGTCTCGGCATGACGAACTGTAGCAACGGTGCATACTCAGGAAGAACACTTATACCTTGAAATTTAGTGAGAGTTCATCTTATAATGCTACCGCCGAACTAAGAAAAATAAGTTGCATAAAGGATAAACATCACATGTAATTAATATAAGTGATATGATATGGCCATCATCATCTTGTGCCTTTGATCTCCATCTCCAAAGCACCGTCATGATCACCATTGTCACTGGATTGACACCTTGATCTCCATCGAAGCATCATTGTCATCTCGCCAACTATTGCTTCTACGACTATCGCTACCGTTTAGTGATAAAGTAAAGCAATTACATGGTGATTGCATTTCATACAATAAAGCGACAACCATATGGCTGCTGCGAGTTGCCGATAACTGTGTTACAAAACATGATCATGTCATACAATAAAATTTAGCATCATGTCTTGACCATATCACATCACAACATGCCCTGCAAAAACAAGTTAGACATCCTCTACTTTGTTGTTGCAAGTTTTACGTGGCTGCTACGGGCTGAGCAATAACTGTTCTTATCTACGCATCAAAAACCACAACGCGGTATAGTGATTGCTATTTGATCTTCAAAAAGAACCATGTTCATTGAATCCGATTCAACTAAAATTGGAGAAATGGACACCCACCAGCCACCTGTGTGCGAAGCACGTCGGTAGAACCAATCTCGCGTAAGCATACGCGTAATGTCGGTCTGAGCCGCTTCATCCAACAATACCGCTGAATCAAGAATCAACTAGTGACAGCAAGCAATATGTATATACCCACGCCCACAACTCCTTTGTGTTCTACTCGTGCATATAACATCTACGCATAGACCTGGCTCGGATGCCACTGTTGGGGAACACAGTGTGTTCAAAAAAATTCCTATGCACACGCAAGATCTCACTACAAAAAAATACACTTCCGTGATGATACGTGTTTGTCACAGTAGGTCGCTTTTTTTGTCATGCATGTACATCCATGACGAATTTATGACAAAATCAAGATAGTCATACCTGTGCTGTCGTAGAAGTGTTCCATGACATTACCAAAATTATCATCACGAAAGTGTCCACTTCCATTACGATAAATCGCGCGTCACAGAAGTGCTTTCGTCAAGGGTGACCGACACGTGGCATCCACCGTAACGGAACGCCATTAAGCTATCGGGTCGGGTTTTGGATCCGATAACCCGTTAACAGCCCCAACCAATGGGAAATTTCCATGTGTAAAATTCTTATTGGCCGGACGAAACACGTGTCAGCTCGTCAGTGGGTCAGATAGGCGCCTATGATATGTCGACACGTGCCACGGCCCACCACTGGCCCATTTAGCTTACAAAGCCGGCCCATTTGACTTGGTCAAAAGTTAACGGGCTGGCCCATGAAAAGCCTGTTAACGGTCTCTTCGCAAATAGCCCATTTTACGGCCCGTTAACTCACGGCCCGTTAGGCCCTAAAGGAAATTGGCCCAACAACGTCATGTGGGCCGTCGAATATAATACCAGCCCATTTCACTTTCGGCCCATGTATGGCCCACGACGTCTTTCGGCCCATATGAGGCCTTCGTATCTTTCGGCCCATTACAGGCCCACGGTGAGTCTAGCCCATAATGAACAATAATTTCCTTTATACCCGTTAACGGCCTGTGATTTACATGGGCCGTTTCCAGCCCGTGTTAGCTTTCGGCCTATTGACGGCCCATACGTTCTTGGGCTCCTTTTCGGCCCTCGATTACTTCCGGCCCATTACTGGCCTGTTCCACTAATGGGCCAAATTTGGCCCATGGCAAGAGTCGGCCCGTTACTGGCCTGTTACCCTAATGGGCCAAAATCGGCCCATGGCAAGAGTCGGCCCGTTTCTGGCTTGTTAACCCGTTGCCCCGTTTCCAGCCCGTCCTATATTCTGGCCCCTTAACGACCCGTTATGCCTGTGACAGAATTAAGCCTTTGCTGTCCTACGGCCTGTTACCATGCTGGGCCGATACCAATTACGCCTGATTATGGCCCATGTAGACACATTTATCTGACGGCCCAAGGCCCACCGATTACAGACCCACTCGTAGGTGATCCATGGATCCTACGGCCCGTATATGGCCCATGGTAGTTGCGGCCACTAGCAAACCAGGGAAAAAGAAGACTAGGAAATAAATAAGGCCGAAACTAATGCTAGGCTATTAAGGCGATTGCACAGATTACATCCACTCGGCATCAAAGATCGCCACCAGTGCAAATATAGGGAACACCCTACACTATACAAAAATGGCTTGCTGTTTTCTTCAGGCGGTGGCTGCATGTTAAGAATACATTTTGTATCGCACCAAAACAAATTACAACTATATAACAAAAGGAAGGTTGGCATAAAACTTAACACTCTAGCAGATAAATGCACCACCAGAAGTTCAGAAGCTCAGTTCATTTGACCTGACTGTTACGTTTTCATGCTGTATTGTCCGATGGAGCACCATAACCCTCGCCTTCATTTCCCCTAGGCTCCTGAACAACATAGCAAATGTCTGATAGTCTGGTTTCAAAACCATGCATATCTTGACGACATTGAGCAATGTTTCTCCTTGTTTCACAAAGGGTCTCTGTTAGGGAATGGACTTGTGTCTGGAGCGCAGATACAACATTGCTTTGAGCTTGCATATCTTGATCATGAGGCAGTTTGGACGATATTGCCTTAACAACCAACCCAGTATTACGCAGGAACGTGCTTTTGGCACTGTTAGTGGACAGGTACTGACCCACTGCAGCAAGAGCTGACATTGCGGTTATAGTTGCCTCGCCACCTTCAGAAGGTGGCGGTTCCACCATTTTTTCCATAGCTCGCTGAAAAGTTGAGGTTTTACATTAGTAGTACCAGAACAGAAGATATTAAGGAGGCAGCAAAACCAAACAAAATAGCTTTGGTCTATATACAGAACTTATTCTGGTGAACCCATGTAAAATATTAGTTGTATTTTATTGCAAAGTACATAATAAAACCAGGTTCCAAACATATGACCATGTACCATCGCTAATGTATTGTCTATTTCTTCACATTGTATTGAGGGCTAAGGATGAAGAGACGAAGTTTATAATACGGTAAGCATAGTATGACATCATTCATATCACAAAACAACTGAGAACAGACAAACAGGCAATTGTAACATTGTGTGGGCAAGTCCAGCATGGAACTAGATTACGGGTCAAGATCAAAGGAACATCACTCCTCTCTTTTAAACCTTGTAAGGTGCAATGATACGCTAAGACAATTGTGTATAAAATTGAAAAGAGTAATAGACATTGGCTGCAAACCATGCAGTTCAAGGCACAAGTCAGAGTAAGTAGTAGTTAAAAGGCATGAGGATTAAGGACTTACAACAGCGGCTTTGACTGGTGTAGTCATGCCCTTCTTCTTGCTGGTGTGACAGTCCTTGAAGATTTCCACAACATTTGGTTCAGGTACTTTTTGGTCCTTGCGGGCTTTCCTCTGCATTTGGAACAAGTCAATATAGATCTGATAATATGGTACAGCGAAAAGAGTGAAACAGCAGCTAATTACAAGAGCCTCGCAGTGTGCAATATAGCTACGAGATCCTGTCGTCTGTTGGAATTTCACTTTCGTACGGTTGGCCTTGTTCTTTGAACAGTTCACCTACAAGAAGATAGATTTGTATGGCACATGCGTAAATAGGACTTCAACATGTGATCTGATGACATATATATAATGTACCTGATACTTCGGATCGGACCAGTGTTTAACGAGGCCTCTCCAGTCTTCATCAGATATATTTTCCACTGGAGATGTTTGGGCAAGTTCACTGTTAGCCTTGCCTTCAAAGTGAGTTTTCCTCAAGTTATACCGATACTGTCGCAGAGCAGACTTGAAAACATGGGTGCAAGCTTGTCTGGTTGCATCATCTTGGCTATCCAACTTGAACCTCATCTGTTGAAAATTATGGGAGTCTCATTATCAGCAACCTAGAAAGTATTGGACAGAGCAAGACGATATTACTAGTTTCCATACATAACCATACTTACAGATAAATGGTCGAGGAAGGTGTTGAACTGGGTTTCGTCTTTGTCATTCCTGTACTGAATCCATGTTGGGAGGATACGTACATGACACCTAACAGCAACCGCTGCCTCTGATACTAACTTGGCTGACTCTGTAGCATCACGTGGCCTTTTTAAACCTGCCTCAAAACGGATCTCCATTCTTCCTCCTCTAGATTTAGTTAACCTATCGAGCATTATCCCTGATGTTTGTTTCCTCTTGCGCCTAGGTGCTAGTCCAACAACAAACATAGGAAGTGTTAGTGTACATCAAACTGTGAGACTACATATAAAGAAGCATGCAACTGTAACTTGACTCCAGCAACTACCTTCTTGCTGTTGAAGCTCACAAGGTTCATCTGATATTGCCAACTCGTCTTGTGTCAAGAGTGCTTGGGAAGTAGTGTCAGGTGGCAAGGGAGCTTGGGAACGTGCTGCTAGCTCAGTTGACGCACGAGTACGTCGTGCAGCTGGTAGTACTGTGGTAGGTGTTGCAAGAACTAGGGCTGTCTCTGCTTGTTTGGTGGCAGCTATTTGTTTCTGTTTGTCTTTTTTTGCAACTCGTGTAGCATGGGATGCCGTGTTTGTAGAATTTTCTGCTGGACTTTGACCTTCTATTGCACCATCAGTACCAGCAGAATCTGCAGGATTCATCCGCTTCTCATTCCCTGCCATTCTGTGTTTCTTCCTCTTTCTCTGTGCCATGTTAAGTCAAGCCGACAAGAAAAACGAATAACAATTTAGTTCTTCAGAACAAATTGATGCGTGATGCAGACGAACTGAACTTTGATGTTAGACAACCACATGATAGGAGGATGTAATATGTATGAAAAACAGGACGGAAGAGATAACCAGAACTATGATGTGTAAACTAAGAAGAAGACATTTCACCAAATTAGAAGCAATGCAATGGAAGGTAGACACCATATGAAAGATGCTACAAATATCGCTCTGCCAAGTTAACAGTGTCTCATCATAAATGGCGTTTAAACAAATGTGAAGCAGTACAAGAAATAAATCATATGCAAGATGCAAACAACATCACACTACCATGTTAGAGGTCTCTCGTCATTAGTGCCATTGCATATTCACAGCATTGCATATTCACAGCTTATGATGTGTAAACTAAGGAGAAGGCATTTCAACAAATTAGAAGCAATGAAAGCTAGACACCATATGAAAGATGCAACGAATATCACTCTACCAAGTTAAAACTGTCTCGTCATAAGTGCCATTTCAACAAATTAGTAGTACAAGCTAGAAAAGAATGTGAGATGTAACCTATATCACACTCCGAAGTCAAACGTGTCTTATGATAAGTGATTGTTGCAGGTTACACAACAGTAGTAATTTGATGTAAGAACATGGTGTGATAGACAGATATTGTATGTTCTAGAAACAGGAACACGTGTCTTATTCAAGTATAATGTGTAAAGTAAGCAGATGGAATTCAACAAAATTAGAAGCAATACAAGCTAGACATCACACATAACATGCAACCACATATAACAGTGCCAAGTTAGAGGGAGCACCGGTGATGCTGCACTAGGGGAGACGTGCTCATCATAAACACAGCTTTGTTGAGTGTCTATGCATGTGTTGTCTTGGAAATCATCTTGGGGGTGTGGAGGAGTAGAAACTGTAGAGGCCCTCCGTTCGGAAGGAGCACCTTTATCCGCTGCCTTGCTAACTTCCTTCCGCTTTATTGATTTTGAATTGTCAAGTAAAACCGACAAGAAAAAGCAATAAAATTCTCTCTTCAGAACTCATTCATGCATGATACTGACAATCACTACTTTGATGTAAGGCAAACACATGATACCAGGATGGAATATGTACGAAAAACAGGACGGCATGGCATGTTCACAACTGTTTGTGTAAACTAAGCAGAAACCATTCCAGCAAATAAGAAGCAATGCAAGCTAGACACCACATGAAAGATGCAACCAATATGACTCTGCCAAGTTAAAAGCGTCCCATCATAAATGGAATTTCAACAAATTAGAAGCAGCGCATGCTATAAATCATATGAAAGATGCAACTAATATCGCACTGCATATACTAAAGGTGTCTCGTCATGTTGATTGATGCGGGATACAAAAAAACAATAGTTTTATGTAAGGACATGCTTAATAGACAGATGTACTATGTACTAAATACAGGAAGGCATGTCACATTAACAGGTATAATGTATAAGCTAAGCAGACTAGCACATGCAGTTTAACCAGATTGGAAGAATTACAATCTAGACACCATATGCAACATGCAACCACATATCACGCTGCCAAGTTAGAGCAAGCACCTGCGATGCTAGTGTAGGGGAAATGCTGTAATCAACTACAGAGCTACGTTCACTATCTTCATCTAGCATTTCTGTTTCTTGAGAATCATGTCGGGAGGCTGACGCTGCATTCTTTAAATGAGGAGTAGTCCCCTTGCCTGCCTGCCTCGTCATAAGTGATTGATGAGGGATACACAAGAACATTAGTTTGATGTAAGAACATGGTTAATACACAGATGTACTAGTATGTACCAAAAACAGAAAGGCATGTCATATTCAAAGGTATAATGTGTAAGCTAAGCAGATGCAATTTAACCAAATTGGAAGCAATACAAGCTAGACATCCGGCTGGAGTGGTGAGCATGATCATCTAGGACCTGAGAGCCTGGTGGGAGGCGGGCTGCTTCGCCACCATCGCAGCTTTTTAGTTGGCTTCCAGGTGATGCCTATCTTTGCTGGGCTTGTCACTGGCTCGGCCAGTGCCCTGACTAGCTATTTGTCTTCTGGTGCTCACGGGATGGTGGTTCATGTAAAAAAATATCTTTCCTTATCTTACCGACTTCGGCCTTTCGAATACAAGCTAGACACCATATGGAACATGCAACCACATATGACACCGCGAAGTTAAAGCAAGCACCTGGGATGGTGGTTCATTGCGAGCGAGGTCATCAACTCCAGAGCTACGTTCCCCGTCTCCATCTGCTGACACTGCACCCATTAAAGCGTTGAAACGTGTCTTGCCTAGCCGCACAACAAGCTGGAGCGACTTATCTCTTTTCTTTTTGGCTTCTCTCATGGCAGCAGAGTCTGAAATACCCTTGCATAAAAACACAACAGTGAGAGTAAGGGTGAAGTGTGTGCAGAACTAGTGCACTGTAAAAGTAGCAGATAGCAGGTGGCTGAAAAATAAATGACAGGAGACATATGATAGCTCTACAACATTGCATGGCAAACAAAATTAGATTCTACTCCGTATGATTTTGTAATATATGAGCACAGGAAATGCAGGTACTCCTCCAGCACACCACCACATGTGGTCATATCTAAGATAACAGTCGACTGAAAATAAATAGGTCAGTCGATTTTTTAATGAACCGTCTGATCTATAAGGAACGGGTAGATGGCCTTCGTCTACCTCCCGCCAGTCACTGTTGACGATCTTTCTCGAACCGCCAGCGACCACCGGCCCAGACCCCTGCCTCCGCCGCCCCGCCCTCCCATCGACCTCACACCACCACCATGCTTGGCAGCGCCCCCAGGCCATCCCTTTAATCCCGGCCAACCTCCAGATCGGGCGCTAGTAGCTCTAGGCCACACACGCCCCTGTGATAAACACCAAGGCACTGCTTCCCCGATGTAATAGGCATACTAGCGCCTGTTACGCCGGGGAATGCTTCCATTAATTGGGAATCAAGTGGCCAAAAATTGAAATTTAGGGGGGCGGCGGACCTCTAGCTAAGGTGAAATAGTATATGAGGAGAAACCTTGTGCATCTTGAGTTACTAGGAACATCTAGTATCAAGAAGAAGCGGTCAACTCGTGTCTTCTGTGGGATGAATATCGTGCAAGCAGAGACGTAAGATTTGCACGAATAAGGGAAGAGGAGTACCTTTTTTGGTTGCCGGTGTGGTCACCCCCACATGTCGCGCTGATCTTCTTGTTTTTACCGGGGAAACCGATGTTCTGGAGGGTGCATGCTTGGATGAACCAATGGCCAAATTGTTGACTGTGTTGCCGTGGCCGTATGTTGGCGGAGGGGAAGCAGATCCGAGGCGGCGAAGGACGGCGTAGCAGGAACAGCTCCGGTGCGGTGGAGGGTGGCGAAGTTGGAGCGGCAGCGGTGAGGCGCAGGACGGCGTGGTTGAACTGGCTCGGGTACGGACGGCTCGGCCTCGGCTTCAACTACTAGCCATGGAGGGCGTTGCGGTTGAGGTTGCGGTGGACGACGACGTCGGGGTATCGGCTCCGGCGTGATGGAGGAGGGCGGCGGTTGATGGGTGGGATGGGGTGGCGGACGGAGGACGCCGGGGTTTCGCGGCTGGTGGAGAGGTAGTTTTGGCGCCCACGGAGTACGAATGGGGAATCAGACGGGTGGGGGGAACCATGTTTCGGTCTGGGACGCGCTTGTTTTTGGCTTTTTTGAACAGAAGATGGGACGCGCTTGTTTGAAATTTGGGGGAAGTACAAACTTTGCCCCCCCTCTTAAATTTGGGGCCTACTGCGGGTCGGGGGTAGGATGGTAATCCCAGGTGTCCCAAATAGTGGGCGGGAGCGATTTCGGCCGCGCGCATGTGTGCTTAGGCGCCATTGTGTATGAATGTTTTTCGGATGCGGTTGCGTGGCGTCTAGATGAAGCTACAAACCTACCCCGGTTTAGACCTTTGGACGTCGGGCCGGTAGGTTTCACGGGTCGGAGTTATTAGAAAAGTAATTTCCTTGTACTACCAAACATTGGTCTCACGCGGTTTCGGGCGAGTAGAGGCTCTTTGGGCGCTTCGGTCGAAATTTTGAAACACAAGCATTCACGTTTAGAGTACTCTTGAACTATGAGGATTGACCTAAATATACAACGTTATATTTGACCTTGTATGTTTGAAAACCTCATTAAATTATCCGCTTCTTTTTGAAATTTTGACACTTGAAAATCCTATAACTACGATTATTTTGGAATGGAGGAGCTAAATTTGAATCTATTTTGTACACGACTACATATGCTATTATGTACAAAATCAGAGCAAAGATTGGTGCCCCCATAATTTAGGTATGGTTTACAAATGCCATGATATCAAATTCAAATAATTGAATGGACTTCATGTTGAATTCGATTTTTTTAAACCACCTTAAGTTGAATTCAAATGTATGCTAGTTCATAGGTAGTAGCTATTTATAATGTCCATTGTGTAACTTTCGTATGTATAATGTGCTTTACACACACAACATGAACTATACTCACGTTTATATTCGATTGCTAAAGCGATGCATTGTCTGGAGTTCAAAATACTAACTATGTGGATCAATTGTGTCGAATAATAACATAGACATGCTCAAATTCGATAGAATCTAGATGTCTGATGGATCAATGACCGCTCCTTACGCGAATTGCAAATATCATGATCCCATCCTAATATTTGGATACAATTTATATCTTTAATCAATGTGTAGAGCAGTCTTTTACGTGTAGTTTCACTCTCCATCGGTGGTCTCTCACACATGCTCACACACTCTCTCCCGAGGTGTCTTTCTCGCACACATGCTCTAGATATAACCCTCCCTCTCTCTCGTAACCATTTACAACTGTTTTCACTAACCTTTATCACAAGCACTCTTCCTCTCGCAAACATACACACGCACAATCCTCATCGACCCTTTCTATATACATGGACCTGCCTACGTGTCTCATGTACGCACATTATCTTTACGCCTGTCTCTCACGCATTGTCTCACACCTCTCTTCCTAATCGACGAGTATGATTCTAGCAGAGCATTCTGTAGGATGCCCCTTAAAGTTAGGTTGGATGAATAGTAATATCAGAGATAAAGGGGTTACCTTAGTCCGAGAACCTAGGGTTACAAATCCTAGCCGGCTTTGTCAGTGGACACAGAGTCCTTCACAATTCTGCTATCTTTGTCTTGTACGACTAGTCATCCATGGGTCTTCCTAAATGCGTCACGGGCCAACCAATGTGGCGCAGGACGGAACAGAACGAAGGGCCTCACCTCGACCCACCGGACCTCACGCGGTGACACACCCTCTGCCCCCACGTCTCATTATCTTCTCACACCCACAAATACCAACACAAACACCACACACATAGAAAATTTCTCCTGGTGCCTCTATTCCCTCCCCCTTGCATATACACACTCAACGGAATGGAATCTCTTGTCGTGACGTCATATTCGTCTCTCTCTCTCTAGACCACTCTCATTTCTCGTGCTATCTCTCCCACGCCCCCCCGTCGGCCCCTCTATCCATGCCTCTCTCGAATACGTAATACACACACATACCTCTCTAGGCCCCGCCAAATGCATCAACTACACATTCACACATGTTACATCACGTACCCCATTGATCTAAAAAGCCCTCTCTTCACGTTTATTTCGCATACAACATTCCTTTTGAATAAAGTGTGGCCAAAAAATATTTTAGAGTTTCTACATATATACAACATTACAAAGTTATATGGAGGAGTACGAACGCTAATTTGCATTGCATGGTGCCCGCAATGATATTTATTCCGCACTGTGAATTTGTATATTTTTATACTATATACAAAGTTAGTCATAATAAAGAGAAACGAAGAGCATCTCTCTCTCCATCGCATACCCCCCTGTACGCCCTTTCACGTATGCATACAAAACTATCTTCAGGTCGTCTAAAAGTAAGCCCCCAGAAAATTCAGGCATGTTTCATCTTTCTCTCGCGATATATGCAATGAAGATCATTGTATTTGAAGCGAAAGCACGATACATACATTGGACTTCAGAATTCACTCATTACGGTCACCATTTATGTTTAGTGGTTAATATGTAGTCACGGGCTCACCGTACAACTCTGTATTTGCTCATGACATGACTAGTTGACCAGTTAAACGCTCCACGTGGCACCTCTAGTGTTGCATCACATTATCTCACTACCATCGTGCCCACCTGTCGACTTGTATCTACTCTACATCTACACTCTTATAAAATACAGAAAATACACTCTTATAAAAAACAGAGTTGGTGATGATGGTGTGCCTACCATCCTGCAATATAGGTCGTCCGATTTATATCTGACGGATAGGAAAGAAACTATGGCAATTTTGCAAAAAGGTACCCACACACCTCTCCACATTTGCAAATAAGGCCTTCCCTCGTTCATCCTTTTCTCTCACAAGATAAACAAGTCATACAAATGCATCTTGATGTTACGTGCAACGCACAGGCATCTTGCTAGTAAGAATGAAAACAAACGACAAAAAAAATATTTGGAAGGTGGTTCGAAGTCATGACCGCGGGCACAACGGACAAGGTGGCCTTGTATTGGTATGCTGAGTCGTCTGTTTTAACACACAGGAGCTGGTGTGGTGATTATACACACACGCACGCATGCACACGAACTGCATCCACGCAACACTCACACAAACACATGCACCCACGCACGCACGCAACACTCACACGTACACACGCAGCCACGCACGCACGCAATAGTCACACGCACGCACGCAACACTCACACGCACACACGCACACATGCATGCACACACCAGTACACCACACGATCAACACACACTTTCACCTCAAGTGCTCAACCTACACGTGCATGCGCACACATCAGGCCCTGACAGACACATACACAACCAGGTGATTCCCGTGCACGGGTTGGAGCCTTGTCGCGCCTGCGTAAATTTGTGTTTATCTGACCTTTTGCCTATGCGAACTGACAGGTGGGACCCACAACGAACGTGGTCAATTTAACTAGTCAACATGGCGCCACACAGACTATCTGGCCGGTCAACAGAGTGCAATCCGATGTTGAGCTATGAGGAAGTGACCGTATAATCACCACAAAACGTATATAGTGACCGTAATCAGCTTATTCTGAAGTTCGGTGACCGTATTACGCTTTTCTCTCTATAGGCCCTCCAAAACTACATCTCTACACGTTCTCGCATGTTACATCTAACAACTATGCAATACAGCACTACTACTACACTCTAACACAATAAATCATATGTGTTTTTAGTTTTACTAGATATCATATTGTTACTTATAATTATTCAGTTTGCATACATTAAAATTGCCTTTGAAATGTATGGCCAGTATCATCTATCGCGCGGGAAAAATCCCTCCCTTTCCTGTTTAATCGGGTTTGTATCGATGGATCGTGCGAAACAGCAAAACTATACTAGTACTATACAGTACAAGTGACAGTTCACTGGGCCGTCGTGTCGTCTACTCCTCCGTCGTAAGAGTAGAGCGCTCGCTTTCATAAATCTTCTAGTCCCTTTCGCCGACATGTGGGACATCAAGCTACCGGGTCCACGTGCCATACCGGAATACAGTGCAGAGCAGCCGGGGTGAAGCACCCCAGTCATGGCGCCGGCGTAGTAATGAGCAATGAGGCGTCAAATCACAAAGCTGCACCTTTCCCGCAGTTAAGTTGGAGGTACGAAGCAACCATCATTTCACTCGTTGCTGAATCCGCTTCTCCCTTATCTTCTTCAACTTAACCACGTGTTGCTTCTGCAGTTGTTCTGCCTCATGTGGGACGCGGATCGGCTTGGTAAAGCATTGACACGTGGGACCACATGTTAGCAAACCGCCAGGACAACGTCCTCCGAAAATAAGAAGCCTAATTCTAGACTTACAAAGGGCTACTTAGCTGCTACGTATACTTTCCATCTAATCTATATATGCCCCCCTGATTTTCAGGTGGGGTGGGCCTAATCCTCTCCTTTAATCCAATCAAATAGCCCCACATCACATCAGTTTTGTAACTTTACATAAACCATTATGTGGATGTAACATTGCTCAAATAAGAAACCTCCCCCGCCATCCGCGCGGCAAAATCACCTCCTTTTTACTAATCTCGATTCTATAATTTTTTAGATCAATATAATTGAGATTTGTATAGATAGCACACAGGAGCAAAACCAAGTGGTACGGTTAAGGGCATCCACAATGTGTAGCCAAATGTGAAAATAGCTTTTGGCATCGTGGGAACCATTGTGGACGGTGTTGCCAAAGCGAAAAAGATGGAACCGAAGCTCCGTGATTGATTGATTGAAGGAATAGAAAAATGCAACATCTCTCCTCTTTCTCCCATGCTTGGACGCATGTAGTACTACAGTATAGAGCACAGAGTCTACTCCCCTGTCCCTTCTATCACAAATCACAAAGCAGTGAGGCGTCAAATCACAAAAGCACGGACGAAGCAACCATCATTTCACTCTTCGCCGACTCCGCTTCTCCATCGTCTTCTTCGAGAAGCCATCTCACCGCATTAGTTACTCCTAGTAGTACTAGTAAAGGACTTTCTGGATGCAAATGGTGTTCTCCGTCGAACGCACTTCGCCAAACCACCACAAAAAAAATATCGTCGACGTCACCGCAATGGTGAAGGAAGTCAAATATAGTTACTACCTCCATTTTTTGTACACAAGGCCAGTATATCAAAATTACAATTTGGAAAGGTCCACTAACACTAATCAAGGCAAAATTGATGGGGTTAGCAACCAAGGACATTAATATCCCCTGCATGCATGCGGAAGTGAGAAGGTTGGTTTGCATGGCGCTGCATTAATCAAGTGATGAGGAGTGAGATGGTTAGCTCTTTGGTCTTTGGAGAAGAAAATATGCATTAATTGACACGTGAAACGAGGATTTGTATCGATTAAATCCCGCGAAGGAAAACCCAACCTTTCTTTTTTAACACACGTACTCCTAGTACGTACTAAAAAGAAACGGAGGGAGTACGTACTTATCTTGTTTGGGCCTAGGCCTTGCATTGCCAAACTTCGCCACACATTTTTGCCAAGCTTGCCTAAAGTTTTCAAAATGAGAAGGAGGTACACTTGCGCACAGCTATTGCGGTCGCACCGCACCCTCACACGGTCGCTCCTGCACGCCGCGGTCGCACCGCACCCTCACACAGTCGCTCCTGCACGCTGCAAACCCAACCAAGGGAACGCACCCTCACTGACACGTGCTGTCGCATGTGAAAACACCAAACTCAGCCATCCTATCGCTGACACATAATTTTCGTTCATAGAGTATGTTTATCCAACCACATGTTGGGGAGTATCCGTACGGCCCATGCGGTGGTCTATTGGGGAAGAAGAAGAGGTGAGGAAGAAGGAAAGAAGGGTTAGGAGACGTAGGATATTCATGCAACCGCCTGAAATGGTAGACTGACCCAAGTCAGGCGACTTGCATAACAAATATATGTTTTTACACAGCAAAAGATCCATGAAAACAACAACATAAAGAAAAACTATCACTGCTCGCGGAAAGAGACAACCTCGTCGTCTTTGGCTGCCGGTGCGAACCAGCCGACGTGTGTCTCCGCACCGTGGTTGTCCTCGGCCTCCAGCTACTCGTTCAAGCGGAGCGTACGGGCGCTCTGCACGGACGAGAGCACAGCCCGGTTCAAGTCGAGGACGTCCAGTTCCGCCTGCAGGAAGGCCTCGATGGCAGCGGCATCCGCACGCTCTGCGTCAAGTCGAGCCTCCACCGCCCGGTTCAAGTCCAGGACGTCTGGTTCCGCCTATAGGAGGGCGTCGATGAGAGCGGCATCCACGCGCTCTACATCGAGTCGAGCCTCTGCCGCCCGGTTCAAGTCCAGGACGTCCGGTTCCGCCTACAGGAGGGCCTTGATGGTAGCAGCATCCGCGCGCTCTGCCTCAAGTTGAGCCTCCGCCGCCCGGTTCACATCCACGACATCCGGTTCCGCCTGCAGGAGAGCCTCGATGGCAGTGGCATGCGCGCGCTCCGCGTCGAGTTGAGCCTCTGCCTCCCGGTCCTCCTTTAGTATCGCCATGTTGAACCGCTGGTTCGCCTGCACCTTGCGGGACTCGGACGCCAACACGAAGTCGACGTCCATCGTCTCATACCCATCGGGGGCCTTCTGTGCCGCGACCTCCGCCATGAACATTGGATCGGCTTCCTCCTCCTCGTAGCTTGGCTCCAGAGAACTCGGGGATTGGCCCGCCACAAAGCGAGCTTGGGAATGGAGGTCTGTGGCGCCGACCGCCACCGCGATTTCTGCGCGGCGCTCCGGCGTCAGCATCTTGTAGTAAGTGATCTTGCGGCGCACCATGGCTTTCCGGCGAACTAGGGGACGCTTGATGCGGGCTAGGGGATCGAAAGGTGGGGGAATGGGCTGGAGATTTGGTGTGGTTTTAGGGCAGTGGCTGGCGTAGGCCGAGCAGCGAAGGTTCTGGTGTGAATAGTGGTTCCGGTGACGACCGGTCAATCGGTTTTGACTGTACATCGCTCTTGTCGCGTTCGTGTTGCAGCCCGGCACGCTGGACCCTCCACGTCGCCCACCGAATGGAACTCGCTTCGTCTTGCGTTTTCACTCGCTTGTGGGACCGCAGTTGAGAGCAAACTGACGTCCCTCCCCCTCCCCCGCCCGCGTCATTTATTATACCACCACTCCCTCCGTTTTATGCAGAGTAAATAAAAGCAGAGGGAGTATTACTACGGATGAGGATCCCCTGACGTGGCCAAACCCATTGAGTAACTGACATGTGGGGCCTAGCAAGCATGGGGTCTGCCAGTAAGTGACCGAAAGGGAGGGTAAGGCAGGGATACCTACGTCAGAGGATCCACTTCCACTATACTACTTCGACCAAATGTTAGAGTAATAATATATGACATGCAACTTACACAAATGTTAGAGTAATAATATATCACATGCAAGTTACCAAAGCATACAGGGTCTAATGCGTTTTTCGAGGCTAACTTTGACCAAATGTTAGAGCATGCAACTTACACAAAGCATACGGTCAAATTCGTATGTGAAAGGAGTTTCCAATGATATAATTTTCACATTATACATCTCATGTACTATTAATCTTGTCAATAGTCAAATTGGAAACCATCTCGAGTACAAATCTAGGAGTACGTACGAATCTAACAATATTGATTGGGCGTTGTTGAATGTTGATACCTTTTTTTATCAAAGTAGATATACTTTGACTACACATAAAACTTATATGTAAACTACTCCCTCCTTCCATATGTATAGGGCCTAATGCGTTTTTGAGGCTAACTTTGACCAAAAGGTAGAGCAATAATATATGACATGCAACTTAAATAAAGCATACAATCAAATTCGTATGTGAAAGGAGCTTCCAATGATATAATTTTTGCATTATACATGTCATTTACTATTAATCTTGTCAATAGTCAAAGGCGGTCTTGAAAATGCATTAGGCCCAATATAGATGGAAGGAGGGAGTAGAAAGGATAGCAGGGAGTATATTGTACGTTCAAAAACGAAACGAACATTGAATACCCTTTATATATGATTTGCGGATGCTATGATCACCGGTTCAAAATTTTGAATCCGCCTTAGGTATCACGTGCCCCACTTGTTCCCTCTCGATTTCATCTCGGGGTCCGGAGATCTATTGAAAGAGGACTAGGGTGGGTACATGCGAATGATACTCGGCGAAATGTTCAAATGAGGCATGCGGGAGGATGGACTCGACTGGAGGGGGACATGATCGATGGAGAAGAGGGTTGGAGAGGAATAAGAAATAAGAAAACGCCACATGATTATACTTGAACGGCTCAAATAAACAATAAGTTGTCTCGCTTGGCCTACATAGTGAAAGGCCTAATGCGCAACGCGGAGCACCGACGCTCGAATATGGCCAGGAAAACAGGGAAACAGACATGTGGGGCACACCCGTCGGGACGACGTAGCGCAGACTAGTCCAATGGAGGAGCTGGCCCACGACCTCCTCGCCACTGACAACCGTTCAGGTGGGTCATTGGGGCCAACAACGGGGCGCAGCTCCAGCACCGCCTCCGGACACGGCGACCGCGGTGAGCGACACGCTCATATCGTTGCTAGACACGGTCGGTTTCAGTTTGCCGAGGATGGCGTTAGTGCTATGGTACGACCAACGGTATGTTTGGTTTGTGCCCAAGGTTGCCCCATCAAAGCATTGGGTAGCCAAAATTTTGGTTGCGGTATTAGTTGCCCATGATTTGGCCGACATTGGCAAGAAAAATGAACTTGAGTTGGCTAGAGTTCATTGGCATGCCAAAGAAATGGCAACCATCCAAACAAAGTCCAATCTTTGGGTCATGACCAAAATTTTGGTTGAGGTATTGGTTGCCCATGATTTGGCCGACATTGGCAAGAAAAATGAACTAGAGTTGGCTAGAGTTCATTGGCATGCCAAAAAATGGCAACCATCCAAACAAAGACCAATCTTTTGGTCATGACCAAAATTTTGGCAAGGTGCACTTTGGCCACAATCCAAACACACCCCGACACCCGGCTCGTCGAGGATGCACGGGGCGCCGCGACACATCCGCGGAGTGGTGTAGCGCGGCCAACTGCATCCTCTGGACCTGAGACCATGCCGGGTCGTCTTGCTTTTTCAATGACATGCGGGGATCGCATGTGAGCAAAGGGCATCTCCAACGTTGCCACAACCGCAACTGACTACCCTGGCACACCAAAACCCTCGTCCCTTGCGCCATCGCGTGGTGCGTTCCCAGCCGACGCCAGCTACCCGCATTCATGCCGTCCGTTTGTATGTCGTCATTAAGAGGCTCGGTGCCCGAGGAACAACTCCGGCGACTTAATGACGCACCCGGACGCTTGGCCTCACCGGAATGCGCTACTTAAAGCGGCAACGCCCAGCTAACCTCCACACCATAGCGCATCGTCCTCCTACCTGGAACCACATCCGCCATGACCGCAAGCGCGAACGCTCTGTGGGAGAGCTTGTCTTCGGGGATGGAGCTCGAGGTCGCCGCCCTCGCTGAAGTCGCTGCACAAGCGGTGGCCACACTGGGGGCCGACGACGGGAGCACCGTCAGCCACGCATCCTACTTGCCGCCGTCCAACGTCCGGCACCGCCGAGGTCGGGGACTCCTCCGAGGATGAGTAGGGCATGGGAGGCGGCAGGGCATGGTGTACCAACTGGCCGGTCCATCTCCTGTGTTCTACTTTTCCTCGCCGGAGACCGCACCTTCACTTCACGGGTCTTGAACCCCGCCCCCGTACATGGAGATCACAGATGGAGGACGTCGGTCGCCGCCGTAGAATAGGTTTAGGGTCGGGTTTCTTTTATTTTTTTGTCCTATAAAAGTTCGAAATGTAATGAAAATCTGCCGTGTTTGCATTAATCTCGGCCGGTGTATATGAACTTTCACAATAATATACATATTGTAGGAGTACTAGCAAGATGCCCGTGCATTGCACGGAAGATCAAGATCTTGTGGGAGAAAAGGATGAACGAGGGAAAGCCTTATCTGCAAATGTGGAGAGGAGTGTGGGTAAATTGTCATAGTTTCCTTCATATCCGTTAGATATAGATCGGACGGCCTATATTGCAGGATCGGACACATCTTTCTACATCTACGGGAACCTACGAAAGGGTTAACGTAAATTGCCTCTCTCTCTCCTCCCCTGATTTTCATGGTGGTGGGCCCCTCCCTCCCCCCAATCTACAATCAACAGCTCACACGTTTCACATTACGTTAATTACGTAACTGGGATTACGTAGGTGTAGCATTACTCGTCCTAAAAAACCCAACTAAGCCAACCTCCCAGCATATCGCGCGGGAAAAAACCCGGCCGCGCCGTTTTAGTCGGGATTACCAGATTACTAGTAGTAGTATCGATGGATCGCGCGAAGCAACAAGTTTTTTTTGTGGGGGCGAAGAACCTAGTTTAAAAGGAAAAAATGCGGTACACTCACAGCACTCTTGTCGCGGTTGCATTGCACCCCACACACGTTCGGTCCTGCACACGGCTCACGTAAACGGAACACGCTTCGGCTTGCCTCTTCACTGACACGTGGGACTGCACTTGGAGAAACTGACCATGCACCAAACTCCCCCCGCCCATCGCGCGAAAATCCTCCCCCCCACACCCAAAAATTTCCCCCAAATCCGATTCAACCGGCCTTCGGCCAACTAGCCAATAATATTCCCCAAACCCCCCTTCCCCCTGTTCCCCTCCACTCCATTGCTCCGCCAAGGCCGCCCTCCCCGCCGCGCTGATACGTCGGCGCCGCGGTTCGGCAATCCTCTCGCTCCCACAGTACGCTCTCGTAGACTGCCGTCCTCTAGCCGCGCCGCCACCTCTGGCTACGTTCTTGTGGAGGCGCACGGCGGTCAGCGCCGCCACCGCTGGCGACGTTTGTGTGGAGACGCACGGCGGTCAGCTTCTCCCACGGTACACGCATTCTAGACTGAGGCCCCGTTCATGTCGGTGTAGCGCTGAATGTTAGCTGATAGACGCTGTTAATCTTACTATTTGCTGAAGTAGTTTACTGTCAATATGCTCTGCTTAAGAAGCTTCCTTGCCCTGTTCTGCACTCAATCTGCTTAGCTGAGATAGCATGCCAAGGCCGATTAGTTGCTAAAATATCCTGCCATATATTTATTGTGACGTAGATTGCTATGGTCTAGTAGCCAATCTGTTAGGTGAAATAGCTCTACACCATTTTATACTCGATCTTTGTTGCTGCGATGGCCTTCGATAGTTCGATGGCTGTGTGCTCGGCCTCATTGACTGCTGAAACAGCCTGCCATAATTTGGCACTCAAATCTGTTTGCTGAATTAGCTTTACAGATATTTCATTACTTAGATCTGCTCGTCCAAATATCTTGCCATAGCTTTAGACATCGACCTAGGTATTTTTTCTGGACTTCATAAAAAAGCATATATGTTTTTCCTGTTATATCTAGTAGAAGAACTAATTTGTATGTATAACAGATGGACATGACTTGGATAACTTCTGCTCAAAGATTCTCCGCTGCATATGTCGAGGGGGTTGAAAACTTCATGAACTTTATCAGAGCTGAGTACGGTGGTCCAAAATCAGATGTGCTCTGCCCGTGTAGCAGTTGTATGAATTCAGTTACAAGACCCCAGTCAACTGTGCAAAATCATCTACACTTGTATGGGATGTCGGTCACATATACTAGGTGGGTTCATCATGGTGAAGCTGTGAATGTCAATGTTATTGACTACGTGGAAGCAGCAGATCACCATCTTGATTTGCCTGATGCTCAGGTGGAAGAGGAGGAGGAGGTGGTGGTGGCGGAGCCAGTGAGTTTGACCAACATTGAAACAATGCTATGAAATGCTCGTGCATTCCGTGAACTTTCACCCGCAGAAGAAAAACGGTGGGCCCGCATGTTGGAACAATGCAACGTTGCTGTCACCCCAGGAAATAAGCTGTCAGTATTCTCAGCTATGGTCACCTTTCTTAAGGTGAAGACATCTGAGCGGATGACCAACAAATCATTCGATGCGATGTTGGCTGCTTTCTGCGAATCTTTCCCAGATGCGTCTGAGCTGCCACACACCTACATTAAAATGAAGAATTTCCTTCGTGCAGCTGGAATTGGATATGATATGATCCATGTTTGTAAGAATAATTGTGTTCTATTTCGGAAGATTATACCAAATTAAGTGAATGCCCGAAATGCAAATCATCAAGATGGAAAGATGGCGATGTTGTGAAGAGGATTCCTCATAATGTTCTAAGACATTTTCCAATTACACCAAGATTGCAGAGGTTGTTTCATGATGCTGAAACAAGAGAGGATGTACTGTGGCATTCTAGGAACCAGGAGTACAGAAATCAGAATGTAATGAGCCATCCATCTCATGGTAGTGAGTGGAAAAGATTCAATGATAAACACAAAGAGTTTGCTACTGACCCGAGAAACATTAGACTTGACTTAGCTTCAGATGGATTTAACCCATTTGGCCACCAGAGCGCCACATATAGCATGTGGCCAGTGCTTGTTATCCCTTACAACATGCCTCCAAATGTCTGCACCAAAGAATCAAACTACATGATGGCCTTGCTCATCCCAGGTCCAAAAAGTCCTGGAAAGGATTTTGATTTGTTCATGGAGCCTCTTGTGGAGGAACTTCAACAACTATGGAAGGGTGTTCTCACTCGAGACCTATATAGTAGCCCACCAACTGATTTCTTTCTACGTGCTATTATAATTTGGTGCATCCATGATTATCCGACTTTGGGCACTATGTCAGGGTGAATGACACTGTTGGGGAACGTTGTAGAAAACAAAAATAATTCCTATGTTTTCACCAAGATCCATCTATGAGTTCATCTAGCAATGAGTGATCGGATGCATCTACATACCTTTGTAGATTCACGAGCGGAAGCGTTCAAAGAACGGGGATGAGGGAGTCGTACTCGTCGTGATCCAAATCACCGGAGATCCTAGCGCCGAATGGACGGCACCTCCGCGTTCAACACACGTACGGTCAGCGTGACGTCTCCTCCTTCTTGATCCAGCAAGGGGGAAGGAGAGGTTGATGAAGATCCAGTAGCTCGACGGCGTGGTGGTGGATGCAGCAGTCACCGCAGCAGGGTTTCGCCGAGCTTCTGTGAGAGGGAGAGGTGTAGCAGGGGAGAGGGAGGCGCCAAGGCTTGAGGTGTGGCTGTCCTCCCTCCTCCCTTTATATAGGCCCCCTAGGGGGTGCACCGGCCCTAGGAGATGGGATCTCCTAGGGGGGCGGCGGCCGAGGGGGTGGAGTACCCCCCAAGGCAAGTGGAGGCCCCCCCTCCCCTAGGATTCCCAACCCTAGGCGCATGGGGGGCCCGGGGGGGGGGGGGCGCACCAGCCCACTAAGGGCTGGTTCCCCTCCCCACTTCAGCCCTTGGGGCCCTCCGGGATGGGTGGCCCCACCCGGTGGACCCCCGGGACCCATCCGGTGGTCCCGGTACAATACCAGTGACCCTGAAACTTTCCCGATGGCCGAAATAACACTTCCTATATATAATTCTTCACCTCCGCACCATTCCGGAACTTCTTGTGACGTCCAGGATCTCATCCGGGACTCCGAACAACTTTCGGATTACTGCATACTCATATCTATACAACCCTAGCATCACCGAACCTTAAGTGTGTAGACCCTACGGGTTCGGGAGACAAGCAGACATGACCGAGACGACTCTCTGGTCAATAACCAATAGTGGGATCTGGATACCCATGTTGGCTCCCACATGCTCCTCGATGATCTCATCGGATGAACCACGATATCAAGGACCTAATCAATCCCGTACTCAATTCCCTTTGTCAATTGGTACGTTACTTGCCCGAGACTCGATCGTTGGTATCCCAATACCTCGTTCAGTCTCGTTACCGGCAAGTCACTTTACTCGTACCGTAATGCATGATCCTGTGATCAACCACTTGATCACATTGAGCTCATTATGATGATGCATTACTGAGTGGGCCCAGAGATACCTCTCCGTCATACGGAGTGACAAATCCCAGTCTCGATTCGTGCCAACCCAACAGACACTTTCGGAGATACCTGTAATGTACCTTTATAGTCACCCAGTTACGTTGTGACGTTTGGCACACCCAAGGCACTCCTACGGCATCCGGGAGTTGCACAATCTCATGGTCTAAGGAAATGATACTTGACATCTAGAAAAGCTACAGCAAACGAACTACACGATCTATGTGCTATGCTTAGGTTTGGGTCTTGTCCATCACATCATTCTCCTAATGATGTGATCCCGTTATCAATGACATCCCCATGTCCATAGCCAGGAAACCATGACTATTTGTTGATCAACGAGCTAGTCAACTAGAGGCTCACTAGGGACACATTGTGGTCTATGTATTCACACATGTATTACGATTTCCAGATAATACAATTATAGCATGAATAACAGACAATTATCATGAACAAGGAAATATAATAATCATTTTATTATTGCCTCTAGGGCATATTTCCAACAGTCTCCCACTTGCACTAGAGTCAATCATCTAGTTACATTGTGATGAATCGAACACCCATGGAATTCTGGTGTTGATCATGTTTTGCTCTAGGGAGAGGTTTAGTCAACGGATCTGCTACATTCAGGTCCGTATGTACTTTACAAATCTCTATGTCTCCATTTTGAACACTTTCATGAATGGAGTTGAAGCGACGCTTGATATGCCTGGTCTTCCTGTGGAACCTGGGCTCCTTGGCAAGGGCAATAGCTCCAGTGTTGTCACAGAACAGAGTCATCGGGCCCAACGCATTGGGTATGACTCGTAGGTCGGTAATGAACTCCTTCACCCAGACTGCTTCATGTGCTGCCTCTGAGGCTGCCATGTACTCCGCTTCACATGTAGATCCCGCCACAACACTTTGCTTGCAACTGCACCAGCTTACTGCCCCACCATTCAAAATATACACGTATCCGGTTTGTGACTTAGAGTCATCCAGATCTGTGTTGAAGCTAGCGTCGACGTAACCCTTTACGACGAGCTCTTCGTCACCTCCATAAACGAGAAACATTTCCTTAGTCCTTTTCAGGTACTTCAGGATATTCTTGACCGCTGTCTAGTGTTCCTTGCCAGGATTACTTTGGTACCTACCTACCAAACTTACGGCAAGGTTTACATCAGGTCTGGTACACAGCATGGCATACATAATAGACCCTATGGCTGAGGCATAGGGGATGACACTCATCTCTTCTATATCTTCTGCCGTGGTCGGACATTGAGCTGAGCTCAATTTCACACCTTGCAACACAAGCAAGAACCCCTTCTTAGACTGATCCATATTGAACTTCTTCAATATCTTATCAAGGTATGTGCTTTGTGAAAGACCTATGAGGCGTCTTGATCTATCTCTATAGATCTTGATGCCTAATATATAAGCAGCTTCTCCAAGGTCCTTCATTGAAAAACTCTTATTCAAGTAGGCCTTAATGCTGTCCAAAAGCTCTATATCATTTCCCATCAAAAGTATGTCATCTACATATAATATGAGAAATGCTACAGAGCTCCCACTCACTTTCTTGTAAACGCAGGCTTCTTTATAAGTCTGCATAAACCCAAACGCTTTGATCATCTCATCAAAGCAAATGTTCCAACTCCGAGATGCTTGCACCAGCCCATAAATCGAGCGTTGGAGCTTGCACACCTTGTCAGTATTCTTGGGATCGACAAAACCTTCCGGCTGCATCATATACAATTCTTCCTTAAGGAAACCATTAAGGAATGCCGTTTTGACGTCCATTTGCCATATCTCATAATCATAGAATGCGGCAATTGCTAACATGATTTGGACGGACTTCAGCTTCGCTACCGGTGAGAAAGTCTCATCGTAGTCAACCCCTTGAAATTGTCGATAACCCTTAGCGACAAGCCGAGCTTTATAGATGGTCACATTACCATCCGCGTCTGTCTTCTTCTTAAAGATCCATTTATTTTCTATGGCTCGCTGATCATCGGGCAAGTCAGTCAAAGTCCATACTTCGTTTTCATACATGGATCCTATCTCGGATTTCATGGCTTCCAGCCATTTGTCGGAATCCGGGCCCGCCATCGCTTCTTCATAGTTCAAAGGTTCACTGTTGTCTAACAACATGATTTCCAAGATAGGGTTGCCGTACCACTCTGGTGCGAAACGTGTCCTTGTGGACCTTCGAAGTTCAGTAGGAGCTTGATCAGAAATATCTTGATCATCATCATTAACTTCCTCTCTAATTGGTGCAGGCACCACAGGAACATTTTCCTGAGCTGCGCTACTTTCTGCTTCAAGAGGTAGTACTTCATCAAGCTCTACTTTCCTCCCACTTACTTCTTTCGAGAGAAACTCCTTCTCTAGAAAGGATCCGTTCTTGGCAACAAAGATCTTGCCTTCGGATCTAAGGTAGAAGGTATACCCAATAGTTTCTTTAGGGTATCCTATGAAGACGCATTTTTCCGACTTGGGTTCGAGCTTTTCAGGTTGAAGTTTCTTGACATAAGCATCGCATCCCCAAACTTTTAGAAACGATAGCTTAGGTTTTTCCCAAACCATAATTCATATGGTGTCGTCTCAACGGATTTCGACGGTGCCCTATTTAAAGTGAATGCGGCAGTCTCTAAAGCATAGCCCCAAAATGATAGCGGTAAATCGGTAAGAGACATCATAGATCGCACCATATCTAATAGAGTGCGATTACGACGTTCGAACACACCATTACGCTGAGGTGTTCCAGGCGGTGTGAGTTGTGAAACTATTCCACATTTTCTTAAGTGTGTGCCAAATTCGTGACTCAAGTATTCTCCCCCACGATCTGATCGCAAGAACTTGATTTTCCTGTCACGTTGATTCTCAACCTCACTCTGGAATTCCTTGAACTTTTCAAAGGTCTCATACTTGTGTTTCATTAAATAGACATACCCATATCTACTCAAGTCATCAGTGAGGGTGAGGACATAACGATAGCCACCGCGAGCATCAACACTCATTGGACCGCACACATCAGTATGTATGATTCCCAATAAGTTGGTTGCTTGCTCCATTGTTCCTGAGAATGGAGTCTTGGTCATTTTACCCATGAGGCATGGTTCGCACGTGTCAAATGATTCGTAATCAAGAGACTCTAAAAGTCCATCTGCATGGAGCTTCTTCATGCGTTTGACACCTATGTGACCAAGGCGGCAGTGCCACAAGTATGTGGGACTATCATTATCAACCTTACATTTTTTGGTATTCACACTATGAATATGTGTAGCATTACGCTCGAGATTCATTAAGAATAAACCATTCACCATCGGAGCATGACCATAAAACATATCTCTCATATAAATAGAACAACCATTATTCTCGGATTTAAATGAGTAGCCATCTCGTATTAAACGAGATCCTGATACAATGTTCATGCTCAAAGCTGGCACTAAATAACAATTATTGAGGTTTAAAACTAATCCCGTAGGTAAATGTAGAGGTAGCGTGCCGACGGCGATCACATCGACCTTGGAACCATTCCCGACGCGCATCGTCACCTCGTCCTTCGCCAGTCTCCGCTTATTCCGCAGCTCCTGCTTTGAGTTACAAATGTGAGCAACCGCGCCGGTATCAAATACCCAGGAGCTACTACGAGTACTGGTAAGGTACACATCAATTACATGTATATCACATATACCTTTCGTGATGCCGGCCTTCTTGTTTGCTAAGTATTTGGGGCAGTTCCGCTTCTAGTGACCACTTCCCTTGCAATAAAAACACTCAGTCTCGGGCTTGGGTCCATTCTTTGGCTTCTTCCCGGAAGCTTGCTTACCGGGCGCGGCAACTCCCTTGCCGTCCTTCTTGAAGTTCTTCTTACCCTTGCCTTTCTTGAACTTAGTGGTTTTATTCACCATCAACACTTGATGTTCCTTTTTGACTTCTACCTTTGCTGATTTCAGCATTGCAAATACTTCAGGAATGGTCTTTTCCATCCCCTGCGTATTGAAGTTCATCACAAAGCTCTTGTAGATTGGTGGAAGCGACTGTGGGATTCTGTCAATGACCGCGTCATCCGGGAGATTAACTCCCAGCTGAGTCAAGCGGTTATGTAACCCAGACATTGTGAGTATGTGCTCACTGACAGAACTATTTTCCTCCATCTTACAACTGAAGAACTTGTCAGAGACTTAATATCTCTCGACCCGGGCATGAGCTTGAAAAACCATTTTCAGCTCTTCGAACATCTCATATGCTTCGTGTCTCTCAAAACGCTTTTGGAGCCCCGGTTCTAAGCTGTAAAGCATGCCGCACTGAACAAGGGAGTAATCATTAGTACGTGTCTGCCAAGCGTTCATAACGTCTTGTTCTGCAGGGAGAGTAGGTGCTTCACCTAGCGGTGCTTGTAGGACATAATCTTTCTTGGCAGCTATGAGGATGATCCTCAGGTTCCAGACCCAGTCCGTATAGTTGCTGCCATCGTCTTTCAGCTTGGTTTTCTCTAGGAACGCGTTGAAGTTGAGGACAACGTTGGCCATTTGATCTACAAGACATACTGTAAACATTTTAGACTAAGTTCATGATAATTAAGTTCATCTGATCAAATTATTCAATGAACTCCCACTTAGATAGACATCCCTCCAGTCATCTAAGTATAACATGATCCGAGTTGACTAGGCCGTGTCCGATCATCACGTGAGACGGACTAGTCAACATCGGTGAACATCTTCATGTTGATCGTATCTTCTATGCGACTCATGCTCGACCTTTCGATCTTCTGTGTTCCGAGTCCATGTCTGTACATGCTAGGCTCATCAAGTAAACCTAAGTGTTTGCATGTGTAAATCTGTCTTACACCCGTTGTATGTGAACGTTGGAATCTATCACACCCGATCATCACGTGGTGCTTCGAAACAACGAACTGTCGCAACGGCGCACAGTTAGGGGAAACACTTTCTTGAAATTATTATGAGGGATCATCTTATTTACTACCGTCATTCTAAGTAAACAAGATGCAAAAACATGATAAACATCTCATGCAATCAAATAATAGTGACATGATATGGCCAATATCATATAGCTCCTGTGATCTCCATCTTGGGGCTCCATGATCATCTTATCACCGGCATGACACCATGATCTCCATCATCATGATCTCCATCATCGTGTCTTCATGAAGTTGCTTGCCAACTATTACTTCTACTACTATGGCTAACACGTTTAGCAATAAAGTAAAGTAATTTACATGGCGTTTCTCAATGACACGCAGGTCATACAAAAAATAAAGACAACTCCTATGGCTCCTGCCGGTTGTCATACTCATCGACATGCAAGTCGTGATTCCTATTACAAGAACATGATCTCATACATCACATATATCATTCATCATTCATCACAACTTTGGCCATATCACATCACAAAACACTTGCTGCAAAAACAAGTTAGACGCCCTCTAATTGTTGTTGCAAGTTTTACGTGGCTGCAAGAGGGTTCTAGCAAGAACATTTTCTTACCTACGTTAAAGCCACAACGTGATTTGTCAACTTCTATTTACCCTTCATAAGGACCCTTTTCGTCGAATCCGCTCCAACTAAAGTGGGAGATACAGACACCCGCCAACCACCTTATGCAACTAGTGCATGTCAGTCGGTGGAACCGGTCTCACGTAAGCGTACGTGTAAGGTTGGTCCGGGCCGCTTCATCCCACAATACCGCTGAAGCAAAATAAGACTAGTAGCGGCAAGAAAGTTGACAACATCTACGCCCACAACAAATTGTGTTCTACTCGTGCAAAGAGAACTACGCATAGACCTAGCTCATGATGCCACTGTTGGGGAACATTGCAGAAAACAAAAAAAATTCCTACGTTTTCACCAAGATCCATCTATGAGTTCATCTAGCAACGAGTGATCGGATGCATCTACATACCTTTGCAGATTGCGAGCGGAAGCGTTCAAAGAACGGGGATGAGGGAGTCGTACTCGTCGTGATCTAAATCACCGGAGATCCTAGCACCGAACGGACGGCACCTCCACGTTCAACACACGTACGGTCAGCGTGACGTCTCCTCCTTCTTGATCCAGCAATGGGGAAGGAGAGGTTGATGAAGATCTAGTAGCTCGACGGCGTGGTGGTGGATGCAGCAGTCACCGCAGCAGGGCTTCGCCGAGCTTCTACGAGAGGGAGAGGTGTAGCAGGGGAGAGGGAGGCGCCAAGGCTTGCGGTGTGGCTGCCCTCCCTCCCCCCTTTATATAGGCCCCCTAGGGGGGTGCACCGGCCCTAGGAGATGGGATCTCCTAGGAGGGCGGCGGCCAAGGGGGTGGAGTACCCCCCAAGGCAAGTGGAGGCGCCCCCTCCCCTGGGGTTCCCAACCCTAGGCGCATGGGGGGCCCAAGGGGGGGCGCATCAGCCCACTAAGGGCTGGTTCCCCTCCCCACTTCAGCCCTTGGGGCCCTCCGGGATGGGTGGCCCCACCCGGTGGACCCCCGGGACCCATCAGGTGGTCCCGGTACAATACCGGTGACCCCGAAACTTTCCCGATGGCCGAAATAACACTTCCTATATATAATTCTTCACCTCCGGACCATTCCGGAACTTCTCGTGATGTCCAGGATCTCATCCGGGACTCCGAACAACTTTCATATTACTGCATACTCATATCTATACAACCCTAGCGTCACCGAACCTTAAGTGTGTAGACCCTACGGGTTCGGGAGACAAGGAGACATGACCGAGACGACTCTCTGGTCAATAACCAACAGCGGGATCTGGATACCCATGTTGGCTCCCACATGCTCCTCGATGATCTCATCGGATGAACCACGATGTCGAGGACCTAGTCAATCCCGTACTCAATTCCCTTTGTCAATTGGTACGTTACTTGCCCGAGACTTGATCGTCGGTATCCCAATACCTCGTTCAGTCTCGTTACCGGCAAGTCACTTTACTCATACGGTAATGCATGATCCCATGATCAACCACTTGATCACATTGAGCTCATTATGATGATGCATTACTGAGTGGGCCCAGAGATACCTCTCTGTCATACGGAGTGACAAATCCCAGTCTCGATTCGTGCCAACCCAACAGACACTTTCGGAGATACCTGTAATGTACCTTTATAGTCACCCAGTTACGTTGTGACGTTTGTCACACCCAAGGCACTCCTACGGCATCCGGGAGTTGCACAATCTCATGGTCTAAGGAAATGATACTTGACATCCAGAAAAGCTACAACAAACGAACTACACGATCTATGTGCTATGCTTAGGTTTGGGTCTTGTCCATCACATGATTCTCCTAATGATGTGATCCCGTTATCAATGACATCCCCATGTCCATAGCCAGGAAACCATGACTATCTATTGATCAACGAGCTAGTCAACTAGAGGCTCACTAGGGACACATTGTGGTCTATGTATTCACACATGTATTACGATTTCCGGATAATACAATTATAGCATGAATAATAGACAATTATCATGAACAAGGAAATATAATAATCATTTTATTATTGCCTCTAGGGCATATTTCCAACAGACACATGGTTACAATGCATGTGTTCGCTGTGACAGGAATCCGTTGTCATACGCAATACTTAGCAAGATCTGTTACATTGGACACCGCTGTTTCCTTACCAAGGACAAGCCGCTTCCTAGAAAATACCGAAGACATGTGTTCAATGCAAATCATGAAAACTGTGATGCGCCAAAGAGGCTCACCGCCGATGAGTTGCAAGTGGAATTAGAGAAGGCCAGGCATATTACACCAGGAAACCATCCTGATAATGGTAGCGGGAAAAGGAAGCGTGGCAGCGCAGAAGAGAGATTATTGTTTACCCGCAGGTCCACTTTGTGGGACTTGGAGTATTGGAATGATTTGGATCTGCGGCATAATCTTGATGTGATGCACATCGAGAAAAATATATGTGACAGCATTATTGGCACACTTCTTAATATTGAAGGCAAGACGAAAGATACCTTAAAATCTAGGATTGATTTGACACACCTGGGTATCAGACAGGATTTGCAGGTGCAAGATGAAGGTAAACCACGGGATATGGCACCAGATGTGTACGTCTTGGACAAGGTAAAAAGAAAAGAATTCTGCGAGGTCCTATCACGTGTGAGATTCCCACATGGATTTGCTTCCAACCCTGAAAGGAGAGTCAGTGCAGATGGAAACAAGGTACAAGGGTTGAAAACTCATGACTGCCACGTCCTACTTCAAAGGGTTTTACCTGTTATACTTAGAGGATTGGGCCGCCCTAACTTATACAGAGCAGTTGCAGAGTTGGGACAATTCTTTAGGGAACTCTGCAGTAGGAATATCAGGATAGATGCTTTGGAGCGTCTTAGAGACAAGATACCAACTATCCTATGCGACCTTGAGAAGATATATCCTCCAGCCTTCTTTGATGTGATGGTGCATTTGGCTGTTCATCTACCTAATGAGGCACTACTTAGAGGTCTAGTATAGTATGGCTGGATGTACCCTATTGAAAGGCGGCTAGACACTTTCAAGGGCTATGTTAGGAATAGATCTAGACCCGGGGGTTCCATTGCAGAGGCCTACATTGCTACAGAAGCGTTGACATTCTGCTCAAAATACATTGAAACAGCTGATCAGCTTAGCAAAGAGGTGGGTGAAGACAATCCCGGGCTCAATGTTTTCAATTATTCTGTTCGAGTTACAGGGAAGAGTCAACAAGAGGACAAACCTAAAGATTTGGACAAAATGGTTTGGTATGTGTTGAATAACTGTCCTGAGATACTACCTTATATCAAGTAAGTGCAGTACTACAGCTTATACATCGTAATCTACCAAACTTGCAGCACATTCTTATATATTTAGATGTTTGACGCGATCACTATGTTGTGCAGTATCTACAAAGAGGAGTTACTGCCGCAAAATCCAAGAAACATTGACAAACTGGTTATGGAAGGATTTGCGAAATGGTTCAAGAACCATGTAAGCTTTTGAAGTGCACTGTTAGTTTTTTTTAATATATTGAGTACATAAGATGATCAGCTTGTCTATTTTATAACCGTAGGTTAAGAAGATGCGGGAGGATGGGCAGGTAGTTGATGATGCCCTTTACTCACTAGCAATGGGTCCTGATACTCGGGTAAGACATTATGAATCTTGCGTTGTTGGAGATGTGCGCTACAACACCCTTGCACGAGACGAAGGTAGGAAGACACAAAACAGTGCCATCATGAGCACGGATACGTATGACAAAGAGACAACTGAAATGTATGCTAACATAACAGACATTGTTCAGTTGCAGTATATCTCCAGTTTCGAGGATCATCGGTGTGTGGTTCTGTTGTGCTGTCGTTGGTATAACCTGTTTTCTAGAATCGCAAAACCTAGAGCTGATGATTATTTCAAATCCATCAATGTCAAGGCGGCGTACCAGACCAACGGGCCTTTTATTTTGGCAAATCAAGCAACACAGATATTTTTCTTGGAAGACACATTTGCACGTAGCGATGACTGGAGAGTATTGCAAAGGTTTGAGTAGAGGAATTCGTTTAATGAAGTTGCACAACAAGATGATGCTTACACTGCTCCTGATGTACAAGATAACACATATGTTCCTAATATCTTTGAGAACCATCACATCAATGATGCCGGCGAAAAGATTGCCTGTCATGCTGTGGACATACAAGAGTTGATCAAGAAGAAGCCAACGTTCGAGGACGGTGAGGACGAAGAAGAAGATGACACCGTGGGGAATTACGATTCAGACTGATATACATGGCGAAGATGTTGACGCTGCTGCTACGGATGATGATTACATTGCTTTTGTCGTATTTGCCTGTCAGAAGACGTTTTTTTATCTACTATGTGAAATTGTGTTTGCTATGACAACTGAAACCTGATGAACATGTTGTTTAGTATTTTGCTGTGAGAACATCACTTGTTATGTATGCTGATTTGTGTTTGGTGATTGTATGCCAACTAAAACATGATGACATTGTTGTTTAGTTGTACTCATGTTTGGCTGTGAAACTTGAATTTGATGACATAGTTTGTTGTTGGACTGCGATTTGCTCGACGTCTTCAAATGAGAACAAAGCTGACCCGACAGGGCCTCTGCTATTTATTTATTTATATGAGCAAAAGGGGATGCCCCCTGATTTCCATTAATAGAAATCATTAGATGTTCAAAACACTACGCCCAGCCTGCTACATAGGTTTCATTCATTACTAGTTTCAGCAAAGTGCTCATGTCGTAGCCACTGAATACATCACGAGTGCTACATACACTGCAAATAAAGAGACAATCATCCTGCAGAGCACATCGATTTTGCCCATTATCTTCACAAGCTCTTTCATCTCCTCATTGCTGTCAAGGCCGTTCAGCAGCTGTTGCTTGGCCATGATCAGAGGAACTGCATCTTTAACCTTCTGCTCTGCATTTTCCTCTTCTGCCGTTCCTTCAGTTACTTGTCCAACACCCCAACCTGCTGGTATTGGGATTCCTCGGCTAACCAAATAATCAGCGTAGTTGCATTCCCCCACATCAGCAACTTCCCAGAAATACAAATCACACGAATCTTCCCTTTTCTGCACGAATCAAATTGGTAGATCATCAACCAAACTATTAAAAAATCAGCAACTGAAAGCAGCAGAACAACACTTAAACATATTATTACCCCATGATTCGGGCATTTGTAGAAGACTCGGCCAGGGTTGCGGATTGTGGTTGAGACGCGACGGATGACTCTGCGTGATTTGCAGCAGTGGCACCACACCAATGGCAGCGGGTTGCGATGAGCAATCGGCTGCGGTGCGCGTGCCGGCGAGGGTGTGATGAGACCCACAGGCGATGGTACGGGTTGCGACTTAGCGCAAATCTGGTTGTTGCCTGCTGAAGAGCAGGTGGACGAGCAACCAGCGGACATGGTTGCTACGGCCAGAGCTTCTAATGCTAGGCAGAGTAAGTAGAGAAGAGGAGAAGTGAACGTTGGATATGTCAGTTTCATTACTTACAGAGTAGCATAGCACCATATATAGTCATAGTCTAGGTTTGGATTCGAACCATCTACAAGAGCACGTCTTTTTTTTCTAAAACTCGGCAACGTCTCTTTACTGGTACACTAGCTTGTTCTGTACACCTTCCCAAGTCTTTGATTTTCTTTCCCTTTTTTTGCGAGGACCTGACAGTTGGGACCCACCGGAAGGGCCTCTGTATTTCGTGAAAAAACGTCCCCCCCGCTGACATGTCGGGCCCACCAGCTATATCTTCGCACGCAAGGAAGTGCCTCCTTATTACGCGCAAAAAAAATGAATACAACCTGCTAGCTGAGACCCACCATAGTGGGAGGATGACTTGTGGGCCAACAAAGTTGACAGGGACAGAGGGCTTTGTCAACTTAGTCAATACGAACGATTCTAGCTCCAGTGACCGTACGATGTCCATCCAACGGGCGTAGTGCTTCTTCAACCTCTGGTTTTCTTGCTCCAGCCGCCTAAAGCAGCGCCGGTCGTGTCGCATGCTCCTACCTCCCATGGCAGGCTGTGCTACCGCGGAGGCCTCACCGCCCCCTACTATTCCCACCGCTGGCCAGGCCCTGCGGCGACGGAAGCCTCACATCGCAGCCGAACCAGTGAACCCTCGTACTTCTCTCCACGCGGGCTTCCACTACCACGTCTTCCCCGGCTCCACGTCGTTCCCTTCCTAGGCCTCACCGTCGTCCACCGCCGTGGTGCTCTCCGCGCAGCGTGGTCAACGTGGTCAAGGAACGACTTCCATCGGAAGAGTACTGTACGGGAGAGGCTGACAGCTGGGTCCATGGCCACAACCCAGTTTTTTTGTGATTTGCCAAGTAAGTCACTTTGTCAGGCCTGTTGGGCTGCAAATCTTTCAAGACGAGGAGAGCTTTCATTCGGCTGGCCGAGAAAATGGCCCATCAGTAATGAGAAATGGGCTGTACATTTTTAAAACACATCAAACCAGCAATTAGTTTCAAATATCTTTTTTTTCATTTCAAGATTCTAAATTACATTAATTTTTATGCATGGAGAATTTGTTGGATTTTATATTGATATACATTTATTTTTAAAATCAGTTTGAATGTGAGTCGAAATTTCGGGATTAAAAACAGTTCGGACCGCACCGAAATATGCAAAATTTCGTATAATTTTTTAACCGTGGCCACAATTTGGGCTGTAATGCTAACAAAAAGAATATGGGCTCCAAAAAAACCTTAAAAATTAGCAAATGGGCTGAAAATTATTAAAAATAATGGCAGATGGGCTGTATGCTGTTTTCCACAGATTTGAGGCTTTCCTAAAAAAAGGTTGACGCATAAGCAGTGACTGTTGGATGTCCATCCAATGGATGTCGTGCTTCTTCAATCTCTGCTCTTCCTGCTCCAGCCGCTCAAACAGGCGCCGGCAGGACTGCCTGCTCCTTCCTCCCCGCGGCCAGCTCTGCTGCCGCGCAGGCCTCACCGCCTCCACCGTACTCCCATCGCTGGCCTAGCCATCCCTCTACTCACCCACACCTGCTATTATTCTCCGGCGACGGCAGACGAACCAGTAAACCCTCGTATAGTCGTACTCCCCTCCGCGTGGGAAACAACTGCCGAGTCTTCCCTGCCTCCGTGTCGTTCCCTTCCTAGGCCTCGCCATCGTCCACCGCCCTGGTGCTCTCGGCGCGACCTAGTCAACGTGGTCAACAACCGACATGCATCTGAAGTGGACTGTACGTGGAGAGGCCGACAACTGGGTCCACGGCCGCACGCAAGGAAATGCCTCCTTATTATGCGCAAAATAATGACTCCTCCACCTGACATCAGGGACCCACCGAAAGGGCCTCTGTATTTCGCGAAAAAAACGTTACCGCCGCTGACAGCTTGGACCCACCAGCTATATCTTCGCACGCAAGGAAGTGCCTCCTTATTATGCACAAAAAAATGAATACTCCCCCTGTTAGCTGGGACCCAGTATAGTGGCAGGCTGACTTGTGGACCTACTAAGTTGACGGGGACGGAGGGCTTTGTCAACTTAGTTAATAATGCACGATTCTAGCTCCAGTGACCGTACGATGTCCATCCAACGGCCGTAGTGCTTCTTCAACCTCTGGTCTTCTTGCTCCAGCCGCCCAAACCAGCGCCGGTCGTGCCTCGTGCTCCTGCCTCCCGTGGCCGGCTGCGATGCGGCGGAGGCCTCACCGCCCCCCACTACTCCTACTGCTAGCCAGACCATCCCTCTACTCACCCACACCCCCTGTTACTCTGCGGCGATGGCAGCCTCATACCGCAGCGAACCAGTGCCCTCGTACTCCTCTATGCGTGGGCATCCACTGCCGCATCTTCCCCGCTCTGCTTCGTCCCCTTCCTAGGCCTCTCTGTCGTCCACCGCCCTGGTGCGCTCGGCGCGGCGTGGTCAACATGGTCAAGGAACGGCTTCCATCGGATGTGGACTGTACGTGGAGAGGCTGACAGCTGGGTCCACGGCCGCAGCAAGGAAGTGCCTCCTTATTACGTGCAAAATAATTATTCCTCCACCTGACAGCAGGGACCCACCGGACGGGCCACCAGTATTTTGCGAAAAAAATCGTTTCCCCCTGACTGCCGGGACCCACCGGACGGGCCACCGTATTTCATGAAAAAAACGTTCCCCCGCTATCAGCTCGGACCCACCGGAAGTGCCTCCTTATTAGAACAAAAAATGAATACTCCCCCGGCTAGCTGGGACCCACCTTGGTGGGAGGCTGACTTGTGGGCCTACTAAGTTGACGGGGACGAAGGACTTTGTCAACTTAGTCAATATGAACGATTCTAGCTCCATTGATCGTACGATGTCCATCCAACGGCCGTAGTGCTTCTTCAACCTCTAGTATTCTTGCTCCAGCCGCCCAAAGCAGCGCCGGTCGTGCCGCATGCTCCTGCCTCCCGTGGCCGGCTGTGCTGCCGCGGAGGCCTCACCGCCCCCTACTATTCCCACCGCTGGCCAGGCCCTACGGCGATGGCGGCCTCACACCGCAGCCGAACCAGTGAACCCTCGTACTCCTCTCCGCGCGCGCGGGCTTCCACTGCCACATCTTCCCCGGCTCCCCGTCGTCCCCTTCCTAGGCCTCGCCGTCGTCCATCGCCCTGGTGCTCTCGGCGCGGCGTGGTCAACGTGGTCAAGGAATGACATCCATCAGACGTGGACTGTACGTGGAGAGGCTGGCAACTAGGTCCACGGCGGCAGCAAGGAAGTGCCTCCTTATTACACGGAAAATAATGATTCCTCCACCTGACAGCAGGGACCCACTGGACGGGCCATCGTATTTCACAAAAAAAACGTTTCCCCCCTGACTGCTGGGACCCACCAGCTACACCTTTGCACGCAAGGAAGTGCCTGACAGTCGGGACCCACCTGGTCGAAGCGTACGTAGCATTGTCATTCTGGTCGCGAACGTGTACGTACATATATACTGGTGGATGTAGAGGCGCGCACGTGTCGTAGTAGAGGCGGCCAGGGTGCAAGAAAGAAAATACGACCACGTATGTGTACATACGGGCGGGGTCTCGAACGCCTACTCGCGCATACGTACGGCGAGGTCTTGTGTACATGGCTGGGTCAGAACGGAGAAACAACGTCGTCGTCGTGTTCATGGGTCAGAACGGAATGTGTGGTCGTGTTCATCGGGAGGGCTTGGACGGAAGAGGCGATGGAAACGAGGCCTGGCGTACCGCACAACGGAGGAAACAGACCTCCTACGGTCGAAACGGGGGTCCTGTTGATCGGGAGGGGTGTGGCGTATCGCAAAACGGAGGAAACAGACCTCCTACGGTCGAAACGGGGGTCCTGTTGATCGGGAGGGGTGTGGCATACCGCAAAACGGAGGAAACGGACCTCCTACGGTCGAAACGGGGGTCCTGTTGATCGGGAGGGGTGTGGCGTACCGCAAAACAGAGGAAATGGACTTGTGTTGGAGCCTACGGTCGAAACGGGGGTCCTGTTCATCGGGAGGGGTGTGGCGTACCGCAAAACGGGACTCCACGGGATACTGTCCATCTCCACCGTCGACCCCCTCCAGCCTCCACGAGCTACTATTCATCCACCGTCGACCTCCTCCAGCCTCCACGGGCTCCTGTTCATCCAGCCTCCACCGCGCGCCACTCCACCGGCTACTGTTCAACCACCCCTACACCGTCTACTATTCATCCAGCCCTCCACACCACGGGGTCCTGTTCAACCACCCCTCCACGGGCACCCCTCCATCGTCTACTGTTCATCCTGCCCTCCACACCACGGGGTCCTGTTCATCCACCCCTCCACGGGCACCCCTCCACCGTCTACTATTCATCCAGCCCTCCACCACACCACGGGGTCCTGTTCATCCAGAGGCAACGCCACCGCTCACTGTTCATCCAAACCCCCCCGCAACGCTCACTGTTCATCAGATCGATCGGCTTCAGTTAGCAGCAGTAGCTAAGGAATCGCTCGATCGGGTTCAGTTAATAGCCATCGATCGATCGCTCGGGTTCAGTAACGCGTAGCCTGCAGTGCAATCGCTTGGGTTCAGTTAGAGCCCAACGCCTCGCTCGGGTTCAGTTAGAGCCAACGCCTCGCACACACGTGCGTACGTATACGAGAGAAACGCGCATCGCTCGCCCCCCGACCTCCCACCGTAACTGGGAACTCCCCGAAATTTTCCTCCCCCTCGCTTCTACCACGGTTTTTTCCGTCATGGACGGCCTAAAGAATGTCATGCAGCTACGTCTCCGGCCCGCCCAGGACGAAAAGCCTATTTTCTGTCATGATTTTTTGTCATACCGGGTTTTGTCACAATTATCGTCATAGAAGTGTCATATGTATGACAGAATTTTTTTTCGTTTGGCCCAAAATGTCACGGATGTTTCTTTTTTTGTAGCATCTATCATGGTGATGCATAGCAATGAGAGGTGAAGACTGTTGTCCACGTACCCTCGTACACCGTAAGCGTAAGCGTTATGACAATGCGGTTGATGTAGTCATACGTCTTCATGATCCGACCGATCCTAGTACCGAAATTACGACACCTCCGCGATCAGCACACGTTCAGCTCGGTGACGTCCCACGAACTCTTGATCCAGTTGAGTGTCGAAGGAGAGCTTCGTCAGCATAATGGTGTGATGACGGTGATGATGAAGCTACCGGCGCAGGGCTTCGCCTAAGCACTACGACGATATGACCGAGGTGGATTATGGTGGAGGGGGCACCGCACATGGCTAAGAGATCAATGATCAATGTGTGTCCTAGGGTGCCCCCTGCCCCCATATATAAAGAAGCATGGGGGGAGGCATATGCCGGCCCTTGGGGCGCGCCAAGGAGGGGAGGAGTCATCCTCCTAGTTGGAGTAGGACTCCCCCTTTCCTAATCCAACTAGGAGGAGGAAGGGGGAAGGAAGGAGAGGGAGAGAGGGAGGGAAAGAGGGGGCACCGCCCCCTCCTTGTCCATTTAAGACTCCTCAAGGGGGGAGGCGTGGCCAGCCCTAAGGCCCCCTCCTCTCTCACACACAAGGCCCATGTTGGCCCATTATTTCCCCCGGGGTTCCGATAACCCCCCCGGCACTCCGATAATTATCCAGTGACCCCCGGAACTCATCCGGTGTCTGAATATAGTCATCCAATATATCAATCTTTATGTCTCAACTATTTCGAGACTCCTCGTCATGTCCGTGATCACATCTGGGACTCCGAACTATCTTCGGTACATCAAAACACATAAACTCATAATACCGATCGTCACCGAACGTTAAGCGTGCGGACCCTACGGGTTCGAGAACTATGTAGACATGATCGAGACACGTCTCCGGTCAATAACCAATAGCGGAACCTGGATGTTCATATTGGCTCCCACATATTCTCTGAAGATCTTTATCGGTCAAACCGCATAACGATATACGTTGTTCCCTTTGTCATCGGTATGTTACTTGTCCGAGTTTCGATCGTCGGTATCTCAATAACTAGTTCAACCTCGTTACCGACAAGTCTCTTTACTCGTTCCGTAATGCATCATCCCGCAGCTAACTCATTAGTCACATTTCTTGTAAGACTTATAGTGATGTGCATTACCGAGAGGGCCCAGAGACACCTCTCCGATATACGAAGTGACAAATCCTAATCTCGATCTCTGCCAACTCAACAAACACCATCGGAGACACCTGTAGAGCATCTTTATAGCCACCCAGTTATGTTGTGACATTTGATAGCACACTAAGTGTTCCTCCGGTATTCGGGAGTTGCATGATCTCATAGTAATAGGAACATGTATAAGTTATGGAAAAAGCAATAGCAACAAACTAAACGATCATCGTGCTAAGCTAACGGATGAGTCAAGTCAATCATATAATTCTCCAATGATGTGATCCCGTTAATCAAATGACAACTCATGTCTATGGTCAGGAAATATAACCATCATTGATTCAACGAGCTAGTCAAGTAGAGGCATACTAGTGACACTCTGTTTGTCTATGTATTCACACATGTACTAAGTTTCCGGTTAATACAATTCTAGCATGAATAATAAACATTTATCATGATATAAGGAAATATAAATAACAACTTTATTATTGCCTCTAGGGCATATTTCCTTCAATTGCCCCACCCGTGCCACCTTCAGCGAGCATGTTGGGCCAACGGCCAACCTCGCCGCCTCCTTTCCCTCTCGCACGTGCCCACCCACATGACTCTGACGCCTTCCTCGAGCACATCTGACTGTCTGATGCCCCTCTCTGTAGGGCCCTTGGGCCCACAAATATACGGTCCCAGGGGCAAGTCAAGAATAAGGGGTCTTCTTGACACAAAAATGCTCAACTCTTTTTACTTCAAAAGCGAAGTAAATATATCTGGGACATATCATAGGTTGATCTTTTTTTTGAGACAATCTCGCGAAACCTTTAGTTAACTGGTCACAATGTTAACAGGGACAAAAGTAAGATCACCGGGGTTACCAGACATGAAGGCCAACCCCCAGTGAGAGAGCATGTTTCGCTAAATTGCGAGCCTCGGTATTCGAGCTCCTAAATTCATGACTAAAAGAGCAACTAGTAAAAAAGCTAGAATGATCTAAAATTTCTAGGATAATTGTGCCGTAGACTGCCGCACTCTTATACTTGATATCATCGATGACAATCTTACAATCTGAAGCAACATAAATTCTTTGCTCGTAGAGGTCATCTGCAAGGGCGAGCGCTTCTTGGACTTCAAGGGCTTCAAGTGTTGTAGGGTCTGAAATTTCCACAAGAGTAATTACTCAAGATCCAATATAATTCCCTGATTGGTCCCTGCACACCACGACTACTAATGATGTGTTCCGCAGTAGAGCAGCATCAACATTTATTTTAACTGTGCCTTGGGGTGGGGCAATCCAATGGTTCGGCCTTTAAAACAAAACTACCTAGGTTTTTTTTATATAGGAAGATTGTAAGGGAACCCCTTACAGTATAATTGGTGCAACAAACCCAAATTGCAAATATCATGCCTTGAACCTGGGTGGGTGGAAGGCATCAGCCCCTCCCCACCACTAGGCTATACCTAGGTTGGGGTGCATGTCTGCTTGGGGCCTAGGACGGCTGCCACGTTTGCCCAGCCCATGGGTCAGGCCTACCTCTCTGGCGCTGACTGCATGAGTCTTTTGCCATACCAACTTCCTCGCCGACGACACGTCGCACCTCCCATGCATGCTTTGAACACCTCCACTGCCCCTAGCTCGCGCCTCCAGCCTCATGAGGTCTGTCGTGACCCTTACCCTCATTCGTGCTCCTTGGGTGTGGAACGCGGGGAGCATCCGATGTTTCCGCTCGCGTATTCGTGGTGGCCATGGCTCGTCACAATATGGTTTTGTTGCTCAAGTTGAAGCAGTTACTCGGGACTCGGAAAGCGAAAACAACCCCATCATACAACAAATGATGGTGGTTAGAAATATGGCACATCAATCTTGATATATCTATGCGTGTGTACGTGAACTTCTATGTTATGTTAAAAAAAATGGCACATCTATCTTGATCTGTACTCCCTGTCCATAGGGAAAAAACCCGACTCCGAAGGATCAAAGGAGACTTGGGTGGAGCCTTGTGATGCTATACACACAGAGAGAGGGCCGGGACAGAGAGTGAGAGATCTCAAGCCTGACAATTAATTATGTCAGATTATCATATCAAGCTGTGTAGCATGGGATTACAAATCCATAATTATGTTATGCCACCCATGGTTAGTTACGTTGCCATGTGTGTCAGTGTGTGTGTGGCCCTTGAGTGATGCCTGCTGGAAACATGGATGCAGGCTCACCTAGCTAATTAACAGATGATTCCAGCTGGTGCTGGATTTTTCTTTTCCTTTGATTGATGGTACGAGGAGATACCCTCCACCTAACTTGATCGCAACACACACGTCAATCACACCCCTTTTGCCTAACCATTTTTTTCTCCAGAAACAGAGCTGAGGGCGCTGATATGCATCGCCTGTAGCGATAGAACCGCTCACGCAAAGCTCGCATCCCCGCGCCGATCGCTCAGGTCCCTGGCGTAGGATGAGCCGGACCATTAGCTCCAGTCGCTTATGCATAGTTTTATACGTGTGTTGGTGTTGGCTGTGTGCATGTTAACTATGCAGAGGCCGGGTGCGTGCTCATTGTGTTTGTATCGACTTGATGCTTCATTCTGAGTAAATAAAATTCACCCTTTGTCGAAAAAATTAGCTCCGGTCGCTATGTTCTGTAGCGCAGCGTTGGTAGGATCAGTGGATTTTTTTCCTTTCATTTTTTTTCAATTTTCCCATTGCATAAAAAACCCATCGAAAGTTCACAAAGTTCGTGAATAAAAAAGGTTGAACGGATTTGATAAAAATGTTTACAATTTTTTTGAAAATTTTCAGGAACAAAAGAGATGTTCACAAATTTAAAAAATGTTCATGAATTCAAAAAAATTCTCGTGAGTTTGGAAAAATTGTATGCAGACTTAAAAAATGTTCACTTGGTAGCTCCTTCTCTTACAGGTTCAAAGAGAAAATACGGACTGTGGTCTTTTATAACATACAAAAATCGAGCAATTTCAAAATGTTCATGAATTTAACAAAAAGTTCACAAATAGCTAAAACCTGCGGCATAAGAGCCGAATAGAGAGTTGGGGTGTACAAATTGTGGACCAAATTGAGCCCGGTATGGATGCCAGGCCACCGGGGTATCCAACAACAACCTAACCAGTGTCGTCAGGCCGAAAACAAGTGGCATGCAGAGTTGTGCCTTCGGCTGGCTATGGCCCACGTTTCCGTAACATCCCAAAAGTTTTCCCTAAATAAAAAATCATTTTCATAAATTCAATATTTAACTGGGATATTTTACTTTGCTATTTTATTAAATGGTGAATAAATAAACCCCTTCTCTCTTGTGTTGTTCTAGATCGAGACACGACTCCGAACCATCGGACACGACCTTGTTGTGATATTTGGGAGGTACCCCAATTATTTAATGAAGTGTGCACAAGCTACCATCACTCGAATTTCAAAACCCATTTATTTCAAAGTGTGAATAAAAAATTTGAGAAAATTGTTTGCAACTTTTTTTAAAAGTTCATGAACTAAAAATATGTTCACAAATATAAAAAACGTTTATGATTTCAAAAAATGTTTATGAGTTTGCAAAAAATATTAATGAGATCAAAGAATATTCATGCATCTGAATTTCTAAAAGATTTAGAAAATATGGTAATTAAAAAATGCCCATGAATAGAAAAAGTGTTCATGAAATTCAAAAAAGGTTCACGAATTCAGAAAAAATTCAGGATTTCGAAAAATTTCACAAATATGAAAATTGTTGGCAAATTAGAAACATGTTTGGAAAATAAATGTTCACCTATTTCAAAATTGTTCACGATTTGGAAAATTGTTTGTGAAATCAGAAAAAAATATTTCAGGAAAAGTTCATCATTTCTCCCACAAATTTGGAAAATGTTCGTGAAATAGTTGTTCATGAATTCGAAAATGTTCAAAAATTAAAAAACATTCTCAATTCACAAAAGGTTTGTTAATTCAAAAAAAATTCTATGTATTTAGAATTTTTTTGCAAATTCAAAAGGAGGTCTACGAATTGAAAAGGGGTTAGAACAATAAAAAAGGGGAAGAAACAACATAATATTAAAGAACACAAAAGGGTAGAAAGGAAAAGAAAGAATCTTCTTCTCTAAAAAAAGGAAAAGAAAGAATCTAAAAAAATACAAAACAAATTAGAAAAAATCACCTAGGAAAACTGTAAGAAAAAACGATCTGGAACCCTTCAGAAATATGATGGGAAGCTTCCAGGATGTTTGCTTCTCTTTGCTTATTTTCTTCGCACAACCGGTCGCTCCGGTGCCCAGAATGGGATAGGCCACATTCGAGCACTAGTAAGCGATCATGATGATACGTATCACAGTAAGCGATACATAACAGTCGCACAGACCATGCCCAACCAGAATCGCCTTGTGCGTCACGGTGGTTAGTCACTACAATGCCTGAAGGAGGGATGAGGAGTTTCTTAGCCCGAGCTCAAATGAGCTCCAGTGAACAGTAAAATTGAAAAAGCTTTAAAAAAATAAAAAAGCTGAACTTTTCTGTGAAAAGATATTGACAAAAGTTCTAAGAGCTTGAAAAGATTCGTCATGAAATCACATTTGTGAAAGTCGTGGCAAAAAATCGATACTCTAAAAATGCTAGTTTCAAAAGCCTTTCACCTCTTGGCCTTTTAAGGCCTCTTGATATTCAAATTATATAAAAGTGCACCAAAGGAGGGATGACAAGTTTCTAGCCCTTCCTCGAAGCTTCTGGGTCTCTTTTTTTCCATAAAAAATCAATGTAAATTTTCAGCCCATTCCGAGAAATTTTATTTCTGCACAAAAACAACACCTGGTAGTTTTGCTAAAAACAACATCAGTCCGGGTTAGTTCCATTCAAATCATATAAAAGTGCACCAAAACCATATAAAATTGTCATAAACTTGGCATTAATACTTCATAAATTATAGATACGTTTGAGACATATCACCCGTCTGAAGGAAATATGCCCTAGAGGCAATAATAAAGTTGTTATCTATATTTCCTTATATAATGATAAATGTTTATTATTCATGCTAGAATTGTATTAACCGGAAACTTAGTACATGTATGAATACATAGACAAAATAGAGTGTCCCTAGTATGCCTCTACTTAACTAGCTCGTTAATCAAAGATGGTTAAGTTTCCTGACCATAGACATGTGTTGTCATTTGATGAACGGGATCACATCATTAGAGAATGATGTGATGGACAAGACCCATCCGTTAGCTTAGCATTATGATCGTTTAGTTTTATTGCTATTGCTTTCTTCATGAGTTACACATATTCCTCTGACTATGAGATTATGCAACTCCCGAATACCGAAGGAACACCTTGTGTGCTATCAAACGTCACAACGTAACTGGGTGATTATAAAGATCCTCTACTAGTGTCTCCAAAGGAGTTTGTTGGGTTGGCATAGATCAAGATTAGGATTTGTCACTCCGTGTATCGGAGAGGTATCTCTGGGCCCTCTCGGTAATGCACATCACTATAAGCCTTGCAAGCAATGTGACTAATGGGTTAGTTACGGGATGATGCATTATGGAACGAGTAAAGAGATTTGCCGGTAACGAGATTGAACTAGGTATGAGGATACCGACGATCGAATCTCGGGCAAGTAACATACCAATGACAAAGGGAATGACGTATGTTGTTATGCGGTTTGACCAATAAAGATCTTCGTAGAATATGTAGGAGCCAATATGAGCATCCAGGTTCCGCTATTGGTTATTGACCGGAGATGTGTCTCGGTCATGTCTACATAGTTCTTGAACCCGTAGGGTCCGCACGCTTAACGTTCGATGACGATTTGTATTATGAGTTGTGTGTTTTGGTGACCGAAGTTTGTTTGGAGTCCTGAATGAGATCACGGACATGACGAGGAGTCTTGAAATGGTCGAGAGGTAAAGATTCATATATTGGAAGGTTATATTCGAACATCGGAATGGTTCCGAATGATTCGGGTATTTTTCCGGAGTACCGAGGGGTTACCGGAACCCCCCGAGGAAGTGTTGGGCCAACATGGGCCTAAGGGAGAGAGAGGGAAGACCGCGGGGGGTGGCCGCGCGCCCCCCTCCTAGGGAGTCCGAATAGGACAAGGTGGAGGGGGCGGCACCCCCTTCCCTTTTCCTCTCCCTCTCCTTCCTATTCCCTCCGGTGGAAGAAAGGAAAGGGGGGGGGGGGAATCCTACTTGGACTAGGAGTCCAAGTAGGACTCCCCCTGTCGTTGTCAAAACCGGCGGATCTCGGGTAGGGGGTCCCGAACTGTGCATCTAAGGCGGATGGTAACAGAAGGCAGGGGACACGATGTTTACCTAGGTTCGGGCCCTCTTGATGGAGGTAATACCCTACATCCTGCTTGATTGTTCTTGATGATATGAGTATTACAAGAGTTGATCTACCATGAGATCATAGAGGCTAAAACCCTAGAAGCTAGCCTATGGTATGATTGTATGTTGTCCTACGGACTAAACCTTCCGGTTTATATAGACACCGGAGGGGGCTAGGGTTACACAGAGTTGGTTACAAGGGAGGAGATCTAGATATCCGTATTGCCTAGCTTGCCTTCCACGCCAAGGAGAGTCCCATCCGGACACGGGACGAAGTCTTCAATCTTGTATCTCCATAGTCCAATAGTCCGGCCAAAGGATATAGTCCGGCTGTCCGGAGACCCCCTAATCCAGGACTCCCTCAGTAGCCCCTGAACCAGGCTTCAATGACGATGAGTCCGGAGCGCAGTATTGCCTTCGGCATTACAAGGCGGGTTCCTCCTCCGAGTACTCCATAGAAGATTTTGAACACAATGATAGCGTCCGGCTCTGCAAAACAATTTCCACATACCACCGTAGAGAGAATAATATTTCCACAAATCTAATCTGCGGACACGTTTTGACAGCACGACGTCAAGTCATGGCCCGGTCATCATCCGAACCATTTTCCCCAACCAGCACTACACATATTGCGAGGCGGTTTTCTTGACACGTCTTGTCGAAGCAGATATCGTGTCCCCCTTATTACGGGTTTCTCATCAAGACGGACGTGGGTAACCCACTTGTGCCCGTTGGTATGACTCCTTGATTTTAGGCGAGTCCAAAACGGCCGCGAGGAGGACGCTTGACATTCAACCTCTTTATAAAGAGGCCAAGACCTGTCCTTTTTTTCTCTCGTGCTCAATCGAATCCTTCCCCCGCCTGGAGTTCCAACACCCAAGGCTCAGGCCAGGCGCTTCGGACCTTCAACCATGTCCGGATCCAACCTCCAAGGTCGGTGGATGCCTTCGTCTGTCACAGAGGAGGACATCAAGAAGCTGAGAGAGGCCAGGTATCTGACCGCCGAAATCTCACACAGGCTGCCTGCCCATGGGCAGGTCATCCCCACTCCCGAATCCAACGAGAGTGTCGTGTTCGTCTCTCACTTCCTCCGAGGGCTAGGCCTTGCTCTGGACCCCTTTGTTAGGGGGATCATGTTCTATTATGGGCTGGACTTCCATGATCTGGCCACGAATTCCCTCCTTCACATCTCGTCGTTCATCGTCGTATGTGAGGCCTTCCTCCGCATTACCCCTCACTTCGGCCTGTGGCTCAAGACCTTCAATGTGAAGCCGATGATGATTGAGGGGTAGCATGCAGAGTGTGGAGGCGCCGTAATAAGCAGAAGCGCTGATGCTCCATGGCCAGAGGGTTCCTTCCCAGAGGTGTCCAGTTTGTGGCAGCGGGAGTGGTTTTATATCACCGCTCCCCGAAGTGCCAAGTGGGTAGCCGCCCCTGCCTTTCGCTCGGGCCCCCCACCACAACTGACGTCATGGATCAGCAGGGCGCTGAGCTGGGGTCCAGCAAAGGATGTGTCGATACTGCAGAGCCGCATCCGAGATCTCTTTGATAGAGATTTCAGCCTGGTTATGGTAATGCAAGTTATGGTAGTTCGTCGAGTCCAGCCTTGCAAACGTCGACCCCTCCGTATGTGGGAATTCAACCCGGAAGGACCGCAAACTAGTCAGCACTTCCTCGACATGACACTCGAAGAGATTTATAAATTATTCTTTGGACCCCAAATAGAGTGTCCGGACACCACCGAGGATGCGGGTCTGAGCTGCAACCGCCCTGATAACCAAGTAAGTAATCCCATGGCCGAACACGCTGTCCTTTTATTTATCATGACATCATTCTGAAAAGTCACACTTTGACCAGGACTGGATAATAAAGGCGAAGTTGATCAGGTGTTCGGCCCCCTTCCCGAAGGCTTGGCCAATCCGATACTGGACAGAATGCTCGAGCCGACGCCTCATCAGGTGCCCTCAAAGGAAGATGAAGGGGGGAATAAAGAGGCCGAAAGGGGGCCTCACTCGCTACTCATCCCAACTGGGGGAATGAGCGCCTCCGCGAGGGAGGATAACCAAGGAGAAGAATCTGACATTCCCTCTACCCGAGGAAGGAAGAGGATCACCTCTGAGGATCCGGAAACCAAGGTTTCTAAATAGGAGAAGAAATCTTCACCAGAGGGTCCTGCCTCGGAGGGTATTCTTGCCGCGCAATGTCCGCACGGGGATCAGCCCTCTACCGAGCTGTAAGTAATCAAAAGGTATTTTAATAGTGGAAGTGTCCTACCTTACTTCTGGAGACAATAACTGAAGCTTATATCTTGTAGTTCGGATCGTAGCCCTTCTTGACAGAGTTCGTCTTCCAGGGATCTTCTTCCGAAGATGATGGAGAGCGAAACGCCTCCCCCTGCTACCCTGCCTCATGAGGCGGGTGACCCTGAAGTGTCGTCGCGGAGGGTCTCTCCTAATCCGCCAAGGCCAGAGGGTAATCCTTTGGATACCCGGAGTCCTCAGTGTTCGGCTCCTAAAGAGAGCAACAGAAAGAGTCCGAAACCGTACAGTGTGCGGTCGGACACACTGAAGGATATTCTGGAGCAAGCGGCCATCTCAGAAGCACATTGTACGCTAATGGGTACGGTAATTGAAAGGATTTCATCCACTGAAAGCGGATTGCATGGAGCTTTTATGAGTCTGCTGAAAGGCTTTAAGGTACGTGAAATAGTGTATGTTTTTGACAGTACCACACACGTTAGGTGTGCCCTATGCAGATAGTAGCCCCTGAGAATCTGGTTGTTGTCGGAAACGGCAGAAATCATAGGATCATAGTCCCAGGTAATAACCAGACCACCTTTATGTGCAGGTAGCTGAAGCTCCGGTGGCTAGCCGAACAGATGGGTTTGCCGAGCTAAAGTGGCAACTTGATGCGGCAGATGCCGACATCGTGCTTGTCAACAAGCGGCTTGACGAGGCACAGGGTAAGTGATTTTTCCGGTGAGCAACACATAGTAAGAGGAGCATGATGCCAGTATCTTTAATATGTTGTGACTACAGATGGAGCTGCCACCGTGGAGTCCCTTCGGGCGGAGCTTGCCCGAGCCAAGGAACAAGCAAGGAATAGCGATGCGGCCACCCTAAAGGCGATCGAAGAGCTGAGGGCCGAACAGGCCGCGCATCACCAGAGCAAGGAAAGAATAGCCAAGATGGCCATTGAGTTGAAGGATTCCGCTGACCGTTACAAGCTTCTTGAAAAAGAAAGCCGAGCGAAGGCGACGGACCTGGAGAAGGCCATGGTAGCTGAGGGAGTCCTGGATTAGGGGGTCTCCGGACAGCCGGACTATATCCTTTGGCCGGACTATTGGACTATGAAGATACAAGATTGAAGACTTCATCTCGTGTCCGGATAGGACTCTACTTGGCATGGAAGGCAAGCTAGGCAGTACGGATATGGATATCTCCTCCTTTGTAACCGACCTTGTGTAACCCTAGCCCCTCCCGGTGTCTATATAAACCGGAGGGTTTTAGTCCGTAGGACAACAAACAATCATACCATAGGCTAGCTTCTAGGGTTTAGCCTCTCCAATCTCATGGTAGATCAACTCTTGTAATACCCATATCATCAAGATTAAATCAAGCAGGACATAGGGTTTTACCTCCATCAAGAGGGCCCGAACCTGGGTAAAACATCGTGTTCCCTGCCTCCTGTTACCATCCGCCTTAGACGCACAGTTCGGGACCCCCTACCCGAGATCTTCTGGTTTTGACACCGACATTGGTGCTTTCATTGAGAGTTCCTCTCTGTCGTCGCCGTTAGGCTTGATGGCTCCTTCTATCATCGATAGTAATGCGGTCCAGGGTGAGAATTTTCTCCCCGGACAGATCTTTGTGTTCGGCAGCTTCGCACTGCGAGCCAACTCGCTTGGCCATCTGGTCAGGTTTGGAAGCTTAAATTACACGGCCGATATCCGCGGAGACTTGATCTTTGACGGATTTGAGCCCCTGCCTTATGCGCCACGCAGTCACGATGAGTACAATTTAGCTCTACCATCGGACCGTATTCAGGAGATCGCACCGGCAGCCGCTCCGAGCCTCAATTCGGAGCCAGTTGCGCCATCCATGGACAGGTGGATAGACCCCGTCACGGAGGCCGTATCCTCAGCGGCGATCGAGCCGAATATCGACCTTACCCTTCACGAGAGCCATGTTGCCAAATTGCCGGATCCTTCCCCGGCCACGGACTCCTAACCGCCTGCGCCCGTGCCTATCAAATCCGATTGGGCGCCAATCATGGAGTTCACCTCCGCGGATATCTTTCAGCATTCGCCCTTCGGCAACATACTGAATTCATTAAAGTCTCTCTCCTTGTCAGGAGAGTCCTGGCCGAACTATGTCTGGCAGGATTGGGATGCGGATGACGAAGAAATTCGCCGCCCACCTACCACCCACTTAGTAGCCACTATCGATGACTTAACCGACATGCTCGACTTCGACTCCGAAGACATCGACGGTATGGAGACGATGCAGGAGACGAACAGGAACCACTGCCCACAGGGCACTGGACGCCCACTTCATCACATGACGTATACATGGTGGACACACCAAAAGAAAACGACGACGAGGAACAGAAGGATGCAACGAAGGGTTATCCCCTCGAGAAGCAGTCAAAGCGGCGGCGTAAGCACCGCTCCAAATCCCGCCTCGGCAGAAACAACGATCATATAGACCCAGCGTTAGAGCAGGGTGAACCATCGCCGGACCACGACAACACGGAGAATCAAACCGAACAACCCGACTCTGTCAAAGATAATAGTCCGGACGACATCACACCGGACAGGCACCTGGAGCAAAAGAATGCCCGTCAAAGGCTTGTTGCCACCGCGATGAGTCTAAAAAAGCAGAAGCAAAGGCTCAAGGTTGCGCTAGACACACTCAGAATCAGATGGAGTAAAGTACTCAACACAGCAGCGAAGTACGGCGGTAATCGCCCCACCAAGAGCTACCCAAAGCGAAAGTTGCTACCTGAATTTGATGAGGAGGCCTTAGATCCCCCGTAACCAAAAACGGCCATCTGGCCGGATAGACGACCTCACGGCCAACATAGAGTGGCAAACAACGCTGCACATAAGCCAATACGCGATCCACGCGAGGGCTCGCATCAAAAGGACGGCGCAACCAGATCCATCTATGGACCATGCAAGCGCGCTCCAGCATACGATGCAACATAACAAACATCCGAACAATGTGGTACACCCAGATACAGGGGTGCCGGACACCCCCTATGTTTCACCAATGAGGTGCTGGACCATGAATTTCCAGAGGGATTCAAACCCGTAAACATAGAGGCATACGACGGAACAACAGACCCTGGGGTCTGGATTGAGGACTATATCCTCCATATCCATATGGCTCAAGGAGATGATCTCCACGCCATTAAGTATTTACCCCTCAAACTCAAAGGGCCAGCTCGGCACTGGCTTAAAAGCCTCCCCAAAAGCTCCATTGGAAGCTCGGAAGAGCTCGAAGACGCTTTTCGGGCAAATTTTCAAGGGACTTATGTCCGACCTCCGGATGCAGACGATTTAAGTCATATAACTCAACAGCCCGAAGAGTCAGCCCGAAAGCTCTGGAATAGGTTTCTTACTAAAAGAACAAAATAGTCGACTATCCGGACGCCGAAGCCTTGGCAGCTATTAAACACAGCGTCCGAGACGAATGGCTTGCCAGACACCTCGGCCAAGAAAACCTAAGAACAATGGCAGCATTAACAAGCCTCATGACCCGCTTTTGCACGGGCGAGGACATCTGGCTAGCCCAATGCAGCACCCGCAACCCAAGTACATCCAAAGTTAGAGATGGAAACGGGAAATCACGACGCAGCAAAAATATTAAGCGTCGGAATAAAGAAGACAACCCGAAGAGCACGGCGGTAAACGCTGGATTCAGAAGCTCTCGGCCAGGTCAGCAAAAGCCGCCCTCTAAAGGCGCCAGAGATGAACTGTCCAGCCTAAACAAAATTCTGGACCAAATATGTCAGATCCATAGCACCCCCGATAAACCTACAAATCATACCCACAGAAAATGTTGGGTCTTCAAGCAGTCCGGCAGGGTCAACGCCGAACATAAGGGGCAGGATACACCAAGCGAAGACGAGGATGAGCCTCGTAAGCAAAGCACTGGGGAACAGAAGAAATTTCCACCAGAAGTCAAAACAGTAAACGTGTTACACGTGATAAAGGGGAGAAACAAAGCGGCACTCCCAGATAAATATGCCCAAGGGCCTATCACCGTGGAGTTCTACCACTGGCCGTCTCAACCGATCACCTTTGACCATCAGGATTACTCGGCAAGTATTCGGTGCGCAGGATGGGCTGCCTTGGTATTAGATCCAATAATTGACGGATACCACTTAACACGAGTCCTGATGGACGATGGCAGCAGTCTAAACCTGATATATCAGGACACAATCCGCAAAATGGGGATAGACCCAATGAAAATTCGTCATAGCAATACTACCTTTAAAGGAGTAACGCCAGGCCCAGGGGCTCATTGCACGGGCTCCCTGCTACTAGATGTTATATTCGGCTTCCCCGATAACTTCCGTAGCGAAAATTTAACCTTCCACATTGCTCCGTTCCAAAGTGGCTATCAAGCACTACTTGGACGTGAAGCTTTCGCTCGCTTTAATACAATACCGCATTACGCTTTCCTCACGCTTAAGATGCCCGGTCCACGTGGAATAATTAAAGTAAATGGAAATATTGAGCGATCCTTGCGCGCCGAAGATAGTGGCAGCCACACACTAAAACGGCCTCACCAACTAAAGCATTCGATAGGTCGTCAAGACCACGGACACGGTTAGACGAGTCCAACGCAACTATATGTAATTCATACAGGTTTGATGACCACACCCCTATTACAAATATAAGGGCACAACGCGCGCAGACAAGTGGCAACTTTTACTCATCTTAAATTGAACATGGTTTCTTTAAACCTACCTTTTTTCACGACAACTTTTCACCTAAGTTCCTCTCTTTTACAGATGGCCATCGTGATACACCCGTCCAGGATACGGCACAACGGAGACACAGGCGCAGACGTGCAGCAGGGACCCGTTCCAAGGATTCTTTTTAGATTAAGACCCTGCGTCAACCTTTTTTACTGTCTCTTGTTGATACACATCCCTCGGATTCTCAGCACAATGTAGAAGGATGCTGAGGTCTTGGCATGTGGCCACGTCAGAGTAATGCATGTACCTGGACACCAGGGGCTTCTTACAAAGGGCACTGTTCAGGCCCACAATAAAGACCGAATACCTTAGGGAGTGTTCGGCGTCGCGAGTTTGGCCTTATATGCATCAGCTCCGAATCATGTCTTTGGTCAAATGTTGGGTTTGCCCGGCTCCTGTGTTTTGCTGCCTTACGTTCCGCTCTATCGGCTAAGGCGGCACCAGGAGAACTACTGCGATTGTGCCCCGGTTCATTCGGAAGAGCACCTCAGTAGAGAAAGCCGAAAACTGACTGTCATGATATATCGTGAGACTGGTTAAACACTCGATGACCTATCAGAATGTTAGAATTCCTTCGCCTTAATGAAGGGCCGTTTCCCGGCCAGGCAGGTACGCACCCGAATTCGGGAGAGTGCGGAGCCACCAGGGGCTATATAGTAGCCCCATCGTCAAACTCCTATGGCTAAGTGAAAGTGTTAAAGCATTATAGTCCGGTTGCCTCGTTCGCTGCGCTATTACCTCCTTAATAGGACCAAGACGTTGGATTAAGTGTGAACATGCGTCTTCTGTGAGCACCTCCGCATTATATGCGTGGGGGTTGAAGCTGACGACTGCAATCGTTCAGGTTATATACATATATACATAAACGGCCGCACAGGAGGCATCATATTACTTTCAGGCAAAAGTATAAATACAACCTTAATAAATTTCATAAACATTGTTTTTACAATGGGAATACATGTCACTCAAACATAATATTCTTCGAGCACTGGGCCTCTATCAAACGAGCACCCTCGAGAACTTCTTCGAAATAGTGCTCGGCAGCCACTCGGCCTATGGCCGAACCCTGTGCCGCAACAGTAGTGGCATCCATCTCCGCCCACTATGCTTTGACACGGGCAAGGGCCATCCGTGAGCCTTCTATGCACGCCGACCTCTTCATCGCATTAATACGCGGCACCGCACCAAGGAACTGCTGCACCAAGCTGAAATAGCTGTTCGGCTTCGGCCTTTCCGGCCACAGATGATCTATGACGGACCGCATGGCGAGTCCGGACAATCTATCAAGTTCGGCCCATTCGGCAAGCTGATCAGTCAATGGAAGCGGGCGCTCTGGAATGTTAAACTGCAACCAGAACAGCTTGTCCACTTCACGATCTATTTGATCTCGGAAGTATTCGGCCACATCGACAGCGCTCACCGCCAAGTCCAGATATGCGTCTGCCGAACTTCACAGCCGATCCAGAGGGGCATACCGAGGATCTCCAAACTTCCTCCGTAGCATAAAAGGCTTCCCAGACACAATATCCCCGGCTTCACACAGTTCCTCCTTCTTTGCTCTCATTGCAGAGCGGGTGTCTTTGGTCGCCATCATGGCCTTTTCCGGGTCCATCGCCTTCGCCCGATTTTCTTCTTCAAGAAGCTGGCACTGGTCTGCAGTGTCTTTCAACTTTATAGTCATCTTGTCCATTTTTTCTTTGGTCTCGCTATGCGCGGCCTTCTCAGCTCTTAAATCTTCGGCCGCCTTCAAAGCGGCCGCATTATTACTCCTTGCTTGCTCCTTGGCTCGGGCAAGCTCCGCCCGAAGGGTCTCCACGGTGCCAGCTCCATCTGCAGTCACAACATATTAAAGATACTGGCATCACGCTACTCTTACTATGTGACATTCACCAAAAAAATCACCTACCATGTGCCTTGTCGAGCTGCTTGTTAACAAGCTCGATGTCGGCATCCGCCGCATCCAGTTGCCGCTTTAGTTCGGCAAACCCATAAGTCTGGCTAGCCACCGGAGCTTCAACCACCTGCACATGAAGGCGGTCTGGTTATTACCTGGGACTACGATCCTTTGTTTGCCGCCGTTCTTGAAGACAACCAGAGTCTCAGGGGCTACTATCTACACAGGGCACACCTAAAAATGTGCGGTACTATCACAAATGTATATCATTTCACGTACCTTAAAACCCGTCAGTAGACTCATAAAGGCTTCATGCAACCCGCTTTCGGTGGACGAAATCCTTTCAATCACCGTACCCATCAATGTACGGTGTTCTTCTAAGATAGTTGCTCGCTCTAGCAGATCCCTCAGTGCGTCCGACCGCATACCAGACGGTGCCAGATTCTTTTGTTTGCTCTCTTCAAGAGCTGGATGCTGGGGACTCCGGGTGACTATAGGATTATCTTCTGGCCTCACCAGATCCGGAGAGGCCCTCCTTGATGACACTTCAAGGTCGCCCGCTTCTTGAGCGGGGGAGGCGTTTCGCTCTCCATCATCTCCGGAAGAAGATCCCCCATAGACGGGCTCTGTTGAGAAGGGCTAAGATCCGAACTACAATATAAACACTTCGGTCATTTTCCTTGGAAGTAAGGTAGAATATCTTTACTATTAAGTATTTTTTGATCACTTACGGCTCGTTAGAGGGCTGATCCCCGCGCAGACTTTGTGCGGCAAAAGCACCCTCCGAGGCAGGACCCTCTGGTGGAGACTTCTTCTCCCGTTTGGAAGCCTTGGTTTTCGGATCTTCAGAGGCAGTCCTCTTCCTTCCCCGAAGCGAGAGAGGGTCAGATTCTTCCCCTTGGTTATCCTCCTTCATGGAGGTGCTCATTCCCTCGGTTGGAATTGGTAGCGATGGGGGCCCACTTTCGCCCTCATTATTCCCCCCTTTATCTTCCTTTGAGGGCCCCGGGCAAGGTGCTAGCTCGAGCATCTTTTCCAGTACCAGATTGTCCAAACCCTCATGAAGGGGGGCCGAACACCGAATCATCTTCGCCTTTGTTAGCCAGTCCTGGTCAAAGATGAAGGAAATATGCCCTAGAGGCAATAATAAAGTTATTATTTATTTCCTTATATCATGATAAAAGTTTATTATTCATGCTAGAATTGTATTAACTGGAAACATAATACATGTGTGAATACATAGACAAACAGAGTGTCACTAGTATGCCTCTACTAGACTAGCTTGTTAATCAAAGATGGTTATATTTCCTAACCATGGACAAAGAGTTGTCATTTGATTAATAGGATCACATCATTAGTTGAATGATCTGATTGACATGACCCATTCCATTAGCTTAGCACCCGATCGTTTAGTATGTTGCTATTGCTTTATTCATGACTTATACATGTTCCTATGACTATGAGATTATGCAACTCCCGTTTGCCAGAGGAACACTTTGTGTGCTACCAAACGTCACAACGTAACTGGGTGATTATAAAGGAGCTCGACAGGTGTCTCCAAAGGTACATGTTGGGTTGGCGTATTTCGAGATTAGGATTTGTCACTCCGATTGTCGGAGAGGTATCTCTGGGCCCTCTCGGTAATGCACATCACTTAAGCCTTGCAAGCATTGCAACTAATGAGTTAGTTGCGGAATGATGTATTACAGAACGAGTAAAGAGACTTGCCGGTAACGAGATTGAACTAGGTATGGGATACCGACGACCGAATCTCGGGCAAGTAACATACCGATGACAAAGGGAACAACGCATGTTGTTATGCGGTCTGACCGATAAAAGATCTTCGTAGAATATGTAGGAGCCAATATGAGCATCTAGGTTCCGCTATTGGTTATTAACCGGAGACGTGTCTCGGTCATGTCTACATTGTTCTCGAACCCATAGGGTCCGCACGCTTAAGGTTACGATGACAATTATATTATGAGTTTATGCATTTTGATGTACCGAAGGTTGTTCGGAGTCCCAGATGTGATCACGGACATGACGAAGAGTCTCGAAATGGTCGAGACATAAATATTTATATATTGGAAGCCTATGTTTGGATATCGAAAGTGTTCCGGGTGAAATCGGGATTTTACCGGAGTACCGGGAGGTTACCGGAACCCCCCGGGAGCTAGATGGGCCTGAATGGGCCTTAGTGGAAAAGAGAAGGGGCAGCCCAAAGTGGGCCGCGCGCCCCTCCCCTCCCTTGGTCCGAATAGGACAAGGAGAGGGGGCCGGCCCCCCTCTCTCTTCCCCCCCTCCGCGAGTCCTAATCCAACTAGGATTGGGGGGGGGGGATCCTACTCCTAGAGGGAGTAGGACTCCTCCTGGCGCGCCTCTCCTAGGCCGGCCGCACCCCCCTTGAGCCTTTATATATGGAGGCAGGGGCACCCCAGAGAGACAAGTTGATCCACGTGATCATGTTCTTAGCCGTGTGCGGTGCCCCCTTCCACCATAGTCCTCGATAATATTGTAGCGGTGCTTAGGCGAAGCCCTGCTGCGGTAGTGCATCAAGATCGTCACCACGCCGTCGTGCTGATAGAACTCTTCCCCGACACTTTGCTGGATCGGAGTCCGGGGATCGTCATCGAGCTGAACGTGTGCTAGAACTTGGAGGTGCCGTAGTTTCGGTGCTTGATCGGTCGGGCCGTGAAGACGTACGACTACATCAACCAAACACTTCCATTGTCGATCTACAAGGGTACATAGATCATACTCTTCCCTCTTGTTGCTATGCATCACCATGATTTTGCGTGAGCGTAGGAATTTTTTTGAAATTACTACGAAACCCAACAGTGGCATCCGAGCCTAGGTTTTATGTGTTGATGTTATATGCACGAGTAGAACACAAGTGAGTTGTGGGCGATATAAGTCATACTGCTTACCAGCATGTCATACTTTGGTTCGGCGATATTGTTGGATGAAGCGGCCCGGACCGACATTACGCGTACGCTTACGCGAGACCGGTTCTCCTGACGTGCTTTGCACATAGGTGGCTTGCGGGTGATAGTTTCTCCAACTTTAGTTGAACTGAGTGTGGCTACGCCCGGTCCTTGCGAAGGTTAAAACAGCACCAACTTGACAAACTATCGTTGTGGTTTTTGATGCGTAGGTAAGATTGGTTCTTGCTTAAGCCCGTAGCAGCCACGTAAAACATGCAACAACAAAGTAGAGGACGCCTAACTTGTTTTTGCAGGGCATGTTGCGATGTGATATGGTCAAGACATGATGCTAAATTTTATTGTATGAGATGATCATGATGGTGCTTCGGAGATGGAGATCACAAGCACAAGATGATGATGGCCATATCATATCACTTATATTGATTGCATGTGATGTTTATATTTTATGCATCTTATCTTGCTTTGTTTGACGGTAGCATTATAAGATGATCTCTCACTAAATTATCAAGAAGTGTTCTCCCTGAGTATGTACCGTTGCAAAAGTTCTTCGTGCTGAGACACCACGTGATGATCGGGTGTGATAGGCTCTACGTTCAAATACAACGGGTGCAAAACAGTTGCACACGTGGAATACTCAGGTTATACTTGACGAGCCAAGCATATACAGATATGGCCTCGGAACACGGAGACCGAAAGGTCGAGCATGAATCATATAGTAGATATGATCAACATAGTGATGTTCACCAATGAAACTACTCCATCTCACGTGATGATCGGACATGGTTTAGTTGATTTGGATCACGTAATCACTTAGAGGATTAGAGGGATATCTATCTAAGTGGGAGTTCTTTAAGTAATATGATTAATTGAACCTAAATTTATCATGAACTTAGTACCTAATAGTATCTTGCCTGTTTATGTATGATTGTAGATAAATGGCCCGTGCTGTTGTTCCGTTGAATTTTAATGCGTTCCTTGAGAAAGCAAAGTTGAAAGATGATGGTAGCAATTACACGGGATGGGTCCGTAACTTGAGGATTATCCTCATTGCTGCACAGAAGAATTACGTCCTAGAAGCACCGCTGGGTGCCAGGCCTGCTGCTGGAGCAACACCAGATGTTGTGAACGTCTGGTAGAGCAAAGCTGATGACTACTCGATAGTTCAGTGTGCCATGCTTTACGACTTAGAACCGGGACTTCAACGACGTTTTGAACGTCATGGAGCATATGAGATGTTCCAGGAGTTGAAGTTAATATTTCAAGCAAATGCCTGGATTGAGAGATATGAAGTCTCCAATAAGTTCTATAGCTGCAAGATGGAGGAGAACAGTTCTGTCAGTGAGCATATACTCAAAATGTCTGGGTATAATAATCACTTGATTCAAATGCGAGTTAATCTTCCAGATGATTGCGTCATTGACAGAATTCTCCAATCACTGCCACCAAGCTACAAGAGCTTCGTGATGAACTATAATATGCAAGGGATGAATAAGACTATTCCCGAGCTCTTCGCAATGCTGAAAGCTGCGGAGGTAGAAATCAAAAAGGAGCATCAAGTGTTGATGGTCAACAAGACCACTAGTTTCAAGAAAAAGGGCAAAGGGAAGAAGAAGGGGAACTTCAAGAAGAATAGCAAGCAAGTTGCTGCTCAAGAGAAGAAACCCAAGTCTGGACCTAAGCCTGAAACTGAGTGCTTCTACTGCAAGCAGACTGGTCACTGGAAGCGGAACTGCCCCAAGTATTTGGCGGATAAGAAGGATGGCAAGGTGAACACAGGTATATGTGATATACATGTTATTGATGTGTACCTTACTAATACTCGCAGTAGTACCTGGGTATTTGATACTGGTTCTATTGCTAATATTTGCAACTCGAAACAGGGACTACGGATTAAGCGAAGATTGGCTAAGGATGAGGTGACGATGCGCAAGGGAAATGGTTCCAAAGTCGATGTGATCGCAGTCGGCACGCTACCTCTACATCTACCTTCGGGATTAATATTAGACCTAAATAATTGTTATTTGGTGCTAGCGTTAAGCATGAACATTATATCTGGATCTTGTTTGATGCGAGACGGTTATTCATTTAAATCAGAGAATAATGGTTGTTCTATTTATATGAGTAATATCTTTTATGGTCATGCACCCTTGAAGAGTGGTCTATTCTTATTAAATCTCGATAGTAGTAACACACATATTCATAATGTTGAAACCAAAAGATGCAGAGTTAATAATGATAGTGCAACTTATTTGTGGCACTGCCATTTAAGTCATATTGGTGTAAAGCGCATGAAGAAACTCCATACTGATGGACTTTTGGAACCACTTGATTATGAATCACTTGGTACTTGCGAACCGTGCCTCATAGGCAAGATGACTAAAACACCGTTCTCCGGTACTATGGAGAGAGCAACAGATTTGTTGGAAATCATACATACAGATGTATGTGGTCTGATGAATATTGAGGCTCGTGGCGCATATCGTTATTTTCTCACCTTCACAGATGACTTAAGCAGATATGGGTATATCTACTTAATGAAACATAAGTCTGAGACATTTGAAAAGTTCAAAGAATTTCAGAGTGAAGTTGAAAATCATCGTAACAAGAAAATAAAGTTTCTACGATCTGATCGTGGAGGAGAATATTTGAGTTACGAGTTTGGTGTACATTTGAAACAAAGCGGAATAGTTTTGCAACTCACGCCACCCGGAACACCACAGCGTAATGGTGTGCCCGAACATCGTAAACGTACTTTACTAGATATGGTGCGATCTATGATGTCTCTTACTGATTTACCGCTATCGCTTTGGGGTTATGCTTTGGAGACGGCCGCATTCACGTTAAATAGGGCACCATCAAAATCCATTGAGACAATACCTTATGAACTATGGTTTGGCAAGAAACCAAAGTTGTCGTTTCTGAAAGTTTGGGGCTGCGATGCTTATGTGAAAAAGCTTCAACCTGATAAGCTCGAACCCAAATCGGAGAAATGTGTCTTCATAGGATATCCAAAGGAGACTATTGGATACACCTTCTATCACAGATCCGAAGGTAAGACTTTTGTTGCTAAATTCGGAAACTTTCTAGAGAAGGAGTTTCTCTCGAAAGAAGTGAGTGGGAGGAAAGTAGAACTTGACGAGGTAACTATACCTGCTCCCTTATTGGAAAGTAGTGCATCACAGAAAACTGTTTCTGTGACACCTACACCAATTAGTGAGGAAGCTAATGATAATGATGATGAAACTTCAGAACAAGATACTACTGAACCTCGTAGATCAACCAGAGTAAGATCCGCACCAGAGTGGTATGGTAATCCTGTTCTGGAAGTCATGCTACTAGATCATGATGAACCTACGAACTATGAAGAAGCGATGGTGAGCCCAGATTCCGCAAAATGGCTTGAAGCCATGAAATCTGAGATGGGATCCATGTACGAGAGCAAAGTGTGGACTTTGGTTGACTTGCCCAATGATCGGCAAGCAATTGAGAATAAATGGATCTTCAAGAAGAAGACTGATGCCGACGGTAATATTACTGTCTACAAAGCTCGACTTGTTGCAAAAAGGGTTTCGGCAAGTTCAAGGGATTGACTATGATGAGACCTTTTCACCCGTAGCGATGCTTAAGTCTGTCCGAATCATGTTAGCAATTGCCGCATTTTATGATTATGAAATTTGGCAGATGGATGTCAAAACTGCATTCCTGAATGGATTTCTGGAAGAAGAGTTGTATATGATGCAACCGGAAGGTTTTGTCGATCCAAAGGGAGCTAACAAAGTGTGCAAGCTCCAGCGATCCATTTATGGACTGGTGCAAGCCTCTCGGAGTTGGAATAAACGCTTTGATAGTGTGATCAAAGCATTTGGTTTTATACAGACTTTTGGAGAAGCCTGTATTTACAAGAAAGTGAGTGGGAGCTCTGTAGCATTTCTGATATTATATGTGGATGACATATTACTGATCGGAAATGATATAGAATTTCTGGATAGCATAAAGGGATACTTGAATAAAAGTTTTTCAATGAAAGACCTCGGTGAAGCTGCTTACATATTAGGCATAAAGATCTATAGAGATAGATCGAGACGTTTAATTGGACTTTCACAAAGCACATACCTTGACAAGATTTTGAAGAAGTTCAAAATGGATCAAGCAAAGAAAGGGTTCTTGCCTGTGTTACAAGGTGTGAAGTTGAGTCGGACTCAATGCCCGACCACTTTAGAAGATAGAGAGAAGATGAAAGATGTTCCCTATGCTTCAGCCATAGGCTCTATCATGTATGCAATGCTGTGTACCAGACCTGATGTGTGCCTTGCTATAAGTCTAGTAGGGAGGTACCAAAGTAATCCAGGAGTGGATCACTGGACAACGGTCAAGAACATCCTGAAGTACCTGAAAAGGACTAAGGATATGTTTCTCGTATATGGAGGTGACAAAGAGCTCATCGTAAACGGTTACGTTGATGCATGCTTTGACACTGATCCGGATGATTCTAAATCGCAAACCGGATACGTATTTACATTAAACGGTGGAGCTGTCAGTTGGTGCAGTTCTAAACAAAGCGTCGTGGCAGGATCTACGTGTGAAGCGGAATACATAGCTGCTTCGGAAGCATCAAATGAAGGAGTCTGGATGAAGGAGTTCATATCTGATCTAGGTATCGTACCTAGTGCATCGGGTCCAATGAAAATCTTTTGTGACAATACTGGTGCAATTGCCTTGGTGAAGGAATCCAGATTTCACAAGAGAACCAAGCACATCAAGAGACGCTTCAATTCCATCCGGGATCTAGTCCAGGTGGGAGACATAGAGATTTGCAAGATACGTACGGATCTGAATGTTGCAGACCCGTTGACTAAGCGTCTTCCATGAGCAAAACATGATCAGCACCAAGACTCCATGGGTGTTAGAATCATTACTGTGTAATCTAGATTATTGACTCTAGTGCAAGTGGGAGACTGAAGGAAATATGCCCTAGAGGCAATAATAAAGTTATTATTTATTTCCTTATATCATGATAAAAGTTTATTATTCATGCTAGAATTGTATTAACCGGAAACATAATACATGTGTGAATACATAGACAAACAGAGTGTCACTAGTATGCCTCTACTAGACTAGCTTGTTAATCAAAGATGGTTATATTTCCTAACCATGGACAAAGAGTTGTCATTTGATTAACAGGATCACATCATTAGTTGAATGATCTGATTGACATGACCCATTCCATTAGCTTAGCACCCGATCGTTTAGTATGTTGCTATTGCTTTATTCATGACTTATACATGTTCCTATGACTATGAGATTATGCAACTCCCGTTTGCCAGAGGAACACTTTGTGTGCTAGCAAACGTCACAATGTAACTGGGTGATTATAAAGGAGCTCTACAGGTGTCTCCAAAGGTACAAGTTGGGTTGGCGTATTTCGAGATTAGGATTTGTCACTCCGATTGTCGGAGAGGTATCTCTGGGCCCTCTCGGCAATGCACATCACTTAAGCCTTGCAAGCATTGCAACTAATGAGTTAGTTGCGGAATGATGTATTACAGAACGAGTAAAGAGACTTGCTGGTAACGAGATTGAACTAGGTATGGGATACCGACGACCGAATCTCGGGCAAGTAACATACCGATGACAAAGGGAACAACGCATGTTGTTATGCGGTCTGACCGATAAAAGATCTTCGTAGAATATGTAGGAGCCAATATGAGCATCCAGGTTCCGCTATTGGTTATTGACCGAAGACGTGTCTCGGTCATGTCTACATTGTTCTCGAACCCATAGGGTCCGCACGCTTAAGGTTATGATGACAGTTATATTATGAGTTTATGCATTTTGATGTACCGAAGGTTGTTCGGAGTCCCGGATGTGATCACGGACATGACGAGGAGTCTCGAAATGGTCGAGACATAAAGATTTATATATTGGAAGCCTATGTTTGGATATCGGAAGTGTTCCGGGTGAAATCGGGATTTTACCGGAGTACCGGGAGGTTACCGGAACCCCCCGGGAGCTAGATGGGCCTTAATGGGCCTTAGTGGAAAAGAGAAGGGGCAGCCCAAAGTGGGCCGCGCGCCGCTCCCCTCCCTTGGTCCGAATAGGACAAGGAGAGGGGGTCGGCCCCCCTCTCTCTTTTCCCCCCTCCGCGAGTCCTAATCCAACTAGGATTGGGGGGGGGGATCCTACTCCAAGAGGGAGTAGAACTCCTCCTGGCGCGCCTCTCCTAGGCCAGCCGCACCCCCCTTGAGCCTTTATATACGGAGGCAGGGGCACCCCAGAGAGACAAGTTGATCCACGTGATCATATTCTTAGCCGTGTGCGGTGCCCCGTTCCACCATAGTCCTCGATAATATTGTAGCGGTGCTTAGGCGAAGCCCTGCTGCGGTAGTGCATCAAGATTGTCACCACGCCGTCATGCTGACGGAACTCTTCCCCAACACTTTGCTGGATCGGAGTCCGGGGATCGTCATCGAGCTGAACGTGTGCTAGAACTCGGAGGTGCCGTAGTTTCGGTGCTTGATCGGTCGGGCCGTGAAGACGTACGACTACATCAACCAAACGCTTCCATTGTCGATCTACAAGGGTACGTAGATCATACTCTTCCCTCTCGTTGCTATGCATCACCATGATCTTGTGTGAGCATAGGAATTTTTTTGAAATTACTATGAAACCCAACAAAAGAGCGATTTCTCAGAATGACGTCAGGAAAGACGGTGTGTTCGGCTAGAGGATTACTTACTTGGTCGGCGGTGTAGTTGCTGCTCAGGCCCACGTCCTCGGTAGTATCTGGACACTCTATTTGGGGTCCAAAGAATGATTTATACATCTCCTCGTGCGTTAGGCCGAGGAAATTTTGAATAGTGCGCGGTCCTTCTGGGTTGAACTCCCACATGCGGAGGGGCCGACGTTTGCAAGGCTGGACTCGACGAACCAACATGACTTGCACCACCATAACCAGACCGAAATCTCCTTCGAAGAGATCTTGAATGCGGCTCTGCAGTATAGGCACGTCCTTGGCTGGACCCCAGCTCAGCCCTCTGCTAATCCATGACATCAGTTGTGGTGGAGGGCCCGAGCGGAAAGCAGGGGCAGCCGCCCACTTGGCACTTCTGGGAGCTGTGATGTAAAACCACTCCCGTTGCCATAATCTGGACACCTCTGGAAAGGAACCCTTTGGCCATGGAGCTCCAGCGATCTTGCTTATTAATGCGCCTCCGCACGCTACATGCTGCCCCTCGACCATCTTCGGCTTCACGTCAAAGGTCTTGAGCCACAGGCCGAAGTGAGGGGTAATACGGAGGAAGGCCTCACATACGACAATAAATGCCGAGATGTGGAGAAAGGAGTCCGGGGCTAGATCGTGGAAATCTAGCCCGTAATAGAACATCAAACCCCTAACGAAGGGATCCAGAGTGAGGCCTAGACCTTGGAGGAAGTGGGAGATGAACACAACGTTCTCGTTGGGTTCGGGAGTAGGGACGACCTGCCCTCGGGCAGGCAGCCGATGCGAAACCTCAGCGGTCAGGTATCTGGCCTCCCTCAACTTCTTGATATCCTCTTCCGTAACGGAGGAGGGCATCCACCGGCCTTGAAGGCTAGATCCGGACATGATTGAAGGTCCGAAGCACCTGACCTGGGCTTTGGGTGTTAGAACTCGAGGCGGGGGAAGGATTCGATTGAGCACGGGAGGGAAAAAAGTAAAAGCCTTGTCCCTTTATAAAGAGGGTGAATATCAAGCGTCCTCCTAGTGGCCGTTTGGGACGTGCCTAAAATCTAGGAGTCCTAGGCACGGTTGGGTTACCCACGACCGTATTGATGAGAATCCCGTAATTAGGGGAACACGATCTCTGCTTTGACAAGACGTGTCAAGAAACCGCCTCGCGTTATGTGTGGAGCTGGTTGAAGAGAAACGGTTCGAATAATCACCAAAGCCATGGCCTCATGTCATGTAGCCAAAGCATGTCAGCAGATTAAGATTTGTGGAAATATTATTCTCTCTACGGTGGTATGTGGAATTTATTTTGCAGGGTCGGACACTATCCTGGTATTCAAACTCTTCTGTGATGTGTTCGGAGGAGGAACCCGCCTTGCAATGCCGAAGACAACACTGCATGCCAGACTCATCGTCATTGAAGCCTGGTTCAGGGGCTACTGAGGGAGTCCTGGATTAGGGGGTCTCCGGACAGCCGGACTATATCCTTTGGCCGGACTGTTGGACTATGAAGATACAAGATTGAAGACTTCGTCCCATGTCCGGATAGGACTCTACTTGGCGTGGAAGGCAAGCTAGGCAGTACGGATATGGATATCTCCTCCTTTGTAACCGACCTTGTGTAACCCTAGCCCCTCCCGGTGTCTATATAAACCAGAGGGTTTTAGTCCATAGGACAACAAATAATCATACCATAGGCTAGCTTCTAGGGTTTAGCCTCTCCGATCTCGTGGTAGATCAACTCTTGTAATACCCATATCATCAAGAATAAATCAAGCAGGACGTAGGGTTTTACCTCCATCAAGAGGGCCCGAACCTGGGTAAAACATAGTGTTCCCTGCCTCCTGTTACCATCCGCCTTAGACGCACACTTCGGGACCCTCTACCCGAGATCCGCCGGTTTTGACACCGACAGTAGCAGCCAAGGAAGCCCGCTCCAAAATCAGAGCGACGAAGGAGGAGCTACGTCAAGCTGTGGATATCGTGGCTGGGAAGCCCTTCTTGTTGCGGTCTAAGTTCGGAGATCCGAAGTATGCTCCTCTTGATCAACTGTGGAGTTCTGCGGACGCCTACGTGGATTTGGCAGCAAGTGCTGCTGATGCGGCCGAGTACTTCAAGGATCAAAAAGATCGTGAAGTGAAAAAGTTGTTCTGGTCACAATTCCATGCTCCAGTGCGTCCGCTGCTGTTGAATGAGTGAATGGCCGAGTGGGCCGAGCTCCATAGGTTGTGCATCATCTGTGGCCGGGAGGGCCAAGGCCGAATAGTTACTTTAGTTTAGTGCAACAATTCCTTGGTGCTGTGCCGCACATCGACGCTATGAAGAGGTCGGCGTGCATAGAGGGTGCGCGGATGGCATTTGCCCATGTCAAAACATACTAGGCAGAGATGGAGGCCACCACTATTGCAACACAGGGTTCGGCCGTGGGCCGAGTGGCTGCCGAGCACTACTTTGAAGAGGTCCTTGAGGGCGCTCGTTCGATAGAGGCTCAGTGCTCGAAAAATATTATGTTCTAGTGACATGTATTCCCATTGTAAAAACAATGTTTTATTGAATTATAAAGGTTGTGTTTATACTTTTTCCCGAAAGTATTATGATGCCTCCTGTGTGGCCGTTTATGTATATATGTATATAACCTGAAAGTTTGCAGTCGTCGGCTTCCGCCCCCACGCATATAATGCGGGGGTGTTCGCAAAAAATGCGTATTCACACTTGATCCAACGTCTTGGTCCATGAAGGAGGTGGTAGCGCAGCGAACGAGGCAATCAGACTATATTGCTTTAACACTTTCACTTAGCCATAGGAGTTTGATGGTGGGGCTACTATATAGCCTCTGGTACTTCTCCGCTCGTCCGAATATGGGGCACGTATGTACATGACCGGGAAACGGCCCTTCGTTAATGCGGAGGAATCCCGAGGATTCCGCTGAGTCATCGAGTGGTTGACCAGTCTCGCGCTACATCATGACAGTCAGTTTTTGGCTTTCTCTACTGAGGTGCTCATCCGGATGAACCAGGGCACAATCGCAGTAGTTCTCCCAGTGCTACCTTAGCCAATATAGCGGAACATAAGGTACCAAAACATGGGATCCGGGCAAACCCAACATTTGACCAAAGACATGATTCGGAGCTGATGCATATACAGCCAAACTCGCGACGCCGAACACTCCCTATGGTATTCGGTCTTTATAACATATACCGGGCTGAATAATGCCCCGTAATAATAAACCCCGAGTGTCCAGGTACGTGCAATGTCCTGACGTGGCCACATGCCAATAACGTCAGCATCCTTCTCGGTTGTATTGAGTATCCGGAGGATGTGAACAACAAGAGACAGTAAAAAAGGTTTACGCAGGGTCTTAATCTGAAAGGAAACATTTGAGCAGGTCCCTGATGCACGTCTGCGCCCGTATCTCCGTTGTGCCGTGTCCTAGACGGGTGTAGCACGATTGTCATCTGTAAAAGAGAAGAACTTAGGTGAAAGTTGTCGTGCCAGAAAATTGGTTATTATCAATAAACCATTAAAATTCAAAATAAGTCAAGTTTGAGCCGGACTAGCCCTGATTACACGCGGGAAGCCCCTGGTACCGTCTATGAGGGTTTGACCATCAAACCAATCGCATGTGTATGTGGTGATGCGCCTGACTCGTCTAACTGTGTCCGTGGTCTTGACGACCTGTCATTTTTTTCTAGTTGGTGAGGCCGTCTAGTGTTCGGCTGTTAAAGCCGCCGCACATTCTTCCGCACGTAGAGAACGCTTAGTGTTTCCGCTAACTGTGATGGTGCCCCGTGGACCGGGCATCTTGAGCTTGAGAGAAGCGTAATGCGGTATTGCATTAAAACGAGCGAAAGCCGCTCTTCCGAGTAGTGCTTGATAGCCACTTCGGAATGGAGCAATGTAGAAAGTTAACCTTTCGGTTCAGAAGTTGTCGGGAGAGCCGAATACAACCGCTTGTAATAGAGAGCCCGTACAGCGGGCCTATGGGCCTGGTATTACTCCCTTGAAGGCGGTATTATTGTGGCTTATTTATGTCGGGTCTATCCCCATTTTGCGGACAGTGTCCGGATATATCAGGTTTAGACCACTGCCGCCGTCCATGAGGACTCGTGCGAGATGATATCCATTTATTATTGGGTGTAACACCAAGGTAGCCAATCCTTCATGCCGGATGCTTGTCGCGTGATCCCCGCGATCAAAAGTGATCGGGCAGGCCAACCAAGGGTTGAACCTAGGGGTGACGAGCTGTATGTCACGTGTGTCTTGGAGTGCATGTTTGCTTCTCCTCTTCGTCACATGGATCATGTTTACTATTTTAATCTCTGGTGGGAATTTTTTCTGTCCTCCAGTGCTTTGCTGGCGAGGCTCGTCCTCGTCTTCGCCTGGTGTCTCCCCCCTTATGTTCGACGTTTAGCTTACCGGCCCGCTTGAAGACCCATCATTCTCTGTGGGTGTGATTTGCAGGTTTATCGGGGGTGCCATGAATCTGACATAGTTTGTCAAGAATCTTGTTTAGGCCAGACGGTCCGTCTCTGCTGCCTTTGAAAGGCTTTTTCCACTGACTTGGTAGAGAGCCCCTGAATCCAGCGTTTACCGCCGTATTATCTGGGCTATCTTCTTTATTTCGACGCTTGCTTTTATTGCGTCGTGGTTTTCCATTGCCATCCCCGACTTCGGATGTGCTTGGGTCGCTGGTGCTACTGCGGGCTAACCAGCTATCTTCGCCCGCGCAAAAGCGGGTCATGAGGCTTGTTAGGGATGCCATTGTCCTCGGTTTTTCTTGGCCGAGGTGTCTGGCAAGCCATTCGTCTCGGACGCTGTGTTTGAAAGCTGCTAATGCTTTGGCGTCCGGACAGTCGACGATTTGGTTCTTCTTGGTGAGAAACCTGTTCCAAAGTTTTCGGGCGGACTCTCAGTACTGTTGAATTATATGACTTAAATCGTCTGCATCCGGAGGTCGGACATAGGTCCCTTGAAAATTAGCCCGGAAAGCATCCTCGAGCTCCTCCCAACTTCCAATTGAGTTTTTGGGGAGGCTTTTCTGCCAGTGCCGAGCTAGTCCTTTAAGCTTGAGGGGAAAGTATTTAATGGCATGGAGATCGTCTCCGCGAGCCATATGGATATGGAGGATAAAGTTCTCAATCCAGACCCCAGGGTCTGTGGTCCCATCGTACGCCTCTATGTTCACTGGTTTGAATCCTTCTGGGAATTCATGGTCCATCACCTCATCGGTGAAACATAGGGGGTGTGCGTCACCCCTGTATTGGGATGTGCCATGGCGTTCAGACGGTTGTAGTATTCGGTTTTGATTTTGTGCTGGAGCGCGCTTCCTAGATCCATAGATGGATCTGGTCGTACCAGATTTTTGGCACAAGTCCTCACGTAGATATTGTGTTGACTTATGTGCGACTTTGTTAGCTTCTCTATTGCGGTCACAAGGTGGTGGATCCGGCCGGTTGGCCGTTTCATTTTTTGGCTGTGTGGGCTCTAAGGCCTCATAGTCGAATTCAGGTAATAGCTTGCGCTTTGGATAGCTCTTTGTGTGGTAACTTCCACCATGCTTTGCTTAGTTGTCGAGCACTTTGTTCCACCTGTTGTTGAGCCTATTCTATGCGGCCTTAAGCCTTTGCTTTTGCCTTTTCAGACTCCTCGCTATGGCAATAAGCCTTCTGCGGAGGTTCTCTTGCTCCGAGTGCGTTTCTGGGATGATGTGTGCATCTTCGTCCGGACTGTTTTCCTCCCTAGAGGGGGTTTGATGAGGTTTATCCTCGGCGTTGCCATGTTCGAACGTCGGATCCGTACTATGTTCGCCGCTTGCAGCTTCATCGTGCTCTGCCGCCGGGGCAATGTGGTCGTCGTTTCTTCTGGAGTCGACTGGAGTATTATTTTCTCTTGCGTTGTTATCGCTGTTTTTTCTATGGCGGGACTTAGAGTGGCGCCGCTGACGTCGGCGCTTGGGTTGCTTCTTGGAGGGGCCATCCTCTGTAGTCTCTTCGCCATTGCCTTCTTTGGGTGTATCCACCATGTATATGTCATGTGATGAAGTGGTTGTCTGGCACCCTGTGGGCGCTGGTTCTTGTTTGTCTCCTGCATCTTCGTCCATGCCATCGATGTCTTCGGAGTCGAACTTGAGCATGTCGGTTAAGTCGTTGACAGTGGCTACTAAGTGGGTGGTGTGTGGGCAGCGAATTCCTTCGCCGTCCGCATCCCATTCTAGCTGGACGTAGTTTGGCCAAGGTTCTCCTGACAAGGAGAGAGACCTTAATGAATTTAGCACATTGCCGAAAGGCGAGTGCTGAAAGATATCCGCGGAGGTGAACTCCATGATCGGCGCCCAGTCAGATTCGATAGGCACGGATGCAGGTGGCTCGAGACCATGACCGGAGACGAATCCAGTGGTTCGGCGACACGGCTCTCGTAAGGGGTGAAGTCAGTATCCGGCTCCATCTCCACTGAGAGTGCGGCTTCCATGGCGGGGTCTATCCCTCCATCCTTGGATGGCACGATTTGCTCCAGATTGAAAGCCAAAGTAGTTGCAGATGCGATCTCTCGAACACTGTCCGACGACAGAGTTACGTCGTGCTCGTCGTGACTGTGCGGCGCACCTGACACGAGCTCGAATCCGTCGAAGATCAAGTATCCGCGGATGTCGGCAGTGTAGTTTAAGTTTCCGAATCTGACCTAATGGCCAGGGGCGTAGCTCTCGATCTGCTCCAGATGGCCAAGCGAATTGGCCCGTAGTGCGAAGCCGCCGAATACAAAGATCTGTTCGGGGAGGAAAACCTCACCCTGGACCGCATCGCTACCGATGATCGAAAGAGCCATCAAGCCTTATGATGACGACATAGTGGAACTCTCAATGAAAGCACCAATGTCGATGTCAAAACCGGTGGATCTCGGGTAGGGGGTCCCGAACTGTGCGTCTAAGGCGGATGGTAACAGGAGGCAGGGGACATGATGTTTATCCAGGTTCGGGCCCTCTTGATGGTGGTAATACCCTATGTCCTGCTTGATTGTTCTTGATGATATGAGTATTACAAGAGTTGATCTACCACGCGATCATAGAGGCTAAAACCCTAGAAGCTAGCCTATGGTATGATTGTATGTTGTCCTACGGACTAAACCCTTCGGTTTATATAGACACCGGAGGGGGCTAGGGTTACACAGAGTCAGTTACAAGGGAGGAGATCTACATATCCGTATTGCCTAGATTGCCTTCCACGCCAAAGAGAGTCCCATCCGGACACGGGACGAAGTCTTCAATCTTGTATCTTCATAGTCCAACAGTCCGGCCAAAGGATATAGTCCGACTGTCCGGAGAACCCCTAATCCAAGACTCCCTCACCACCCATGGCGCGCCCCTCCTGGCCACCGGCCTCTCCCCCCTCCTTTATATACGTGGGCAGGGGGCACCCCAAAGGCACATCAATTGTTCTCTTAGCCATGTGCAGTGCCCCCCTCCACAATTTACTCCTCCGGTCATAGCGTCGTAGTGCTTAGGCGAAGCCCTGCGTGGATCAAATCACCAACACCGTCTCCATGCCGTCGTGCTGACGGAACTCTCCCTCGACCCTCAGCTGGATCAAGAGTTTGAGGGACATCATCGAGCTGAACGTGTGCTGAACACAAAGGTGCCGTACGTTCGGTACTTGGATCGGTTGGATCGTGAAGACTTTCGACTACATCAACCGCGTTAACCTAATGCTTCTGCTTTCGGTCTATGAGGGTACATGGACACACTCTTCCCCTCTCATTGCTATGCATCTCCTAGATAGATCTTGCATGAGCATAAGAAAATTTTCGAAATTGCATGCATGCTACGTTCCCCTACAGTGGCATCCAAGCCAGGTCTATGCGTAGATGATATGCACGAGTAGAGCACACAGAGTTGTGGGCGATAATAGCCATACTGCTTACCACCAACGTCTTACTTTGATTCGACAGTATTGTTGGATGAAGCGGCCTGGACCAACATTACATGACCGCGTTCATGAGTGTTCTACCGACGTGCTTTACACACATGTGGCTGGCGGGTGTCTGTTTCTCCAACTTTAGTTGAATCGAGTTTGACTATGGCCAATCCTTGTTCAAGGTTAAAACAACACACTTGACGAAAATCATTGTGGTTTTGATGCATAGGTAAGAACAGTTCTTGCTAGAAGCCCGTAGCAGCCACGTAAAACTTACAACAACAAAGTTAAGGATGTCTAACTTGTTTTTGCAGGTCATGTTGTGATGTGATATGGTCAAGACATGATGTGATATACATTGTTGTATGAGATGATCATGTTTTGTAAGTTATCGGCAATCGGCAGGCGCCATATGGTTGTCTTCTTATTGTATGAATTGCGATCGCCATGTAATTGCTTTACTTTATCACTATGTGTTAGCTATAGTCGTAGTAGCAATAGTTGGCGAGACGAGCATGATGCTACGATGGAGATCAAGGTGTCAAGCCGGTGACGATGGAGATCATGACAGTGCTTTGGAGATGGAGATCAAAGGCACAGGACGACGATGGCCATAATATGTCACATATTTTGATTGCATGCGATGTTTATCTTTTATGCATCTTATTTTGCTTAGTACGGCGGTAGCATTATAAGATGACCCCTCACTAAATTTCAAGGTATAAGTGTTCTCCCTAAGTATGCACCGTTGCTACAGTTCGTCGTGCCGAGACATCACGTGATGATCGGGTGTGATAAGCTCTACGTTCACATACAACGGGTGCAAGCCAGTTTTACACATGCAAAATACTCGGGTTAAACTTGACGAGCCTAGCATATGAAGATATGGCCTCGGAACACTGAAACTGAATGGTCGAACGTGAATCATATAGTAGATATGATCAACATAGATATGTTCACCATTGAAAACTACTCCATCTCACGTGATGATCGGACATGGTTTAGTTGATATGGATCACGTGATCATTTAGATGACTAGAGGGATGTCTATCTAAGTGGGAGTTCTTAAGTAATATGATTAATTGAACTATAATGTATCATGAACTTAGTACCTGATAGTTTTTTTGCAGTCTATGTTGTTGTAGATCAATGGCCCGTGCTACCGTTCCCTTGAATTTTAATGCGTTGCTAGAGAAAGCTAAGTTGAAAGATGATGGTAGCACTACACAGAATGGGTCCGTAACTTGAGGATTATCCTCATTGCTGCAAAGAAGAATTACGTCCTGGAAGCACCACTAGGTGCAAGACCTACTGCAGGAGCAACTCCGGACGTTATGAATGTCTGGCAGAGCAAAGCTGATGACTACTCAATAGTTCAGTGTGCCATGCTTTACTGCTTAGAATCGGGACTTGAAAGACGTTTTGAACATCATGGAGCATTTCAGATGTTCCAAGAGTTGAAGTTAATATTTCAAGCAAATGCCCGAGTTGAGAGATATGAAGTCTCCAACAAGTTCTATAACTGCAAGATGGAGGACAACAGTTCTGTCAGTGAACACATTCTTAGAATGTCTGGGTACCATAAACACTTGACTCAGCTAGGAGTTAATCTTCCTGATGATAGTATCATTGACAGAGTTCTTCAATCACTGCCACGAAGCTATAAAGGCTTCGTGATCAACTATAATATGCAAGGGATGGAAAAGACAATTCCCGATCTCTTCGCGATGCTAAAGGCTGCGGAGGTAGAAATCAAGAAGGAGCATCAAGTGTTGATGGTTAACAAGACTAATAGTTTCATGAAGAATGGCAAAGGGAAGAAGGGGAACTTCAAGAAGAATAACAAGCAAGTTGCTACTCCCGGGAAGAAGCATAAGTCTGGACCTAAGCCTGTAACTGAGTGCTTCTACTACAAAGGGACTGGTCACTGGAAGCGGAACTGCCCCAAGTATTTGGCAGATAAGAAGGATGGCAAAGTGAAAGGTATATTTGATATACATGTTATTGATGTGTACCTTACTAATGCTTGTAGTAGCGCCTTTGTATTTGATACTGGTTCTGTTGCTCATATTTGCAACTCAAAATAGGGGCTATGGATTAAACGAAGATTGGCTAAGGACGAGGTGACGATGCGCGTAGGAAATTGTTCTAAAGTCAATGTGATCGCCGTCGGCACGCTACCTCTACATCTACCTTAGGGATTAGTTTTAGACCTAAGTAATTGTTATTTTGTGCCAACATTGAGCATGAACATTATATCTAGATCTTGTTTGATGCGAGATGGTTATTCATTTAAAATCTGAGAATAATGGTTGTTCTATTTATATGAGTAATACCTTTTAAGGTCATGCACCCTTGATGAGTGGTCTATTTTTGTTAAATCTTGATTGTAGTGATACACATATTCATAATATTGAAGCCAAAAGATGCAAAGTTAATAATGATAGTGCAACTTATTTGTGGCACTGCCGTTTAGGTCATATTGGTGTAAAGCACATGAAGAAACTCCATGCTGATGGGATTTTGGAATCACTTGATGATTGCGATCCATGCCTCATGGGCAAGATGACTAAGACTCTGTTCTCCGGAACAATGGAGCGAGCAACTGACTTATTGGAAATAATACATACTGATGTATGCGGTCCGATGAGTGTTGAGGCTCGCGGCGGGTATCATTATTTTTTGACCTTCACAGATGATTTGAGCAGATATAGGTATATCTACTTAATGAAACATAAGTCTGAAACATTTGAAAAGTTCAAAGAATTTCAGAGTGAAGTGGAAAATCATCGTAACAAGAAAATAAAGTTTCTACGATCTGATCGTGGAGGTGAATATTTGAGTTATGAGTTTCGTCTTCATTTGAAACAATGTGGAATAGTTTCGCAACTCACGCCACCTGGAACACCACAGCGTATTGGTGTGTCTGAACATCGTAACCGTACTTTATTAGATATGGTGCGATCTATGATGTCTCTTACCAATTTACCACTATCATTTTGCGGTTATGCTTTAGAGACGGCTGCATTCACGTTAAATAGGGCACCATTAAAATCCGTTGAGACGACAACATATGAACTGTGGTTTGACAAGAAACCTAAGCTGTCGTTTCTTAAAGTTTGGGGCTGCGATGGTTATGTGAAAAAGTTTCAACCTGATAAGCTCGAACCCAAATCGGAAAAATGCGTCTTCATAGGATACCCAAAGGAGACTGTTGGGTACACCTTCTATCACAGATCTGAAGGCAAGATATTCATTGCTAAGAATGGATCCTTTCTAGAGAAGGAGTTTCTCTCGAAAGAAGTGAGTGGGAGGAAAGTATAACTTGATGAGGTAATTGTACCTTCTCCCGAATTGGACAGTAGTTCATCACAGAAATCAGTTCTAGTGATGCCTACACCAATTAGTGAGGAAGTTAATGATCATGATCATGAAACTTCAGATCAAGTTACTACCGAACCTTGTAGGTCAAGCAGAGTACGTTCTGCACCAGAGTGGTATGTGAATCCTATTCTGGAAGTCATGTTACTAGACCATGCATGACGAACCAACGAACTATGAGGAAGCGATGATGAGCCCAGATTCCGCGAAATGGCTTGAGGCCATGGAATCTGAGATGGGATCTGAGGGAGTCCTGTATTAGGGGGTCTTCGGACAGCCGGACTATATCCTTTGGCCGGACTGTTGGACTATGAAGATACAAGATTGAAGACTTTGTCTCGTGTCTGGATGGGACTGTACTTGGCGTGGAAGGCAAGCTAGACAATATGGATATGTATATCTCCTCCTTTGTAACCGACCTTGTGTAACCCTAGCCCCCTCCGGTGTCTATATAAACCGGAGGGTTTTAGTCCGTAGGACAACATACAATCATACCATAGGCTAGCTTCTAGGGTTTAGCCTCTACGATCTTGTGGTAGATCAACTCTTGTAATACCCATATCATCAAGAATAAATCAAGCAGGACGTAGGGTTTTACCTCCATCAAGAGGGCCCGAACCTGGGTAAAACATCATGTCCCCTGCCTCCTGTTACCATCCGCCTCAGACGCATAGTTCGGGACCCCCTACCCGAGATCTGCCGGTTTTGACACCGACATTGGTGCTTTCATTGAGAGTTCCTTTGTGCCGTCGCCAGAAGGAAGGATGTCTTGTCTCGTCTTTAAAGATGGTACTACTGTTGGAGGAGCTTTGGCTGTCGGCCAAACTCTCCGGCTAGGCGGTTTCATCATGACCGCCTGTTCGGCATCCGCGGCGATGATGACTTCTCGGGTCATCGAAAACAGCCTTCACGTCAAATTGGCACTCGCCGAATAGATGAATCCAATGGAGCTCGCCTCCTTAAACGAGCTCTTGGATCGCATCGCCGCCTTGGGAGTCGCTATGGACTATGATCGGATTGGGCTTAAACCCGATCAAAGGAAGATTAACTCTCCACCGGTCACCCATCATATTGCAGTGGTGGAGGAACAATGCGGCGACCTTTCCTCTATCTTGAGGACCAACTATGTCCGGATTCCCGAGATCTCCGAGCCGGACGCCTGTTCGCGGGAGGACAACATCCAATCCCTGAACTTAGAGTCAGGCAGCGGGCCAGGATTATCGGGTAACACCCCGGAACCGGAACTTTCCAAAATTGCACTACTAGGAAAAGGGCTATAGATAGGATTGACACTAATGGCGCACCAGGGAGGCAGTGCGCCACTACTATATACTAATGACGCACCAGTTGGTGATGCGCCACTAGTGTGGAAGACACTAATGGCGCACCAGAAAACAGGTGCGTCATTAGTGATATTTTTTTTTCATTTTTACATACATACTAATGGCGCATCCTACCGAATTGCGCCATTACTAGTTCTAACTAGTAATGGCGCACCAGACAGGGAGTGCGCGAGTACTGAATTTTTTTATTCTTTTTTTTTGCAAAACTACTAATGGCGCACCGCCTCACAGTGCGCCATTACTAGTTTAAACTACTAATGGCGCACCCTGTAGAAGTGCGCCATTAGTGTATATTTTGATATCATGAATATTTTTAAATATCATGGGCACTTTTTGATATCATGAATATTTTTAAATTTCATGGGCACTTTTTGAATTCATGAATATTTTTTCAAATTTGATGATATTTTTTCATATTCAATATGATAAAATATTGAATATTCATGAGGACACTCGATCTCGATCCCCCTCCATCTCGATCTCGATTCCCCCTCCATCTCGATCTCGATTTCCCCTCCATCTCGATCTCGATCCCACCCGCGCCTCCTCTCCCCTCTTCATTTTAAAAAAATAATAATAAAAAAGTGTAGACTACAATTGTTGTTAAACAACAATTATTACTGTTTTTATAAAAAAATATTACTGTTTCATATTCATATTCATTTTCTGTAAAAAATTATTACATGCAACAAAAAAATTACTTATGGCGCACCTCTGGCTGGTGCGCCATTGCTATATATATATATATATATATATATATATATATATATATATATATATATATATATATATATATATATATATATAAAAGATTACTAATGGCGGACCTCTGCCTGGTGCGCCATTGCTATGTAAAAAAAAGATTACTAATGGCGCACCTCTGCCCGGTGCGCCATTGCTATGTAAAAAAAAGATTACTAATGGCGCACCGACAACTGGTGCGCCATTAGTAAGATTCCCCCTAGCTAATTCTCTCCCTCTCGCCAGATCCCCTTCATCCCTCTCCCTCGCCCCCTAGCTACTTCCCCCCGCTGCCCACGACCCACGCCGCCGCCGACCCCCCGCACCCTCCCCCGCTCCACCGCTGCTGACGACCCACCGCACCCTTCCCCGCTCCACCGCCGCCGCCGACCCCCCGCACCCTCCCCCGCTCCACCGCCGCCGCCGACCCCCTGCACCCTCCCCCGGCCCGCTCCACCGCAGCCGCCGACACCACGCACCCTCCCCCGCTTTTTGATAATATTTTCAAATAACAAATTTGATGATATTTTCAAATAACAAATTTGATGATATTTTCAATTAAAAATAAAAAACAAATTTGATGATATTAAAAAAACATATTTGATGATATATTTTGTTCTAGTCCTCATGAAAATAACAAATTTGATAAAAAAACAAATTATTAGATGCAACAAGAAATAATCAAAAAAAGAAGTTACTAATGGCGCACGAGAGGAGGGTGCGCCATTGCTATCAGAAAAAAAAGTTACTAATGGCGCACCAGAGAATGGTGCGCCATTGCTATGAGTGTTTTTATGGTGCACCCCTTGATGGTGCGCCATTACTAACATTCCCCCCTCTATAGCTGGATACCCGGCCCTTCCACTACGGGAAACAGCTAATTTGCCATCAGTGGACATCTTTGCTGTCAGCTTCTCGTCGTGGCAGACGGCAAAGAGCTGTTTTGCCGTCTGCAGCTGACGGCAAAGAATGACTAATGGCAAAACATATTTTGCCGTCTGCATTTTTTATTACAGACGGCAAAGTAATCTTTGCTGTCTGCGTTTTTTATTACTGATGGCAACGATCATGCTTTTCCGTCTACAAATAAATACACAGACGGCAAAGACTTTGTCGTCTGCGTTTTTAATTACAGACGGCAAAGTATGACATTTGCCATCTGTAATAAAAAAAGCGGACGACGAAGACATACTTTGTCGTCTGTATAAAAAACATAGACGGCAAAGAAGAAGCACACCACGCGGATCGATCCCACGGATCGATGATGTGGCGGTCCCTCCAAATGCACGCAGCCCCACCCATCCTGACACACCCACTAACCCAAGCCCACAGCCCCACCCACCCACCCACCAACGCACGCACACCACACAACCACTCACACCACGGAACCCACAACGGGCCATCCTGACACACCCACGCACGAAGCCCACGCCACCACACATCCATGGCCGGTGGGGGCAAGCAGGCCATCCACGCGGGCGGTGAGCAGGGAGGCCGCGCGGGCAGGGAGCAGGGCGGCCGCTCGGGCAGCAAGCTTGGCGGATGCGTGGGCGGGGAGCAGGGCGGCCGCGCGAGCAGCGAGCTTGGTGGATGAGCGGGTGACGAGCATGGCGGACGTGCGGGCGGCAAGCATGGCACGCGGCGGCGAGCTTAGCGGATGCGCGGGCGACGAGCATGGCGGACGTGCGGGCGAGGAGCATGGCGCGCGGCGGCGGCTCACTCCACCATCGACTACTCAACGCAGGAGTGCGGTGGCTTCTTCCCTCGGGCGTGCAGCGGCCTCTTCCCTTGAGCATGGCGCGTGACGGCCACTACAGAGGAGATCCTCCCTCCGATGTCGTCCACCCGATGCTGCACTGGCACGTGGCGGTGCCCCTCTATCTCTCTCTCTCCAGGAACCAGCAAGCACGGCCGAGCGAGCGGCGGGGGCGAGCGTGGCTTTCCAGTGGCGCGGTGAGCAGGGCGAGGTGGCGGCAGTGGTGTCCTTGTGCCCGGCGAGAAGGACGGCCGACGGTGAAGTACCTGTTGCTGCGATGGGCTTGATTGCTTTTCCATTTTAGTTTCTAGGGGTCCTTGTGTAAATTTTCAGGACAGATTTGTAACTTGTCTGTAACTCCACCGATGATGAATGCAAGACAGCACGACCGTGTCCAATCAAAAATCTTTGTGAGCTGAACCTGTTTTGGTTTGTTATTCGTGTGTCCGGCGAGATGCACTGCTTGGACCTCACTTTTAAAAAAAATGAAAAAACAATCTTTGCCGTCTGTACTTTAGTCTGGCTAACGACAAAGCATACGTTTTGGCTGATGGCAAAGAACACGTTTTTTGCCGTCTGTTATTTTTGCGGCAGACAACAAAACCGTATTGACTGACGGCAAAATCTTTGCCGTCATCTCAACAAAAAGCTGACGGCAAAGTATTCTTTGCCGGCTTATCTTTGCCGTCTGAGTTTGCCGTCTGCTTCCTGACGGCAAAATCTTTGCCGTCTGGATTTGGGTCTTTGCCGTCTGTGATCCACAGACGGCAAATTACCTGTTTCCTGTAGTGTTCGCCCGATACCTCCTTCCCTCTCCCTCGCCAGATCCCCTTCCATCCCTCACCACACCCACTCCGGCTCCCCCGCGCCGCCGCCCCCGCGCCCCCCGACCCGCGAAGCACGTGGCTGCTGGCCTCCCCACGACCAACCGAGGCGCCCAGGAGGACCGCCGTCGTCCTCCTCTTTGACTACGAGGACCCGGACGAGCTCGGGCGCCCTCGAGCCACCCCTTCGACGCTGCCGCCGACCTCGACCCCGACCCCTCCGGCGACTGGCCACGCCCGCCCAGGTACCTCTCCTCCTTCCTCCCTCTCCACCCTTCCTCCCCATTCCCTCCCTCCCTAGTTCTTCTTGCTATATGGATCAGAACATCAAGAGTTATCATCAAGCTCACTACACTAGAACAAGCTCACTACACTACACTACACTACACTACACATGCTTAAACTCTGAACATAAACAAACACCAGCAATGCAATATGTAAACTACCTCTGTTTCTAGGAAACAAGAGTTATCATCAATGCTTTTGAGTTTATTAAGTACCTTCAGTTCTGAGTTTTAAATGTCAAAACAGCTTCACAGAATCTTGAATCCTCCAAATCACTCTTAACAGTTCTGCATTGCACAAAGGCAGCAATGAGCCAATGATATCAGTAGCAATAATAGGTGCTTACATTCTCATAATGTCAGTATTAGTTAACCAAAATTCAACCTACAGAGTTCTAGTACAGTGAGTAACTCCCAATTCTTTTAATAGAAGCACAATTAACAACACAACTAGGGAGTCTAGGACAATGCCACCAGATAGAATTTGATGGAAAAACGTTCTTCCAGAACCTTCAAGCCACAATCATACATAGAGTGGCTGATCATATAAGTTATATTTAAATAAACATCAACTAAACTTGATGACAAGAAAAACTACAATCACATTGATACAAACTAGAGCATATAGCAATAGTAAATTGCTGCTCCATATAGCAATAGTAATGCACCTAATCAACATTGTAGAGCATCCTGTTACAAACTTGTTCTGATCCTGCAAATTAATGGGGAGGAAGAACTAGGGAGGGAGGGAATGGTAATGGTTCAGAGAAGAACAATAGTAATGCTCCATATAGCAATAGTAATGCTCCATATGTTCTAATCCATATAGCAAGAAGAACTAGGGAGGGAGGGAATGGGGAGGAAGGGTGGAGAGGGAGGAAGGAGGGGAGGTACCTGGGCAGGCGTGGCCAGTCGCCGGAGGGGTCGGGGTCGGCGGCGACGTCGAAGGGGTGGCTCGAGGGCGTCCGAGCTCGTTCGGGTCCTCGTAGTCGAAGAGGAAGACGATGGCGGTCCTCCTGGGCGCCTCGGTTGGTCGTGGGGAGGCCGGCAGCCACGTGCTTCACGGGTCGGGGGCGCGGGGGCGGCGGCGCGGTGGAGCAGGGGCGGCGGCGCGGGGGAGCCAGAGCGGGTGTGGCGAGGGATGGAAGGGGATCTGGTGAGGGAGAGGGAAGGAGGTATCGGGCGAAGGGCCGGGTATCCAGCTATAGAGGGGGGAATGTTAGTAATGGCGCACCATCGAGGGGTGCGCCATAAAAACACTCATAGCAATGGCGCACCATTCTCTGGTGCGCCATTAGTAACTTTTTTTTCTGATAGCAATGGCGCACCCTCCTCTGGTGCGCCATTAGTAACTTCTTTTTTTCATTATTTCTTGTTGCATCTAATAATTTGTTTTTTATCAAATTTGTTATTTTCATGAGGACTAGAACAAAATATATCATCAAATAACATCAAATTTGTTTTTTTTAATATCATCAAATTTGTTTTTTATTTTTAATTGAAAATATCATCAAATTTGTTATTTGAAAATATCATCAAATTTGTTATTTGAAAATATTATCAAAAAGCGGGGGAGGGTGCGGGGTGTCGTTGGCCGCGGTGGAGCGGGCCGGGGGAGGGTGCAGGGGGTCGGCGGCGGCGGTGGAGCGGGGGAGGGTGCGGGGGGTCGGCGGCAGCGGTGGAGCGGGAGAGGGTGCGGGGGGTCGGCGGCGGCGGTGGAGTGGGGGAGGGTGCGGTGGGTCGTCGGCGGCGGTGGAGCGGGGGAGGGTGCAGGGGGTCGTCGTCGGCGGCTTGGGTCGGGGCAGCGGGGGGAATTAGCTAGGAGGGCGAGGGAGAGGGATGAAGGGGATCTGGAAAAAGGGAGGGAATTAGCTAGGGGGAATCTTACTAATGGCGCACCAGCTGTCGGTGCGCCATTAGTAATCTTTTTTTTACATAGCAATGGTGCACCCGGCAGAGGTGCGCCATTAGTAATCTTTTTTTACATAGCAATGGCGCACCAGGCAGAGGTGCGCCATTAGTAATCTTTTTTTATATATAGCAATGGTGCACCAGCCAGAGGTGCGCCATAAGTAATTTTTTTGTTGCATGTAATAATTTTTTAGAAAATGAATATGAATATGAAACAGTAATATTTTTTTATAAAAACAGTAATAATTGTTGTTTAACAACAATTGTAGTCTACACTTTTTTATTTTTTTTAAAATGAAGAGGGGAGAGGAGGCGCGGGTGGGATCGAGATCGAGATGGAGGGGGAATCGAGATCGAGATGGAGGGGGAATCGAGATCGAGATGGAGGGGGATCGAGATCGAGTGTCCTCATGAATATTCAATATTTTATCATATTGAATATGAAAAAATATCATCAAATTTGAAAAAATATTCGTGAATTCTAAAAGTGCCCATGAAATTTAAAAATATTCATGATATCAAAAAGTGCCCATGATATTTAAAAATATTCATGATATCAAAATTTATACTAATGGCGCACTTCTACAGGGTGCGCCATTAGTAGTTTAAACTAGTAATGACACACTGTGAGGCGGTGCGCCATTAGTAGTTTTGCAAAAAAAAAGAATAAAAATTTTTCAGTACTGGCGCACTCCCTGTCTGGTGCGCCATTACTAGTTAGAACTAGTAATGGCGCACTTCAGTAGGATGCGCCATTAGTATGTATGTAAAAATGAAAAAGAATATCACTAGTGGCGCACCTGTTTTCTGGTGCGCCATTAGTGTCTTCCACACTAATGGCGCATCACCAACTGGTGTGCCATTAGTATATAGTAGTGGTGCACTGCCTCCCTGGTGCGCCATTAGTGTCAATCCTATCTATAGCCCTTTTCCTAGTAGTGGAAAATCACACTAGATATGGTATTTGGCACGCCGGATAATTACAGGTTCGAAAAAATCACATTCCAAGTGGCCCCGTTCAGCAGTGGTTATCACGCTCTTTTAGGACGGGAGGCATTCACAATCTTCCAAGCCTTACCCCATTACGGGTACATGAAGCTCAAAATTCCCGGCTAAACGGAATCATCACTCTCGCCAGCGATCCGGACATAGCACTCCGCGCCGGAAAAAAAAGCCGCACTGGCCCTCGAGGCATTATCCGAAGCCCTCTCGGTCGAGGAATTAACCACGCTACGCTCCATAGTGGATAGGGACGACGTGATACTTGACAAGAGATCCAAGTCCACCTCTTTTAAACCAGCGGATGAAATAGTCAAATTCCAAGTCCACCCGACGGACCCTACAAAAACTGCCTACATCGGGGCACAGTTAAACCCCGCTGTGGATGCCGCACTACGAGAGTTCCTGCGCGGGAACTGGGACATATTCACCTAGCATCCCTCAGACATGCCAGGAATCCCACGCAGGCTGGCCGAGCATAGCCTCAATATCCTAAAGGGATTCAAGCCGGTCAAGCAAGCTCTTCGATGTTTCTCCGAACCTAAGAGACAGGCCATGGGAGAGGAACTAGCCAAGTTATTGGAGGCCGGATTCATCAGAGAAATAAAACACCCGGACTGGCTAGCAAACCTGGTGATGGTACCAAAGAAGGACAAATCCTGGCGCCTTTGTGTCGATTTCAAAGACCTCAATAAAGCTTGCCCAAAGGATCCCTTCCCCCTCCCACGCATTGATCAAATCATTGATGCTACCGCAGGACACGAGTCATTGTGTTTCCTCGACGCATACTCCGGCTACCACCAAATCAAGATGGCGGAGTCCGACCAAGCCGCAACGGCATTCATCACACCATATAGTCCCTTTTGTTTTAACACAATGCCTTTTGGGCTAAAAAACGCCGGCGCGACATATCAGCGCATGATTCAGACATGTCTGGAGAAACAAATTGGCAAAACAGTAGAGGCATACGTAGACGATGTGGTCGTCAAAACCAAACTCGTCGACTCTTTGATAGACGACTTGAGGCTCACATTTGACAACCTTCGAACATACGACATCAAGCTCAATCCGGAAAAATGCGTCTTCGGTGTACCAGCCAGAAAGCTCCTGGGTTTCATTGTCTCCAGTAGAGGTATTGAAGCTAATCTGGCTAAAATCCAAGCTTTGTCACAGTTGGCTACCCCAACAGACCTCAAACAAATCCATAAGTTAACTGGATGCGTGGCGGCTCTAAGCCGCTTTATCTCCCGCTTAGGAGAAAAGGCTTTACCCCTTTATCGCCTCCTTCGGCGCACCGAACACTTCGAGTGGACGGACGCGGCCACAGCCGGATTGGAAGAAATAAAGGCCATCTTGGCAACCAACCCAATCCTGTCCGCGCCAAACATCGGCGAACCAATGATGTTGTACATTGTGGCAACTCTCAAGTTGTAAGCGCGGTGCTCGTTGTTGAACGGGAAGCGGACAGACATAAATTCCCTCTTCAGATGCCGGTATACTATGTATCCACTGTCCTCACTCCATGCAAATCACGGTTCCCGCATTACCAAAAGATAGCATATGCGGTATTCATGGCATCGCGGAAGCTGTGAGACTACTTTCAAGAGTGTTCGATTACAGTAGCCTTAGAAGTGCCACTTAATGATATTATAAACAACCGCGGCGCTACGGGCCGGATTGCCAAATGGGCCATTGAGCTCCTCCCATTCGACATAACATACAAACCTCGACGAGCCATTAAGTCGCAAGTATTGGCCGACTTCATCGCCGAATGGACGGAGGCCGAACTCCCTAAAGAGAACAGTGCATACTCCAATTGGATCATGCACTTCGACGGTTCTAAAATGCTGGCTGCTCTAGGGGCTGGCATCGTCCTGACGTCCCCAACCGGAGATACCGTTCAGTACGTATTGCAAATATTGTATACAGACTCCAACAATGCAGCCGAATACGAAGCTCTGTTGCATGGTCTTCGGATGGCAGTCTCCATGGGCATTCAACGCCTGGAGGTGCGTGGGGATTCAAACCTCGCAATATCCCAAATAAATGGAGACTTTGACGCCAAGGATCTGAAAATGGCGGCCTATCGAAACGCTGTCCTAAAAATGTCACCTCGGTTCGAGGGGCTCGAATTTCACCATGTGGCTCGGGAAAACAATCAGGCGGCGGATATCCTCGCCCGCATCGGCGCAAAACGTGATGCGGTCCCCCCAACATATTTTTGGAAAGGCTGTTTAAGCCATCCGTAGTATGGGAAGGGGACACCGGTAACAACAGTCCGAACCCGGCCAAAATACCCGATACCGAACTCTCTGACACAATCGGAGGCTCCGCCACCGAAATAACACCTTCAACCCATGAAATAATGGCCTTTATTGCCCCGTGGACAGAACCATTCCTGTCCTACCTAAATTAGTGCGCTCCTTAACGGAGTCTAACACGCACTTGGTAGAGGAGCTCGACTCCGTACTCTGGGGGCTGCGGACCACGCTGAATCATAGTACCGGATATACACCCTTCTTTATGGTGTACGGCGCAGAGGCAGTTTTGCCCTATGACATAATTCATGACTCACCTCGAGTGTGCATGTACGAAGAAAGAGAAGCCGAGCCCGAGCGCGACGTAGCCAAAGCCCGTTCCGCATTTTATCAGCAACAGGCTCGCAGATACCAAAGCAGAGAAGTACGGGCCAAAACTTATAACGTTGGCGAACTAGTTCTACGCCTGCCACATAAGAAAAAGAACAAGCTCGAGCCCAAATGGGAAGGTCCCTTCATTATTGACCAAGTTCTGACCGGTGGAGCGTACCGACTGCGGGATGCATCGACTATTCGACTCGAGCCGAACCCATGGAACGCGGCCAGGCTCCGAAGATTCTACGCCTAGAACCGGACTCTATGTTAGTCCCCTCCCTTTGTCCATTTTCTGCATATACATTATCTGTCTTGCTTTCTTTCTTTCTTTCTTTTATTATTTCTCTAGACCTTCAAGGGTCACCTTGTGCCTCGCTTGCACATTATAGATGCGCTAGCCGCACTCTTCATACCTGGGGGCTTCTTTCACAGAAGCTTAAATTATTTATCTGGGCCTCATGCCCCACACATGTGTTATACTTCCGCATGTACCTTTTTTCACCATTATATGCATCGATATGACTTAAGTTTTGGCCAAGCTGGGTTGCCTGGCTCTTGTATTTATGCCCTACGTTCCCGTTAATTCGGCTAGGGCATAAGGGGAGTACCTCTGCGATTGTTACTGCCGGGTCAGCCAGATGTGTACCTCAGACTGGGTGAAGCCGAAAGCTAGCGTTCTTATGGGAACATTCGGTCGGTGAACAAAAGATGATTTTTTATTTATTGTCCATATCTGCCCCCAGATGTTTTTCCTGCGTTTCCTATCGCAGTTCGGACATGCACTTTAGGGCATGCTTACCCAGGGAAAGGAACCCTTAACGGAACTATTCTCTCTGGAAGATGTTTCTTACTACCCATGTATATATAACATAACTAGTTGGGCACTTGTCTGATAAAGCACTAATGACCCCTACGCCTGGTCTCCACGCATACCTCGGTTCTTATATAACTGAGCGGGTATTCGGATACACTCCGGACTATTGGGCCCGGAGGTTGAAGTGAAAAGGTCCGCAACGACAAATGATCTACAATCCGGCTAGAAGGCATTATACATGTCACTTTAATTACATAGTCATGCAGACTGACTAAATTCCTCTTCTATACCATCCAACAGGCGGTCTAGCTTACAATCCTATTGAGAATACTTTGTGGCTAATTCTACTTGCCCCTAAACTAAGCTAACGTGGATCTCTTTTCCGTCGGGACCCACAGGTCCGACTTCGGCCATGTGATTTGGGTCTGCCTTGGTATACCACGTCTTCACCATGGCCCAGGCTTCTCTGGCACCATGTCGGCAGGCTGATATCTTCCATAATCGGAAGCGCCGCCGTGCTCCCTTGAGCTTCTCCGCAAGCTCGGCAACGCCCTCTGGCAGGGAGACGGACGGCCACAAGGCCTGGGCAACACCCTGCATCACCTGTTGAACATGTTCGTGCAGATGTGATAGCTCGGACAGAAGATCACCCGCAGACCCGGGCATTTCCTCCGCGGGACGACCCGTCAGCACACCTACAGACATAACGCTGTTAGTCGACTTCTTCGCTGAACTCCTTTAAAAGGATTCGTTCAAGCACTTACTGAAAATGCCACGCCGAAGCCGCTTATTCTCCTTCTCGGAGTCTGCAAGCTGGCCACGAACATCTTTTAGTTCCACGCTCAGCTTAATATTGGCATCTTGGAGATTGTTTTTCTCCTGCCTAACTTCAGTCAGCACGCGTTTGCCAGCCTCTAGCTGTCGCATAACATGCTGGACCTCCGGATTCTCTCCGGATTAATCTGCAACATCTGTTGTTAGATCTGCAGCCAAGCCGCACACTATATGGTAACCATCATTCTTTAAAGTAAATGTTACCAGTGGGATGCTTTTTCTGTTCCTGCAATGCGGCAACAGCGGCCCGTAGTTGGGTCTTGCATTCCTCCAGCTCCTAGGACAACCTAGTATTGTTCTCTGTAAGAACCTACACAATAAAGATGATCCTCAAATCAGTTTTGCTAACTGTTTGAAGTCTCATGGGCTACTGATACATATAAGTCACCAGATTCACTCACCCGTACATCCTTTACATACTGATCCGTGGCTCTGGCTAGACCATCTTGAGCGGCACGGAGGTACGCCTCTCCAGAATTGAAGGCATGAAATGCCTCTGGTGAGAAACAAGCGTCACGGAGTACGGCCCAACGGCGGCTATGATTCATGGCGCTTTCCACTTCTGAGTTAGTAGCGGATAATCTATCTGCATCTTCTATAGGGGGATTATCCGGCACCTGCCCCATATCGGCTTCCACCTCTATGTCCGGTCCTGGCGCCTGACTGGTGGAGGCGTGATCTGCAACATCGCTGGACATATTCCGGCGAGCATTTTTTCTATTAAAGAAACACGGGTGTCATTACATTTTGAGAAAGACGACAACCAAGGAGAGGGGTTTTTATAGCTTTGCGCCGGCGTCTCCGTCCTGACCGCCTTCCTCTTTGGCCTACCCGGCCTCGGTGCCTCTGGTTGGCGAGTTGTTGCGGGTTCGGCAGGGCGTCCCGAATGCCTTCCCTGTAAAAAATGCCATGTGTATATGGTGGGTGAAGTGTTTAAAAGGGGATCCTAGTTTTTGGAGTTAGGATTTTTTGGTTTTTCTTACTTGCGATGCAGGGAGCAGTCCGGGATAGTCGGCCGTAATGGCCACCATGGCATCGTCGCAGCTTAACTGGTAGAACTGCCGGTCTATCAGCTCCACGGAGATAACCGAATCTTCTTCAAGTCCGGAGTCGAGGGCCCGGTCAAGGTCCTCTGGTTGTGGAGAAGGGCTGTAGACCTCCTTTATGGCTTTTCGCAATTCCTGCCGCAAAGTGGCTAGGTGAATACTTACGACAAAGAATGCGGGAAAAATGGGAGCAGGGAAACATAACTTACCCAGCTTGGAGGATTGTACATGGAGAATCCATCCCGTGGCTTGATGCGGGTGAACTCCTCTTCCTCACCTTTGAACAGTTCGAACATAATTTTCTCTAGAGCGGCAGCATTGTCCGGACCCTTACGCCCGCAACGAGTGGCGTCATCTGCCCCGTTATAACACCACAAGGGGTGCTCGCGATATTGAAGTGGCTGCACTCCCTGCATTATTCAAATCGACATAACTTCGATTATTCTCAATCCTGATTGAGCCAGTGCTTTGATCCGGTTCATCAGATAGAGGACTTCCATGTTGTCTTCCGCCTGGGGGCTCTGTGGGCGCCAACTTCGGAGCTTCTTCAGAGGAGCATTGTTGAACTCAGGAAGACCCCGCCAAACAGGGTCCGGAAGGGGAACGTCCTCCATATAAAACCATTCTGAAGGCTAGTCTTCGGACGACTTCTTCGGGGTACCAGACATGTATCCGGAATCGGCGATGCGCCATATTTCGGCTCCGTCCACTTGATAAAGTGATTTCCTCTGTGTGCGAGGGACAAGGCAAAATAGCCTTTTCCACAACTCGAAGTGAGCCTCGCAGCCGAGGAACAACTCACAGAGAGCAACATAGCCGGCGATATGTAGAATGGAGGCAGGGGTGCGATTGTGTAATTGGAGGCCGTAGAACTCCAGGAGCCCACGGATAAATGGATGAATTGGAAATACGAGTCCCCTTAGTAAATAAGGAACAAGGCAAACCTGTTCCCCCATGGAGGGACAGGGAAAGCTCTCCGCTTGCTCCCCGCCATTGTAGGTGGCAAGCCCGGCTCGAACAGGCACCATATACGCCGGAGGGAGAAATCCCTTAGTCTGCAGCTCGACTAATCGACTGTGCGGGACTGAACACCTCTCCCAATCACCGGGCTTAGGGCTACGGGGGCAGGAGGAGGAGCTGCGGAGGTCGGCCATGCTGGAATGGATCTTTCCGAAACACGCTCTAATGGATTCTCGCTGGGGGAGGATGGTATGGATCGGATCTAAGAATCCCCGTCCCTTTAATAGACAATTTATTTATCTAGCTAGGGGGGCGAATGTAAAAACGCCCTGGCGCCTCGTATTCATTCGACGCGTGGGAGATAGCCCTTATTGGGCACAGAAGCCAAGAGGTCCGAACATTTATGGGACTGGACACTGCTTACAAACACTTGGAAATTGGAGAAGAACCCGCCTTGCAATGCCAAAGACAATACTGTGCACCAGACTCATCGTCATTGAAGCCTGGTTCGGGAGCTACTGAGGGAGTCCTGGATTGGGGGGTCTCCGGACAGCCGGACTATATCCTTTGGCCGAACTATTGGACTATGAAGATACAAGATTGAAGACTTCGTCTTGTGTCCGGATGGGACTCTACTTGGCGTGGAAGGCAAGCTAGACAATATGGATATGTATATCTCCTCCTTTGTAACCGACCTTGTGTAACCCTAGCCCCCTCCGGTGTCTATATAAATCGGAGGGTTTTAGTCCGTAGGACAACATACAATCATACCATAGGCTATCTTCTAGGGTTTAGCCTCTCCGATCTCGTGGTAGATCAACTCTTGTAATACCCATATCATCAAGAATAAATCAAGCAGGACGTAGGGTTTTACCTCCATCAAGAGGGCCCAAACCTGGGTAAAACATCGTGTCCCCTGCCTCCTGTTACCATCCGCCTCAGACGCACAATTCGGGGCCCCCTACCCGAGATCCGCCAGTTTTGACACCGACAGGATCCATGTATGAGAACAAAGTGTGGACTTTGGTTGATTTGCCCGATGATCGGCAAGCCATAGAGATTAAATGGATCTTCAAGAAGAAGACTGACGCTGACAGTAATGTTACTGTCTACAAAGCCCGACTTGTTGCGAAAGTCAGTCTGAATCATGTTAGCAATTGCCGCATTTTATGATTATGAAATTTGGTAAATGGATTTCAAAACTGCATTCCTTAATGGATTTCTTAAAGAAGAGTTGTATATGATGCAACCAGAAGGTTTTGTCGATCCTAAAGGTGCTAACAAAGTGTGCAAGCTCCAGGGATCCATTTATGGACTGGTGCAAGCCTCTCGGAGTTGGAATATACGCTTTAATAATTTGATCAAATCATATGGTTTTATACAGACTTTTGGAGAAGCCTGTATTTACAAGAAAGTGAGTGGGAGCTCTGTAGCATTTCTAATATTATATCTGGATGACATATTATTGATTGGAAATAATACATAATTTCTGGATAGCATAAAAGGATACTTGAATAAGAATTTTTTAATGAAAAACCTGGGTGAAGCTGCTTATATATTGGACATCAAGATCTATAGAGATAGATCAAGACGCTTAATTGGACTTTCACAAAGCACATATAAAGTTTTGAAGAAGTTCAAAATGGACCAGTCAAAGAAAGGGTTGTTGCCTATGTTACAAGGTGTGAAGTTGAGTCAGACTCAATGCCCAACCACTGCAGAAGATAGAGAGAAAATGAAATTCATTCCCTATGCCTCAGCCATAGGTTCTATCATGTATGCAACGCTGTGTACCAGACCTGATGTGTGCCTTGCTATAAGTTTAGCAGGGAGGTACCAAAGTAATCCAGGAGTTGATCACTGGATAGCGGTCAAGAACATCCTGAAATACCTAAAAAGGACTAAGGATATGTTTCTCATTTATGGAGGTGACAAAGAGCTTGTCGTTAATGGTTATGTCGATGCAAACTTTGACAGTTATCCAAATGACTCTAAGTCACAAACCAAATACGTATTTATATTGAATGGTAGAGCTGTTAGTTGGTGCAGTTCCAAGCAGAGCGTCGTGGCGGGATCTACGTGTGAAGTGGAGTACATAGCTGCTTTAGAAGCAGCAAATGAAGGAGTCTGGATGAAGGAGTTCATATCCGATCTAGGAATAATACCTAGTGCATCGGGTCCAATAATTTTTTTTGTGACAATAATAGAGCAATTGGCTTGGCAAAGGAATCCAGATTTCACAAGAGAACCAAACACATCAAGAGACGCTTCAATTCCATCTGCGATCAAGTCAAGGAGGGAGACATAGAGATTTGCAAAATACATATGGATCTGAATGTTGCAGACCCGTTGACTAAGCCTCTTCCACAAGCAAAATATGATCAGCACCAAGACTCCATGGGTGTTATAATCATTACAATGTAATCTAGATTATTAACTCTAGTGCAATTGGGAGACTGAAGTAAATATGCCCTAGACACAATAATAAAGTTGTATTTATGTTTCCTTATATCATGATAAATGTTTATTATTCATACTAGAATTGTATTAACCAGAAACTTAGTACATGTGTGAATACATAGACAAAACAGTGTGTCCCTAGTATGCCTCTACTTAACTAGCTCGTTAATCAAAGATGGTTAAGTTTCCTGCCCATAGACATGTGTTGTCATTTGATGAACAGGATCACATCATTAGAGAATGATGTGATGGACAAGACCCATCCCTTAGCTTAGCATTATGATCGTTTAGTTTTATTTCTATTTGTTTCTTCATGACCTATACATATTCCTCTGACTATGAGATTATGCAACTCCTGAATACCGGAGGAACACCTTGTGTTCTATCAAACGGCACAACATAACTGGGTCATTATAAAGATGCTCTACAGGTGTCTCCGAAGGTGTTTGTTGGGTTGGCATAGATCAAGATTAGGATTTGTCACTCTATGTATTGGAGAGGTATCTCTGGGCCCTCTCGGTAATGCACATCACTATAAGCCCTACAAGCAATGTGACTAATAGGTTAGTTACGGGATGATGCATTATGGAACGAGTAAAGAGACTTGCCGGTAAGGAGATTGAACTAGGTATGAGGATACCGACGATCGAATCTCGGGCAAGTAACATACCAGTGACAAAGGGAATGACGTATGTTGTTATGCGGTTTGATCAATAAAGATCTTCATAGAATATGTAGGATCCAATACGAGCATCTAGGTTCCGCTATTGGTTATTTACCGAAGATGTGTCTCGGTCATGTCCACATAGTTCTCGAACCCGTAAGGTCCGCACGCTTAACGTTCGATGACGATTTGTATTATGAGTTGTCTGTTTTGGTGACCGAAGTTTGTTCGGAGTCCCGGATGAGATCACGGACATGACGAGGAGTCTCGAAATGGTTGAGAGGTAAAGATTCATATATTGGAAGGTTATATTCGGACATCGGAATGGTTCCGGGTGATTCGGGTATTTTTCCGGAGTACCGAGGGGTTACCGGAACCCCCCAGGGAAGTGTGCTACCTCTTTTGCATGGGTTGGTTTTCCCTTAAATAGGAAAGGGTGATGTAGCAAAGTAGCATAAGTATTTCCCTTAGTTTATGAGAACCAAGGTATCAATCCAGTAGGAGACCACACGCAAATCACCTAGTACCTGCACAAACAATCAAGAACCTTGCAACCAACGCGATAAAGGGGTTGTCAATCCCTTCATGGCCACTTGCAAAAGTGAGATATGATAAAGATAATAAGATAAATATTTTTGGTATTTTTGTTGTATAGATTGGAAAGTAAAGATTGCAAAATAAACGGTGATAGAAATTGGCAAGTTGACGATAAACTAATATGATGTAAATAGACCCGGGGGCCATAGGTTTCACTAGTGGCTTCTCTCATGATAGCATATATTACAGTGGGTGAAAAAATTACTGCCGAGAAATTGATAGAAAAGCGCATAGTTATGAGAATATCTAGGCATGATCATGAACATAGGCATCACGTCTGTGTCAAGTAGACCGAAACAATTCTCCATCTACTACTACTAGCTGAGTACCCGTGTGTTGCCACGGAATGGCAAAAAATATTAATCGAAATTTTTGTTCTTCCAAGAAGTGTGTTAAACAAGACAACATGTTGATTCCTTCCATATAGCAACTACAATGATTCTCTATCACACTCATATGTCTCTTTAACAACCATATCTCTTTCAGGCAGTAACTTTCACCATGTTCGCATGCACATTCATTCAATTTCATCTGCCCTTGTTGTAGCCTTGCCACCGCTTAACAATTTTTTCATCTCACCCTTCCATCGCCTTGGAATATTTGTTTTAACTTAAGCAAGTCTATAGAATAAACTAAGTAAAGTGCATCCTAGGTCCTCGAACTATTTCGAAGGTGTCATCTAGGTCCTCAAACTATGAAAAGTAGCATCTAGGTCCTCAAAAATCCTTGAAGTGTAATAAGTGTGTGTATGTGTGACACCTACGAAATAATTCAAGGACCTATGTGACACCTTTGAAATAGTTTGAGGACCAGGATGACACACATATTGCACTTTGAGGACCTGGATTGCAATTTTCATAGTTCGAGGACCTAAGTGACACCTTTGAAATAGTTCGAGGACCTATCATGCACTTCACTCGAATAAACTTGACCATGGATGCATCATTCCTCAAAATCAACATGTTCTACGGACGCGGAGTTTATGCACCTGAGCTCAAATGAGCTCGTGTGAACAGTAAAATCGAAAAAATTCAAAAAAATCCAATTTTTTTTGAAGAAACATTGACAAAAGTTTTAAGTGCATGCAAAAAATCGTCATGAAATCACATCCCTACAAGGCTTGGCAAAATAAAAACAAAATCGATAGTCTGAAAATGCTACTTTCAAAAGCATTTTGGAGTACTGAATTTGTTTTTTTACCATGCCTTATAGGAATGTGATTCCATGACGAATTTTTGCACGCAGTTGGAACTTTTGTCAATGTTTCACCAACTTTTTTTGGATTTTTTTGAATTGTTTTCGATTTTACTGTTCACTGAGCTCATTTGAGCTCGGGAGCAGAAAGGTACTTTCGCATGTTCTACCATGTACACTAACTAAAAAATTAGCAACATAAAATGAGTACGAAAAAAGAGGTTAGCAAGGGATTCCCCACTCCATGTTGAAAACTAATAAAGAAATATTTCTTTAGAGCAGGTTTACCATAAATATGCAGACACCTTCAAGTTGAAATATATTGGCCGCCTTGTTGGGGATCGTTGCAGAATTAAAAAAATTCTACGCATCACCAAGATCAATCTATGGAGAGACTAGCAATGAGAGAGAGGGGAGTGCATCTTCATACCCTTGAAGATCGCGATGCAGAAGCGTTGCAAGAACGCGGTTGGAGGAGTCGTACACGCATCGATTCAGATCGCGGTCGATTCTGATCTAAGCGCCGAACAACGGCGCCTCTGCATTCAACACATGTGCAGCTCGGTGACGTCTCCCGCGCCTTGATCCAGCAAGGAGGGAGAGGTTGGGGAAGACAACTCCAGCAGCAGCACAATGGTGTGGTGGTGGTGGAGCTGCATGGTTTCCAGCAGGGCTTCGCCAAGCACTACGGAGAACGAGGATGTGGAGAGGTAGGGCTGCGCCGAGAGAGAGAGACTCGTGTCTTTGGCAACCCCAAAACCCACACTGTTTATAGGAGGAGGGCAGGAGGGTGTTCCCCCTCTAGGGTTCCCACCCCTAGGGGGGCGGCAGCCCTAGATGGGATGGTGGGGGACGCCAAGAGGGGGAGAGAGGGGGGTGCGCCCTAGGGTGGGCCTTAGGCCCATATGCGCCTAGGGTTTCCCCTTACCCTCCTAGCTGCGCCTTGGGCCATGGTGGGAGGTGCACCAGCCCACTCAGGGGCTGGTCCCTTCCCACTCTTGGCCCATGCAAGCCTCCGGGGCTGGTGGCCCCTTCGGGTGGACCCCCGAAACCCTCCGATGGTCCCGGTACACTACCGGTGACGCCCGAAACAATTCCGGTGGTCAAAACCTCACTTCCTATATATTATTCTTTACCTCTAGACCATTCTGGAACTCCTTGTGACGTCCAGGATCTCATCCGGGACTCCGAACAACATTCAGTAACCACGCACAAACTTTCCCTATAACCTTAGCGTCATCGAACTTTAAGTGTGTAGACCCTACAGGTTCGGGAGGCATGCAGATATGACCGAGACATCTCTGTGGTCAGTAACCAACAGCAGGATCTGGATACCCATGTTGGCTCCTACATGTTGCACGATGATCTTATCGGATGAACCACGATGTCGAGGATTCAATCAATCCCGTATACAATTCCCTTTGTCTACCGGTATGATACTTGCCCGAGATTCGATCATCGGTATTCTTATACCTTGTTCAATCTCATTACTGGCAAGTCTCTTTTTCTTGATCCGTAACACATCATCCTGTGATCAACTCCTTGATCACATTGAGCTCATTATGATGATGTCCTAGCGAGTGGGCCCAGAGATACCTCTCCGTCACACGGAGTGACAAATCCTAGTCTCGATTCGTACCAACCCAACAGACACTTTTGGAGATACCCATAGTGCAACTTTATAGCCACCTAGTTACGTTGTGACATTTGGCACACCCAAAGCATCCCTACGGTATCCGGGAGTTGCATAATCTCATGGTCTAAGGAAATGATACTTGACATTAGAAAAGCTTTAGCAGACGAACTACACGATCTTGTGCTATGCTTAGGATTGGGTCTTGTCCATCACATCATTCTCCTAATGATGTGATCCCGTTATCAATGACATCCAATGTCCATGGTCGGGAAATCGTAACCATCTATTGATTAACGAGCTAGTCAACTAGAGGCTCGCTAGGGACATGTTGTGGTCTATTTATTCACAGGTGTATTACGATTTCCGGATAACACAATTATAGCATGAACAATAGACAATTATCATGAACAAGGAAATATAATAATAACCATTTTATTATTGCCTCTAGGGCATATTTCCAACAGTCTACCACTTGCACTAGAGTCAATAATCTAGTTACATTGTGATGAATCGAACACCCATAGAGTTCTGGTGTTGATTATGTTTTGCTCGTGGAAGAGGTTTAGTCAACGGATCTGCGACATTCAGGTCCGTATGCACTTTACAAATACCTATGTCTCCATATTGAACATTTTCACGAATGGAGTTGAAGCGACGCTTGATATGCCAGGTCTTCTTGTGAAACCTGGGCTCCTTGGCAAGGGCAGTGGCCCCAGTGTTGTCACAGAAGAGAGTCATCGGGCCCGACGCATTGGGAATAACTCCTAGGTCGGTAATGAACTCCTTCATCCAGATTGCTTCATGTGCTGCCTCCGAGGCTGCCATGTACTCCGCTTCACATGTAGATCCCGCCACGACGCTTTGCTTGCAACTGCACCAGCTGACTGCCCCACCATTCAAATATACACATATCCGGTTTGTGACTTAGAGTCATCCAGATCTGTGTTGAAGCTAGCATCAAGGTAACCCTTTACGATGAGCTCTTCGTCACCTCCATAAACGAGAAACATATCCTTAGTCCTTTTCAGGTATTTCAGGATGTTCTTGACCGCTGTCCAGTGTTCCATGCCGGGATTACTTTGGTACCTTCCTACCAAACTTACAGCAAGGTTCACATTAGGTCTGGTACACAGCATGGCATACATAATAGACCCTATGGCCGAGGCATAGGGGATGCCACTCATCTTTGCTCTATCTTCTGTCGTGGTCAGGCATTGAGCCATGCTCAATCTCACACCTTGCAATACATGCAAGAACCCCTTCTTGGTTTGATCCATATTGAACTTCTTCAATATCTTGTCAAGGTACGTGCTTTGTGAAAGACCAATGAGGCGTCTCGATCTATCTCTATAGATCTTGATGCCTAATATGTAAGCAGCTTCTTCAAGGTCCTTCATTGAAAAACACTTATTCAAGTAGGCCACAGAGCTCCCATCAATAGTATGTCATCCACATATAATATGAGAAATGCCACAGAGCTCCCACTCACTTTCTTGTCAACACAGGCTTCTCCATAAGTCTATGTAAACCCAAACGCTTTGATCATCTCATCAAAGCGAATGTTCCAACTCTGATATGCTTGCACCAGCCCATAGATTGAGCGCTGGAGCTTGCACACCTTGTCAGCATTCTTAGGATCAGCAAAACCTTCCGTCTGCATCATATACAATTCTTCCTTAAGGAAACCACTAAGGAATGCCGTTTTGACGTCCATCTGCCATATCTCATAATCATAGAATGCGGCAATTGCTAACATGATTCGGACGGACTTCAGCTTCGCTACGGGTGAGAAGGTCTCATTGTAGTCAACCCCTTGAACTTGTCGGTAACCCTTAGCAACAAGTCGAGCCTTATAGATGGTCACATTACCATCCGCATCTGTCTTCTTCTTAAAGATCCATTTATTTTCTATGGCTCGCCGATCATCGGGCAAGTCAGTCAAAGTCCACACTTCGTTTTCATACATGGATCCTATCTCGGACTTCATGGCTTCAAGCCATTAGTTGGAATCCGGGCCTGCCATCGCTTCTTCATAGTTCGAAGGTTCACCGTTGTCTAACAACATGATTTCCAGGACACGGTTGCCGTACCACTCTTGTGCGGAACGTGTCCTCGTGGACCTATGAAGTTCAGTAGTACCTTGATCTGAAGTTTCATGATCATTATCATTAACTCCCTCTCTAATCGGTGCAGGCACCACAGAAACATTTTCTTGAGCTGCACTACTTTCCGGTTCAAGAGGAAATACCTCATCAAGTTCTACTTTCCTCCCACTTACTTCTTTCGAGAGAAACTCTTTCTCTAGAAAGGATCCATTCTTGGCAACAGAGATCTTTCCTTCGGATCTGAGGTAGAAGGTATACCCCATAGTTTCCTTAGGGTATCCTATGAAGACGCATTTTTCCGACTTGGGTTTGAGCTTTTCAGGTTGAAGTTTCTTGACATCAGCATCGCATCCCCAAACTTTCAGAAATGACTGCTTAGGTTTCTTTCCAAACCATAATTCATATGGTGCCGTCTCAACGGATTTCGACGGAGCCCTATTTAAAGTGAATGCGGCAGTCTCCAAAGCATAACCCCAAAATGATAGCGATAGATCGGTAAGAGACATCATAGATCGCACCATATCCAATAGAGTGCGATTACGACGTTAGGACACACCATTACGCTGAGGTGTTCCAGGCGGCGTGAGTTGTGAAACAATTCCACATTTCCTTAAGTGCGTGCCAAATTCGTGACACAAATATTCTCCCCCACGATCAGATCATAAGAACTTTATTTTCCTGTCACATTGATTCTCTACCTCATTCTGAAATTCCTTGAACTTTTCGAAGGTCTCAAACTTGTGTTTTATTAAGTAGACATACCCATATCTACTCAAGTCATCACTGAGGGTGAGAACATAACGATAGCCACCGCGAGCCTCAACGCTCATTGGACCACATCAGTATGTATGATTTCCAATAAGTTGGTTGCTCGCTCCATTGTTCTGGAGAATGGAGTCTTGGTCATTTTGCCCATGAGGCATGGTTCGCACATGTCAAATGATTCATAATCGAGAAACTCCAAAAGTCCATCTGCATGGAGTTTCTTCATGAGTTTGACACCAATGTGACCAAGGCAGCAGTGCCACAAGTATGTGGGACTATCATTATCAACCTTACACTTGTTGGCATTCACACTGTGAATATGTGTAACATCACGTTCGAGATTCAATAAGAATAAACCATTGACCAGTGGGGCATGAACATAAAACATATCTCTCACATAAATAGAACAACCATTATTCTCAGATTTAAATGAGTAGCCATCTCGCATGAAACAAGATCCAGATACATTGTTCATGCTCAAAGCTGGCACTAAATAACAATTATTGAGGCTTAAAACTAATCCTGTAGGTAAATGTAGAGGTAGCGTGCCGACGGCGATCACATCGACCTTGGAACCATTCCCGACGCGCATCGTCACCTCATCCTTCGCCAGTCTCCGCTTATTCCGCGGCTCCTGTTTTGAGTTACAAATATGAGCAACTGCACCGGTATCAAATACCCAAGAGCTACTACGAGCGCTGGTTAGGTACACATCAATAACATGTATATCACATATACCTTTGGTTTTGCCGGCCTTCTTATCCGCTAAATACTTGGGGCAATTCCGCTTCCAGTGACCGTTTCCCTTGCAATAAAAGCACTCAGTCTCAGGCTTGGGTCCATTCTTTGGCTTCTTTCCATCAGCTTGCTTACCGGGTGTGGCAACTCCCTTGTCGTCCTTCTTGAAGTTCTTTTTACCCTTGCCTTTCTTGAACTTAGTGGTTTTATTCACCATCAACACTTGATCTTCCTTTTTGATCTCCACCTCCACTGATTTCAACATTGAATATACCTCAGGAATGGTCTTTTCCATCCCCTGCATATTGAAGTTCATCACAAAGCTCTTGTAGCTAGGTGGAAGCGACTGAAGGATTCTGTCAACGACCGCGTCATCCGGGAGATTGACTTCCAGCTGAGACAAGCGGTTGTGCAACCCAGACATTTTGAGTTTGTGCTCGCTGACAGAAATGTTCTCCTCCATCTTACAACTGTAGAACTTGTCGAAGACTTCATATCTCTCGACTCGGGCTTGAGCTTGGAAAACCATTTCAGCTCTTGGAACATCTCATATGCTCCGTGTTGCTCAAAATGCTTTTGGAGCCCCGGTTCTAAGCTGTAAAGCATGCCGCACTGAACCAAGGAGTAATCATCACTACGTGACTGCCAGGAGTTCATAACGTATTTAGTTGCTGCGAAAACAGTGCATCACCTAGCGGTGCTTCAAGGACATATGCTTTCTTGGCAGCTATGAGGATAATCCTCAGGTTACGGACCCAGTCCGTGTAGTTGCTGCAATCGTCTTTCAGCTTGGTTTTCTCTAGGAACGCGTTGAAGTTGAGGGCCACATTAGCATGGGCCATTTGATCTACAAGACATATTGTAAAGATTTTAGACTAAGTTCATGATAATTAAGTTGATCTAATCAAATTATTCAATGAACTCCCACTCAGATAGACATCCCTCTAGTCATCTAAGTGATATATGATCCGAGTCAACTAGGCCGTGTCCGATCATCACGTGAGACGGACTAGTCATCATAGGTGAACATCTTCATGTTGCTCGTATCTTCTATACGATTCATGCTCGACCTTTCGGTCTTCCGTGTTCCGAGGCCATGTCTGTACATGCTAGGCTCGTCAAGGAAACCTAAGTGTATTGCGTGTGTAAATCTGGCTTATACGTGCATGCTATGGGAATCACAAACTTCAACACAATCATTTCTCAGATTCACAACTACTCAACTAGCACGACTCTAATATCACCATCTCCATATCTCAAAACAATTATCAAGTATCAAACTTCTCATAGTATTCAACACACTCATAATTTTTTTATTAATCTTGAATGCCTAACATAATTAAAGCAAATTACCACGCTGTTTTGTAGGACTCTCAAAATAATCTAAGTCAAGCATGAGAGAACAATTGTTTCTATAAAACAAATCCACCACCGTGCCCTAAAAGATATAAGTGAAGCACTAGAGCAAAAACTATATAACTCAAAAGATATAAGTGAAGCACATAGAGTATTCTAACAATTTCTGAATCATGTGTGTCTCTCTCAAAAGGTGTGTACAGCAGGCATGATTGTGGAAACTAGCAAATAAAGACTCAAATAATACAAGACGCTCCAAGCAAAACACATATCATGTGGTAAATAAAAATATAGCTCCAAGTAAAGTTACCGATGGAAGTAGACGAAAGAGGGGATGCCTTCCGGGGAATCCCCAAGCTTGGGATTTTAGGTGTCCTTAGATTATCATGGGGTCCCATGGGAATCCCCAAGCTTAGGCTCTTTTCACTCATTGTTCCATAATCCATCAAGTCTTTCACCCAAAACTTGAAAACTTCACAACACAAAACTTAAAGTAGAAAATCTCGTGAGCTCCTTTAGAGAAAGAAAACAAAACACCACTTCAAGGTACTGTAATGAATTCATTCTTTATTTATATTGGTGTTAATCCTACTGTATTCCAACTTCTCTATGGTTTATAAACTATTTTACTAGCCATAGATTCATCAAAATAAGCAAACAACACACGAAAAACAGAATCTGTCAAAACAGAACAGTCTAGTAATCTGTAGCTAACGCAAGTTATGGAACCCCCAAAATTCTAAAATAAATTGCTGGACGTTAGGAATTTATCTATTAATGATCTGCAAAAATAATTTACTAAATATCACTTTCCAAATAAAAATGGCAGCAATTCTCGTGAGCGCTAAAGTTTCTGTTTTTTACAGCAAGATTAAAAAGACTTTCCCCAAGTCTTCCCAACGGTTCTACTTGGCACAAACACTAATTAAACAACAAAAAAACAACCAAAACATAGGCTAGATAAATTATTTATTACTAAACAGGAGAAAAAAATGCAAGGAATAAAAATAAAATTGGGTTGCCTCCCAACAAGCGCTATCGTTTAACGCCCCTAGCTAGGCATAAAAGCAAGGATAGATTTAGGTATTGCCATCTTTGGTAGGCAATCCATAAGTAGCTCTCATAATAGATTCATATGGTAATTTAATTTTCTTTCTAGGGAAGTGTTCCATGCCTTTACTTCACGGAAATTGGAATCTAATATTCCCTTCCTTCAGATCAATAATTGCACGAATCGTTCTAAGGAAAGGTCTACCAAGAATAATAGGACATGAAGGCTTGCAATCTATGTCAAGAACAATAAAATCTACGGGCACATAATTCCTATTTTCAACAATAAGAACATCATTAATTCTTCCCATAGGTTTCTTAATAGTTGAATCCGCAAGGTGCAAGTTTAAAGAGCAATCATCAAAATCACAGAAACCTAGCAAATCACACAAAGTCTTTGGAATCATGGAAACACTAGCACCCAAATCACACAAAGCATAGCATTCATGATCTTTAATTTTAATTTAAATAGTAGGTTCCCACTCATCATAAAGTTTTCTAGGGATAGAAACTTCCAACTCAAGTTTTTCTTCATAAGATTGCATCAAAGCATCAACGATATGTTTGGTAAAGGCTTTATTTTGACTATAAGCATGAGGAGAATTTAGCACAGATTGCAACAAGGAAATACAATCGATCAAAGAGAAATTATCATAAATAAATTCCTTGAGATCCAAAATAGTGGGTTCATTGATATTTAAAGTTTTGACTTCTTCAATCCCACTTTTAACAATTTTAGCATCAAGATCTAAAGGCTCCGAATTTTTGGAACGTCTTCTAGGTAAAGTTGGATCATATTCAGTCCCATCATTATCAAGATTCATATTTCAAAACAAAGATTTAATAGGGGACACACCAATAACTTTTAGATCTTCATCTTTATTATCATGGAAACTAGAAGAACACGCTTTTATAAAGCAATCTTTCTTAGCACCCATCCTAGAGGTTCTTTCTTTGCACTCATCAATGGAAATTCTCATGGCTTTGAGAGACTCATTGATATCATGCTTAGGTGGAATAGATCTAAGTTTCAAAGAATCAATATCAAGAGAAATTCTATCAACGTTCCTAGCCAACTCATCAATCTTAAGCAATTTGTCTTCAATCAAAGCATTGAAATTCTTTTGCGAAGTAATAAATTCTTTAATATTAGATTCAAAATCAGAGGGTATCTTATTAAAATTTCCATAAGAATTGTTGTAGGAATTACCATAATTATTAGAGGAATTACTAGGATACAGCCTAGGATTAAAGTTTCCTCTATATGCTTTGTTACCAAAATTATTCCTACCAACAAAATTCACATCCATAGATTCATTATTATTCTCAATTAAAGTAGACAAAGGAATATCATTAGGATCAGAAGAAACACTTTTATTAGCAAATAATTTCATAATTCATCCATCTTTCCACTCAAAATATTAGTTTCTTCTATCGCATGCACTTTCTTATTAGTAGATCTTTCAGTGTGCCATTGAGAATAATTAACCATAATATTATCTAGGAGTTTAGTAGCTTCTCATAAAGTGATTTCCATAAAAGTTCCTCCCGCGGCCGAATCTAAAAGATTTCTAGAAGCAAAATTCAAGCCGGCATAAATTTTTTGTATAATCATCCATAAATTCAAACCATGTGTAGGGCAATTACGTATCATTAATTTCATCCTCTCCCAAGCTTGTGCAACATGTTCATGATCAAGTTGCTAAAAATTCATGATATCGTTTCTAAGAGAGATGATCTTAGCGGGAGGAAAATACTTAGAGATAAAAGCATCTTTGCACTTATTCCACGAATCAATACTATTTTTAGGCAAAGACGAAAACCAAGCTTTAGCACAATCTCTAAGAGAAAAAGGAAATAGCTTCAATTTAACAATATCATTGTCCACATCTTTCTTATTTTGCATATCACACAAATCAACAAAGTTATTTCGATGGGTAGCGGCATCTTCACTAGGAAGGCCGGTAAACGGATCTTTCATGACAAGATTCAGTAAAGCAGCATTAATTTCACAAGATTCAGCATCGGTAAGAGGAGCAATCAGAGTGCAAATAAAATCATTTTTGTTTGTATTAGTAAAGTCACACAATTTGAAATTATCTTGAGCCATCATGACAAGCAAGCAATCCAACACACAAGCAAACAAGAGATGGGCAAAATGAGGCAAATAGAGAAAGAGAAGGAGGACGGAGAGAGAGGGTGAATAAAACGGCAAGGGTGAATTGGGGGAGAGGAAAACGAGATGCAAATGGCAAATAATGTAATGCGGGAGATAAGGGTTTGTGATGGGTACTTGGTATGTTGACTTTTGCGTAGACTCCCCGGCAACGGCGCCAGAAATCCTTCTTGCTACCTCTTGAGCATTGTGTTGGTTTTCTCTTGAAGAGGAAAGGGTGATGCAGCAAAGTAGCGTAAGTATTTCCCTCAGTTTTTGAGAACCAAGGTATCAATCCAGTAGGAGGCCACGCAGGAGTCCCTCGCACCTACACAAACAAATAAAATACTCGCAACCAACGCAACAAAGGGGTTGTCAATCCCTTCATGGTCACTTACAAAAGTGAGATCTGATAGATATGATAAGATAATATTTTTGGTATTTTTATGATAAAGATGCAAAGTAAAGAAAGAAAAATAAACGGAAAAGGAAATATCTTGTTGACGGAAGATTAATATGATGGAAAATAGGCCCGGGGGCCATAGGTTTCACTAGTGGCTTCTCTCGAGAGCATAAGTGAGGGAGTCATGGATTAGGGGGTCTCCGGACAGCCGGACTATATCCTTTGGCCGGACTGTTGGACTATGAAGATACAAGATTGAAGACTTCATCTCGTGTCCGGATGGGACTCTACTTGGCGTGGAAGGCAAGCTAGGCAATACGGATATGTATATCTCCTCCTTTGTAACCGACCTTGTGTAACCCTAGCCCCCTCCGGTGTCTATATAAACCGGAGGGTTTTAGTCCGTAGGACAACATACAATCATACCATAGGCTAGCTTCTAGGGTTTAGCCACTCCGATCTCGTGGTAGATCAACTCTTGTAATACTCATATCATCAAGAATAAATCAAGCAGGACGTAGGGTTTTACATCCATCAAGAGGGCCCGAACCTGGGTAAAACAGCGTGCCCCCTGCCTCCTGTTACCATCCACCTTAGACGCACAGTTCGGGACCCCCTACCCGAGATCCTCCGGTTTTGACACCGACATTGGTGATTTCATTGAGAGTTCCTCTGTGTCGTCACCGTTAGGCTTCATGGCTCCTATGATCATCGATAGCAATGCAGTCCAGGGTGAGACTTTTCTCCCCGGACAGATCTTTGTGTTCGGCGGCTTCGCACTGCGGGCCAACTCACTTGGCCATCTAGAGGAGATCGAAAGTTATGCCCCTGGCCACCAGGTCAGGTTTGGAAGCTTAAACTACACGACCGATATCCGCGGAGACTTGATCCTCGACGGATTCGAGCCCCTGCCTTGTGCGCCACGCGGTCACGATGAGTACGATTTAGCTCTACCATCGGACCGTATTCAGGAGATCGCACCGGCAGCTGCTCTAAGCCTCAATTCGGAGTCAGTTGCGCCATCCATGGACGCGTGGATAGACCCCGTCACGGAGGCCGTATCCTCAGTATCGATCGAGCCAAATATCGACCTTACCCTTCACGAGAGCCGTGTTACCAAACTGTCGGATCCTTCTCCGGCCATGGACTCCGAACCGCCTGCGCCCGTTCCTATCGAATCCGACTGGGCGCCGATCATGGAGTTTACCTCTGCGGATAGTTTTCAGCACTCGCCCTTTGGCGACATACTGAACTCATTAAGGTCTTTCTCCCTGTCAGGAGAGTCCTGGCCGAACTACGTCCGGCATGATTGGGATACGGATGACGAAGAAATTCGCCGCCCACCCACCACCCACTTAGTAGCCACTGTCGACGACCTAACCGGCATGCTCGACTTCGACTCCGAAGACATCGACGGTATGGATGACGATGCGGGAGACGAAGAGGAACCACTGCCCACGGGGCACTGAACAACCACCTCATCATACGATATATACATGGTGGACACACCAAAAGAAGGCAATGGCGACGAGACAACGGAGGATGACCCCTCCAAAAAGCAACCCAAGCGCCAGCGTCAGTGGCGCCGCTCTAAGTCTCGCCAATAGCACTCCGGACAGTGCCGAAGACAACAACAATCCACTCCAGCAAGATTTAGAGTAGGAGGATGAAGGAGCCAGCCCGCTTGAGAGAGCGGCACATGGAGAGGCGGAGGATGATAATGACATGCCTCCCTCCGAAGACAAGGCAAGCTTCGACAAGGACGAATTCGTCGTGCCAGAGGATCCCGTCGAACAAGAGCACTTCAAGCGCAGGCTTATAGCCACGGCAAATAGCCTTAAGAAAAAGCAGCAGCAGTTTTAAGCTGATCAAGATTTGCTAGCTGACAGATGGACTGAAGTCCTGGCAGCCAAGGAACATAAATTCAAACGCCCCTCCAAGAGTTACCCAAAGTGCAGGTTGCTACCCCAACTGGAGGAGGAAGCACCGAAACCTACATCCCCGGCGTATGACGCGGCTGATCAGCCACCTCGGGGCCGCGACAGAGAAACACTCCAGCCAAAAGCTCAGCCCGCACCCCGACGCCATTCAAATTAAAAGGCATGGGGAAATACGCCAGACCTGCGAGACGTATTGGAGGACAAATCAAAACATGCAAGATCGATCTAAGGATCACGAGGGCGCACCACTATGCGAGACGATAATCGTCACGCCGGATACAGTAAAAGTAAGTCCGGCCGGGCCGAACACGGCGGGCAAGACTCATTCGAGCTGCGTCGTGACATAGCCCAGTACAGAGGCGCCGCACACCCACTATGCTTCACAGACGAAGTAACGGATCATCAAATCCTAGAGGGTTTCAAACCCATAAATATTGAATCATACGACGGCACAACAGATCCTGCGGTATGGATCGAGGATTTCCTCCTGCACATCCACATGGCCCGCGGTGATGACCTACACGCCATCAAATACCTCCCACTAAAACTCAAAGGACCAGCGCGGCCTGGCTCAACAGCTTGCTAGCAGAGTCCATTGGCTGTTGGGAAGATCTAGAAGCTGCATTCCTTGACAACTTTCAAGGCACTTATGTGCGACCACCAGATGCCGATAACTTGAGCCACATAATTCAGCAGCCAGAGGAATCGGCCAGGCAATTCTGGACACGGTTCCTGACAAAGAAAAATCAAATCGTCCACTGTCCGGATGCAGAGGCCCTAGCAGCTTTCAAGCACAACATCCGCGATGAGTGGCTAGCCCGACACCTTGGTCAGGAAAAGCCGAAATCTATGGCAGCCCTCACGACACTCATGACCCGCTTTTGTGCAGGAGAAGACAGCTGGCAGGCTCGTAGTAATAACATAACAAAAAACCACGGTACTTCGGATACCAAGGACGGTAATGGGAGGTCACGTCGCAACAAACATAAGCGCCGCATTAACAGCGACAACACCGAGGATACGGAAGTCAATGCTGGATTCAAAGGCTCTAAACCCGGTCAGCGGAAAAAGCCATTCAAAGAAGCACTCTGGGCCCGTCCAGTTTGGACCGTATACTCGATGGCTCGTGTCAAATACACGGCACCCCCAACAAGCCAGCCAACCACATCAACAGGGATTGTTGGGTGTTCAAGCAGGCCGGCAAGTTAAATGCCGAAAACAAAGATAAGGGGTCACATAGCGATGACGAGGAGGATCCCCGGCAGCCGAACACTGGAGGACAGAAGAGGTTCCCTCCACAAGTGCGGACGGTGAACATGATATACACAACCCACATCCCCAAGAGGGAGCGGAAGCGTGCGCTCAGGGACATATATGCGTTGGAGCCTGTCGCCCCAAAGTTCAACCTATGGTCCTCCTGTCCAATCACCTTCGATCGCAGGGATCACCCCACTAGTATCCGTCATGGCGGATTCGCCGCATTGGTCCTAGACCCAATCATTGACAGATTTCACCTCACTCGAGTCCTTATGGATGGCGGCAGTAGCCTGAACCTGCTTTATCAGGACACATTGCAAAATGGGTAGTGACGCCTCAAGGATCAAACCCACAAAAACGACCTTTAATGGCGTCATTCCAGGTGTAGAGGCCCATTGCACAGGCTCAGTCACACTGGAGGTGGTCTTCGGATACCCGGATAACTTCCGAAGCGAAGAGTTAATCTTCGACATAGTCCCGTTCCGCAGTGGCTACCATGCACTTCTCGGGCGAACCGCATTCGTAAGATTTAATGCGGTACCATATTATGCATATCTCAAGCTCAAAATGCCAGGACCTCGGGGGGTCATCATAGTCAATGGAAACACAGAGCGCTCTCTCCGCACGGAGGAGTACACTGCGGCCCTCGCAGCAGATGCACAAAGCAATCTCTTAAGGCAATCCACTAGTTCGGCGATTAAGGACCCGGACAACTTCAAGCGCGCCCGGAGTACTCGGCAACTGGACCACCTGGCATGTTCCAAGCTTGCATAGCAATGCGGCCCCCACCCCGGTCCTAGCGAAACGGTGAAATCCGTGCTACGCGTACATAATTACGCATTAAAAATACCATGGGCACAGGCGGGGAGGGGGCCACGACTGCGGCACGCCCCAAGTCGCGGCTTAAACCGCACTAGGGGCTTCCCGCTTTGTTATTTTTCTCTTTCGGGACTTTAATCTCAGGAAACCCTGTCTGGCAGCATGATTGCCGAACACATGATGCAGCAACCAAGGAGGCAGAAAGCTACGTCACACCACGGAACCCCCAGGTGGATTACGATAATGAGTGAAATATTTGCTTTAATACTATTCCTCAGCTTGCCCTTGGAAGGGACATGTCAAACAGTCGTACTTTTTGCTTATCGCACTACTTGTATCATTCTGCTTTAACGCACCTTTCTGAATAAACAATGCATAGCATTAAAACTGTTATTGCATTCTTCCTTTTTACATATATGTTCATTCACAACATCTAGCACCCGTACACTCTGGTACGGCAACTACGCTAGGGACTTAAGCATACCCCATAATACGGCGTGAGAAGTTCGAACACTTTCGACAGTGCGACACTCCGAACTTATAGCATTATATGCATCAGCTCCGAATCATGTCTTGGGTCAATAGTTGGGTTTGCCCGGCACTGGGAGAACTACTGCGATTGTGCCCCGGTTCTGCTGGGCTAAGCACCTCAGTAGAGAAAGCTAAAACTGACTGTCATGATAAGGCGAGAGATTGGTCACTGTTCGAGAGGTTTCAAGTCCCTAAAGACTTATGCTGCTTAGAGCGAGGAGTCGGCCCTGTCCGGCTTAAGGCGTGTATCGCGCCCCGAATTCGGCCTTTCGAATACTAGGGGCTTCGCTGAAATTTAAAATTATAGAATTCTATGGTTAAGTGAGAGTGATAACGCATTATGGTCTGATTGCCTTGTTCGTTGTGCTGAGCACCTCCCTCAAAGGACCCAACAATGGGAACAAGAGTACTCAGGTTTATCCCGAACAACCCAGCACTCGTGGCGTGGGGGCAGAAGCCGACGACTAGCCATCTCTCAGATTTGATAAACTGCCGAACAGAGGGTAATATTTTAAATTCAGACAAGCATTGCATAGCGCATATGAACAAGCTTTCATAATACAGGATCACACGAGCAAGTTTACTCAAATATTACATCTTTCGTACACTCGTCCGCTGCGAGACGGGCGCCCTTCAAGACACCCTCGTAGTACATCTCGGGGTGGCAATGCTCCTTACCCTGCGGCCGCCCTTCCTTCCCCAGCTTCACGACGTCCATCTTGGCCCATTGCACCTTCACACGGGCGAAAGCCCGGCGTGCACCTTCGATGCAGACGGACCGCTTGATGACTTCCAGCCGTGGGCAGGCATCCACAAGCCGCCTCACCAGGCTGAAGTAGCTGTTGGGAAGGGCGTCGCCAGGCCACATCCGGACTATAAAGACCTTCATTGCCTGTTCGGCCGCCTTGTGCAGCTCGACCAGTTGCTTCAGCTGGTCGCTTAGAGGCATCGGGTGTTCGGTCCCAGTATACTGAGACCAGAATAGCCTCTCCGTTGAGCTTCCCTCCTCGGCCTGGTAAAACTGTGTGGCATCCGACACGCTGCGGGGCAAATCTGCGAATGCTCCTGGAGAGCTCCTGATTCGGGTAAGTAACAAGTAATTTACTTCCACATGCTTGCTTTGCATATAGAATGTCATACCCGCTGCTATCTTCTTCATTGCATCAATTTCCTGGAGGGCCTTTTGGGCTTCGGCCTTGGCACTCTTTGCACTCTCAAGGTCCATGGCAAGCTCGGACTCTCGCGTCTTCAAGTCAAGCTCCAACGCCTCGTGCTTCGTCACGAGAGCGTGGAGCTCTTGCTACACCTCGTCCACCCGTGCCTCATGCCTTTCCCGCTCGGTGCGCTCCTTGGCCGCTTTGTTTTTGGCCTCGGATAGCGCTTGCTTCAGGGTCACCACCTCGGTCGTGGCCCCTGGCAAATTTACGATGGTCCTGTCATTTTGCAATTGCATTCTTTTTATATATATCCATAGACTAGGTACTACTTACCTTTGTTCTCCTCGAGCTGCCTCTTGGCAAGGCCGAGCTCTTCCTTGGACCCTTCGAGGTCCTGCTTCAGGGCGGCGACCTCCACAGTCAGTGCGGCAGAGGCCACAGCGAAGCCTGCATACGCATATAGACATATTTATATTAGACTCCTGCGATATTGTTTGATCCTCTGTTCGGCTTTTCTTTGTGAACACCGAACAGAGCATCAGGGGCTACTGTCTATGCTGTAATATTTTTCCTATATTTCAAATACTTACCTCAAAGCCTATTAGAAGGCTGGCATAGGCTTCAGTCAGTCCGCTCTTGGCGGACTGAACCTTCTGGATCACCACACTCATAATAGTGCGGTGCTCTTCGTCGATGGAAGCGCTGCGAAGCGCTCCCAACAGACTGTCCGATGCCTCTGGATGGACAGAGGTCACCGGCACAGGCGTCTTGCCCCTTTTAGAAGGAGGCCGCCTGCCTGAGTCCGGAACCACGGGAGGTTCCGGCACGGTGTTCTGCTGAGGGCCAAACTCGGAGCCCTCGGGAGCCTTGCACCCTCTGCTCCCGAAATCCGGAAGGTCGCCTTGAGGCGCCTTCGGGACTGTCTCCCCTCGACCCAGTGCCTCTTGAGACAATACCTCGGCGTTGTCCCTAGGGCAAGGGGAGGTGGCGGTCGGAAGTTGATCGCTATCCATATCCGACGAGCCCAGGGAGCTGTCCGATGAAGATACGTCGATACGGGCATGTGGCGGTCTGCATAATCATAATTCGGTGTTAGGATAGGCAGTGCGACAAAGGTATGCTATGAGTTACTCTGGCATCCGAATACTTACGACTTCGCCAGGGGCTTGGCCCTGAGCAGCCACTCGTCATCGCCTTCGGCGGCGGTGGTGGAGTAGTCCGGAAGGAGAGTCCTTCCCTTCTTGGACCCTTCGGCCCCCCGGTTGGGGTGGCCTTCCTTTTCTTGTCTCCCCCGACTGGATGGGGAGCATCTTCATCTTCCTCCTCGTCTTCGGGGGAGGAGTGCGTCGCGGAGTTATCGGACGATGAGTCCGATAACACCCGGCGTCGGGAACTCTTTCGGGTTCCCTTGGCCTTCTTGGTCTTCTCCGGCACCTTTTAAGGAGCCGGAGTCAGCATCTCCGTTAGGAGAGCGTCCGCAGTGTCTTCGGGCAGAGGGGCCGGACAGTTAATCTGCCCCGACGTCTCCACCCAGTCCTGTCAAAGGCATGGAGCTCATACCCCGCACATGGTTAAGCTAGGGGAAATAAATATCCTACCAGATGTTTAGAACTCACCGAATGTGCTAGGCACTTCGCGCTTAGCCCGCGGTCCTCGGTGAGAGAGGGAGGGACCTCAGCGCCCTTGAACAGCACCCTCCAGACGTCCTTGTGTGTCGTGTCGAAGAGCTCGCTCAGAGCCTGGTGCTAGGCCGGGTCGAACTCCCACAAGTTGAAATCCCGTTGTTGACACGGGAGGATCCGGCGGATGAGCATGACCTGGACTATGTTGACAAGCTTGAGCTTCTTGCCTGCCATATTCCGGATACATTTCTGGAGTCCGTCCAGCTCCACCGATGAACCCCAAGACAGGCCCTTCTCTTTCCAGGAGGTGAGCCACGTGGGGATTCCGGATCGAAACTCGGGGGCGGCCACCCAGTTGGTGTCGCGCAGCTCGGTGATGTAGAACCACGCCGATTGCCACCCCTTTATGGTCTCTATGAAGGAGCCTTCAAGCCATATAAAATTAGGCATCTTGCCCACCATGGCTCCGCCGCATTCTGCTTGTTGTCCTCCCACCACCTTCGGCTTGATACTGAAGGTCTTTAACCACATGTCAAAGTGGGGCCGGATGCGAAGGAAAGCCTCACACATGACGATGAACGCCGAAATGTTGAGGATGAAGTTCGGGGCCAGATCATGGAAGTCCAGCCCGTAGTAGAACATGAGACCACGGACGAACGGATGGAGGGGAATCCCCAGTCCGCGGAGGAAGTGGTGGAGGAAAACTTCCCTCTCGTGAGGTTCAGGGGTAGGAACGATCTGCCCCGCAGCAGGCAGCCGATGTGTGATATTTGCGGCTAAGTATCCGGCTCCATGCAACTTCTTGATGTGTCCCTCCGTAACGGAGGAAGCCATCCATTTGCCTCCCGCTCCGGACATATTTGGAGAAGGTTGAGGGGAAGGATGTGGACTTGGGCGTTGGAGCTCGAGTGCACAAGAATGGATGAGCAAGGAGGAAGAAGGCGTGGGTAGAAAAAGGTTAAACCTTGTCCCTTTATAAAGGCGGCCGAAACTATGTGCACCCACTAGCCTGGTAAAACTCGCTTATCCCCCAAGCGCCGTAATCGATGGCGCGGTTGGGTTACCCACGCCCGTATTGATGAGAATCCCGTAATAAGGGGGACATGATCTCTGATTTGACAAGACGTGTCAAGAAACTGCCTCGCGTTATGTGCGGGGTTAGCTAAAGAAAAACGGTTCGTATAATCACCGAGCCGTGGCGTGATGTCATGTTGCCAAAACGTGTCAGCGGATTAGATTTGTGGAAATATTATTCTCTCTACGGTGGTATGTGGAACTTATTTTGCAGGGTCGGACACTATCCTTGTATTCAAATTCTTTCGTGGTGTATTCGAAGGAGGAACCCGCCTTGCAATGCTGAAGACAATACTGCACACCGTACTCATCGTCATTGAAGCCTGGTTCAGGGGCTACTGAGGGAGTCCTGGATTAGGGGTCACGGCACAGCCGGACTATATCCGTTGGCCGGAGTGTTGGACTATGAAGATACAAGATTGAAGACTTCATCTTGTGTCCGGATAGGACTCTACTTGGCGTGGAAGGCAAGCTAGGCAATACAGATATGTATATCTCCTCCTTTGTAACCGACCTTGTGTAACCCTAGCCCCCTCCGGTGTCTATATAAACCGGAGGGTTTTAGTCCGTAGGACAACATACAATCATACCATAGGCTAGCTTCTAGGGTTTAGCCTCTCCGATGTCGTGGTAGATCAACTCTTGTAATACTCATATCATCGAGAATAAATCAAGCAGGACGTATGGTTTTACCTCCATCAAGAGGGCCCGAACCTGGGTAAAACATCGTGTCCCCTGCCTCCCGTTACCATCCGCCTTAGACGGTTCGGGACCCCCTACCCGAGATCCGCCGGTTTTTACACCGACAATAAGTATTACGGTGGGTAAACAAATTACTGTTGAGCAATTGACAGAATTGAGCATAGTTATGAGAATATCTATGTATGATCATGTATATAGGCATCATGTCTGAGACAAGTAGACCAACTCCTGCCTGCATCTACTACTATTACTCCACACATTGACCACTATCCAGCATGCATCTAGAGTATTAAGTTCAAAAGAACAGAGTAACGCTTTAAGCAAAATGACATGATGTAGAGGGACAAACTCATGCAATATGAAATAAACCCCATCTTGTTATCCTCGATGGCAACAATACAATATGTGCCTTGCTGCCCCTACTATCACTGGGAAAGGACACCGCAAGATTGAACCCAAAGCTAAGCACTTCTCCCATTGCAAGAAAGATCAATCTAGTAGGCCAAACCAAACTGATAATTCGAAGAGACTTGCAAAGATAACCAATCATACATAAAAGAGTTCAGAGAAGATTCAAATATTGTTCATAGATAAACTTGATCATAAACCCACAATTCATCGGTCTCAACAAACACACCGCAAAAGAAGATTACATCGAATAGATCTCCAGAAGAGAGGGGGAGAACTTTGTATTGAGATCCAAAAAGAGAGAAGAAGCCATCTAGCTAATAACTATGGACTCGAAGGTCTGAATTAAACTACTCACATTTCATCGGAGAGGCTATGGTGTTGATGTAGAAGCCCTCCATGATCAATGCCCCCTCTAGCGAAGCTCCGGAAAAGGCCCCAAGATGGGATCTCCCAGGTACAGAAAGTTACGGCGGTGGAATTAGGGTTTTGGCTCCGTTTCTGGTAGTTTGGGGGTACGTAGGTATATATAGGAGGAAGAAGTACGACGGTGGAGCAACATGGGCCCCACGAGGGTGGAGCGCGCACCTTGGGGGGGGGGGGGTAGGCGCGCCCCTACCTCGTGCCCTCCTGGTTGCTTTCTTGACGTAGGGTCCAAGTCCTCTGGATCATGTTCGTTCCAAAAATCACGTTCCCGAAGGTTTCATTCCGTGTGGACTCCGTTTGATATTCTTTTTCTGTGAAACTCTGAATAGGCAAAAAACATCAATTCTGGGCTGGGCCTCCGGTTAATAGGTTAGTCCCAAAAATAATATAAAAGTGTATAATAAAGCCCAATAATGTCCAAAACAAGATATAATATAGCATGGAACAATAAAAAATTATAGATACGTTGGAGCTGCTTCAGAGTGCATCTTCATACCCTTGAAGATTGCGATGCGGAAGCGTTGCAAGAACGCGGTTGGAGGAGTCATACACGGGCCGATTTAGATCGCGGTCGATTCCGATCTAAGCGCTGAACAACAGCGCCTCCGCGTTCAACACACGTGCAGCTCGGTGACATCTCCTGCGCCTTGATCCAGCAAGGAGGAGGGAGAGGTTGGGGAAGACAACTCCAGCAGCAGCACGAGGGTGTGGTGGTGGTGGAGCTGCATGGTTTCCAGCAGGGTTTCGCCAAGCACTACGGAGAACGAGGATGCGGAGAGGTAGGGCTGCGCCGAGAGAGAGAGACTCGTGTCTTTGGCAGCCCCAAAACCCCCACTATTTATAGGAGGAGGGGAGGAGGGTGCGCCCCCTCTAGGGTTCCCACCCCTAGGGGCGGCAGCCCTAGATGGGATGCAGGGGGCGGCCAAGAGGGGGAGAGAGGGGGGTGCGCCCTAGGGTGGGCCTTAGGCCCATATGCGCCTAGGGTTTCCCCCTTACCCTCCTAGCTGCGCCTTGGGCCATGGTGGGAGGTGCACCAGCCCACTCAGGGGCTAGTCCCTTCCCACTCTTGGCCCATGCAAGCCTCCGGGGCTGGTGGCCCCTTCGGGTGGACCCCCGAAACCCTCCGATGGTCCCGGTACACTACCGGTGACGCCCGAAACAATTCCGGTGGTCAAAACCTCACTTCCTATATATTATTCTTTACCTCTAGACCATTCTGGAACTCCTTGTGACGTCCAGGATCTCATCCAGGACTCCGAACAACATTCAGTAACCACGCACAAACTTTCCCTATAACCTTAGCGTCATCGAACTTTAAGTGTGTAGACCCTACAGGTTCGGGAGGCATGCAGATATGACCGAGACATCTCTGTGGTCAGTAACCAACAGCAGGATCTGGATACCCATGTTGGCTCCTACATGTTCCACGATGATCTTATCGGATTAACCACGATGTCGAGTATTCAATCAATCCCGTATACAATTCCCTTTGTCTACCGGTATGATACTTGCCCGAGATTCGATCATCGGTATTCCTATACCTTGTTCAATCTCGTCACCGGCAAGTCTCTTTTTCTCGATCTGTAACACATCATCCCGTGATCAACTCCTTGATCACATTGAGCTCATTATGATGATGTCCTAGCGAGTGGGCCTAGAGATACCTCTCCGTCACACGGAGCGACATATCCCAGTCTCGATTCATACCAACCCAACAGACACTTTCGGAGATACCCGTAGTGAACCTTTATAGCCACCCAGTTACGTTGTGAAGTTTGGCACACCTAAAGCATCCCTACGATATCCGGGAGTTGCACAATCTCATGGTCTAAGGAAATGATACTTGACATTAGAAAAGCTTTAGCAGACAAACTACACGATCTTGTGCTACGCTTAGGATTGGGTCTTGTCCATCACATCATTCTCCTAATGATGTGATCCCGTTATCAAGGATATACATTGTCCATGGTTAGGAAACCGTAACCATCTATTGATCAACGAGCTAGTGAACTAGAGGCTCACTAGGGACATGTTGTGGTCTACGTATTCACACATGTATTACGATTTCTGGATAACACAATTATAGCATGAACAATAGACAATTATCATGAACAAGGAAATATAATAATAACCATTTTATTATTGCCTCTAGGGCATATTTTCAACACGCCTCTCTTCATCAGTTTGGATTTTGGATGAGTTGGCTGGAGCATGAATTCAATATGGTATCCGAGCCAAGAGGTCTTGAGTTTAAGAGCCTACCAACACAGTTTTAAATAAAACGATTCTGCGGCCTACATCGATCGCACGTCTAAGGACTAAAATAGGCTAGACGTGAGGGGGAGTGTTGAAATATATTGCCCGCCTCTCTTCATCAGTTCGGACTTTTGGATGAGTTGGCTGGAGTATGAATTCAATACTCCATGTCTAATTTTTTATTTGCAAATTTATCAGACCAATCAACTTTCTGTTAATAACACAAAACTTGCATGCTCTTGCATTCCTAAACTTCTTTTGCAGAACATGAATTTGGTTTTGGAATTTATGATGTTCCACTTCCTAAACTTCTATTTCAGAACATGAATTTGGTTTTGGAATTTACGATGTTCCACTTTTCGAAGCTGGTGCAATGTTTGGATCTACTTTTAGTTTTGCAAAATGAAATATAGATAAATAGAGGATAGATAGACCAATAACGTTAAGGATACAATGTAAATTCCGAGTACTTCCGCACAGGAAATGTTGTATATGTTCCCAATACATGAGCTAATGTGACTTGCATGCATTCCAAATTTCCAATATCTACTGCATGCTAAGGGTTCAACACATCCAGGATCTTCGTCCTGCCACCGTAAAATATCTGACTGCATACAACATTACTACAGATGCACACACTGAAAAACAACATGGAATTAGTTCGTCCAATATCTGACAAAAGGACGTATTACCTCCCCTGACGGCTATCTGATACAAGCTACACAAGATAGAGTGTGAAAATGTGAAACATAAAAAAGGCAATAGAAGATCAGAGATATAAAGCCCATGAACCGAGCAAGAAGTGAAGCAAAATTTGAAACACGACATTTTCAACATTAAGATTCAGAATATATTGGAACCTATGTATTAAATAATACATTGTTTTCGCATGTCATCTGAAAACACAAAACAATACAAGAGAGCAGCAACAATTATATTCAAAGGCATGTATGGCTAATGCTAATTTGGTGTTTACTGGGCCAGTATTTCTCCCATTACAACATCTATCTAGGATAGTTATTCCAAAATCCAACCTTCCACAGAGTTACATTCTTTGGCCACATAGGAAATTCCATTTCTAACTTCTGGCCTTGTCACGATGTTCTACTCTAGTGTTTAATTTTGCCTATGTCTACTCAAATTTCATGTTCAGACAACTATACCTAAGACTTCTATAGACGCACACATACATGCGCTGTCCCGCAGTTATCCTGAATACCACATACAAAAACCATTGTCGTAAGCATGTTGATCCATGTCAAACTCCAATGAAATAGCGCGAGCATGCCTGTTATGTACATTTGTACATGCATGGTGTCGAAGCAGTCGCTGGCCGCCGAGCTCTCGCGTGTCACTGAACCCGCCGGTGGGCTCCTCCAGCTCCTCATATGTGAATTAGTGCGTCTGCAGCCTGTGGACTCTGCCGGACTCCACATCGCTGCCACTCTAGAGCAGGGTGTCCCGCCTGAGTTACTTTACTTGAGGATCTTGGACGAGGAAGTCACTTGTGCTGCCTCCTCTTGTGTATGTACTAGAATGGCACAACGACAAGAAGCACGAACAGAACCAGAGCAACTACAGAGCTTTCTGAAGTGGTAAACATCGATTAAATAGATGAAGAAAGAACCATGCACATTGATGCTTGAATTCGTAAGAGAAGAAAAATAAAACACTTACAAATGCTTGAATTGGTCCATGTGCACCATGATTTCGGTAAGAAAACTACTGATAAATAAGGTAGTTGTGTTTCATGTGCTCACCATTGGTTTCTTTGGTCTTGCAAGATCAAAAACCAATGTAAAAAATGGTTCTGTATATAAAAGGAAATGTAGGTTGGAATAGACAAGTTCTATCTCTAGTTAGACACGGCTTGATTTAAACAACATGTGGAATAGAGAACATGCTAAATTTGGACAATTTGAGGGAATTGTCCACTTCATACTCTACTACCTTGTTTGTGTTTATGTCTTCATCCTACTTAATTTGTTCGATTTCCTATAGTCAAAGAGTGATTACATCAGTTTAAAAGAAGAGTAGTCTTCCCTTACCGGTAAATAGACTGGTCAGAAATTAGGACATCTCAAGGTAGATTAGATCAGTTATAAAAAAAGGTTGATTAGATCAATCAAACATCGTTGACCAACCAATTACGTCTTAGATCAATCAAACATAGTCTACATACCTGTAGATGAAGTGTCAAGTTAAAAGAAGGGACGTCTTCCCTTACTAGTAAATAGACTGGTCAGAAATTAGGACATCTCAAAGTTAATTGGATCAATCAAACATTGTTGACCAACCAATTACATCTTAGATCAATCAAGGGTACCTGAACCAGACGAAGTAGTAGGACACAACTTGCTAGCCTGTCCGCCGAAGCAGAAGCACATGTGATCATCCGGTACCCGTCTGTCATACCCGCGACGCCCTCTAGAAGCCTGGCACTCGCCGCACCACTCGGCACCGGCCTTCCGTCTCACAGAGAACCCCGCCCTGATGGCGTCCCCGACGGTGGCGTACTGGCGTTCCCGGCGGCCCGCGCATCTGCCATGGCCGATGGCCGAGTCGTACGACTGCACCTGCACACCACCCCCAGGCCCAGTACGTCCTCTAGCACCGACGTACCGACGCTCTCCTTCTGTGCCGCTGCCAAGCTTGCCTATGGTTGGACGCGATCTAGAGTGGTGCAAATAAGAGGGAGGAGTAGAGTATTTGTTGATGGGACTGGATCCTACTGCCGACGGCCTGCAGCCCTCGACTGTGACCGCGGGGCAGAGTCAGAGAATTCTTTTCTCGGGAGCGTCAGAGCGGGGAGAGAGACGGGATCAGGAGCGATGGGGTGCAGGAGATGAGGAGGCTGCATGGGCGTGGGACGTGGGGTCATGGTGTCGTTTTTTTGCCTTTTCGGGTGGGGATAGAAGAAGCGGTGCGAGGATGTATTGATAGCAGCGATAGGAGGGGGAGGTCGAATCATCACGATGTTTGATCCTTCTTTAATAGTAGAGATTACTCCACACATTGACCGCTATCCAGCATGCATGTAGAGTATTAAGTTCATAAGAACAGAGTAACGCATTAGGCAAGATGACATGATGTAGAGGGATAAACAAAAGCAATATGATATAAACCCCATCTTTTTATCCTCGGTGGCAACAATACAATACGTGTCGGTTCCCTTTATGTCACTGGTATCGAGAACCGCAAGATTGAACCCAAAGCTAAGCACTTCTCCCATTGCAAGAAAGATCAATCTAGTAGGCCAAACTAAACCAATAATTCGAAGAGACTTGCAAAGATATCAAACCGTGCATATAAGAATTCAGAGAAGAAACAAATATTGTTCATAGATAATCTTGATCATAAACCCACAATTCATCGGATCTCGGCAAACACACCGCAAAAAGTATTACATCAAATAGATCTCCAAGAACATCGAGGAGAACTTTGTATGAAGAATCAAAGAGAGAAGAAGCCATCTAGCTAATAACTATGGATCCGAAGGTCTTTGGTAAACTACTCACACATCATCAGAGAGGCTATGGTGTTGATGTAGAAGCCCTCCGTGATCGAATCCCCCTCCGGTAGATTGCTGGAAAAGGCCCCAAGATGGGATCTCATGGGTACATAATGTTGCAGCGGTGGAAAAGTGGTTTCGTGGCTCCCCTAGATGTTTTCAGGGTATAAGAGTATATATAGGCGGAGAAGTAGGTCGGTGGAGCTACGAGGGGCCCATGAGGGTGGGGGCGCGCTTACCCCCTGGGCGCGCCCTCCTGCCTTGTGGCCGCCTCGTTGTGTCTCTGACTTCCACTCCAAGTCTCCTGGATTGCGTTTGTTCCAATAAAGATCCTCGCAAAGATTTTGTTCCGTTTGGATTCCGTTTGATATTCCTTTTCTGCGAAACACTGAAATAGGCAAAAAAACAACAATTTGCACTTGGCCTTCGGTTAATAGGTTAGTCCAAAAATAATATAAAAGAGTATATAAAAGCCCATTAAACATCCTAAACAGATAATATAATAGCATGGAACAATAAAAAATTATAGATACGTTGGAGACGTATCAAGCATCCCCAAGCTTAATTCCTTCTCGTGCTCGAGTAGGTAAATGATAAAAAACAGAATTTTTGATGTGGAATGCTACCTAACATAATTTTCAATGTAATTTTCTTTATTGTGGCATGAATGTTTAGATCTTAAAGATTCAAGACAAAAGTTTAATATTGACATAAAAATAATAATACTTCAAGCATACTAACTAAGCAATTATGTCTTCTCAAAATAACATAGCCAAAGAAAGCTCATCCCTACAAAATCATATAGTTTGGCCATGCTCCATCTTCGTCACACAAAATGCTCTCATCATGCACAACCCCGATGACAAGCCAAGCAATTGTTTCATACTTTAGTATTCTCAAACCTTTTCAACTTTCACGCAATACATGAGCGCAAGCCATGGACATAGCACTATGGGTGGAATAGAATATAATGATGGAGGTTGTATGGAGAAGACAAAAAAGGAGAAAGTCTCACATCAACGCGGCTAATCTACGGGCTATGGAGATGCCCATCAATTGATGTCAATGCGAGGAGTAAGGATTGCCATGCAACGGATGCACTAGAGCTATAAATGTATGAAAGCCCAACAAAAGAAACTAAGTGGGTGTGCATCCAACTTGCTTGCTCATGAAGACCTAGGGAATTTGAGGAAGCCCATTGTTGGAATATACAGGCCAAGTTCTATAATGAAAAATTCCCACTAGTATATGAAAGTAACAAAATAAGAGACTCTCTATCATGAAGATCATGGTGCTACCTGGAAGCACAAGTGTGAAAAAAGGATAGTAGCATTGTCCCTTCTCTCTTTTTCTCTCATTTTTTGGGCCTTCGCTTTATTATTTGGCCTTTCTATTTTTTCCTCACACGGGACGATGCTCTAATAATGACGATCATCACACTTCTATTTATTTACAACTCAAGGATTACAACTCGATACTAGAACAAAATATGACCCTATATGAGTGCCTCTGGCGGTGTACCGGGATGGACAATGAATCAAGAGTGACATGTACGAAAAAATATGCATGGTGGCCTTACCACAAATACGATATCAACTACATGATCATGCAAGGCAATATGGAAATGATGAAGCGTGTCATAATAAACGGAATGGTGGAAAGTTGCATGGCAATATATCTCGGAATGGCTATGGAAATGCCATAATAGGTAGTTATGGTGGCTGTTTTGAGGAAGATATAAGGAGGCTTATGTGTGACAGAGCGTATCATATCACGGGATTTGGATGCACCGGCGAAGTTTGCACCAACTCTCGAGGTGAGAAAGGGCAATGCGTGGTACCGAAGAGGCTAGCAATGATGGAAGGGTGAGAGTGCGTATAATCCATGGACTCAACATTAGTCATAATGAACTCACATACTTATTGCAAAAATCTACAAGTCATCAAAACCAAGCACTACGTGCATGCTCCTAGGGGGATAGATTGGTAGGAAAAGACCATCGCTCGTCCCCGACCGCCACTCATAAGGAGGACAATCAAAGAAACACCTCATGCTTCAAATTTGTTACACAACGGTTACCATACGTGCACGCTACGGGACTTGCAAACTCCAACACAAGTATTTATAAAATTCACAATTAGTCAACTAGAACGACTCTAATATTACCATCTTTATATCTCAAAACAATCATCAAGTATCAAACTTCTCATAGTATTCAATGCACTCTATATGGAAGTTTTTATTACATCCATCTTGGATGCCTATCATATTAGAACTAATTTTACAGCCAAAGCAAATTACCATGCTGTTATAAAAGACTCTCAAAATAATATAAGTGAAGCATGAGAGATCAATAATTTCTATAAAATAAAACCACCACCATGCTCTAAAAAGATATAAGTGAAGCACTAGAGCAAAATTATCTAGCTCAAAAGATATAAGTGAAGCACATAGAGTATTCTAACAAATTCCGATTCATGTGTGTCTCTCCCAAAAGGTGTGTACAGCAAGGATGATTGTGCTAAACTAAAAAGCAAAGACTAAAATCATACAAGACACTCCAAGCAAAACACATATCATGTGGTGAATAAAAATATAGCCTCAAGTAAAGTTACCGATAGACGAAGACGAAAGAGGGGATGCCTTCAGGGGCATCCCCAACCTTAGGCTTTTGGTTGTCCTTGAATTTTACCTTGGGGTGCCTTGGGCATCCCCAAGCTTAGGCTCTTGCCACTCCTTATTCCAAAATCCATCAAATATTTACCCAAAAACTTGAAAACTTCACAACACAAAACTTAAACAGAAAATCTCATGAGCTCCGTTAGTGTAAGAAAACAAACCACCACTTTAAGGTACTGTAATGAACTCATTCTTTATTTATATTGGTGTTAAAACTACTGTATCCCAACTAATATATGGTTCATACCCCCGATACTAGCTATAGATTCATCAAAATAAGCAAACAACACACGAAAAACCGAATCTGTCAAAAACAGAACATTTGGTAGTAATCTGTATCAAATGCATACTTCTATAACTCCAAAAATTCTTAAAAAAATAAGACGGCTTGGATAATTTGTTTATTTATCTACTTCAATTGGAATCAGTATTTTATCACTTTCTTGTGATTTTTAATAATTGTTTTCATGAGCAGAAAGTTCCTGTCTTTTTTCAGCAAGATCAAATAATTATCACCCAAGAAGATCCTATAGGTTTTACTTGGTACAACACTAATTAAAACATAAAACCACATCTAACCAGAGGCTAGATGAATTATTTATTACTAAACAGGAACAAAAATTAAGAAACAAAAATAAAATTTGGTTGCCTCCCAACAAGCGCTATTGTTTAACGCCCCTAGCTAGGCATAAAAACAAGAATAGATCTAGGTATTGCCATCCTTGATATGCAATCCATAAGTGACTCTCATAATAGATTCATAAGGTAATTTAATTTTCTTCCTAGGAAAGTGTTCCATGCCTTTCCTTAACGGAATTTGGAATCTAATATTTCCTTCTTTCATATCAATAATTGCACCAATCGTTCTAAGGAAAGGTCTACCAAGAATAATAGGACATGTAGGATTGCAATCTATATCAAGAACAATGAAATCTAGGGGCACATAATTCCTATTTGCAACAATAAGAACATCATTAATCCTTCCCATAGGTTTCCTAATGGTGGAATCCGCAAGATGCAAATTTAATGAACAATCATCAAATTCACGGAAACCTAACACATCACACAAAGTTTTTGGAATTGTGGGAACACTAGCACCCAAATCACATAAGGCATAGCATTCATGATTTTTAATCTTAATTTTAATAGTAAGTTCCCACTCATCATAAAGTTTTCTAGGGATTGAAACTTCTAGTTCAAGTTTTTCTTCATAAGATTGCATTAAAGCATCAACGATATGTTTAGTAAAATCTTTGTTTTGATCATACGCATGAGGAGAATTTAACATGGATTGCAACAAGAAAATACAATCTATCAAAGAACAATTATCATAATTAAATTCCTTGAAATCCGAAAAAGTGGGTTCTTTGCTATGTAAAGTTTTGACCTCTTCAATCCCACTTTTACCAATTTTTGCATCAAGATCTAAAAACTCCGAATCATTGGGACGCCTTTAAACTAAAGTTGACTCATCTCCAGTCCCATCTTTATCAAAATTCATATTGGAAAACAAAGATTTAATAGGAGACACATCAATTACTTTTAGATCTTCATCATTATTACCCTCTAGCTCTTCCGGTTTGGCAGCCATCTTATTAACTAAGGTGGCTTGTTTATCCGAAATTTGGCCTACTAAATTTTCAAGATGGGAAAACTGAGATTTCAAACCATAAAATTCCTTAGACAGGTCATCAAGCTCTTTATTCATGTACTTCATAAAACCTTTCTATTCTTTAAGCTCGTTTCTGAAGAAATTATTATGCTCAAATTGCAAAGACATAAAGCTTCTAACATTGTTTTCAATTTCTTCCAACCTTCTAAGGTGAGGATCAACGTTTTTAGGCAAGGCCATCAAGGCAAACAGGCACACAAGAGGCAAGTGAAAAGAGATGAATGGAAAAAGGGCGAATAAAATGGCAAGGGTGAAGTGGGGGAGAGGAAAACAAGAGGCGAATGGCAAATAATATAATGCGAGGGAGAAGAGTTTCTGATGGGTAATTGGTATGTCTTGACTTGTGCGTAGATCTCCCCAGCAATGGCACCAGAAATCCTTTGTGCTACCTCTTGAGCATGCATTGGTTTTCCCTTGAAGAGGAAAGGGTGATGCAGCAAAGTAGCGTAAGTATTTCCCTCAGTTTTTGAGAACCAAGGTATCAATCCAGTAGGAGACTACACGCAAATCACCTAGTACCTTCACAAACAATCAAGAACCTTGCAACCAACGCGCTAAAGGGGTTGTCAATCCCTTCACGGCACTTGCAATAGTGAGATCTGATAAAGATAATAAGATAAATATTTTTGGTATTTTTGTTGCATAGATTGGAAAGTAAAGATTGCAAAATAAAAGGCGATAGAAATTGGCAAGTTGACGATAAACTAATATGATGTAAATAGACCAGGGAGCCATAGGTTTCACTAGTGGCTTCTCTCATGATAGCATATATCACAGTGGGTGAACAAATTACTGCCGAGCAATTGATAGAAAAGTGCATAGTTATGAGAATATCTAGGCACGATCATGAACATAGGCATCACGTCCGATGTCAAGTAGACCGAAACGATTCTGCATCTACTACTATTACTCCACACATTGACCGCTATCCAGCATGCATGTAGAGTATTAAGTTCATAAGAACAGAGTAACGCATTAGGCAAGATGACATGATGTAGAGGGATAAACTCAAGCAATATGATATAAACCCCATCTTTTTATCCTTGATGGAAACAATACAATACGTGCCGGTTCCCTTTCTGTCACTGGGATCGAGCACCGCAAGATTGAACCCAAAGCTAAGCACTTCTCCCATTGCAAGAAAGATCAATCTAGTAGGCCAAACTAAACCAATAATTCGAAGAGACTTGCAAAGATATCAAATCATGCATATAAGAATTCAGACAAGAATCAAATACTGTTCATAGATAATCTTGATCATAAACCCACAATTCATCTTATCTCGGCAAACACACCATAAAAAGTATTACATCAAATAGATCTCCAAGAACATCGAGGAGAACATTGTATTGAGAATCAAAGAGAGAGAAGAAGCCATCTAGATAATAACTACGGACCCGAAGGCCTGTGGTAAACTACTCAAACATCATCGGAGAGGCTATGGTGTTGATGTAGAAGCCCTCCGTGATCGAATCCCCCTCTGGCAGATCGCTGGAAAAGGCCCCAAGATGGGATCTCACGGGTACAGAAGGTTGCGGCGGTGGAAAAGTGGTTTCGTGGCTCCCCTGGATGTTTTCAGGGTATAAGAGTATATATAGGTGAAAGAAGTAGGTCGGTGGAGCTACGAGGGGCCCACGAGGGTGGGGGCGCGCCTACCCCCTGGGCGCGCCCTCCTGGCTCATGGCACCTCGTTGCATCTTTGACTTCCACTCCAAGTCTCCTGGATTGCGTTTGTTCCAAGAAGGATCCTCGTGAAGGTTTCGTTCTGTTTGGACTCGTTTGATATTCCTTTTCTGCGAAACACTGAAATCAGCAATTTGCACCGGGCCTTCGGTTAATAGGTTAGTCCAAAAAATAATATAAATGAGTATATTAAAGCCCATTAAACATCCAAAACATATAATATAATAGCATGGAACAATCCAAAATTATAGATACGTTGGAGACGTATCAAAGTGTTGGGCCAACATGGGCCTAAGGGAGAGAGAGGGAAGCCCGCAGGGGGTGGCCGCCCCCCTCATAGTGAGTGCGAATAGGACAAGGAGGAGGGGGCGGTGCCCCCCTTACCTTTCCCTCTCCCTCCTTCCTATCCCCTCCGGTGGAAGAAAGGAAAAGGGGCGGGCGAATCCTACTTGGACTAGGAGTCCAAGTAGGACCCCCCATGGCGCGCCCCTCCTGGCCTCCGGCCTCTCTCGCGCCCTCCTTTATATACGTGGGCAGAAGGCACACCAAAGGCACATCAGTTGTCCTCTTAGCTGTGTGCGGTGTCCCCTCCATAGTTTACTCCTCCGGTCATGGCATCGTAGTGCTTAGCCGAAGCCCTATCGGATCACATCACCAACACCATCACCACGCCGTCGTGCTGACGGAACTCTTCCTCGACCCTGTACTGGATCTAGAGTTTGAGGGACGTCATCGAGCTGAACGTGTGCTGAACATGGAGGTGCCGTACGTTCGGTACTTGGATCGGATGGATCGTGAATACGTTTGACTACATCAACCGCATTAACCTAACGCTTCCGCTTTCGGTCTACGAGGGTACGTGGACACACTTTTCTCCTCTCGTTGATATGCATCTCCGAGATAGATCTTGCGTGAGCATAAGTATTTTTTTTGAAATTGCATGCTACGTTCGCCTACACCGCCCTCTCCCAAGCAGATGTCGCTCCGACAATGCTCGTGCCCCACCCATCATTGACCCTTGTGGCAAGCCATGTAGGTGCGTGCCGCTCGAGCGCATCAGACGGCCAAAGAGATCCCCAAGAGGCACCTACACCACGAAGATGCCAAACAAACAATGACATTCTAAACGGGCAGGCCCCGTGCATGAGCAGCCGCAAGCAGGCGACACGCATGCCCAACTGGTATGACACACATATCCGGACAGCCATCGCGCGTGCGATAGTGCACAGGGCCTCGCTCGTGGGCACACACGACATCGTCGGATGACGCTGACCCCGGGCGCACCCAGATGCCCACCCGTCATGGACCCTCCAGCCAGGTCGCCCAACATGCATGCCCACCAGCGTGACGGGATCAGCTCGACGTAGGGTTAGGACACCGACATGGGGGTCTAGCCATCCCATCGCACGTACGACAGTGTGCTTGGCCTCCCTTGCGGGCATGTCCGATGCTATCGAAAGACTATGGCTGGGGCCCACCCATCTATCAACCCGTGATGGACCCTCCAGCCGGGTTGCCTAGGCGCGAGCCATCCAGGCAGATTGGACGGCTATGAGTCGTCCCAAGAGGCTCTCCCAGCATTGCCAGTCAGCAAGAGATGACCGAGAGATCTTTTCCGCCCATGAGGAGACAAGGAAAGTGGGTACTCCAACATCCTTTATAGGAGTAATTACAAGCAGAGATGTAAGGAGACTTGGGATGAATATGGGGATAGAAACACTAGATTCCTTCAGCAAGCTGTTCTCAAAACAAGAAGGAATTTTTTATTTTTTCAGTAAAGGATAAACATGATGTGATTCATTTGAAACCAAATCAAATTGCCAACATTTTTTCAGATTTATTTTTGCCTCTTCTAACATCAACATGAGCAGGCCTACATTGCTTCTCACCCGTTGAGTCAATCAGATGACCCCTCCATTCCAGATAGAATGAAATCTTGAAGTTCCTCAAGGATATGAAGCTGAATGCTTTGCCTGACCCGTATGGCTTAAATGTTTGAGTTTTTCCTTGCTACTTGCGACTGGATTGTTGATGATGTCACGACCTTGGTGGTGAACTTCTATAAAGAAAGGTATTTTCCCACACACATTAATATTGTTGACACCAACATTCCTCTCATCCCTAAAATCTAGTTCTTTTTCCCTCGAAAAAGAATCTAGTTCTTCAAGTTAGCACTCATTATAGACCTATTATACTTTTTAGTACTGTTTACAAGATCATTTTTTCTAGTTCTTTTTCCTCGAAAAAGAATCTAGTTCTTCAAGTTAGCACTCATCATAGACCTAATAGACTTTTTAGTATTATTTACAAGATCATTTCTAAGACTTTAGCTAATGGGCTCAAACCCCATCTACCTGATTGTATTGATCCAACTCAACAAGCATTTATTGAAGGGCGTATACTTAGTAACATTATTATTGCTCAAGTGCTTTAATGCTTAAGATTGATCAACCCCAAAGCCCACCATACGGTAATAAGTGACCGCGATATTCGCATGGTCTAAGGAGCAAAATCACATGTTAAAACTCCATGTTATTACAATTGAATACATACGACATTAATTAAATTCACAACAAACAAGTTTGGGTCGATTTAATATGACCGTTCTTCCAACGTCATAATCTCAAAGTTGTTTTAGGATTATCGTTTATCACTTTAAACGATATGTAAGATCCGGCAAACATGACCACCAACAACACTTGAGCTAGTCTTGGAGGCAAGACTAGGAACCTTTTATTTAATTATTTGTTATTCCATGCGTGCATATGAGTTTTCTACTAAATCACATATTCCAGGATCATAGCAATTGTAGCATAGAATATAAACTCTATAATTATGAATATGGAAATATAATAAGAAACAAATATTATTGCCTCTAGGGCATATTTCCAACAGTCCCAATGATCCTAAGTCATGAATGAATATGGTGGATGAACTACAAATGAACACAAGGGACTACCCAGGTTCGGGCTACCTTCTTGGTGTAATACCCTACTCCTGCTTTGTTTTGTATTTGAATGGTATGCAGCTACAATGTGTTTGTTACAAGATGGAAAGATCGGTCTGTGTGTCTTCCGAGGCCCAAAAAGATTGACCTCCAGTGAGGCTCGAGTTCCTCCTTGTGTGCTAGAGGTTCTGATTGGTTGAATATACATTGGAGTAGGCCTGCATAGCCTGTACCATGATGGCCTGGTCGCCCATAGAATTCTTGTATGAGCAATGATGACGTCCTTCCGGGGTAGCGTGTTACCCCCAAACACTTACCTGCCTTCTTCGGTATTCGTCGGGCGGTGATGAAGTAATGCCAATCTAGCGGCGTAGGTAGCAGGTGAATCTTACTATAGCCGTAGTGGATTTCTTGGGCCGCAAGGATCATTCCGGAGACCATACACGAGGATAAGTCACTTCGACCTTAGTCTCCTTCCCCATGCTGGTAGCAGTGCTCCTTGGTGCAAGCCTGCAGGTGGTCTCTATAGCCATGACACGTCCATCCCAACGTGTCAGAGGTATGTCAATGTGCCCTTTCGGAGAGGCCCATGAAGGGCTTCCAGGAGACGATCTGCACTGCTCTCTTGATCTGTCTCCCGATAACCCAGGCCATAGTCCAACGGGTCCATGAGGGTCTTCAAACGTATCCCCGGGGTGGAGAAATATCTTTGCCATCATTGCCAAGGCTCCTCTTACCAGGTTAGTAATACCCCAAGTTTTACTAACGCCGACATAATGGAAGCTCAAGATGAGTCTAGCACCATTCACCGAGGCAACACACTAGATCTCAGGCAAGATGAGGTTGGAGAGACTATGAATGTTGATCGTGGCATGGATCGAGCAGTGGCGCATGGTGCAAACGTGCCTCGGGCGCCATGAAAGCCATTACTTGGAATTTCTGAGGTATGGTCCTGGGCCGTAGCAATGATGTTCGTGACTAATCACATTCGTTCCACTAAAGCCTAGGTAATTTTCATTTTTGAAATTAAATCCTCCAAAATTCGTCCATGTGGCATTGCCAATCGTTTTGACATTGCTGATAGTATTGTAGTTCCTTTGAGAGGTGTGTTGGGAGGTCTTGGAATGATGAGGACAGATGAGCTCAAAGTTTCTCTATACAGTTCCTTGTTCCACTATATCCTAGCTAATGTAGCTCACATAGCGTCAGGTGTACAATTTTGTCTAGTTTGTACATATAGTGATCCCACCGGCCATTTTAAATTAGGTAGTCTCTTTTGCGGCAACTTAGGAAAACCAATGATCTGTATGGGTGATTTATATGACATCATATATGACATGGAAAAATGCTATGCTAATGTTAGTTATCATCGTATGTCTGCTTTGCTTGCTCTAATAAAAATCTAAAAGAAATAAGCCCTAAAGGCAATAATAAAGTTGTTATTTATATTTCCTTATATCATGATAAATGTTTATTATTCATGCTAGAATTGTATTAACCGGAAACTTAGTACATGTGTGAATACATAGACAAATAGAGTGTCCCTAGTATGCCTCTACTTGACTAGCTCGTTAATCAAAGATGGTTAAGTTTCCTGACCATAGACATGTGTTGTCATTTCATGAACGGGATCACATCATTAGAGAATGATGTGATGGACAGGACCCATCCGTTAGCTTAGCATTATGATCATTTAGTTTTATTGCTATTGCTTTCCTCATGACTTATACATGTTCCTCTGACTATGAGATTTTGCAACTCCTAAATACCGGAAGAACACCTTGTGTGCTATCAAACTTCACAATGTAACTGGGTGATTATAAAGATGCTCTACAGGTGTCTCCGAAGGTGTTTGTTGAGTTGGCATAGATCGAGATTAGGATTTGTCACTCTGTGTATCAGGGAGGTATCTCTGGGCCCTCTCGGTAATGCACATCACTATAAGCCTTGCAAGAAATGTGACTAATGAGTTAGTTACGGGATGATGCATTACGGAACAAGCAAAGAGACTTGCCGGTAACAAGATTGATCTAGGTATGATGATACCGACGAACGAATCTCGGGCAAGTAACATACCGATGACAAAGGGAACAACGTATGTTGTTACGCAGTTTGACCGATAAAGATCTTCATAGAATATATAGGAGCCAATATGAGCACCCAGGTTCCGCTATTGGTTATTGACCGGAGATGTGTCTCGGCCATGTCTACATAGTTCTCGAACCCGTAGGGTACGCACGCTTAACGTTCGATGACGATTTGTATAATGAGTTATGTGATATGATGACCGAAGTTTGTTCAGAGTCCCGGATGAGATCACAGACATGATGAGGAGTCTCTAAATGTTCGAGAGGAAAAGATTCATATATTGGAAGGTTATATTCGGACATCGGAATGGTTCCAAGTGATTCGGGTATTTTTTTAGAGTACCGAGGGGTTACCGGAACCTCCGGGGAAGTTAATGGGCATTAGTGGAGAGAGGGAAGAAGGGCCACGGGGTGGCGTGCGCCTCCCCCCTGCCCAAACCGAATTGGACAAGGGGTGGGGGTGCGGCCCCGTCCTTCCTTCTCCTTCTCCCCTCCTTCCTTTCCCTCCAGTGGAAGAAAGGAAAAAGGGGGGGCGTGTGAGGTGCCCCCCTCCACTGTTTAACACCTCGGTCATATCATCGTAGTGCTTAGGCAAAGCCCTGCACCGGTAACTTCATCATCACCGTCTCCATGACATCGTGCTGATGGAACTCTCCTCGACCCTCTACTGGATCAAGAGCTCGAGGGACGTCACCGTGCTGAACGTGTGCTGAACATGGAGGTGCCGTACGTTCGGTACTTGGATCAGTTGGATCGTGAAGACGTTCGACTACATCAACCGCGGTACTAAATGCTTCCGCTTTCGGTCTACGAGGGTACGTGGACACACTCTCCCCGCTCTTTGCTACGCTTCTCCTAGATAGATCTTGCGTGATCGTAGGAATTTTTTTGAAATACTGCGTTCCGCAACAGTGACATTCGAGCCAGTTCTACGCGTAGATGATATATGCATGAGTAGAACACAAAGAGTTGTGGGTGATAATAGTCATGCTGCTTACTACCAAAGTATTACTTTGATTCGATGGTATTGTTGCATGAAGCGGCCCGGACCGACATTACACATGACCGCATTCATGAGACTGGTTCTACCGACGTGCTTCGCACACAGGTGGCTGGCGGGTGTGTGTTTCTCCAACTTTAGTTGAATCGAGTTTGACTACGGCCGGTCCTTGTTTAATGTTAAAACAACACACTTGATGAAAAATCGTTGTGGTTTTGATGCGTAGGTAAGAACGGTTCTTGCTAGAAGCCCGTAGCAGCCGCGTAAAACCTGCAACAACAAAGTAGAGGACGTCTAACTTGTTTTTGCAGGGCATGTTGTGATGTGATATGGTCAAGACATGATGAGATATAAATTGTTGTATGAGATGATCATGTTTTATAAAAGTTATCGGCAACTAGTAGGAGCCTTATAGTTGTCACCTTATTGTATGAAATACAATCGCCATGTAATTGCTTTACTTTATCACAAAGCGGTAGGGATAGTCGTAGAAGAAATAGTTGGCGAGACGACAATGATGCTACGATGGAGATCAAGGTATCAAGCCGGTGACGATGGAGATCATGATGGTGCTTTGGAGATGGAGATCAAAGCCACAAGATGATGATGGCCATATCATGTCACATATTTTGATTGCATGTGATGTTTATCCTTTATGCATCTTATTTTTCTTAGTACAACGGTAGCATTATAAGATGATCCCTCACTAAAATTTCAAGGTATATGTGTTCTCCCTGAGTATGCACCGTTGCTACAATTAGTCGTGCCGAGACCCCACGCGATGATTAGGTGTGATAAGCTCTACGTTCACATACAACGGGTGCGAGCCAGTTTTGCACGTGCAGAATACCCGGGTTAAACTTGACGAGCCTAGCATATGTAGATATGGCCTCGGAACACTAAGACCGAAAGGTCGAACATGAATCATATAGTAGATATGATCAACATAGAGATGTTCTCCATTGAAAACTACTCCATCTCACGTGATGATCGGACATGGTTTAGTTGATATGGATCATGTGATCATTTAAATGACTAGAGGGATGTCTATCTAAGTGGGAGTTCTTAAGTAATATGATTAATTGAACTTTAATTTATCATGAACTTAGTACCTGATAGTTTTTGCATATCTATATTGTTGTAGATCAATGGCTCGTGCTACCGTCCCTTTGAATTTTAATGCGTTCCTAGAGAAAGAGAAGTTGAAAGATGATGGTAGCAACTACACAGACTGGGTCCATAACTTGAGGATTATCCTCATTGCTGCACAGAAGAATTACATCCTAGAAGCCCGCTACATGCAAGACCCGTTGCAGGAGCAACTCCAGATGTTATGAACGTCTGGCAGAGCAATGCTGATGACTACTCGATAGTTCAATGTGCCGTGCTTTACAGCTCAGAATCAGGACTTCAAAGACGTTTTGAACGTCATGGAGCATATGAGATGTTCCAGGAGTTGAAGCTAATATTTCAAGCAAATGCCCGAATTGAGAGATATGAAGTCTCCAATAAGTTCTATAGCTACAAGATGGAGGAGATTAGTTCTGTCAGTGAACATATGCTCGGAAAGTCTGGGTACTACAACCACTTGACTCAACTGGGGGTTAATCTTCCTGATGATAGTGTCATTGACAGAGTTCTTCAATCACTGCCACCAAGCTAAAAAAGCTTTGTGATGAACTACAATATGCAAGGGATGGATAAGATAATTCCTAAGCTCTTCGCAATGCTAAAAGCCGCAAAGGTAGAAATCAAGAAGGAGCATCAAGTGTTGATGGTTAACAAGACCATTAGTTTCAAGAAAAAGGGCAAAGGGAAGCAGGGGAACTTCAAGAAGAACAGAAAACTAGTTGTTGCTCAAGTGAAGAAGCCCAAGTCTGGACCTAAGCCTGAGACTGAGTGCTTCTACTGCAAAGGGACTGGTCACTGGAAGCGGAACTGCCCCAAGTATTTGGCGGATAAGAGAAGGATGGCAAAGTGAAAAGTATATTTGATATACATGTTATTGATGTGTACCTTACTAATGCTCGTAGTAGCGCCTGGGTATTTGATACTGGTTCTATTGCTCATATTTGCAACTTGAAACAGGGGCTACGGATTAAACGGAGATTGGCTAAGGACGAGGTGACGATGCGCGTGGGAAATGGTTCCAAAGTCGATGTCATCGCCATCGGTATGCTACCTCTACATCTACCTTCGGGATTAGTTTTAGACCTGAATAATTGTTATTTGGTGCCAGTGTTAAGCATGAACATTATATCTGGATCTTGTTTGTTGCGAGACGGTTATTCATTTAAATCGGAGTATAATGGTTGTCCTATTTAGATGTGTAATATCTTTTATGGCGATGCACCCTTGACGAGTGGTCTATTTTTGTTGAATATCGATTGTAGTGATACACATATTCATAATATTGAAGCCAAAAGATGCAAGGTTAATACTGATAGTGCAACTTATTTGTGGCACTGCCATTTAGGTCATATTGGTGTAAAACACATGAAGAAATTCCATGCTGATGGTCTTTTGGAATCACTTGATTATGAATCACTTGATGCTTGCGAACCATGACTCATGGGAAAGATGACCAAGACTACGTTCTCTGGAACAATGGAGCGAGCAACTGACTTGTTGGAAATAATACATACTGATGTATGTGCTCCGATGAGTGTTGAGGCTCGCGGTGGGTATCGTTATTTTCTGACCTTCACAGATGATTTGAGCAGATATGGGTATATCTACTTGATGAAACATAAGTCTGAAACATTTGAAAAGTTCAAAGAATTTCAGAGTGAAGTGGAAAATCATCGTAACAAGAAAATAAAGTTTCTACGATCTGATCGTGGGGGTGAATATTTGAGTTATGAGTTTGGTCTTCATTTGAAACAATGCGGAATAGTTTCGCAACTCACGCCACCTGGAACACCATAGTGTAATGGTGTGTCTGAACATAGTAACCGTACTTTATTAGATATGGTGCGATCTATGATGTCTCTTACCGATTTACCAATATAATTTTGGGGTTATGCTTTAGAGACGGCTGCTTTCACATTAAATAGGGCACCATGTAAATCCGTTGAGACGACACCATATGAACTATGGTTTGGCAAGAAACCTAAGCTGTCGTTTCTTAAAGTTTGGAGCTGCGATGCTTACGTGAAAAAGCTTCAACCAGATAAGCTCGAACCCAAATCGGAGAAATCTGTCTTCATAGGATACCCAAAGGAGACTGTTGGGTACACCTTCTATCACATATCCGAAGGCAAGATATTCGTTGCTAAGAATGGATCCTTTCTAGAGAAAGAATTTCACTCGAAAGAAGTGAGTGGAAGGAAAGTAGAACTTGATGAGGTAATTGTACCTTCTCCCGAATTGGAAAGTAGTACATCACAGAAATCAGTTCCAGTGATTCCTACACCAATCAGTAAGGAGGCTAATGATGATGATCATGAAACTTCAGATCAAGTTACTACTGAACCTCGTAGGTCAACCAGAGTACGGTCCGCACCAAAGTGGTACAGTAATCCTGTTCTGGAGGTCATGTTACTTGACCCTGACGAACCTACGAACTATGAGGAAGCGACGATGAGCCCAGATTCCGCAAAATGGCTAGAGGCCATGAAATCTGAGATGTGATCCATGTATGAGAACAAAGTGTGGACTTTGGTTAACTTGCCCGAGCCATAGAGAATAAATGGATCTTGAAGAAGAAGACTGATGTTGACGGTAATGTTACTGTCTACAAAGCTTGACTTGTTGCGAAATGTTTTCGACAAGTTCAGGAGTTGACTATGATGAGACATTCTCACCCGTAGCGATGCTTAAGTTTCTCCAAATCATGTTAGCAATTGCCGCATTTTATGATTATGAAATTTGGCAAATGGATGTCAAAACTGCATTCCTTAATGGATATATTAAAGAAGAGTTGTATATGATGCAACCGGAAGGTTTTGTCGATCCTAAAGGTGCTAACAAAGTGTGCAAGATCCAGCGATCCATTTATGGACTGGTGCAAGCCTCTCTGAGTTGGAATATATGCTTTGATAGTGTGATCAAAGCATATGGTTTCATACAGACTTTTGGAGAAGCATGTATTTACAAGAAAGTGAGTGGGAGCTCGGTAGCATTTCTAATATTATATGTGGATGCCATATTATTGATTGGAAATAATACAGAATTTCTGGATAGCATAAAAGGATATTTGAATAAGAATTTTTCAATGAAAGATCTCGGTGAAGCTGCTTATATATTGGGCATCAAGATCTATAGAGATAGATCAAGATGCTTAATTGGACTTTCACAAAGCACATACCTTGATAAAATTTTGAAGAAGTTCAAAATGGATCAGTCCAAGAAAGGGTTCTTACCTGTGTTACAAGGTGTGAAGTTGAGTCAGACACAATGCCCGACCACTACAGAAGATAGAGAGAAAATAAAAGTCATTCCCTATGCCTCAGCCATAGGTTATATCATGTATGCAATGTTGTGTACCAGACCTGATGTGTGCCTTGCTATAAGTTTAGCAGGGAGGTACCAAAGTAATCCAAGAGTGGATCACTGGACAACGTTCAAGAACGTCCTGAAATACCTGAAAAGGACTAAGGATATGTTTCTTGTTTATGGAGGTGATAAAGAGCTCATCATAGATGGTTACGTCGACGCAAGCTTTGACACTGATCCGTATGACTCTAAGTTACAAACCGGATATGTATTTATATTGAATGGTGGAGCTGTCAGTTGGTGCAGTTCCAAGCAGAGCGTCGTGGCGGGATCTACGTGTGAAGCGAATTACATAGCTACTTCGGAAGCAGCAAATGAAGGACTCTGGATGAAGGAGTTCATATCCGATCTAGGTGTAATACCTAGTGCATCGGGTCCAATGAAAATCTTTTATGACAATACTGAAGCAATAGCCTTGGCGAAGGAATCCAGATTTCACAAGAGAACCAAACACATCAAGAGACGCTTCAATTCCATCCGCGATCAAGTCAAGGAGGGAGAAATAGAGATTTGAAAAATACTTATGGATTTAAATGTTGCAAACCCGTTGACTAAGCCTCTTCCATGAGCAAAACATGATCTGCACCAAGACTCCATGGGTGTTAGAATCATTACTATGTAATATAGATTATTGACTCTAGTGCAAGTGGGAGACTGAAGGAAATATGCCCTAGAGGCAATAATAAAGTTGTTATTTATATTTCCTTATATCATGATAAATGTTTATTATTCATGCTAGAATTATATTAACCAGAAACTTAGTACATGTGGGAATACATAGACAAACAGAGTGTCCCTAGTATGCCTCTACTTGACTAGCTCGTTAATCAAAGATGGTTAAGTTTCCTGTCCATAGACATGTGTTGTCATTTGATGAACGGGATCACATCATTAGAGAATGATGTGATGGACAAGACCCATCCGTTATCTTAGCATTATGATCGTTTAGTTTTATTGCTATTGCTTTCTTCATGACTTATACATGTTCCTCTAACTATGAGATTATGCAACTCCTGAATACCGGAAGAACACCTTTTGTCCTATAAAACGTCACAACGTAACTGGGTGAATATAAACATGCTCTACAGGTGTATCTGAAGGTGTTTGTTGAGTTGGCAAAGCTCGAGATTAGGATTTGTCACTCAGTGTATTGGAGAGGTATCTCTGGGCCCTCTCGATAATGCACATCACTATAAGCCTTGCAAACAATGTGACTAATGAGTTAGTTACTGGATGCTGCATTACAGAATGAGTAAAGAGATTTGCCGGTAGCAAGATTGAACTAGGGTACGATGATACGACGATCGAATCACGGGCAAGTAACATACCGATGACAAAGGGAACAACGTATGTTGTTATGCGGTTTGACCGATAAAGATCTTCGTAGAATATGTAGGAGCCAATATCAGCATCCAGGTTCCGCTATTGGTTATTGACCGGAGATGTGTCTCGGTCATGTCTACATAGTTGTCGAACCCGTAGGGTCCGCACGCTTAACGTTCGATGATGATTTGTATTATGAGTTATGTGATTTGATGACCGAAGTTTGCTCGGAGTCCCGGATGAGATCACGGACATGACGAGGAGTCTCGAAATGGTTGAGAGGTAAATATTCATATATTGGAAGGTTATATTCGGACATCGGAATGGTTCCGAGTGATTCGGGTATTTTTCCGGAGTACAGAGGGGTTACCGGAACCCCCGGGGAAGTTAATGGGCCTTAGTGGGCTTTAGTGTAGAGAGGCAAGATGGGCCACGAGGTGGCGTGTGACTCCCCCCTGCCCAAACCGAATTAGACAAGGGGTGGGGGCGCGGCCCCCTCCTTCCTTCTCCTTCTTCCCTCCTTCCTTTCCCTCCGGTGGAAGAAAGGAAAGGGGGGATCCTACTTGGACTAGGAGTCCAAGTAGGACTCCCCCCTTGGCGCACCCCTCCTGGCCGCTGGCCTCTCTCCATCCATCCTTTATATACGTGTCCATGGGGCACCCCAAAGCACAACAGACAATCTCTCAGCCGTGTGTGTGCCCCCTCCATAGTTTAATACCTCGTTCATATCGTCGTAATGCTTAGGCAAAGCCCTGCGCCGGTAACTTCGTCATCACTGTCGCCACGCCGTCGTGCTGACAGAACTCTCCCTCGACCCTCTACTGGGTCAAGAGCTCAAGGGAGATCATTGTGCTGAACATGTGCTGAACACGGAGGTGCCGTACGTTCGGTACTTGGATCAGTTGGATCGTGAAGACGTTCGACTACATCAACCACGTTACTAAACGCTTCCGCTTTCGGTCTACGAGGGTACGTGGACACACTCTTCCCGCTCGTTGGTATGCTTCTCCTAGATAGATCTTGCGTGATCGTAGGAAATTTTTTGAAATACTGCGTTCCCCAACAAAGACAATGGTTTCTTTTTATAGCAGTTACAGCGGATCGACACATACTTGGTGTAATAGGCAATATATGACTAATCATATCTATCAACGACTTGGTCGCTGCCTTATTAACCCAGATTGGTGTGCTTCTTATCCAATTAATAAAGTGCTTAACTTACCTATTATTCTTAGTGATCATGCTCCTATTCTGGTCTACACTAATGGGAATTTTGCAAGTCTAAACAGACTTTCAAATTTGAAAATTGGTGGTTGCTTGAGAAGGATTTTCATGCTCATGCTAAAGCAGTCTGGAACAACACCAATGTTGCCTCTTTTTCTACCAAAACTTCTTCTGTTGCAGGGTCCTTGGAGATATGGTGCAAATGAAAAAAAACCCATCCAACAAGGGTGGCAGGAGCTTGAAGGAAAATCAATCAGATTCAGTTGCAGCCTTTACACCAACAAGATCATGAATTAGAAAACTCGCTAATTATCAGGTATGAGCAAAACCTCTCCAAGCTTAATCAATATTACAAGTAGAGAAGTAAGAAGAGTTGGGCTAATGACGGGGATAGAAACACTAGATTCTTTCCGTAGTCTATTCTTAAAACAAGAAGGAAAAATTTGATATTTTCAAATAAGGATGAACATGATGTGATTCATTTCAAACCAAATAAAATTGTCAACACTTTTGTGAATTGTTTCAGATTTAGTTTTGCCTCTTCTCAGCCGTTGACTTAATCAGATGACCCTACTTACTCTATTGTAGATAAGAATGAAGTGCTTATAGATCCTTAAGGATATGAAGCTGAATGTGTCGACTGGCCCAGATGGCTTCAATGTGGAGTTTTATCTTGCTACTTGGGACATGATTGTTGATGATGTCATGACCTTGGTGGTCAACTTCTATGAAACAAGTATTCTCCCACCCCACATTGCTAACACCAACATTGCTCTCATCCCTAAAAGGTTGGTTCTTCAAGTTCCCATTGATTATAAACCTATTAGCCTTTGTAATGTTATTTACAAGATCATTTATAAGTCTTTAGGTAATATGCTCAAACCCCATCTACTTGATTATATTGATCCAATTCAACAAGCATTTATTGAAGGGCATAGAATTAGTGACAAAATTATTATTGCTCAAGAGGTCTCTCGCACTTTTGCCCTTAGATCTTGAAAACATCATGCTCCATGCTTAAGAATGATCTTGCTAAAGCTTTCGACCATCTTGAAGGGAACTCCATTGTTTCGGCTCTCGCACATAAAGGGTTGCATGGTCATTAATTTATGCATGCATTTCCACACCTACTTTCTCTGTCATCATTAATGGCCAGCCGACACAAAGATTCAAGGGCCATAGGGGTATTCATTAGAGCTGTCCATCATTATCGTCCAATCTTTTTGTGCTCACAACTAATGAACCTTCCCTTACCCTTGATGATGCCATGAGTGCTAACCATCTCCATGGTATATTGCTTGGTTCAAATTGCCCTCCTGTCCACTCTCTTCTTTTTGCAGACGACCTCTTGGTTTGTGGTCAAGCAAGTATTCAAGAAGCCCACACTATGGCACAAATTATTCACCATTTCTGTGCTATTTTAGGTCAAACTGCTAACTGGTCCAAATTAGCTATTCTTTTTGCTGCTCATGTAAATCAAGTTATGATTGCGGACATTAAAGAATTTTTCCTAGTTCCTTCCATCGATGATTTTTTTCTCACTTGGGCCATCCTCTAACCCTTCCTGCCAAAAATAGAGTTGTGGCTTACAACTTTGTTCTTGATAAATTCATGGCTAAACTCCTTGCTTAAAAAGCTAACATGCTTTCTCATGTAGCGAGGCTAGATCTCATTACATTTGTTTTCTCTTGCATTCCTATCTATTATATGTCTAATATTTTGTTCACCAATAAATTTATTGCTAAGCTCATAGCTATCATCGAAACTTTTTGGTGGACAGGGATAAGAGAGATCAACTCCATCAAAAGTCGTTGCCTTGGAGCTTGGAAGGATATTATTACATCCAAACAAGAGGGTGGGCTAGGTATAAGAAATCTCCAAGCAATGAACGAATGTCTAATTCTTGTCTTTGCGTGGAGGCTTGCCAACTCTCCCACTATGCATTTGTATTGTGTGCTCAAATCCAAATACTCCTTGGATACTTCCATTTGGGCTACTATTGCAAATACTCCTAAATCTACCTTCTGTTCATCAATTGTTATAATGCTCCCCAAACTTATAGCTCACTCTTTTTACCAATTTACTCAAGGCAATATATCCATTTGTAGTACTCCTTGGTGCACGGCTTGAGCTGGCATTTACAACCATCTCATTATGGCATTTACAACCATCTCATTATCCAACCAGCTGGCTTCATTTCTCCTGCCCAAGTAAACAATGGAACAAATTTTCATTCACTCTTTTTCCGGAACCCATGGCTTCCATTAGCACTCAAACCACTATCATTCTGGATGTTTGCCTAGACATTCTTTGCTCGTATCCCACTCGTAATGAAGTCTACTTACAAGTTGTGCTTACGGGATATTCACAGCCAACCAAGGAATCTTCCTACCAATATCTCTGTTCAGATTAAAGAAATCCTTAAGTAGGTTTGGAAGAACAAGCAGATGGTCTTCTGAGTCAAAACTCCCTCTTTGGAGACTTCTTCGTAAAGCTCTTCCCACAGGTTTGAGGGCTGGTCATTTCAGTGTTCACATTTCCAAAACATGTTGCACCAATTTTTCCTTTGTGACTTTATTAGAGCAGCTTGGTTTGGTCATCCTTGTTACATTAGATATGATATCTTAAGGCAAAATCATCTCTCTCTATGCATAGTGTTATTCATGCTTTACTTAATATGAATCACCCCTACGCATCAATACCCACCATTTTCAATTTCATGTGGTGCATATGAAAATCTAGAAATGATTGCCTTTTTGCTAGAAAGTGCTCTTTTCCTCCTCATGTGCATATTGTTGCTACTACTTTGCTTGATCGAAACATTTCTTTGGTGAACTCTTCTGATCCTAGTTAGGTCAATGAGTAACATCACATCCAAGGGTCCATGAGTGCGATGTCGTTTCATCAGGGACGCACCCTTCGCATTGATTTACTTATTACATGACCAAAAATTACTCTGATGCTTGGCATCCTAGGGACTGGTATTGGATTTCATTCAGCTCAGTACCAACATAGTACTCCTACAACTTTGACGCCTTCCCCACGAGCGCCGTCACTACCACTTTTCCCCACTCCTCCAGGCTGCTCCTGCGGCCGATCTAGATGCAGGGCTAGCTCCTGGCCGGCGGCCATGGCGGAGGCAGCAAGGGCAGGGCCGACGCCTCCTCATGGTGGCCTCCCGGATGAGATCCTCATCTGGGACATCCTCGTTCGCCTCCCCCCCAAATCCCTCCTCCGCTGCCGCGCCGTCTGCCGCGCCTGGCGCACAGCCACCTCCGCCCGCGACTTCCTCCTCGCCCACCACGACCGCCAGCCCACCCGGCCCCTCGTCTACGTCCTCAACCTCCCCCTACTACAAGATCGGCGGCTCCCTGGAAATCACCCCCTTCGACCACCGGGCCGCCGCCGACCATCGCGCGACTTGATCGAGCCTCCGAAATCAAAGGTCTGGAGGCCTCCTTTGACGGCCTCGTTGTCGTCGACTGGTGCCGCGGCAAGTACTTGGGCATCTGCAACCCAGCGACCCGTCAGTATGCCCCCCTCATGCTGCCTTTGGATTTCAGGTTCTTGGGGATGTACCGTCACCCCCCAACCGGCGAATACAGGTACAGGGTACTGATGTACCCGTGTCCGGCAGCTGGGAGGGAAGCTGGCTGCTATGTTTTATCGTTGAGCTCCGGCCAACCACCTAGATGCGTCGTCGGGCCGGGGGAAGTGCATAAAGAAGTCATATTCGGCACCAAGTCTGTGCTAGTCCGTGGCGGGCTGCATTGGTACCGGGTGCAGCAGCACGTGGGCGAAAGCAACATGATAATTGTGTTTGACACCACAGCCAAGACGTTCCGACAGATGCGCGTCCCCGTTGTTCGTGGTACCACCTGTGATGGGCTGTTTGAGATGGATAGCATGCTCGGCATGTCTAGCTTTAACGACAAAGCGACAAGCATTGATATTTGGGTGTTGTAGGACTATGCAAGCGAGGTTTGGACCTTCAAGTGCCACATTGAATTGCCGCTTGCAGAGATTAGGGCGTCATGTGGAAAACGCGACGACGATGACTCTTGGGAAACGGTGGTCGTGCCTGGGGATGGTGAGTTGCTTGTCCTGGTCAAATTTCCCGACTGGCTAGTTCAGGTTGACATGGATGGCAAGTTGGTCGCCACTTTCAATCACACAGGTGTCCAACCTACTCAACTGCAGCTCAAGCAAAGTCTTGTTCCGCATGACTTCTTTCCATCGCAACATGGTTATGTTGTGAACGGTTGGCCTTTCACCTGAAGTTTGATGAGTCCGCTGCTGCATTTTAATGTCCTGGATGTTTGTATCCTCATGAGCTGCAGTATGTATGAATTGGATCCACTATTAGCTGCAGTATGTATGAATTGAAGGGTTTTGTTGGCTTGTTTTGCTGTTGCCCCTAGCAAGTACTTATTTCGTTGTACTTTCGAACCTTTATGTTACTTGTGGACCTCCGTTTGCGGTGTGGTTGTATCGTGGTTGTGGCTTCATTTGTAAAACAGGGCAAGATGTCTTTTTCGGTAAGCTTCTTTGTTGATGCATGTAAAATTCAAATCGAGAATCTTTGGTTGTTACATAGTTACATGAAATCTATGTTTGTGCCGATACCATTTTGGAAAGAAGGGATTATTGTATGCGTCAATGCCAAAATTACCAAGTCATTTTGGTGTGTGTTTGTACTTTGTACTATGTGCTAACTAATCTGCCCCATTTATCTATTTTCTCGAAACAGAGAATTGACTTCGGTTTTTAATCCTGGGCCTCTAGGTATCGTCTTGCTACTTATTATTGGTAATCTACCTTCCTGGTGTCTCTAGTTCTTGAAATCAATAATTGACATTCCCTAGTTCTCGTATGTGTTTGTAATATGTGCTAGCTAACCTGCCCCATGTATCTATTTTCTTGAACTGGAGAATTGACCTTGCTATTTTATCCTGGGCCTCTAGGTGTCTTCTTGTTACTTATTAGTGGTAATGTACCTTCCTGGTTTTTCTATTTCATGAACTCAAGAATTGGCTTTCCCTCTTTTTATCTAGATCTTCTTTTAGTCTGAGAGATTATATGGTGGCCTTATTAATAATAAATATTTGACAATCTACATATGTTTCCTGTTTCTTTTTTGTTCTGCCTAGCAATGATGTAGCAAATTGTCCTCTCTGTTGGCTTGCAAGTTGCACCTAATTTTTAGAAGAGCTTGGATCCATACTGTTTAATTAAATGATTCAGCCATCGGTAATTTGTCTTCATTAATCCATATTGAAAGAACAGCACCAGGAATTATGTGGGCAATGCTGTTCTAGAAGCAAGTTGAAAGCTCACTCTTGTCACTTGTTACTGCATGTATTATGTGCCATCGCAGGACTACTGATCATTCCTTACCGCAGATGTATTATGTACCATTGCATAGAATTGCTCAGCTAATCAAAATTTAGTATGTGGATAATCTACTGCATAACCCTTTTGGAGTGCCCGGTTACTTTTTAAACCATGGAATGCAGCATACAACTTCAACATTCCGATCCTCTCCAGGCCCTCGTGGGAAATGTTGTGTGCTGCTGGCATGCATTGTGTGGAGAGCAAAGGAGGGAAAATGTGATGGAGATGGCTGGGTGTGGCTCGGGCTCGATGTTGAGATCCTCTCTGCAATAAAGTATCACAACTAGGGAAAAGCCTATACACAGAATCTTATCAGCAGCGCGCTTTAAAATAAGGCATTGCTGCTAATTAGCTGTAGCGAGCTCAAGAATAACTCGCTGCTGAAATAAATATAGCAGTAGCGCGCCAGCTGAAAGACGCGCTACTGCTATAATTCCCACGAGGCCGCCGCGAGGCTAGCTATAGCAGCAATGCGTTATATCGAAGGGTGCTACTACTACGTAGCATAGTAGAAGCGCATTTCGCCAATAAGTGCTACTGCTAAGTTTACTATAAAAATTTAGTCCCACCTCGCTCCGTGAAAAGAGTTTCTACCACCATAAATATGTTACTTCTCAAACTTTGACAAGCACTTGGTCTTCATTGAACTCTATGTGTAGAATTTGTGGCTGCAATATGAGTCTTCACTTGTTCCTATACCAGTGAGGATTCATATTGACAAATCAGATTGTACACAAAAAGATCGTTGATGATCAATGTATTTTTGATACAATGAACTATAAGTCTATTTTTACATGCTGACACATAGCAGTAGCGCTTCTTTGTGAAAGGCGTTGCTGCTAGGTAGTTTAGCAGTAGCGTCTTTCTCTATAGCGCGCTACTGCTAAGCCATCTCATTTCCCACCCCATCTCCTCTATCCGATCCACTCACAGTCACACACTCACTGGATCCCTCTCTATCCCCCGCGCCGGTCCTCCCCCGTCCCCCTCCTTCCTGTGCGCCGCCGTCACCTCCTCCTCCTCCTTGCTGGACTCGGTACCGGCCTCCTCCTCCGTTCTCCCTCTCCACTCGCCGCTGGCCGGCCCCTCCTCGCTCCACCTTCCTCCTCCGTCCTCCCTCCACTGGCCGCCGGCCGGCCCCTCCTCCTCCTTGCTGGACTCGGCACCGGCCTCCTCCTCCGTCCTCCCTACATTTTGATTTAGTTGATTTAGTAGGCTAGTTGATTTTGAACATTTTGATTTAGTTGATTTAGTAGGCTAGTTGATTTAGTTGATTTAGAACATTTTGATTTAGTTGATTTAATAGGCTAGTTCATTTAGTTGATTTAGAACATTTTAATTTAGTTGATTTAGTAGGCTAGTTCATTTAGTTGATTTAGTATGCACCATTTTCATTTAGTTGATTTAGAACATTTTCATTTAGTTGATTTACTTACTTTTTGGCAAAATGTAGGTCGTACCTTGTCATCTAATATGTTACTAGATCTTAGGATTATAATTGTCCATCAAATTGCTTCTCGCGGAAGAACCAAAAATATCTCATGCTACTTTTTTTCTTTCCTGTGAAGTGGATCGTTAATCCGTTGCTCATATTGCTTTAGGAAAAATGGCGCCACCACCACCACCACTATGTCGACTGTGCAAGTCAAGGTGCGCCAGCAGCCTTGCAACTGGCAAGCTGTTCGGCATCTACTTCCAGCCGGGTTTTCGTCATGCAGCGGTAAGAAATTAGATGAAATGTAATAACTATTTTATTTTTAGTGTTGGCATTACTGCATTGTGTCATTTTGCTTATTTTACACAGATCGTCCCATGCAATGTGAGGTTGAAATTCAACAAGCTGACAGGAGACACTGTGACATTTGAGGCTCCTGGGGGGCGTACACTATGGAGGTCGAGAAAGGATGCAATATGTCGCAGATTGGAGGAGATGGATGGGCCCGTTTCATCGCTCGCATGCGTCTTACTGGTGGTGAGTTGATCAGCTTCTCCTTCAGAGCAGAAAGACCCAAGCTGGCTGTCATTTATCTCAACCTGGTGGAAGATGATGAAGATGACGAAGATGATGAAGATGAGGAAGATAATGAGGACCCAGTCGATGAAGATGATGATGACCCACTTCATGAAGCCATCGTAGCCCAAAGAACAAGGCTGAGTGAGGAGGAGGTGTCCAACCTGTGGGACATAATTCCGCCACGTGCTGACTTTGTTGGGGTGCCATTCGTGACCCGCCTGACAAATACCATGATTGATCGACATGATATGGTATGTTATACTTACAAATGCAAATTATCCGATGAAATACTTAGTGTACAGTCCAATGATATGGTATGTTGTGTGGAATCTAGTCGATGATATGTTTTAGTGTAGAGTTCGATCACATGCTTATTAGTGTAGAATCTAAGGAAACTATTAATAGTGTAGATAATCCATATGTACTTATTTGCGAGGCTATTTATTAATTGAAATGTTTTTCTTATTCAGAAATTGGCAAAGAGCATATCTGCGAGTTATGGTATCGAGCCTGATGAAGAAGGCTCAGCTGGACTACGCCTTACTGCAAGGGGCTCCGTCACAACTTGTACTTACCGCATGGACATGGACGCTCGCACACACTTAAACTCGGTTGGGTGGAAGAAATTCCTCGATGGCAAGAATCTTCGTGTTGGACAGGCCATCCTAATTACTATCAGGAACACCAACCGCCCAGGCTTGAGGATGATGATTGTCTTTGATATCATCTAGAACTACATATGTGTGTGTGGCTATATCATCTAGAACTACATATGATGATCGTTGTCGATATCATCTAGAACTACATATGATGATCACCGTTGATACGACCTTGTACTGCTTGAGGATGCATGTTGATTATGCATTAAATTGTTATCCAGTACTCCCTTCGTTCCAAATTACTTGTCGTGGTTTGAACTAAAACCACGACCAGTAATTTGGAACGAAGGGAGTACTACCCAGTAATGGTTTATGAATTTGATATCTACTAGCAGTACCTACTATCTAGTATCTGAAAGGGAAACTGAAAGGAAAAGGGGTACGGGAAAAATGATGAAAGATATAGCAGTAGTGAGGGACTACGAAATCGCTACAGCTAAGTAATAGTAGCGCGATCATAAAAAGCGCTACTGATATCGTCAACAGTAGTAGCGCAGGTAAGGACCGCGCTACTACTATAAGTTAGCTGCAGCGGCTTATTAGTAGCGCGGCCACCCGTGCTGCTGCTAGCCTCAAAACCCACGCTACTACTAGGGTTTTCTCTAGTAGTGTATCGGCGACGCAGCCACCACCTTCCTGTATGTTGTCACTTCTCTGAATGTTACTAGTTTGTTAGTGTCAAGCACCTTGGCACTTAAACAAAATGTTGTAATCATGTAATTGCAAGCATTTATTTTTATTCTCCTAGTTGAAATTTCCTACTCCCTCCGTTTGAGTTTACAAGTCCTGCACGTATACCTAGGTTGTCAATTTTATCACCCTAACATAAACTATAGAACACAAAAATTATACCGTTTGAAAATAGAACATCTCAAGTTTATATTGGTATATTTTTTTCGTAATATATGACTTGTATTAGGTTGGTCAAATTAACGACCTAGGGGCACGCACACGCCCTGTAAACTGAGAGAGAGGGAGTAATTGTTATCTTCCGTGTTTGGAGCTAGAACTTCAGTTTCCACTCTACTACCATGACGTGCTTTAGTCCACTGACCTGAATGTATGTCCTCAAAAAGTAGAGGAGCTAATGAACAGTTTTCGTAAGTAGCACCAGCTCATATTCTACATGAGTATGCAATTCTGTTTGAGTAAAAGCTTAAATTTAGGAAAGGTGATAGCAATATGTTAACCTTAGGAGGTGTTTGGTTCACAGTTTTCCACCCGGTATCCGATTATGTCGCAACCCCATACTGTTAATCTTGTTTGCTTCGCTTTGCATGTAAACAAATCCAAGTGCAGTTTTAACCTGATTCCGCCCACCCCCATCTGTAAACAGGTTACGTTACAGCGAAGCCGACTCGAACGAACTCTTTCAGGCTTCCAGCCCCGATCCCCAAACCCCGCCCACTCCCCAGCTTAAACAAAGCAGGGCATGGAGTTAGCTAGTTGCCTGGACGTGGGGTTCCTGTTTTCTCGCCGGTATTCATTAGCATTACAACAGTGAGCCAAACAAGAATTGATTTTTTCCCATACCGTTTACATTAACGGTGTAAACCGATCGTGTATACATTTACCTAACAATTCTGAAACCAAACACCTCCTTAGTGTCATGTCGGTGGCTTTGCACTTTTACAAGGTCACTTGTATACAATTGTTTGTGGAAAAAATTGGTTTAGAAACGGCAAGTAATAATGGGGTCTCTAAAGCTCTGTACTGTTTTCAGAGCACCAGACATTCAGAATTCAGATGAACATCTCGCAGCCGTAGATTTTTAGAGTTGGTCAGCTATCATTTAGACTATTTATTCCAATCGTCTGTAATCTCTACATTATAGTATTTCTATTAGTCCTATGTTTGGGTCATTAAGCTGAGCCGCTTTGCTGTTTTATCAGGGTTTGGAAAATTTTCTGGATCACCACCTGGTCAAAGTCTGGATTGACTTGTATAGTTTGATAGGTAAATACACTGGCGGTTGGCTTTCCTTTTTTTATCAGGTATCACGATTCACATTAGTCTTCCCTTCTACATTTGGGGAAATATTTTTTTTCTGCCATTTACTTTTGGTAAAATATTTTAACTAAACAAGATGCTTCTAGTATTATCCTTATGGTTAGTGCAAAGAATGTTGTGACCATTCAGTTTACAACCAATAGTCTGCTACAACATTAATGTCAAAATATTATGCTTATTCTTTTACTTCCGGTTTGGTGTATGTATCTCCTGGACAATGATGTGGTCTCCTGGACCAATGTTTCATAAGGATTGATTTTGAACACTTGGTTTCTATTGCATAATGCAAGCATTGAAGCTATTATGGAAATTTACAGATGATATCTTTGCTATATGTGTAGTACAGAATTAGGTGTGTGCTGCTTTAATGGAGTCTACAAAACTGTCACTATGCACGCACGGAACCTTTGAAAACTGAGAAAATGAATTCACGTAGCTGTGTGGTCATTCATAAAACCTGTAAAATGAAATATGGACACTCTGAACAAATATTGTCCTTAACACCCACAATTTATTTTGTCCTAACACCCACAAAGTAAAGGAGAAGTTCCACCCGTTTAACCAATTCAACTACACCCATGAGCACGTCACCATCAGCCATCGCGCTGTCTGCCTTTTCAGGCAACGGGATTTCTGTTCTTTGCCGTGTGGCTACTTTGGGCATCTTGGGCCTCTAGGTGTCTTGCTACTTATTACTGGTGATCTACTTATTAGTTGATTGTGCATGTACGAGAATACTCATTTAATGTAATTTTAAGATTCGTGCAAACTTTTCTAGAGGGGTGTACCGAAGCAAAACTCATATGTTAATCTTAGTGTCATCTCAGCGGCTTTTGGCTCTTTTACACAACGTTTTTTGATTTAGAAAAAAGATGGTTTAGGAACGGGAAGTAATTATGGGGTCTCTAAAGGTCTGTACTGTTTTCAGAGCACCAGACATTTAGAATTCAGATGAACATTTCCCAGCCATAATTATTTAAAGTTGGTCAGCTATGATTGTATTGCTATTATTTAGACTATTTAGTATTTATTCCTACTGTCGGTAATCTCTAAATTATAATATTTCCATTAGTCGAATGTTTGAGTCATTAAGCTGAGCTGCTTTGCTGTTTGTTCAGGGTTTGGAAAATTATCTGGATCGCCACATGGTCAAAGTCTGGATTAATTTGTATAGTTTGACACATAAATATACTGACTGTTGCTCTCTTTTTTTCTCAGGTATTATTCAAGTCTTTCTTTTTTACATTTGGGGAAAAATAATCTTTTTCTGCCAGTTATTTTTGGTAGAATATTAATAAGGGAACAAGATGCTTCTAGTATTATGCTTGTGGTTAGTGGAAACAATGCTGCGGCCATTCTGTATACAACCAATAGTCTGCTAAAACTTCAATGTCAAAACTTGGTGGCAGTAAGCCTCCAATGTTTTATTCTTCTACTTCCAGTTTTGTTATCTGGTGGCAGTAAGCCTCCAATGTTTCATAGGGGTTGCTTCTGAACACTTGGTTTCTATTGCATAATGTAAGCATTGGAGCTATTATGGAAAGTTGCATATTATACTTTTGCTATATGTATAGTACACCTAATTCTATAACTATTTTTTTTTCAATTTGATATACATGACAATCAATTTATCTGCTACTTGGAATATTTACTTGTCACTATCACTGTGTAGTGGAGACGACCAAATGTGGTTACTGAATCATGTGATTGCATCTGCAGTTTACAACTCATGGGAATTGGGAATGATGCTGGTGCTTCTTTTGGAATCAGTTCGAAGGTGGCACTATGCATGTACGTAAGCGCTAATGCTAACTAAGATGTGTGCTACTTTAATGGATTAATAATAACATATCAATGAAGGCAAAGTTTTTTTACGGTCTACCAAACTGTCAATGTGCATGCACAGAACCCTGAAATTTGAGAAAATGAATTCATGTAGCTGTGTAGTCATCCATAAAGTCCGTAAAATGGAATATGGTTACTCTGAACAAATATTGTCCTAACACCGACAAAATATTTTGAACTAACACATGCAAAATATTTTCAACTCACACCCACAAAATTTTCGTCATTCCTAAACAAAATTACCCTCCAAGCTTCATAAACTGAAGATATAGTCAACTGGTTAATGATCAAGGTTAGCAGTTTCCACCACAGATTCTATATGGTGAGCAACATACCATACACTATTTTTCTAGTAAGTACACTCACCTTGGGATAAATAGTTCTACTCTAATTTTTTTTTGCGGAGTAAATAGTTCTACTCTAAAGCTGAAACACTCAGCTGCTCCGTAGTGACGTCTGGACTGATGACCCAAGGGAGCTAGGCTTACCGGCCATCGTGCTGCACATGGGCAGCGTGGTGGCCAACTGGCCATCCACTACTTCAGGCCCTACGCCATGCTGCACCACAAAGGATACTTGCCAGCTCAAGGTTAGTTATGCCAGTACTCAGTAGTACAATTTTTGCATGTGTGTTTCTGACCATAATCAAAATTAATTGATGAGATCTCTCAATGGACTACTCTTCCATACATATTCAGAGCATGCATCAACTGGAAAAGCCAATGGAAGAGCTGGCGTCAATATGAGTGTCGGAGTTGTTCAACCCAAGCAAATCGCCCAACCAAGAAATGGTGAACAAGATCCTGGACATGGCCACCACAACTACAAACAACTCCTAGGAATTGTAATCAGTGCGTTCGAAACGTTTGACACCCTGGAGGCGATCCGGGACGGGGTCTTTGCCAGCTGACTGCTGCACAACCTCTCTACCATCGGCGGCACGAGCAGCAACCTGCTCGAGCAGGACCGGAGCTGCATTGAGTGGCTGGACACAGGCTGTGGGCTGTTGTTGGTCACCATAGATCCGGTGCTCAATGACTACCTCGACAAGATAAGTGAGACACACTGGCGGAGCCACGGCAAGGCCAAAATGGCCGTGGCCCGCCCAGCTCTGGTGCAAAAAAAGAAACATTATACTAGCCCACCGCAAACGAGGGAGCGATAGTAATTTATTGTTACAAGTTAATATTGTATTTCGTTGCACGCAGTAAAAAGTCTGTCATTCAATATCTGATGTCTCCAAGCTCCTATAATGGCCAGCAAAAATAGTAATGAAACTGTATTTTGGTATAGCCTTTTTGTACATATATCTGATCATTTAATCTTGCAAAAAATGGAACACAAGGTACTGATTAATGCCGATGATTCTTTTTTGTGTCTTTCTTTAGCTCGGCCTTCCCAACAACTTTTTTGTAGCCCCGCCACCGAGTGAGAGCCTTGCCAAGTCACACGAAGAGATGCACTGTGACCTCAAGGCAATTGAGATACTAATCCAAGGCCAAACAATGAACTCGGCGAGCCCTCCGACCCCAGCTCCGGCATGAAGGATCTAGAGGCCACCCACGCCATGACAACATCACCGATGACCTCACACCAGCGAAGGGAACTGCAGACATCGTCCCGGAGCTCACTGCCTCGACTGCTAGTGCCAAAACATTCGACATTGATGCCACGAGTGTCGCTGCACCGCCACCCACAAGTTGTTCGACGGATAGCCTCAATCACAACGCTGACGGAGGCGATCCCATGGCGGTGTGTTAGGCTTTTGGAGTATGCCTCCATCCTTCACTGTGCCTCTATAGGACTCGCTAATCCCGTTGCGTGAGCCAGCTATCGGCCTCACACTCAGTGTGCTAGCACACACCAATTATTCAATGGAAGGCTCAGAAGTCTGTGCCATGTGCCAACTCAGTGGTGCTTCCCTCCATGAGTGCTGCGGCTAGGAGCGCTGCTGCAAGCACGCTCTACATGGTTGCATCACAAGAGGTTGTCCGAAGAGTAGCTCTTACTACTCTCCATGCTTGGACAAGATCTACGACCACTGACATGGCCATCATTTGATTGCTCTTATCGTGGTGTGCATCTGAAACACGTGGGGCTAGTATGACAAATTGCTTATGTGATGGCACATTTTCCTGATTATCTGAATTCTCTAAGAGATTCATGGAGGTATCTGCTGCCAACTGTGCAACTGAAACCATGCCCATCTAAGAAAGAAGGTTGTGCTGGATCCTTGTGGTGCCCAAAGCTACTTCCGTCCCGAGTCAGCAGACCTTGTGATTAATGGATGTCTAGCTGAAGCTTCCATGGCTATCAGTTTGATGCAAATGCCAAGCACTACATGTGTGGTCAGAACTACTTAATGGTGAGCTCACTGATGACTACTATTCATGTGTTACAAATTCTCGTTCGCCTATGACTATCTCTGCTGACAACCTTGATTCATTGGAATTAATTGAGACTCAGTTTCTAGCTCATCAGCAAGTCAGGGAGTTGGCTGGGTTTTTTTTTTGCCCTGACAAATTACTGGGCGCTAGAGAGATCATGTGTACAAAAGCCAGGAGCAGTGGAACTTTGTATGAGCATCATGTGCTAGAGCATGATATTGTATGTAGTAATCTAGGCATGCCAAATTGCGGTACATAGTGTTGATCATGAACATATTAGTGTAGTGGCAATTTTTAGTTAACGGGAATTTAAGTTTAAGGGAGTGGTCATTTTGCTAAAGGATGAGCGCTGGGTTCTGGCATGTTTACAAAGTCAATTTATTTGTCGCTTTGAACAAATTATTGTAGAGGAGTCCTTCAGTTCTTTGCAAAGTACAGGGCAGTCTTGGCGTCCACCGGATCAGGCAACATCTGATGTGAAGTGGTTATTAGGGGGCAGCCAGGTAAGAGCATCTCTAGCACATCCCGCAAACCGGCCGGGCCGCCCTAGAATTCTTTTTGCGGGATTCCGCATCCGCGAGCCCAATTCCTTCATATGTGCGGGAATCCATCCGATTTTGGAGTCTCCCCTTTCCGTTGCGCGAACCAGTTCCGACGACTTCCGTTTCCGCTTCCACTCCCCGCAGCCACCCCCGCACATCCCCGCCCCTTGGTACTACTTCCAGCTGCCTCGTGCCTGCCGAAAGCTCTGCCACTCCGCGCCGCATCCAGTCCACCAACTTTGGGCCATATGGGGTGACCATTTGCGTCCGCGGCTCGTGTCCACCGCCAGCACCAGGGATCCGCGTGGGAGCTCGTGCGCGGGCTCATTCCTTGTGGATCCGGTTGGTTTCGGTTACTGTGAGCGGTGCTTGTCGAGGGATGAGGGCAGCGCGGTGCTGCTTCAGGCGGCGGAGAATTGAAAGGGTCGGCGTGGCTTCGGGGGTCGGGAGGAAGAAAGCGGCGGCACGGGATCGCGTCATCCAGCGGGGAGAAGAAAGGGTGGAGCGACGCGGCTTTGCTTCAGGCGAGGTATGTTCGGGTGAAACTCCTGCCGGTTCATTCTCGATTTTGGCCAGGAGTAGGTTCGGTTGAAACTCATGCTAGCATGTGTGTATTTTATAGATTGATTGGAGTTCTTCTAGTTGTCTTCGTCCGACGATTCAGACATAGAAGAGTTGATCCTCGACAACGATGGTGACAACCTAGTGTTGTTGCATCTAGTCCACGAATTTGAGGCGGGGCTAAAGAAAAAGTGGCGTGGATCAACGGTCGGTCGGCTATGAATTCTCCGCAACCGAGCTCTCGGTGACAAAATGTTCATTAAGGACTACTTCGTCGAGGTACCGACATGTCCTGCTCACCTCTTTCGTAGGCGATATCGAACACGTAGGTCACTTTTCATCCGCATCGATGGGGATTGCGAGCAAAATTGCCATTTCTTCACCCGACGTAGAAATGCCGCCAGTTTGATTGGTTTCAGTGCATATGAGAAAATTTTGGCGGCGATGAGTGATTGCATATGGTGTTCTGGACGACCACGTGGATAAATATCTTCGCATTGGCAATATACCACCATCAAAAGTGTCTGTGTCTGTGCAAATACAATAATCCGGGTTTTTGTCCCAGAGTATCTTCGAGCTCCAAACGAAGACGACATAAACAAGCTCATGGCAATGAACAAGGCAAGAGGATGGCCGGGCATGCTAGGTAGTATTGCTTGCATGCATTGGAGGTGAAAGAATTGCCCGGTGGCTTGGGCAAGGCAATACATCGGCGACAAACGTAAGCCCGCCATCGTTATTGAAGCCATGGTTCATATGATCTATGGATTGTCATTGATTCTTTGGTTTGCTGGGGTCTCTCAATGATCTTAACGTTTTGCATCGATCTCATTTATTTGCCCAGCTAGCTAGTGGAAAATCTCTGGCTTGCAACTATACCGACCATGACTATACCATGGGGTACCATATTGCCTACGGTGTCTATCCTTCATTGTCAACATTTGTGAAGATCATTAGTGACCCCAAAATCAAGAAGCACAATTTTTTTTGCAGAAGCACAAGAAGCTGGCCGAAAGGATATTGAGTGGGCATTTGGTGTGTTGCAAGCTCGGTTTGCCCTTGTATGAGGTCCTGCTTGCTTCTGGGGTAAAAAACGCCTGTGAAACATGATGACTGCTTGTGTAATTTTACACAACATGATCGTCGAAGATGAGAGGGATTTGGACTTGGAGTACAACTATGACAATGTTGGTAGCCGTGTGAAGCCTGCCAGGGACGCAGATGAGACCAATGCATTTCTTGAGACATAGCAGAATATCGAGAACCATGATTTTGCACAACCAACTCCAGCATGTTCTTATTGAGCATCTGTGGCAGCTCTATGGGGGGAGGTAGATCGCCATTTGTATGCATTTCTATTCATGTGAGATTTAAACAATTTGGTGTTGTAATAAATATTTGAATTCAGACATTTGTTGTAATGATGACTATTGTTGTATTATGAGTTGCTTAAGCATTTATATATTCGTATGTTGAATTTATATCAAGATTCCATTCGGTAGACATTACAGAATGTGTAATTTGTTTGATGTTATACAAAATTTGGGGTGTGGGGAGCACTCCGGCGGAACATATCCTGGAAACGCATCCGGCAAAAAAATTGCGGTATCTGTTCTGCCAGAGCGCTCACCGAACCGCAATTTTTTTATGGGAGCCCTTATATATGTTTTGCGGGGCGCGCAGTTGCGAGATCTGTTAGAGATGATCCAAGGAACAATAGGGTGGCGCCACTAGCCTTGGCCAGCAAGTCCTAGCTTTGTCTGGGTAGGGTTGAGGGGTGGGGCCCACCCCTTGGTGCACCGTCACAAGGGAGGGAGGACCCTCCAAGACGGCATCTCCACCTAGTGACAAAAGTTCTCATGCAGTCTTGTGCGCCCCCTCTTTCCCTCTAATTCTCCAGAAATTTGTGAGACACCGTAAGGCTGCTCCTCCTTCCTCTAGATCTTCGGCAACGCCTAACTCTGAACGGTGAAAGAGCTGTCGGATCGTCGATCTCATGCGCGTGCAATCCATGGAGAGATTGTTCTTTCGATCTTCGTTTGACGGACCATTTGAGGGACTTGAAGAACGATCTACACCAGCTCTTCTTGTACTGCATATCGAAGTTGGTAACGACCGGATCTAATCTTGTATGCATCTTTATAGTGATCCTGGTTCTTGTCTTCAAGGGCGGATTTCTTTTGTTTGTTTAGTGGCATCATGAGCGATCTATTAGTAGACTATAGGTTACAATCTAGACCATAATTTTTTGTGTGGGTATTGCAGAAGAACTTTTCAGTAGTAGATGAGATCTATTGTGGTAGTGGGATCTTTTACTTAACGAAAGCTTTGTGCAAGTAGAAGGTGAGATCTATTGTTAGCAGATGCATTTTTTTACTCGATGTTCTTGCTTGCTTCCCTGAATTTTTCTTATTTTTTGTTCCTGGAAGCATGACGGGATTTTGCTATAAAGTTTTGGCTATCGATGATTCTGGCTATCAATGATGTACTGTTGGTTCTTCAATTCCACCTTAGTCGGCCTTTCCTCCTTGACGCGGACGCCGCCCCTGTTGGACCCCTGGCCGGCGTCGCCCTGGTGGACCAGCGCCGGTGGTGCGCCATCATCGCTGTCGTTGTCGAGGACGATAACGCCTTCCTCGTCGCAGCCTCGCCGATGCCGTGCGGTGAGCTCTTCATAGGCACGGCACTAGCGCTCCATCTCCATCCGCGCCCAGTCGTCACGCGCCCACTTCAACACCGCCGCGTCGTCGAGCGCCTCCTTCTCGCCGCCAGCGATCCCGGGCTCCGTCTTCGTCTTGAAGAAGCGGGGAGGAGCCGAGGAGGAGGCGTGCCCGCTGCCTTCGTTGATGACGATGCTGGCCGAGAGGGTGCGCCCGCCGAGCGGGGTCTCCGCTGCGGCTCGGCCTTGACGCTGAACACCGCCGGAGAGCTGGAGGAGTGGGAAGAGGAGCGGACGAGGACGGCGAGCCGGAGACAAATCTCATGGGCATCCATTGCCCGGTGGCGCGGCGGGGGACCGGCGCGGCGGCCGGGTATGTGAGCGGCGGGTTGTTGCCGCTCTCGAGGTACGCGAGAACCTCGTGGAGCGTCCGACCGGGGGCGGCCCACCACAGGCGTTGCCCCTCGCTGTTCCCCCGGCCCCCCACCATCGGTGCCCCATTGGTGGAGGCGAGGCGCTGCTCCTGACGGCGCTGGAAGTACACCGCCCACGCCTCGTGGTTGTCGACGGCGTGCTGCGGGGAGGCGCACCGCTCCTCAGTCAGCAACGACCAAACATGGTCGACCTTGCCGGCGAAGTAGTCGGGGCACGCGTCGATGTCCGGCAGTGGGGAAACGGGGACGCCTCCAGCGCTAAGCCTCCATCCTGTCGGCCCAGTGCACATGTCTGGAGGCGCCAGGATGTTGGCCTCGAAAAGCAGGTGCGCCTCCCCCGCGTGCAGCGAGCGGCGGCCGAAGCCGTTGGTCGCCGCTCCGTCACTGGGGAACTGCTCGCACATCGTCGTGGCTGGGCTGAGGATAGAGGAGAGGTTCGTCGGCGGCGGAGAGAGAGAGGCAGAGAGCACGACATCTGTGGATAGCGGCGGGGGGGGGACGCTTTTGATAGCCGCCGGAGAGACATGTGTACGTTGTCGCGGGGAATGAGCCGTCGCCGCACCGCCCATGAAGAGCCGCCCCATGGTGAGGAATCAATGGAAGGCTGACCAGCAGCAGCCTTGGCATTGATTCCCCGCAGGAAACTGAGGCGTTTTGAGGACGCTAAGGCGAGTGTCACTGACTCGACGGGCCTGCGGCTCTTTCGTGCCAAAACTGTTTCGCCCGGCGCCCCCAGCGTGCCTGGTTCGGCTTGGGTGCGCCGGCGCCAAATTCGGCCCGAGCCGGCGAAAATTCGGCTTCTTGGGGCGCGGTTGGGCCGATTTTTTTGTGCCGGCGTGAAAAAATCGCCTGGGGAGGATGTGTTTGGGGCACAACTAGAGATGCTCTTAGGGGGTAGCCAGGTAAGATCATCTCTAGCACATCCGGCAAACCGGGCCGTCCTAATTTTTTTGTGGGATTCCGCATCCACGAGCTCAATTCCTTCATATGTGCGGGAATCCATCCGATTTTGGAGGATCCACTTTCCGTTGGCGCGAACCACTTTCGCCGGCTTCTGTTTCCCGCTTGCACTCCCTGCCGCCACCGCCGCACATCCATGCCCCTTGGTACTGCTTCCAGCTGCCCCGCACCGCCTGAAAGCTCTCCCACCCCGTGCCGCATCCACTCCACCAACTTTTGGCTGCGGGGGTTACCATTTGGGTCGGCGGATTGCGTTCAGCGCCGGCGCCATGGATCGCCTGGGAGCTCAGCGCGCAGGCTCATTCCTTGCAGATCTGGTTGGTTTCGGCGACTATGAGCGACGCTCGTCAGGGGAAGAGGGCGGCACGGTGCTGCTTCGGCCGGCGGGGAAATGAAAGGGATGGCGCGCTTCAAGGGCGAAGGAAGAAAGGGGCGGCGCGACATCTCGTCGGTCGGCGGGGAGAATAAAGGGCGGCGCGACGCGGCTTTGCTTCGGGCATGGTATGTTCGGGTGAAACTCATGCAGTTCGTTCTCGATTTTGGCCTGAAGTAGGTTCGGGTGAAACTCATGCTAGCATGTGTGCATTTTGTAGATGGATTGGAGTTCATCTCGTTGTCTTCGTCTAACGATTCAGACATAGAAGAGTTGATCCTCGACAACAATGATGACAACCTAGTGTTGTTGCATCTGGTTGAGGAATTTGAGGCAGGGCTGAATAAAAAGCGGCGTGGATCGATGGTCGGTCAGCTATGCATTCCCCACAACCGAGCTCTCGGTGACAAAATGCTTATGAAGGACTACTTCGCCGAGGTACCGACGTATCCAGCTCACCTCTTCTGTAGGCGATATCGAATGCGTAGGTTACTTTTCATCCATCAACGAGGATTGTGAGCACAATTGCCGTTTCTTCACCCGACATAGGAATGCCGCCGGTTTGATTGGTTTTAGTACATCTCAAAAAAATTCGGCGGCGATGAGAGTGATAGCATATGGTGTTTTGGCCTACTACGCGGATGAATACCTTCGCATTGGCGAAGATACCACCATCAAAAGTGTCTGTGTCTGTGCGAAGAAAATAATCCGGATTTTTTTCCCAGAGTATCTTCGAGCTTGAAACGAAGACCAAATAAAGGAGGTCATGGCAATAACGAAGCAAGAGGATGGTTGGTGTAGAGAGATGTTTTGCAATACAATAATAGTTGTATTGATGGGGTGCTGGTGCACGTATATATGAGTACAGGGTAGACCTCAACCTCAACTATACACAACTAGGAGGTGGGTCACAACACGTAATACATGCAACACAAAATACAACTCAACACCCCCCGTAGTCGAAGCGGCGCCAGAGACACGGAGAATGGACCGAAACTCCTCGAAGACGGAAGTAGGTAATCCCTTAGTCATCTAATCAGCAAACTGTTGCGACGTCGGCACGTGAAGAACCCGAACACGGCCAAGGGCAAGCTGCTCGCGCACGAAGTGAATATCTTTCTCAATATACTTCGTACATCAATGTGCACCGGGTTGGCGGAAAGGTAGACCGTGCTACGTTATTGCAGTAGACAAGAGTGGCCTTATAAATATCACAAAGCAACTCCTGGAGCAGCTGATGGAGCCAAGAGCACTCGGCCATGTTATTAGCCACGGCGCGATACTCTGCCTCGGCGCTGGAGCGGGAGACCGTGGGCTGCCGCTTCGATGACCAAGAGATCAACGAGGTCCCAAGGTAGACGCTCTATCCTGACATGGAGCGTCAAGTGTCGGGGCAGCTAGTCTAGTCGGCATCTGAGTAGGCCACGAGGTCGGTGGAGGCGGAGGCCATCAGGGTGAGTCCCAAAGACATGTTGCCGAGTATATACCGAAGAATACGCCTCACTAAGGTCCAGTGGGAGTCACGCAGAGCGTGCATGTGGAGGCACACCTGCTGAACGGCGTACTGCAGGTCTGGCCGAGTCAGCGTCATGTACTGTAAAGCACCAACAATGGAGCGAAAAAACGCTCCATCGGACGCGAGAGACCCCTACAGAGTAGAGACCTTCATCTTCGTGTCGACGGGCGTGGGCGTCGGCTTGCAGTTAAGCATACCGGCACACTCCAGGAGCTCGTGGGCGTACTTCTGCTGATGCAGAAAAAAACCATCAGTCCGGCGGACCACCTCGATGCCGAGGAAATAGTGGAGGGGCCCCAAGTCCTTGAGGGCGAACTTTTCACGAAGACTAGCAGTCAGCCACTGAAGGAGACCGGGGGTGGACGCCGTGAGGATGATGTCGTCGACCTAGAGAAGTAGATATGCAGTGTCAGCTCCCTGATGATACACAAAGAGTGAGGCATCGGAGTGACTGGACCGAAATCCCATAGACTGCAGAAGGCGGCGATATGCTGGTACCAAGCCCGAGGCGCTTGGTTCAACCCGTAAAGAGAATGGGAGAGCAAGCACACAAAGTCTGGGTGCTCAGCGTCGACGAAGCCAGTGGGCTGCTCACAGTACACCTGCTTGGCAAGATGGCCGTGCAAGAAGACGTTGTAGACATCCAACTGGTGCACAGGCTAGGCGCGCGAGATCGCCAACTGGAGCACGGCGCTGATCATGCCCAGTTTAACAACCGGGGCGAAGGTGTCGGTGAAGTCCACGCCCACGCACTGCCAAAATCCACGAACCACCAACCGAGCCTTGTAGCGCTCAAGAGAACCGTCCGGGTGAGTTCCTACCTCTTGATCACTGCGTTGGTTTTCCCTTGAAGAGGAAAGGGTGATGCAGCAAAGTAGTGTAAGTATTTCCCTCAGTTTTTGAGAACCAATGTATCAATCAAGTAGGAGACTACACGCAAGTCCCTCGTACCTACACAAACAAATAAGAACCTCGCAACCAACGCGATAAAGGGGTTGTCAATCCCTTCACGGTCACTTACGAGAGTGAGATCTGATAGAGATAATAAAATAAATATTTTTGGTATTTTTATGATATAGATTGGAAAATAAATATTGCAAAGTAAAATAGATTGGAAACATATATGATAAAAGATAGACCCGGGGGCCATAGGTTTCACTAGTGGCTTCTCTCAAGATAGCATAAGTATTACGGTGGGTGAAAAAAATACTGTTGAGCAATTGATAGAAAAGTGAATAATTATGAGAATATATAGGCATGATCATGTATATAGGCAGTATATAGGCATCACGTCCGCAACAAGTAGACCGAAACGATTATGCATCTACTACTATTACTCCACACATCGACCACTGAGTATTAAGTTCATAAGAACAGAGTAATGCATTAGGCAAGAAGACTTGATGTAGAGGGATAAACTCAAGCAATATGATATAAACCCCATCTTTTTATCCTCGATGGCAACAATACAATACGTGCCTTGCTCCCCTGCTGTCACTGGGAAAGGACACCGCAAGATTGAACCCAAAGCTAAGCACTTTTCCCATTGCAAAAAAGATCAATCTAGTAGGCCAAACCAAACTGATAATTCGAGACATGGGCTGAAGATGGGGATAGAAACACTATATTGTTTCAGTAGGCTATTCTCAAAACAAGAAGGAAAAATTTTGTTTTTTCAATAAAGGATGAACATGATGTGATTCATTTCAAAACAAATCAAATTGCCAACAGTTTTTTGTCAGATTCATTTTTGCCTCTTCTAACATCAACATGAGCAGGCCGACATTGCTTCTCACCAATTGACTCAATCGGATGACCCCTCTATTCCAGATAAGCATGAAATCTTGAAGATCCTCAAGGATATGAAGTTGAACTTGTTGTGTGGCCAGGTTGGCTTCAATGTTGAGTTTTATCTTGCTACTTGTGACTCGATTGCTGATGAAGTCACGACCTTGGCGGTCAACTTCTATAAACAAAAGTATTCTCCCACCTGCTGACAGCAACATTCCTCTAATCCATAAAAAGCTGGTTCTTCAAGTTCGCACTCAATATAGACCTATTATACTTTGTAGTATTATTTATAAGATCATTTCTAAGTCTTTAGCTAATAGGCTCAAACCCCATCTACCTGATTATTTTGATCCATCTCAACAGGCATTTATTGAAAGGCCGGACACCTAGTAACATTATTATTGCTCAAGAGATTACTCACACTTTTTTCACTTAGATCTTGGAAACATCATGCTTTCATGCTTAAGATTCATCTTGCTAAATCTTTTGACTATATTGAATAGAATTTCACTGTCTTGGCTCTCGCACGTAAAGGGTTGCATGGTCATTAATTTATGCATGCGTTTCCACGCCTGCTTACTGTGTCATCATTAATGGACACCTGATATAGAGATTCAAGGGCCATTAGGGTGTTTGTCAAGGCCATTCTCGTCACCCTATCAATTTGTGCTCGCAATTAATGAACTTCCTCTGTCCCTTAATGGTACCATCAGTGATAACAATCTTCAAGGTGTAATGCTTGGCCCAAATTACCCTCCTGTCCATTCTCTTCCTTTTTCAGACGATCTCCTAGTTTGTGGTCATGCAAGTATGCAAGAACCCCACACTATGGCACAAATTAGCCACCATTTTTGTGCCATTTCAGGTCAAACTCCTAACTGGTCCAAATCACCTATTTTTAGTGCTTATGTAAATAAAGTTATGATTGCAGACATTAAAGACATTTTCCCAATTCCTTCCAAGGATGCATTTTTCTCATTGGGCCATCCTCTAATCCTTCGGGCCAAAAACGGAGCTGCAACTTACAACTTTGTTCCTGATAGATTCATGGCGAAACCGCCTACTTACAAAGCTAACAAGCTTTCTCATGCAGCCAGGATAGAGCTCATCAGATCATTTTTCTCTTCAACTCATGTCGATTATGTGTCGATTATCTTATTCACCAAAAAAATATTGCTAATATAAGCTCACTGTTATCATCTGAACTTTTTGTTGGCCAAGAATAAGAGAGAACAACTCCATCGAAAGTCTTTGCCTCAGAGCTTGGAAGGATATTTGTACATCCAAACAAGTGGGTGGGCTAGGTAGAAGAAACCTCCAAGCTATGAATGAAGGTGTAGTTCTTGTCTCTAAGTGGAGGCTTGCCAATGCTCACACTTTCTCATTTTTGTTGAGTGCTCAAATCCAAATGCTCCCCGATACATCCATTTAGGTTGCTATTGCAAATACTCCTAAATATGCCTTCTGGTCATAAATTCTTAAAATGCTCCCCAAACTTAAAGCTCACTATTTTTTCCAAGTTAGTCAAGGGAATATATCCATCTGGAGTACTCCTTTGTGCTCAGCTTGAGCAGACATTTACAACGATCTCATTATCCAACCAGTTGTCCTCATTATTTATCCTGTCCAGGTAAACAATGGAACTATAGTTTCATTCACGCTCTTTTAAAAGAACACATGGCTTCCATTATCACTCAGACATTCCTGGCTGGGATCTCAATCCAAATGGCAAATAGGGCTGGAACTCCATGTCTACTTACTAGTTGTATTTGCGTGATATTCATAACATACCAAGGAATCTTCCTACCAATATCTCTGTTTAAAGACATTCTTACGTAGGGCTGGAAGAACAAATGGATGGTTCCGAGAGTCAAAACTTTCGGTTGGAGACTTCTTCGTAAATCTCTTGCATAGGTTTGAGGGCTGGTCATCTCACTATTCAGATTTCCAAAAATATGTTGCCGTTTTGACCAAGGTGAAAATGATATGTACCTATTTTTCCTTTGTGACCTTACCCGAGTAGCTTGGTTTGGTCATCCTTGGTACATTAGATCTGATATTTGAAGGCATAATCATCTCTCTTTGCATAGTGTTATTCATGCTTTACTTAATATGAATTACCCCTATGCAAGTATGCATCAATACTTACCATTTTCAATTTCATGCGGTGCAGACGGAAATCTAGAATGATTGCCTTTTTGCTAGAAAGTGCTCTTTTCCTCATCATGTGTATATTGTTGCTACTACTTTGCTTGATCAAACTATTTCTTTGGTGAACTCTTTTGATCCTAGCCAGGTTAATGTGCAACACCACATCCAAGGGTCCATGAGTGTGATGACGATTCATCAGGGGGCCGCACCCTTCGCACTGATGTACTTATCGCAAGATCAAAAGATTACTCTGATGCGACATTCATGTGCAAGAAAAATCCCTGGCTTATTGCATGGCATCATAGCTATCTTGCAGGACCAGAGGGACACTCAAGTGCAGATTCAAACATCGGCTCTGATCACTTAATCTCCTCTTCAGGGTGAAGCTTTGGCTCTTGTTCTTGCGGCCAAAGTGACCCATGCTTTGCAGATTAATCTCTTTGCAAAAGTGGCTGCGGCCAGAAGTATTTCACCTGACTTTTGTTTTTTAGATGAAAGGGTCGAACCGAGCCTGAGTAGGGCTTGATCTTCACCCGACTTTGAATTAACAAAGCCATCAACCGACCAGGATTACAAGAGCACACCATACAACCGAAGATAAAAAGGAAAATGGGGATGCAACCCCAGGCAGCAGATGCAAGGCACCGATGAGGCTAAAATCTATGACCAGAGAATAAAAAGAGTACAACTTGGAGACCTAACAGGGGCTAGACGGGATTGCGCCAAGGAAGGAGCTCACCACCGACACGCCGAAGGCAAAGCGGAGCTGCTCTCGCTAGAGCCAGCAAGAAAACAGGGCTACCACTCGAGCACACCCGAAGCCACAAATTGCAACTTGCACGTGAGGAGCATGCCGCAGAGAGTAGCCATAGGAATAGAGCACTTCAAGAAGACACAGCGAGCAATGGGCAACGGCGCCACCAGGAGGGCCGAGCCACACTAAGACCAGCGACACTCCTCCAACAACACGACCAGATCGCCATAGAGGGGACCACTATCCCCTCTCGCCCAGGCCAAGGGCGTCGACCCACCGGACAACGGGACCGCGCAGAGGAGGAAATGAAGCAGCTTGAGGAGGGCATTGATCCTCCATGGCAGGAAGTCACTGTTGGACGAAGGATCCACCGCTAACTAGGACACCAAAGGCTTGCCTAGGCCATCCTCCATCCCACAACCCAAAACGATGCCTTCAAGAAGGAGGTGCAGGAGCACCGTCGCCGCCCAACCAAGGCTGTGGATTTTCACCCGGAGTAGGGGAGGGAGGAGGGGAGGGAGATGGACCTCAACGTCGCCTTCGGGAAGAGTAGTGGCGCCCGGAGCACCGCCGACGATGTGGCCGCCGCCGCGGACCAAGAGGTTACCCCGATCCAGGGCTCCTCACCCCACCACCATGGGGTCGTCCACCGGATCCAGCAAGACATGGCGTAGGAGAGGCCGCGTCAGTAGCCAAAGGAGGCATCTTCAGATCTGGAGAGGCCACACACGGGGACCCGACCACCAGCCGCTTGGATCCACCGCGGGCCCGTCACCCACACAGCTGGGCAGAGGCGGCCCACCGCGCTAAGGGACGCTGCCCGCACCACCTGGAGCCGCCGCCCCGAGCTCTAGCCCCCTGCCCAGCGACAGAGCGGCAGAGAACCCCGCCGCCGCCCTCTTCAGTGGCCGCGTGGGGAGCCCGACGACTGCCTCCGGCGACGGTGAGGAGGGGAGGTCCGAGAAGGGGGTTAGCGGCGGCCGGGGGAGGGAACCCTCGAGTCGCCCTCGGGAGGGCGACGCGAGGGGAAGGGGAGGGCCAATCAAGAATTGGAATTTTTTATGGTTGATTTTTGTTTTTGAGAACCTATTTCAGCTGATTCTATTCCTTGGACTATTAGAACCACTCTTGTGATCTCTTCGGGTCAACAAAACATGTCCACATGCAGGTGTATCACATATCTAGGAAGATCAATGGTATTGCTCGTAATGTTGCTCATGAGGTAGTTGCATGGTTCAGCTCACAGAACACACATGCGTTGCCTTGTAATCTATCTTCTTTCCCATCTAAATCTCCAGGACTTTGTACAACATGTTTTTTAGGGGCTGTACGCTGGTTTTGGGCTGAATGAAATTGGACGCCTACGGCGCCTAATACCTGTTAAAAAAAGAAAAGAAAAAAAGGCACATATTATTCCTATCCCCACGACCACGACCATGAAACCCTCAGCCGTCACTACCTACCACTTTTCCCCACACGTCTCTACTTGTCCTCTCTACCGCTGCGACAGATCGAGATGCAGGTCTAGCTTCACGCCGGCCGCCATGGCGGAGGCAGCAAGGGGAGGGCCGACGCCTCCTCATGGTAGCATCCCGGATGAGATACTCATCTGGGACATCCTCGTCCGCCTGCCCCCCAAATCGCTCCTCCGCTGCCGTGCCGTCTGCCGTGCCTGGCGCACAGCCACCTCCGCCCGTGACTTCCTCATCGCCAACCACGCCCGCCAGCCCACCCGCCCCCTCCTCTACGTCCGCAACCTTCCCCACTACGGCCACTACAAGGTCGGTGGCGACATAGACATCATCCCCTTCGACCACCGGGCCGCCGCCGACAAGCTCCAGCCCGTCGCGCTACTTGGCCGAGCCTCCGAATTCAAAGATCTGGTGGCCTCCTTTGACGGCCTCGTTGTGTTCGACTGGTGGCGCCGCGAGTCCTTGGGTATCTGCAACCCAGCAGCCCGTCAGTATGCCCGCCGCATGGTGCCTATGGACTTCACGTTCTTGGGGATGTACCGTCACCCCCCAACCGTCGAATACAGGGTACTGATATACCCGTGTCTGGCAGCTGGGAGGGAAGCTGGCTGCTATGTTTTATCGTTGGGCTCCATCCAACCGCCGAGAAGCATTGTCAGGCCGGGAGAAGTGCATAAAGAAGTGATATTCGGCACCAAGTCCGTGCTATCCCGTGGCGGGCTGCACTGGTACAGGGTGCATGTAACACCCTCGATGCGACTATAGCTCCGACGTGTCGAGGCACGACTTAGAGACATAATCGCATTGAAGGCATATGTCGCAAGTTAGGCAATCTTCACAACATCCCATGTAATATAATAATGAAAGGGGATATAACATAGTTGGCTTACACTCGCCACGTCAATCAAGTACATAAATAACATCAGATCATCCAAACACTCATGGCCCGACTACGGCGCCAAAATAAAAGAGAACCCAACATGCGACACGGTCCCAATCACCCCCAACTGGGCACCACTACTGATCATCGGGAAAGGAAACGTAGTAACGTTGAGAGTCTTCGTCGAACTCCCACTTGAGCTCATACGCGTCTCCTGGAGCGGAATCATCAGGCCCTGCATCTGGTGTAATAGTAATCTGTGAGCCACAGGGACTCAGCAATCTCGCACCCTCGCGTTCAAGACTATTTAAGCTTATAGGTATGGCAAGGTGAATATGAGTGGAGCTGCAGCAAGCGACTAGCAAGTATGGTGGCTAACTTATTTGCAAAAGAGAGCGAGAAGAGGAGGCAAAGCGCGAGCGAGAAACTAGATAGCAGCCTGCGCAAACATTACTCCAACACTTTGTCCACTTCCCAGTATCCACCGAGAAGAGGCCATCACGGTAACACACTCAGTTGATTCATTTTAATTAAATTAAGGTTCAAGTTATCTACAACCGGACATTAACAAATTCCCATCTGCCCATAACCGCGGGCACGGCTTTCGAAAGTTCAAATCCCTGCAGGGGAGTCCCAACTTAGCCCATGACAAGCTCTTATGGTCAACGAAGGAATAGACCTCCTCCCAAGACGTTCCGATCAGACTCGGTATCTCGGTAATTCAAGACACTTCGACAAGTTAAAACAAGACCAGCAACACCGCCCGAATGTGCCGACAAATCCCGATAGGAGCTGCACATATCTCTTTCTCAGGGCACACTCAGATGAGCCAGACGTCGGGTAGGCCAGCCTAGAGTTGCCCCTGGTAGCCCCGGACATCGCTCGGTTGGACC